>NC_087080.1:6084256-6749936 GCF_026151205.1 Bolinopsis microptera | reverse complement strand
CCACGGATACTTCACAGGTCCCTCTAATTATTTCAGGGTCTATGAGCTCCCAGTTCCATATCCCAATGTTACAATATCTAACCAAGTTGACATTTTAATATTACAACCCTAAATTCACGGTACTTTTACTGTACTGTGACACGAAACCTCTTGTCACCGCGAGTACAGTTCCGGTATAAAACATGGGCACTTCTAAATATAGGTCAGATCAGCACAGTACCTACTATACTGGTACCTACTGGTACCTACTGGTACCTATTACCATGGTTAATTAAACCGGTCAAAATGGGCTAAATCTTTATCTCATGATGGTCGGTAAGGCTTTCAACTGTGTTAAAATGGGCGTTTAATTGTAACTCTGGTATGTACCGTGGGAAAACGACTAAAATTTAATAAATTAAAAACTTTAAAAGATGGTTATCTAATATCTTTGTCGAGTTTAGATACCTTCTAGATCACTGACACCTCCCTCCATAAACTCACTCTATTCCAGAACATTCTATCACCATGAACGCACTATTACCACAATAATATCACTCGATAACTACCTCAGGTAGTTATCGAGGTAGTACCTCCACTTCACATCTTCCTTCTCATAATCCCTGCCTTCTCCAATCTTCCCTACCCTACAATTCTTTGGAAATTCCCCGCTTTTGCTCGATTGTTTTAATAACATATTATGCCGGATGGAGCGTACTTTTTATCCTTGACTAATGACTATGAACGTTTTTCTAACAGCATTTAGACCTTTGAACTATAATCCTGACAACTATACCGGGAGCTCAAAATCCTGGCACAAACCATATAACTCAAATTTAATCCCGACTTTATGGGAGAAACGTAGTCAGGTAAAGAATGAAGAGGCAAAAAAATACGTTCACCGGTGTAAACATCCGCCTGAAAAAATACCTTCCTACAAGAACTTTTCTCAGGAATTTCCCGGGCCAGAACGCGAGAGTGCGGGCGGCAGAGCGGCCCCTGACAGTTGTTTCTAACGGAAGTGTGGCCAGTAATACCAGCAAGAGAAGTAGCGGCAGTTCCAGCAACGGAGAATCGGTTAGTTAATTAGATGGTTAACTAATTGGTGAATTTGTATTTCAGTCATCGTGTTTGTTTCATTTTACAGTTTACACTTTCAAGCCTAATGGATGGACCTAATTTTAAAATGGTAGTTTTTAGGGATCAGGCATTTTGAGTTTTTAAGGCATTTTTCTAACCAGGAAGGGCACCATGCCTCATTCACTGTTTTCTCACTGTTTTAAAGGACCAGTTAACTGAAAAATTTGTAGTCTCCAATTTGGCTTAGATTTAAATCAGCTGTGACAAACTGGGTAAAGAATCGTATCGCCGAAAGAACCAACTCTCTAGCGTACTTGTAACGCGTGTTATTGCAATAATAAGCTGTGGCCTCGTGACGTCATAAAGTCCCTCAGTGCGCGCTTGCATATCGTAATTTACATTACAAATGTTTATCATCGTCAATAAAACACGTGTAACTCACTCGAATTTTAGAATTATGACTATTATCCTAGTTCTCCAAAATCCTTATAGTTTTGGGCCTATCATCCTAACTAAGGAATAGCTGATTTGATGTAACAGTGCTCACGCTCATGATTTTTAAACAGTGATATAGGTTCTTGAACAGTGGCGGGTGAATGTACGGTTAGAAAGTTTCTGATATTACAGTTCTTATGTCAAGTGTATATTTTGGATTGTTTTCATTGCTTAATTACACATGCAGGGAGACTTGTACCGAGTTTGTTCCCCAGAGTCCATGAACTCTAACGAATTTAGAGGATCTAGATTAAGTAGGGAGTTTCTGTTCAAATTCCGAGAGCAATTATTGTTATAGCATAGCGGAAATTTCTAACCATTAATCCGCATGTGGTCAGCCAGTACAGAGACAATAAGTCTGGATACTTTACGACGGCCGGTTCTATGGTATCATTAGCTGAAGTAGCTTCTATCAGAACAGGGCCGTGGGAACAGAATTCCCGCCAAAATACCCGTCTACCAAATAGTAATACTGATGGGATCGGAGTGTACAGTGTGCGGTGTGTTTTGAATTAGACTTACGGCTTACCTAGTTGTTATCCTAATTGCATTATCATCGGTACATAACATAAATAACTACTGGTAAGTTTAAATACCAAGTGCAAACGTGTTCAGTCAATCGACCCACTGAACAACTTAAGAATTTCCAAGACCCTATTATTCTCTGGCCATATATTACGGCACGATCGATTGTTAGGTGGCTAAACGACCAACGTTAATCAATACAATTCTAAAACTATGAGCTAGCACTTTAATCTAAAAATACACTTTTTATATTACTCCTGATTTTTACATTTCACGTAAAACATTGTTGCCACAGGTTGATCATGGACACTAACAGCTTAATTTGAGATAAATGACTTATGAGTTTCTCTAAAGTTAACTCTAAAGTTGTGTAGTCCAGTCATTTATGGACATTTATGGAAATGAACCTGCAAATATTCAAATACTCACGAAACTTTGCACAGACCTTCCCGAAGGTATGAATAAACGATTTTCGTTTGGAGACATTTTTTGACCGTGGAGAAAACCCAGGAGGGCCACGCCCATATTGACCCAATAACGTAACCGACCCCTTGCTTCTGAAGGTCGTAGAGACTTCAAAATAGGCTTGAACGAAGCCGCATATGCATGTTTATATAGGAGTTATTGAGCAACACATGGCCTAAAATCCTTGCTTTTCGATAAATTCGCCAAAAACCATTTTGGGCGTGATGCTGAGCCCATTTTCGATAGGATCGTGATAGAGTCTTTAGAGAGGGTGCAAAAGAACCGCAATTAGCATATTAATATATGACTTACGAACAAACATATGCCTTAAAGTGCTTACTTTTTCATTTATTGGCGAAAAACTGATTTTCGGTTCCAGAAATCATGCAAAACTATGGATATCTAATAAATTGGGCTATGAAGGCCCTAAAGGTTTTTGAATGTGTGCAAATTGTGCAGAATGGCCATGTTTATATACAACTTATGAAGCAACATGTACCCTAAATTACTTACTTTTCGAGTTATTCGGGGAAAAACATTGTATTATGTCCATTTTCTACCTGTAAAATACAGTCTCACGAGCTCTTCTGCGCGCGCAAGGGACTTTATGACGTCATCGCCAAAATAATACAAACGCTATTTACACGCGTTAGAGAGCAGTTAGAGATTTAGGAATTTCGACACGTTGCTTAGTTTGCTATTTGTCACAATCTGTCAAAATATGAGGACAACTTTTTTTTCAGTTAACTGGTCCTTTAAACATTGTTTGGGTTAAATCTTGAGCACTAACCTTTAGCACACTATAATATTGGTTACCATGACAACAATTACCCATGGTAACGAGTATTGTTACAGCAGGCGCCGCCCAATGTGTATCACGCTGGGATGCGCCTAAAGTCGCGGTCTATGGATCATAGCTACTCCACCGGGGACTTCAGGGGCTCCAACTCCTCTCTGGTTTTAACTGCGTGTACCTCTTCTTTTGCTTTTCTCTTGAGTGTTGTTCTTAAGTTTTATATTGAGTTTGTGTCTTAGCTGTCAGTTCAGCTTTGAATGGAATTTTTAGTATTTGTATGATGTGAGCTGAGCTCAACTTCCACGTGTCGTGCTTTTCTTTATCATGTGATCTGCGCTGCTGCTTTGGGAGTTCTGCTGTTACCCTGGCAACAGTAAAGTTCAGATCGTTCACCTCACCCAGGAAATGCGCCAATACTCCAAGTCAGTTGACCAGCCAAACCGGAGAATGTCTGGGAATATGACAGTACCGAGTATGTACTACGACGGAATTATCTACGAGGACGAGGATGATCCGAGGAGCAGGATAAACTCCGGGCAGTCAACTTCCAGCTTCAGAGGATCCCAGCAGTCCATGGCATGTGAAAAAGTGTGATCAAATTGTGTGATCAAATATCGCTGGAGTGGAACTTGACGGAATCACTGCTTCGTCTTTACTTTGAAGATTAATCGGAACTTTATAATCCCTTGGTCTTTTTCCGATTTCAACTTAGATTGTCTCCTTTATTTTTAATTCTGTTCCGCCAGATCCTTGAGTTCATTAATCAATCACTTTAAGTTGAGTGTGTTTTAGTTTCTCTAAGTAATCGGTTCCCAATCAATTTTTTAAATGTGTGATTTACCTGCCTTCAGTGTCTGCTACTAACCATTTTTCTACTAGCCGTAACTCTGCTGCTTCTCAACGTTCTGCAGCAATCTTATTTATTTATTATATTCTTCTGGTATCTGTATTTTCCAACGTATGCTAATCGGTTTTCTATATAACTAATAGGAATGCCTAGCTTTATGTTGAGTAGAACTAGAAACTATTGTAAGATAAATCGGATCGCAGTTTTACATTCTTGTGATCACGCACTCAATCCGAGAACTATACCATGTGACTGTAACCCAACTCTACTTTATCAATATGTTAACAACTGAATTGGTTTCCAATTATGGTCAAATTAGTTATCACTTCTATCAAATATTCAAATATTCAAATTATTTGATGTTCACACTCTCAGCTCCCTTCCCAACACTTTTAATCCGATGAATTAAACTTTTCTAACGTTTATGTTTGTTCACCAGGTGCGGCAAATGTCACTAGACAGGAATGGTAGTAGGCCCATGTCCGATACTATTGACAGTGGGGTCAGCTTCAGGAGCTCCAACAACTCAATTCTGAGCAACAGGTGAGAGGAGATGTTCACTAATTATTAAAAAGTTACTTTTATACTTTTCTTTAAACTTCAACAATAAGTTAGTTCTTACTTTCTAACTTTTTTTAAAACTTCAGTCATCAACTTGTTCTTACATTTTTACTTTATTAAACTTTAATACTTGAACTGTAAATCCTATATTATTAATAATCGGGTAACTTTGGGGAAAATAAAATCATAAAATGACATTGTAAATCGGAACACCATAGTCAATCTAGGGTTTACTGTATGCAGACTGTGTTGAGTATGCACGGATGATGTCCAGTGAAATTAGTGCTCATGTAGTGTTGAAGTTTAAATTGAGCCCACATTTTTGGATGTATTTTAGAGTTTTTGTTCTCAGTTATGAGAATGTTCTCAGGTAAATGAGAGTATGATGATATACTCAGCAGTAAGATTTGTCAGAAATATTAGTCTATTTGACCAGAACAAAAGGCTGGATCACAGCCGGGCTGTTATCCTCACTCCTCCTGCTACCTCAATTGTGGGGTATAATTGTAGTAGCAAACTTTGTAACAATATAACACAACAAATAATTTCTAAGACAGTTATTGTCGGATAGTACTGGATCATACCCTAAACCTTACACCGAGCGCTGTCACCCCTGCCAATCCTCCCTCCCCACCAATGAAACAACAGGATCAACCCCACCTGACTTGACCCCGCCAATCAGCTGACGTAAAATGTCTTGTCTTTGTGTCAGGACCATTGTTTACTCATTATAAGAGTTGAGCATGAGTAATTGGTAGCGTGCAGTGTTCGTGATCATCATCCCTCCTCCCCATACCAACTATTACATTTTCATCTCTCCACAATTATAACAATTTTATAATCCTCTCCTGAGTCCTGAACCACGCCTGTCAAAATGTTAATTTCCCGTACAAATAAGGTAACGATTTAAGGATATACCGAACGGGGAGGGTTAAGTCATCGTTCCTGATTTATTGATATAGGCTGTGCACGTGCGTGCTTGGACTTGTGACAATAAAAAATCAACGATCTGTTATACTTTTGATACGGTAAAAGTTCCACTCTCTCTTTTGATTATTGTTAGAGGAGATGTACTGTGCTAGTTTTCTTCAAAGGGCTGCTAAGGACAAGATACAATGCACCGCGCGTCATGCACGATCACGTACACTTACAGGCTCCAAAGAAGCTTGTTCAGTGTTATGTATTGGATCCAGTCCATGATGTTCACAGTCGGTATACATGAGAGAAAAAGAGAACATAGCCTTGTTGTATCCTTAAAGGTTTATTTGGTGGGTTTTCATTTAGCATTTTATAGGCTTGATCTATGCAATTTGTTGAACTTCGTAAGTGATGGTTCATGCATTGAGTTGGTTCGGCGACAAAGATATGACGTTATGAATCGGTCATTATGTAGAGTCTGTGATATTTGGGACCATTTCAAACGGATTCAAGTGGTACGGCGGTGCCTATTTGCCAGCGATCACTCTTTTACATAATAAACGGGCAAGTGAAGAAGAGAACACCGCCGTAAGAGTGTGTGAAGTGTGAACCCTAAGAAAAGAGTGCACACACGCTCCATCAGCCTTTGTTTTCCCACAATACACTGCCGGAAAGTTAAATTGATCCCAAGAGACAGAGGCGTGCTCTCCGACCATACTAATTGTCATGTATCAAGAGGAAGAATGGGGTGGGGAAAGCATGCCTCATGTATTATTAATAGAGATTGAGGTAATTGGTGGCTTGTTGGCAAGCTGTGTTCGACTGATGTCTAGCTCCTCAATCTTCAGACTTTAATTAATCCGTGTCCAAAATTCTATAGGCCTGGCCTGGGCAGATATATGTTAATTTGATGACAGGTACTGCAAAACGGAAGTTTTTAGGTGGAGCTAAAGATGACCTTCATTTGCTTTCGGGTGTGCAACAATTCTGTCTTGATTGTCATATAAAAAGTGCTATTCGATACAGTAAACCTAATTAGATCAGTGTCTGAAATAGATGACATGTCTATCAATGACTAATACTAACTTAAGAGTTATGTCTGTAAGATAAAACCCTTGTTCAGTTGTAGAAAGATGACGTATATGTTTGTAAATTTAATTAGTACTGATAAGGAAACTCCTGTTCTCATCAACGCCTATCAATTATGATAGTAAATTAGCAGATATGTATCTGGTATCCCTCTGTAATTCACCGCCCGGACCCGGTAGTGGATGTTCGGGGGAAAAAGCGGTTGATTGGGATAAAGTGGTCGGTCAGCAGAAATTAGATCAAGTGCCGCGATGTTAACCAGTTTGATCAATACGTCATAATCCTTGTAATCCCCGTGATGCTTGTAATCCCTGTAATCCTGTACATTTCGTCATGATGACGTCATCAGAGTCTCTGACGTCACTATTTCAGATCCTCCCGCGGCAGCTTCTCATCAGATCTGAACCTGGGTGAGACGGAGATCGACAGTGGTGTGGACACGCTGGACAGTCTCAACCGAGGAGCACCTCCCCAAGTCTCCAACACAGCGGTTAGTTTTGTTTTGGGTTGATGACGTCATTAAATCTGGTGACGCCAACATGATTTAGATCATTTAATTATTACATCAAACATTCATAAACTGGTGACTTAGCGTGTAAGTAAGTAATTCTGGAGTTGCTACTAACTAACGATATCGATACAAACATTATTAAAGCGCGGGAGAATGCACCCTGGATTGTAATCATAATATCTACATCGTGCAATTACATATTATGTAACTCGATTCTAATGATATGGTGAATGTACTAGATTCACATTTCACATTGATTTCGCGTGATGAGGCCGACTTGGAATATATCCAAAGAGAATGTTCCCTTATCTTATTCACACCTTATTATTGAAAAGTGAAAGGTTCACGGCCCAGTTCAACTTCTCTGTGGCTGATTCGTTTGTTTGATCCTGTACAGTCTACAAAAAAAACAGTGCAAATTTATCCGGTTGTATAAATATAATTGAAACGTATTGGCCGCAAAATTGCAACAAAAGATAGGCATTTCTTCTAATATTATTAAAAAAGTAAAAATAAAAAATATTATTTCATAATATTCATAAATATCCATCACCGCGTTGCAAACACATTATTCAATAGCTTTGTATTATTTGTATGATACATTCGCTTCCTCCGTGTACTTTGTACTAAACCCTCTGCTTTAAGGAGATCTGCACTTGTTTGTTTGTTTGTTTGTTTGTTTATAAAACCCGTCCCAAATCTCGAATTGGAAAATGACTAAACTCAATACTGAGTGTGAATACGGGTGGTACCTGCAAGTATATTCATTAGGCATTTAGAGTTCTGTAAAACTGCAGTTACAATTGTGCTAGAGTATTTTTAATATTTACGATCGATATATCACATACTTCCAAGATTTAAATCTCCAACATTCTGCACAATGTACTGGAATGTTTTTACTTATTTTTTCTTTTAAAGTGACATAGAAATAAAACCAACGATTTAATTAGCGAAACTACACCCGTATCTTTCTGCGTACATCATATTTTAAGAAGGGCGAAGGCGTACCTAAATTCGAGTGTTTTTGTAATCGCTCGAGTTTAAGCAATTTGTCATGTTTTCGGAACACATTTCTAGTTATTCATCCAATTTACTGGAATAACTTCAACATTTGATTAATACACACTTTCTGGCCACCCTGGCCACCTGAGCATTTAATATATTTTAAAAGACTTGGTTCCTCGTTGCAAGGAGGAATCGTTCAGTGGTCACGTGATCCGACATCTGTTTTGTTGATTGTGGTGTGTTTGTGAGACGTTGAACGGGTTTTTTATAACGATTTGATCTTTATCTTTTTACCACTGCTCGTTGCAAACGATTAAAGTTAAAAAGGTTTCCTATTTGTTTTAAACACATGGTTTGATATCAAGGTCTCCTTTTTCCTTTCATCCTTGGTATTTTAAACATTTCGTAAAAACTTTAAAGAAATATCGTAATTAACACTAAACACTATGATTGACAACCTGCCACGTTTTCAAGAATTATCCTCATTTGTTGCCTTGCCCCAGAATTACCAACCTCTAATTCCTTAAATTCCTAAAATAACGATCACCAAAAGTGCCACGTAACCTTCTACACAACACTTGTCACTTACACTTCTTATTAGTACCTGGTACCTGATAAAATACCGATATTGCACCAGTGGACACTACCAATGGACATCACACATACCTTTACATAACCTATCATTAGTAATATCTTAGTAATATCTTGATATAATTATACGACTAATGTTTGAGAGAAAGAAAGTTGACATTTGCTCTCTCTCTCTCTCGAAAAAGGCTGTTGTAATAGACGGAAAGTTTTGCCAGGCTTCTCCTTTCTGGAACAATATGAATATCTTCCAGGTTCTATAAAAGTAAAATGACATACCATGCGTCTAAAACAGTGGTTTAACTTTCAGACGATGGTAGATTGAGAGTAATTAACACCGTTTGTCTAGGTAAAACCATGGCTAAGGTGATCTCCAAAAGTCTGTTTAACTTCAAGTTGTCTGGTGAGGTAGCAGAGGATGTTGTTGACTGGATGATGGCTACACCCGCTGAATTCGTAGCTACATGGGGTAAATACTTGGGTCTCGTCACCCAGCACGAGAATGATACCGAAGCCGACGAGGAGATTCTCAGGTTATATCGGGAGATCAACTCTAACTTTGGAGGAAGGTTGCTGGAGTGTCCTGAATATCAGGCAGCTACGAGAGAATGTGAAAGTGAGGAGATTAAAGTCCCGACTTCTCATGACGGAGACTTTAAAGTCCCCGTGTCCGTGTACACTCCTAAGTCTCTTGTTGGTGGGTCTAAGAACGCTGCATATATCTACGCGCACGGCGGCGGCGTAATCGCGGGGACACCCTCTGAATACAAACCTATCCTGGATTTCACAGCTGTGAATTGTGGTGTGGTAGTGTTCAACGTGGATTACAGGCTCGCTCCGGAGACCAAATCTCCGAACAACATCAAGGATTTCTACGAGGTTATAAAGTATGTAAGCAATAACGCGGAGAGTCTGGGTATTGATCCTGCTAAGATCTGTATCGTTGGAGACAGTGGTGGAGGGTACATCTGTCTGGGGGCAGAGGTTTTGTTAGCTCAGCATAATGAGGGTTATCTGGTTAAACTAGCTATTGCTAGTGAGCCTATGGTGGATGATTACTCCTTTGGAGATCCTCTCGCCATGACGATTGAAGAAAGATCGGACCATCTGGAGCGTCGTAAAGCGTACAAACTGATCGCATCAGATCTTGAGTCTCAGAATACCTGCCCTTTGATGTTCCCTGGGAAAGCAAGCGAAGAGCTCCTCTCCAAATTCCCACCAACTGTCCTGGACTCCCGAGAATTCGACATTTTCAGGACGGAAACTTCCAGACTAGCTGGTCGTTTGAGACGAGCTGGGAGACTCCTGGAATTTGTTGTTATTCCTGGAGCTGTGCATGGTAGCTGCTTGTACCCTGGTCTTGAGTCAAGTACTCTATGGGCTGAAACTACCAAGCAGTGTATAAAAGAGTATTTGTTAGATTAATTTTAGTAACTGTTTAAAACATAATCTCATGGTTAAGGGTATTAGAAGTCGTATTTTCAGCAGTATTATCCATTATCTTTCAGAATATTCATCAATTTCCGAATTTTAACCAATATTACAGGCTTTGGATGTGTTTTATCTAATTTCATGTTAAACGCTTCTCGTTTTTGTCAGTGTTATCAGTCATTTATAATTAAAAGGGTTTAAATTTTAAATGTTTTTTGTAAATATTATCTAGGGTGCATGAAATTTATTGCGTCTGCTGCTGTTTTTACAGTTCTCTGAGTCTATGCACAATTTTAGCCGACTAGTGTCTGATTTCACTTCTTCCTATCACATGATTTGGTGACTTTTGTTCCATCTCAAATGTCAAATTAGACGGGTCAAGTGAGCTTATGTTTTACCAAATTCCCCCTATTCTAGCCTCAAGTGTGTATTGAGTAGTATAGATCTGTAATCTGAATGTTGACTAAAGTCATGGGGCGTTTCTATCAGCTCGTGGCGTTAAAATTTACAGGAAGTGTATCGTATTCAAATGTTCAAGACCGGAAAGCCTAAGTTCATTCCCGGATTTCAAAAATACTATCGTCTATTCACGCGTGTTCTTCATGCACTGTGCCATGAAATATGAAGCAGCATGTTTTAACAATTCAACACATACTTTTTAACCACAATATTTAGTGGTTAAAAGTGGAGCTGAAGCTAGAATTCCTTTCTGTCCGATTCAAGACAGAAATAGTAAATACCACTGAAAATTACAGTGCAGGGTAGTATAGTTGACTCCATAACTCCTTCCTAAGCTTTGAAGTTCTTTGTAATTGAATGAAAGTAGGCCACGTGAGGTAATGGCTTGTCTCTGATTGGACAATTCTGTCGACCTTACTTAGATCTTTCAAGTGAACTGTCGTTTCCTGAACAATCAGTTGAAGATAGCTACAAATTCATCATATTTCCACCACTCACCAGTCACCATAAGGACGCCAAACATTCCACACACCAAACATTTTGCCAATTCCGCCACACCAATTCAAGCCTTCACACCACTCCTCTCTCTCTCATCGCCAGAATGTCTGCCTCAAGTCGCAACTTCCCCTCTGTCTCTCCTCACCGCTGAAAAAGTAAAACAAACTGCTGTTAATTGGCGGGCTATCGGAGGGCTCGTCTTTTCTCCGGCTTCTTATCCTGTCTTTTAGAGAAAAGTTAGTCTCAGTGAGGCTGCACACTGTATATCATAAAGACAAGAAACGCAACGGGCTTGACACGCCTTCTATTTTTTGACGAGAGAAAATCAATAAAACCAGGAGAGAGAAGAACTAAGAATGATATCGGATGTAATTTTTTTTCTGCACACAAACGTGTCGCGCTTGAGTACATATTTTGGGAGAGTGCGGGATGTTTTTACGGGTGATGTGTTCCGAGAGGAGGATAATTTTGAGGAGTTGTTCCAGTGAAGTAATATTAATAATATTCTATCCTTGGTTATTAAAGATAAGGGAAATAGATAAGGTTTGTATACACTATACCTTTTAACCTACCTGTGAGAAATTCTGTTATCTCTGGTGGACAACACACCTGTAAAGACCATACCGTGAGACTTGCTGGCCCTTAGACCTTTAGACGGTGTACGTTATTTGTATTGATGTGAAAGTAGCGTGTCAGTGATTGAGGAGAAAAACTGGAACGTATCACTTCTAAGTGGTTTTTATCACACCTTTTGAGGAATAATTAAATAATATGAGGAAATATAATGATATTAGCCTGTATGTGGTTTGTAGTAAAAATTATCGTCGTCCTCTTCTCTTGGGTGAAAAAACCGCAACTGTCCCTCTGGGCTTCAATTCGTGCAATTATTGGATTACAAAACACTCAGCCGCAATACACGCATCTCTTAATGAAATAGCTTATAATATTATGAATATTATATTGTATAATAATATACCGTGACGGCCCAATATTTTTTCAATATTATCTGCTCGAAGTTTGAACCTTGAACCGTGTAAGGAACAGGTATGAGTCTAAATTCTTATCTCCGTAATCTGATTATTAGTACACATGTGACACACTGTTTTGAGATTAAAGTCTTTTGCTAAATATTTGGGTATGGCAGAGCGTACATAAGCATGTGCTTTAAGAATCAAGAATGTTGTCCAGCATGCACTGAAATTCAAAGTTCGAAGAATGTAGAACCTCGATATTTCGGGCGGTTTTTTGACGAGGGTGAAGTACCAAACAATTTCAGGAATTTCCCGCCAATTGTTCTGGAACATACCTGCAATACCTTGACAATGCCTGCATTTCTAAAAACAGTGTTTCTCCATACTATTCTCCGTCTACTGAGCAACTACTGGCTGCTTCGCTAAACAACGTTTATTGAAACTAATTAATTAATTATCTCTGATTAAACCTGTCACCTGGGGTGCAATGTACATACCCACTGTCACCCTACTAGCGCCCACGTGCAGTTGTCATGTGACACAACATGTGACTGGAGGTTTTTTCTCTTCAATCCCGTCAGATCTTGATTCGAGCATTATATCTGATTATCTGAGTCAGCTGCTGTCTGATCCCAACACAAAAATACTCGAAGTCACATGGCCGACTTCACGTTTAATAGATACTTAAGAGCATTGCACGGATTTGACACATTGGTAATTGTAACATGGGTTTTGTAAAGTATTGTAACAAAAATGATCGACAGTCCTTGACAACTGTTAATAGCCAGATTTACTGTTCTGACAGTTTTCCGAGCAGCTCAGCCTGTGAGCCGAATATTGTGCTTCTGTAATTTCAATCTGCAGACATGAGTCATCAGCTGTACCAATTATATATTATATGCTACTCAATAATCAATATAATATCTGTCCTATAATTCGGACAAACATTATAGCGGGACGTTTACTTTGCTACTGGGAAAATGTAATAAACCTAGTATAGGGGCTAGGGCGGGGTTTACCTGGGTATTGCTCTAATAATCTACACGTGAGAGAGTTATAGTTTGGTCGGCTCCTTCATTCCAGACATCATACATCTTGACATTTATGTGCCGGCAGGCTCAGCCACATTCCTTTGACCACTCCTAGATATTACTAACATTTACCATTACTTGAACTACCCTGCCGATAAAAGCCGCCGATATTTTATTAATCCAGTGTTTAATACTGTTAAGCGATGTTTGGGTTATAAATTATGATTTCTTCTTCTCCTCCCTAAAATCTTGGAGTATTTAAGTTGAGAAGTTATGCTTCCTGCCTGCAATGAAGGAAGATTCTGTACTACATTCCAAAGGGTATGCTGTCATACCTCAATCCAATACCAGGCTCAGGGATACTCCCATTAACACTAAGAGCTCCAATCCAATAGAGTGGACTATTTCGGGAACAATATCCTGTCAGGGTTCTACTTTTAACTCGGAATATTAAGTCAACTACAAACTACAACCAGGCTAGCTTCTGACCTCAGTCGAGGTTAAAAACGCTGACGTTTAAAGTTCCTTAATTGATCTGACTTTCGTTTGTCTAAACGGACGTTTTACGAAAAATTCAGACCAAAGTGAGTTAAACTATGTCAGGTGCCCGAATTATAGCCGTACCTCTTTGACTGGTATACCCGGAATTTAACGAGCATCGGCATCTTTACCATCTGAAGCCATACAACCTGCCAATCTAAATCTTGGATTAGATTGATGATAAAGTTTGATCTAAAGCTAAGATCGAAGAAGCTTTGTACTCAGTATACTGCCGTCAAAACAGCGTCTGACGGCAGTCTAACTTCCAACTTATCTTAATTCGTGACACCAAGGTGCTGCTAAGTAAACCCGGGCACGAGACCAACAAAATACCGCAGATCACGTGACTTTTAAACCATATTTTCGTGATCTCCAACAACATTTTCGTCACGTCTCACAGTCACGTGACCTTGTTCTGTTACACTAGCCTTGCTCCTTCAATACTTCCAATCCAATAAAATTAGAAAGATCCTCCACTTCGACCGGGTACGTGACACCTTTTAATCATCACCAAATTTAAACTTTCCAGATCTATCACCATGTAGCTGTATCGGCGTGTTGTGGGGTTGAGTATCGGTGATGTTTAACTGCAGCTGTATTTTCCACACCTCGCAAGTCATCTGGAGCCTAGTCAGGTGGACGTGATCTTGCTCCAAATGTGACCTGCTCTCTCTCTCTTTCTCCGTATGGAAAACAGCTTACGACAATACGACCATCTGGCTAGAATTCATTAGAACAAAAGTGCTTCTTGGTGATGATAAGACCGTTATCAGTTACAGTTACAGTGCCAGATCATGCAAAGTTTGCAAACTCTTCAGAACACTTTATTTCTGAGGAAAACGTGACTAGTGTAATTGTACACGTGACTGCCTGTGTCCCTAACTACCTGGCACTGGAAGTAGCCTGGTTCACTTTTGTATAAGGGTTCCCTGTAATCGGTAGTGGAACTTACCTGGTACTTGTTCTGGTAGTGGGTACTTGTATAGCGACGTTATGGCAGGAAGGGGGTGTTGTAGAAGAAGAAGACAGTGACTGAAACGTTTAACTAGACACAACATGCTTCAGACTCGAGGAAATTCTTGTAAATTTGATGTTTTGCTATTGGAATGATAGACAGGATGTGTTTAAGTTGGTCTAGTGAGGGCTTTTTGCCGTAGACGTGGGAACAGATTTATTGCCCTGGTGGACACATAACAAACGAGCTGAAGATGCAAATACGACATCAGCTGGTAATGCTAAAATGAAGTGATGATACCGTTTTGTGATGTGCGAATGTCAGTATCAATACCTAAACTTCACCAGCAATAAATCTGAACGTGGTAGTTGTGCTGTGAACTGATAGTTGTCATCAAGTGTAAGATAATTTATTCCCTAAAGAAGAGAACTGTACACAATCTGTCATTTCATATTGGAGTAAACAGTGTTTGAGTGAGTTTTGGAAATTACACGACCAGTACACAGCCAGTACTGAGTACACGACCTTATACTGATCTGTTTACAAAATTTGTACAGCATTTAATTGGTAATCAGTTAATAAAAAGTCAATAATGAGCCATTAAGTAAATAATTAGCTTGTACTGAGTGCTTATAATTTGTACTTAATTAACCACAACATAGCTTTATACACCAACTCTCCTGTGTCTACATTTATTATTAGCTCTCTAAAATTCAGAGTCTCTATTTATTCTCTTGTATTATATAGTATAATCTCTAGACCACGAGTCTCCACATCAAATAAAGAGCCTCTAAATAAGTTAGTCACAAAAAAAGAGCCTCTGATATCCTTAGTCCTTACCCACTGACCCACCTGACCCATCTGACTCACCTGACCCACCTGACCCACCTGACCCATCTGACTCACCTGACTCACCTGACTCACCTGACTCACCTATTTTTCCTCCACAGGAACCATCTCCACAAGACTTGTACATGGTAATGCAGCCCACTGGAATGCAGCCCATAACCGAGAACAAACATGTCTTGCATACCGACGAGTTTGGTGGAGTTTACGAAACAATGATTCAGAATGAGAGACAGGAAGGTTACACGACTCTCAGAAACGGAGCAAGCCGGCCCCCAGTCCAGGTTGGTAACTTCTTCTCTGCTGGGATATCCTCTTAATAATTTTCATTACATGAATTTATTCTTGAAATTCTATCAAACGCATGATATCCCTCCTAAATTTAATAAATCAAAACCACACTATCCCCCAGGATAACGGTATGAGTACCTACATGGTTCCCAAACCTTTAGGCCATCTAGCCGCCGCCCCACCTCATTCGCCCCTCTCCTCCCCACAGATACCAGGAGTTAAACATATTAACTACCCTACTTCTCCTCAACAAACTGTTGCTCAGGTTGGTCTGCTTGTTTGAAAGTCTGTTTGAAAGTCTGTCGGTTGTTAGTATCTTAACGAAAGTATTTTAAACGAAATGCTCCTCATGACCTGTCTATATATCTCTTAATGTCTATTTCATGAATACATATTTCATGATAATATCATATGATCAGGTACCGGCTGATAACTACATGAACATGGGAGCGTACAACACGCCCACAGCAGCGCCCACCGCGCCCACATCCCACAGCAACTACATGAACATAGACAACCTGCAGAGTGCACCCGCCCCGCACCTCTCCGCCCAACCTGCCAACCACTCCAACTACATGAACATCGACATGTTGTCCCGGACTCTCGAGAAAAACGTCAGTATTGATACCTCCACCAGTTACACCAACATGGGGGGCGTCTCTTACCCACGCCAGAATACCGGAGCTAGTTACGGAAATTACATGAACATGCCCGCTCCTACTGATGCCCCTGTACCCGCTCCGCGGAAGGTATCCTCCACCCAGGCGATATACGACACGCCAACAAACCACCTCCGCGCGTATGCCAATGTAGACAATAAGTGCATCGCCATGTCAGTGTCGAACCCTATCTATGGGAACTGTGGCGGAACAGCTCAAAAGCTGCAAACATGAGTTTCATCTTGTGGGATATTATCTGTGCAGAAAACATGATTGTTTGTGATTGGTCAGTGCTCCGACCAAATATAGGTTACAAAACGATATGTACAACAAAGACTAGGCAAGCGTGCCATGGGCGTGGCACTTGTAAGCGCACGCACCAGAGTGGCGTGGCACGTCTAAGCGTCCGCACCAGTGTGCCGTGTGATTGTTTGTTTTGAGAACCCTTATCTCTGAGGAATGCGAGAGAAAGAGAGACTACAGAGCTCGGATAACACTGTTGGTTGTACACAGTTGCTTTAGTTTTCTTAGACATTCTGCAGTGTCCCCGCGTTTTTTATATGATACCTACTTGGACTCGATTACAAGACTGAATCTCAACCTGTTTAGAAATTATATACAATCAAATTGTTTGATATACGTATAATTTTAGTGTCATTTTGTTTGAGGAATCTAATCTCTCCGTTGACGACATCAATTTTTTATATCAATGTTTTCTACCATCAAATTTCTTGCTTGATGGTATGTATTTTGATTATAGTGTTGTCAAACACAGTTGGCCACTAAGATTTATGAAAATAAAACCCTCTTCTCAATATTTATTTGTAGGTATATATTAATTAATTGTATCTTAATTGTATCTTAATTACAGCGCCAGCTGTTACTGCATGATCTATATCTCAGTGGCTAATTCAATTTGACAACCCTATAGTATTTCTAAAATACTTAATTTCAAGAATGATCTGACGGGTAAAATTTTGACTGTTATTATTCGGTGCTGTGTTTATTTACGATCAAAACAAGACCTTTTTTAGACAAGGAATTAGTTTAATACCTCTTTATACTTAGTAAAGTTAGTATAGGATATAGGACATTAACAACTTTGACTAGAGCGAGAGATATTATATTTTTCAAAATCATTAGCGAAGAAGTTTCTCAAAAATTTAATTCTTGAAAAATTTTTTAATTTCAGACATATAAATTACCTTATATTGAAGACGTCCGTTTATTGTTTGACATAGTGCCTTGATTATTGTTCACAGTTAGAGTGTTGTGTTTCAAAATAATTCTTTTAAAAAATGTCATTTATTTCGTCTTATTTGGAACTTGGAATCACTTATAATTCACACGAATCTATCGGATTGAAAATTAAAATATCGATCGACAATGAGACTACCATAAAGTTAAGTAATCTCCTGAAAATATCGCGCTTCCTTTAAAGTTCATTTAAAACCACTTTTAAACAGAAACTACACTTACACCGCTCTAGACAGTTTAACTTTATCTGTGACAGGCGAACCTGTGAATCTAGAATAACCATGATGAGTCACGTGTGATGGCTTGACATGTTACCCAAATGTCATTCAACCTTCCCCCTCTACTTCCCTCGATGTGTTGCTGGCATTTCTTATCTGTGTGCTGACGTTTACACGCGTATTTTGTGCCTGGGTCGCCTGTCAAATGATTAATTCCCCCAAATTTCACTCCTTTGACACGGGTCCGTATCGGCGCAATGATAATTAATTTTGTACGGCTCAGAGCGGTTAACAAATTTAACGATGATATAACGACAGACGTCGCAATCTACTTCCTTGCGGGCACATGATAGCTTGCTGGCTTGTTGCATGATATGTATTATCATGTGATTAGAATGAACTAAACGTCAATAAGCGTCAACAAACCAAACGACAATTCATCTGTGCAACTGTGTGAACTGTAATATTGAAGAACATTCTGGACGGATTATTTTCAATTGACCCTCAGTAGTGTCGAGGCATGTAATACTTGAATATCAACCTTTTTAGTGATGAATTACGGCAAGTTGATAAAAACTTCGTCACATAATGACGTCTTCGGACTGTGACCGTGGGAATTAACTATTCTTTACTCAATACAATAATAATCTGTAAAGATAAAGCTTACGACGACACAAAAAGCTTACGGCATTTCCTTGATCCGTCTGGTAAATATCTTTTAACTGGCAATTTGCAGTTGGAAAGTTTCATGTGGGGGCTCCCACTTTAAATAGCGTTAAAATTCAGAAGTAAACACGAAACATCCTTTCAAGCTCTAATTATTTTAATTACTCTAATTACTTTCCATCATTAAAATCCGTATTCTGCCAAAGATGAAAGAGCAGATAACTGCCTGCCAAAGAGCAGACACAATAACTAGTGTCAGAGTAAGTTTAAGTAAGGTAGAATAATGGCTCCATAATAGGCAAAATACATGATGGGGGCGAGATTCATATCCGCCACAGAACCCGAGAAAACATCTCTGCCTCTTAATCGACTTACTGAACGTAACGCGCGACATATAAAATTATTTGCAAGCCCGCGCAAATACCATGTGTTTACGTACGCGCGCGTAACATGCGCGTGATTTTTTTCCGGCGATTCGATCATCGATGGCTGATCGAATACACGATATATACCGTGTAAACTGAAAATTACTTCCTATTATTTCCCACAGACGATTTTGGTTCAAGTAAGGGCGCCTTACTGTCGGTGATCGCTACACTTAATCACTTAGAAGGTTTACAGGGTCAGCTATGAATGAGGTTCCATAGGCTCTGACAGGACCGTTCACATATTACGTAATTTGAAAGATATTTAAAAGACTCTACTTAAAGTACTGGAACTACGTACTGGTACTACGAGATTAAATATATTTTTCTAATAGGGCCCCCGGGACGGGGGACCGTCACATTGCACACATAATACGTAAATCGTCCTAGGTGTATATATGGTTTGTATTTAATATCCAGAGTGGTTTCACGTGTCTTACGGTGGGGATGTAATATTCAGAACTGTATTTATATTCGGTCGCACTAAATAATAGTTGAACCTCTGTACGATTTATCTTCTTTTCATTAAAATGGGCATTATTAAATTTGGATATAAAGCTGGTACAATAAGTATATCCTCTTTTAACTGTGCATCTTTAGTTTGGCAACGCTCGTAAAGTCGTAATACTACACGGATTTCTCTGCTATCATAGAAGATAAAACCGTGTAGTATTTCCCAAAAAAACCTTTGTCACCTCCAGCGCACCAGTGTACAGTTTCGCAACTGGCTCACTTTAACGTCAATGCTCGTAATTTCCCAGGAAATACTACGCGGCTTTCTCTGCAGTATCACCAGGGCTAAAAACATTCCAACTATTCATATCCTATACTGGATGAACTCTTCAGGAAAAGTTAAACGCGGCACTGAAGGCAATTAATATTCAATATAAAATATTGACATATCACTAGATCATACATAACCCGTGCTTTTTGTGATTTCTGCACTGGAAACGCTAAATACAAATTACAATTGCAGTTTAAAACACGAACTACTGTCAAATTTTAATATACATAACGAATTGCATAAAAGTAACGGAAAAGCAAATATCTCGTAATATTAGCTGATTTAGTTATTTTAATTCTTACATGTGGTTTTTAGAGGAAAGTGTCCAAGAAATGTTTAACTTTCCTCCACTTACGATAAAAGGCAACATGCAATTCTGCGAGTGAACTTAGTTGTAGTATTAGTATCAGCTTATACCATTCATATTTCACTGAAGCAAGATGTAAAAGCAAACTATCATACCTGTGCCCTCTCTAATATCCCTAATAGCAATGGAATTGGCACCTAGGAAGTATAAAAATGGGTCATGGGAAGCACAATAAATACAACACAGTCCCCACGGTACAAAATGACCAATCATCCATCAATCAAAGACTGCACATAAAGCTATTAATCACGCGATCTGCCGGTATTCATGTCTAATCTGTGTCTACAGGTACTGGGAGAGCCATCTGAAAGCTTCTCCGTATCCCTGTCTCTTCTTGATCGAACACATGAAGATTTCGATGGGACGGGTTTGGAGCTCTTTTCTGGGGATATTTCCCTGAAAAATGAGTTTGTTAGGCATGCACAGAATTTAGGATGGGAGCTACCCATTCGAATATTTGAGATTTGGTATTAGGTTAGCGCAGTGTTGTTTCGACACGTGGCAGCGAAGTATGTACTTGATTGGCTGTGCTGACAGATTTGTCACACATCAAATCTTGCGAGCGCCATCACCACTTTTTAAATATTCAGACAATTAGGCGATCTTTACGGCTAACTTTTGAGAGAAAACCAATATATACTCACTTTGCCGGTAGTTTGACCATGGAGCCTGAACTCTTGCCTGATTTCATCCTCAGATGCAGCGCCTGAGGGGGCCATTTGATCAGATCAACACACACATTGCTTACAAGTCAGGTTGGATCTTCAGAATTGTCACATGTAAACAGAAATATGAACACGATCATTAAAATAATCTAACCAGCACAGTCGATCTTGTTTCCAAGGATAAGGATGGGCAACTGAGAGATCTGATCGTCAGACAGCAAAGCATCTAACTCCTCTTTGCCCTCTTGGAATCGAGCCCGGTCAACGGCATCAATTATAAACACTAACGTATCAACGACGGGAAAGTAATCCTTCCATATCTTACGAGCTGCGGGTTATAATTGTCAGCTTGACATTTTACATTGTTTTTTTTTTCATTATTATTATTACATTAGTTTAAGTAAATGCTGATTTTTATCAGTAAACTTTCAAAATGTTACACAAATACATCATTTTATTTCAAAGAAAATTCGCCGAATGACCTGTACATGCCTTGACAAGTGACCGAGTGTAAACAAAATTAGGGACACCGAAACACCAGAAAACTGGCCATAGCGGGCCCTATGTGCACCTATAAGAGAAGCGATGCTGCAACCAAGGCATGCTAGGTTTATTCCATTGGACTAAAAAGGTTACAGCCTAAAATAAGCTTTAAATGATAATTAATATTTGTATTTACCTTGTACGTGGCCACCAAGATCAAATGTTGTTAACTTAATGTTGTTAAGAGTTAATTCTTCCGACGCTGAAAAAGAACACGATTAGTCTTAAAGTTACTACCTGTTAAAGCATGATCTAACAAGGAGTTAAGCGCAAAAAGCCTCTAACTCAGTACGTGTCATTTGACAATGGTGAAATAAAACGAGTGGAACTCGGAATAGATTCCAGATAATTTAAGTCGAAGGTCTTAGAAACGAACACGTAACACATAAGTGCGCGCGTCGGCTAGCTAGCTCTCCGCGCCCGAAATATTGGACAGGCATTGAAAAGGCGCGATACAAAAAGAGCAAACATTTGCTAGTACCGAAGGTGTAATTGCGCGCGTTACGTCGATTAACCCTTCGACAAGGGACGATTTCCGTCGTAGACGTTTTGTAATCAGATCAATAACGTCACATCGCATCAACGTTGCATTGGGCGGAATGTTCACTCAACAAGATCATGCTCATTTGAAAAACTAGTCGCCAGTTCACAATCGCTTAATGTTAGAAATTTCCACAAACGAGTAACCAACGACTCATCATCTCACATTATTAATAAGTATTATGTACGTTACTAAATTGTACAAATGTGCAAACATTGAACTTACTGGCATGTAATGTAGGTACGTTAGTCCCCAATCTATCGTCCCTTAACATCTGGAGAAGTGTGGTTTTTCCTGCGTTATCTAATCCAAGGAGCAACAACTTTCCTGACTTCTTTGCCAAGCCTGAGATAGACGGAAACGTTGATATAAAAAGTTCGGAAATCAGTTGGTTTAAAATATATCTGGAATAGTGCTGAATGGAGTTGGGTTAGAAACATATAAGAGATACGATGGTTTAGTGGAATTAATAGTGGAATTAATTTTGTTAAATCCAGGCGATTGGGTAGCTCAGGTTTCTATACACTGCGCTATGACGTAAGTTACGTTCACTAACTCGGGGGCGAGGGTTTCAATAAATATGGTTATATTCGGTGTCATGGTAACTTAAATAGATACTAGATAGTTTTAACTATGGGGGGGGGGGGGGGCCAACCCCATTGACTCTTTGGGCAAAATGGGAATCATTTACATAATTTTTCGGTCGGCTGAAATATACAATATAATTACTTATTAATTAGAGGATGGCGATGTTTATTTACATAAAGTTACACATTTGTATCAAGATATTACATTTTTATCAAGATATGGGACGTGTCACTTGAAACAATGGAACTTATCGCAATAATTTGTCAACTAGCAGTTAGTGGTGTCGTTATAATATGTTAGGTAATTACCATTGTAAACTAATTAATTATTTGTTAACTAGACGGTAGATAATTACTTAGTCAACTTGCAGGTACTAGTGCTAAAATGTAACGATTTTATCGGTATACGCCGCGCTGGTATCTTTAACATCGTATAATATTTAATCAGTAGAAGTTCTGTCATGTTCAACTTAATTGTCATTCTGAAGAATTACCATCAAAGAACATGGTTAGTATTAAAATCACTACCACTTGTTGCCTGAACTTAAGAAGTTAATCCAGCACGAAGATAAGGAGCTATTCCAGATAAGAAGTTAAAGGTCTTAGAAACGAACACTTAACACGTAAGTGTTTACTCGCAAAGTTTGATACCATGGTGTCATTTATAAGGTCACTCCCTTTTTCTAATTGTTATCTAGTTCTGCCAACTTGTCAGAAATAGACGACTTATGGGTTGGCGCTTGACTTTAACACCCATTTGAAACTGCAGTTTAAAAAATTCTTTATCAGTTAACTGATAAGAATTTTTTTTAGATGTTCAATCACCTTATTCATGTTATATTCATGGATTTTTAGATGTATTTGATTTTTGCTCAATCGAGGAATTATATTTTGTAAGTGCCATATCATCAAAGCGCTAATATGTTACATTGTAATGGAGCAACATGGGAAAAGGGAAAACACTTGGACTGTACATAGTTATCTTACACAGAAAACTGTTGAGTTATGTCATTGAGTACACTTTGTCACTTAGAGGAGAATAACAATGTCGGTATCTGATACGGGTCCCAGGCCCCAGATGTTTGCTAATAGAACAAAACTGATCGAAAGAGTTGCCCATTAGGATTGATTTAAAAATCTATTATAACTTATGCGATGTTTGATGTATGCTAGGTACTAAGCTAGGTAGCCATGAACCATGAGATCTGACGGTTTTATAGAAGCAATTAATTTAAGAATTAAAGAATTTAGACGAACAAAATTTTACTACTTACCAGAGCCCAGACGTATTATAAGTTAAATAATCTAGTCATCTAGTGAGACTGTATATAGTATTGTAATGTATATATTATTGTATTGAATCAATTAAGTTATTCAATTATGTCACTTACCAAGATAGTTGAGAATACCAAATACCCAATCGAAGAATCCCCACATTTCTGAGAGTTTGGCAGTCTTTCTCCTATACAAGAATTTAATGATGATCACAAATGTTTATCAGACTTATTTAATTGTTCAGCAAATATCGAGTCTATTACAATGCTTATACTGAAGTTTATTTTATTTAAAACACAACCTCTAATCGTTTCGAAAGGGAATAAATTAAGTCACCAGGATTCTCTATTATAAACAAATCAGACTCATTATCATCATATACAGGAGGTGACCGGGACATGATTTCAGGCCTGACCGGGACCGGGACCGGGATACAAAATGTGACTTGACCGGGACCGGGAAGTCCGGGATCATAAATCAGCATTTGACCGGGACCGGGATGAAAAATGTGACTTGACCGGGTACCGGGACCGGGACTGGGATGGCTCAAAATTGCCAATCCCGGTACCGGGATTCCCGGTACCGGGAATTCCGGTCCATTACTGGTTAATTCATGATCATAATTTATTACTCAAACTTGTTTAGCAATTTTAAACATTGTTTTATTTGGCTCAGAGGATGTTTAAAGATGAAATTCACAATGAATGAAAGGAAAAACTTAAAATCACAGTGAATGAAATTATGTAAAAGATCCCGGTCAAAATCCCGGCAAATTTGAGTGATTGACCGGGACCGGGACCAAGAATCCCGAATTAACCGGGACCAGGACCGGGATCATAAATCAGCATTTGACTGGAACCGGGATAGCTCAAAATTGCCAATCCCGGTCGATTCCTGATTAATATAAGTTTTTCCCAATCTCTCATCCTCCAGGGTTTCTCATAAAATACAACCAGTTGATTTTTTTCAATAACACGTAACATGTCAGTTTCCTTTTTAAGGGAAAGAAAAGCAAAGGAAACTCTTGTAGCAAAGGAAACGTCATGCTACAAATGACATCAGGATGGTATTCAAATAAAACACTCGACATGGCATAGTCCCACCACAAACAACAAATCGCAACGACCAGTTGCCACTCATTATGATAATTCTTTGGAGTGAATGCAGCAAGACTATGGAACCTTCTCCCACGACAAGTGAACAGTCAACTGCTCTAAGACCCTTCAAAGTATCACTTGCTAAATCTTAGAAAACGTTTCTTGATACTCTAGCAACCGATACACTGCCATCACCAACAACCCACTCTTGGAATGGAATCTACAAAAAGGTTTGAACCAGGACTGATTGGAGGAAGTTGTCCAGGAGCACTCCCTGCCAAACTAACCCTAACGTAAAACGTACCTATAGTAAGTAGGTCATTAAATCTGTAATGTGAAAACGGATTCAAAATGGCAAAGTTATCAAGCAATTTGTTTTTTTGATTGGGTAATTATGTGATAGTGTGATAAGACACCGTAATTGGGCTTTCTGCACAATTATAATAAGGGGTCATTCACATATTACGTAATCAGCCGAGGGGGGAGGGGGTTTACAAATGCTTACGGTTGATTACGAGGGGGGGGGTTTCGGTCGTTGTTTACGTAATAAAAATTTTCTTTTTAACCCTCTAGAATAATAACAATTTGGCAATTTTGTCTGATAGTGATAAAATTTAGAAATTGATCGAATATCCGGCTATAATAGTAAGTAGTTTACTGTTTAGAAGGTGCTTGGCCGGATATCATAACAATGATTTCGGCTCATCATGATAGCATGATCAGGGTAGCATGGAACGTAGAGAAAAGTGTTTTCTAAAAAAAATTAAGGGGGGGGGTCAGGCCATGATTACGTAATATTGCTGTCAGGAGGGGGGGCCGGGGGTTGAGTCTTGATTACGGTTGACTACGGAAGGGGGGAGGGGGTAAAAATTGCTAAATATTGATTACGTAATATGTGAACGACCCCTAATGCGGATCTAGTGTTAACTGTATCACCTGATCCTGTTTGGCCCTTACTTTAAAAGGCCAAACAGCTTCTGTTTGACAAGTATTTTGTATATATAACATAGTCTCCTTTTGTACAGAACAGTCCATGCTTAAACGAATCTTGATCCTATAAGCACAGTGTTTTGCAACATCTGGCATGGGCCAACTTTATCAAAGTAAGGTGCCATCTCTGAAATTTTTTGTCGAGGCAGTGTCCAAGGGGTTGCGATTACAGTACTGGAAACCAGGATAAGCTGCCATGCCATAGAGAAGGCTATTTTCTTATCTGATATCTTGTAGTCTGGTCTTTCCATAGGTGAAACATTTCACTTTCTCGGTTTCAAGTGCTCTATGACCTTAACATATTGGTACTCAGTCTAACCTAATGAGGTCTTACTCTTGACTACAGAGAACTCCAGTAAGCTGCTATGTTATCTTCCTAAAGATAACATAGTACTGCATTCTCTATCAGCCGTTTTCGATGTGTTCAGAATGCAAAGTCCTCCAAACCTCAGTGACAATGAAACAATTTGCAATGGAGAAGGAAGGAATAGTACTGTAATTTATACTTCTATAGTTTTAAAAACACTATAAGGTGAATTGACTTCGGGCCTTACATTCTTGCTAACTTCTTTGTTTTACAAAGATTACATATTTGTTTCACTAAAAGATACGATCTATCTTTCTTATACAGCCTCCCTCTCTTGCAACTCTCAATAACGGATTTATCGATGATTCGGCTGAATCGATCGCAAGAGATTGAATAAAAGTCCTTACTGCACCCCCAGAAATAAGAGATTGAAGGCAAAAGCGGGAGCCAAATTAGCAGTATTCTCACAACAAGTCCTTTTCAGCGATCTCTGCACCATGAAGTCCTCGTGTACAATTTTGTTGCAAATTGACTACTGCATGGTTTCAGATGAATGACCTATTTTTCTGAGTACTCCATTGCACACTCGGAAAACTTTGGCTCATCTTTAGGAATAGCAGGGAAATCTTTGATATTCATAATAACAAATCACTATCAAAAGAATCAGGCCCTAAAAACTGTTCCGAAGTTATTTAACAGCTCAGATCTATTCAATTGAATTTTGATTAGCTCAACGCAATCTAATCTCATCTAATCTAACACAACTTGGATACTCAACAACCGAAACGAATAGACACAGCGGTGGCCACCTAAGCACTAAGCGTTTGTGATAGCGCTCGATTCAGCACAATATTTATTAATTATGTGTGAGCGCGCGGCGCGCGGTAAATTTGTGCACAATACACATGTAACGTATTTCAATTTGTGTTTTGATTGACGATGTTAATCCGTCAAGATCGTTGCTTTGCGAAGCAGAGCAACGATGCGAAGCAAAAATGCGAAGCAAGAATGCGAAGCAAGAATGAAGAATGCGAAGCAAAAATGCGAAGCAAAAATGCGAAACAAGATTGACCATTGTTAATGATCTGGCCCGGCGCGCGCTACTTCGAGAAGAAAGCGGCGCGCGCTACTTCGAAGAAATTTAGACGAGTAACATCCGTCAAGAAACAAGATCAATGCGAAGCAAAAATGTGAAGCAAGAATGCGAAGCAAGAATGCTAGTTTGCGCGGCGCGTCGAAGCGGCGAAGTCCTCCAAATTTGTGTTCTAACATTAATGATTAAAGAATTATTTGATTTTGTTTAAAACTTTCATCAAACAATAATTAAGAAATCCGGCATATATAATAGAATCATAAGGCATATATAGGGGGTGGTTTTGGAATTTCTTACCTATCATGGCCATGGCAATGGGGACGCCGGACATGGTATGGCTATAAGTATGAAGTATGAATGATGAAGTATAATGTTCATAAAAATGGAAATTCGGCGCGGCGGAATGATGCATGATGCAGGCTGATCAGATTCGCCCTGCAGACCCAGTAAGGAATTTTGAACTCTAGGCATAGCTACATACAATATCTCAAACAGGGCTGTGGATTTGGAGTACGTCAAGAAATTTGAAAATTGCAACAATATTTAAAGCTTTAAAGCTAAAACACTTAATATGTAATATATTGTAACATGAACACGTGATACTGGGCCGCGCTCAGCCTGTCATTCCGCCGAATCTCTATTGTCAATGAACATGACAGCCTGAGGTCCCCAGGTAAAACACGTGCAGATAGCAATCTTGCGGCATTTTCTTATATGTTATAGGAACATGATAAGGACTAGGACTCGGGACTCCCAACGTAACATTTTTAACGGGTAATACTTGTAAAATATTTGTTCCAAATAAATAATACCGTCGATCGACGCGGACAATCACGAGTCCAACTCGATGCATGTTTTTGTAGTTTATAAACCTACAAAACATTTTCAATTTTTGGAGGACGTCGCCAGTCGGCAGTGTCGCAGCTTCGGTCGACCCGCCGGGCTGCGCAGTGCGCAAACAATTATTCTTGCTTTGTGCAAATTCGCGCCTAGCTTAAAAATAATAGCTATATGATAGTTTAGTGCATGACTGGAGAAGGAGGATCGAGGAGGAGGAGGAGGATCGAGGAGGAGGCGATTTTTGCTGTGACAGTTATACAAGATACACTTTAGACAGCGAATAGCGGGGTTGCAGTTGATCATTTCAAATTAAACATGACGATTACGGTTTTGTTAATTGTATAACTGTGTATAAAACTACACAAATTCTATTTTATACTCAATCGTACATTCATGTACAGCTTTATAAATTCAATTGAATGACATTTCTAACGGTTTTTTTATAATCTTCGAGATGAAGCTAATGCGTTTCCTCTGAGTCTGATTCGTCAGCAGCAGAATACTCGTCACTATGATCAATTTCTGTCCTCCAAAGAAATGAGGCAACTAGTTGCACCACCGCAATACCTACAAATAAGGCAACCACGGATATGGAACTCACCGGATATAATTCATATGTTAGTAAAGCACCGATTGCTCCCCCTGCCTCTCCAAATGCGTGAGTAAACCCTGAAACTGTCCCTTTGAGCACTGTAGGATAGGCCTCAATGGCAATGAGCCAGAGAGTGAATCGCAGTCCTGTCACTGAAAATCGGAACAGCATACTTGATACATCTTTTAGAATATCACTCATTACATTAAAGTATACCGGAATACTTATCACTAGTGATAAAACTGCAAATCCCCTGATTACGAGGCTACGTCCAACGCTTTTAGCAGCAAAAGCAGCAAAAGAACACCCGACCACATCTCCAAAAAAGGCTGCTAAATATCCAGTCAATATTTTATGGTCCATGCTGTGGGCACATTCTTTCTCCAAAGAAGGTGTCTGCACTTCTTTGCCCTCTGGATTGTGAGAGTAGAGAGTGAGGTACGCTGCGAGAGCTGCCCACATAAACAGGTTTGAGAAAAACACAACCGTCAGGAGAGTTGTTAACTTTGCTAGTCCGTGTCGAAATAGTCCTGTAATCTCACCACACTCTTCAATTTGGCATGGTCTAAGTTTTACCCCACCACTGATATCTGGAAAAGGTGTTCCGTTCCATTTGAAGAGTTTTTTAAGGGTTTCAAGAGCTTCCTCTCCTTTTCCGCTTACCAACAAGTATCTGGGCGATTCTGGAATCAGGAAAAGTCCAAGAATTGTGAAAGCTAGGGGGGCTATCAGAATAACGGTCAGTGAACGCCAACCTATCATGTTTTGATTCAGAAATAAAGGGATAATCAGAGATAAAAATACACCACCAAGCTGCTGTAGCTGTGCACTCAGCGCCATGGTAAATACTGCAAGTTCTTTAAACTCTGTATTTACAACTTCTGTCGCAAAGATGAAAGTAACAGGAAACCCTATTCCAGTACAAATTCCCTGTAAAGTACGAGCAAGCAAAAACACCCAATAATTGGGGGAAAAGGCTGCCATGAGACTCCCAATCAGCAACAAAATGGATGTGGCTAACAAAACTGTCCGTCGTCCGTATTTATCAGCAAGAGATCCAAATAAAACACCACTCACAGCAATCACTATCGGGTTGCTGGTCCCAATGGAGGTCCCAATGGACGTTCCAAGGACAGTGTCCAACTCCCACTCACAGCGGAGGTAGGGATTCAGAACTGACGTCATGAAGTACATTGTCAACTTGTGGGAAAGAGCCGTGACAAACAAAATCCCCCAAATGATGTACTGAGACAAACCCAGCCCAAGACCCTGAAGTATTTCCTCGAGGTTGATATCTTCATCATCTTGTTCGTTACTTTCTCCTATCAAACTCCTGTTATTATAGTTGGAGTCCTTGTGGTTACGATCGCCGTCTGGTGTCGACATGGGTAATCCAGCCTCCAAGTTGTCATGGCACATCAGGTGAAACGCTAACAATCATCAATGTTTGTTGTTGACCCTTGTCAAACACGGCGCCGAGTCTCTACCTACTACTAATGACAGAAGAACGAAACAGACGCGAATCAGAATTAACTGGAGGAAATGTAATGTGCTCTACAGCACTTTCGTCTACAGTCCGACTCCAAGTCAGATCGGAAGCATGTGCATTTCAGACGCGCCTATCATTTCATAACGAGAACAATATATCATGAGTACTGTAATCCAGGTTATTCTTCAAAATGGAACATGCAAATGATCCTGTGTGAATGATACAAGCTTCTAAACTCATAGTTATTTTTAGCAGGGAGTGGAATAGCAAGGATTGTGCAAGACTAGTAACAGTGGAATTAAATACATCACATATCATATAATATTGCATTGTAATATTATTTGTAACGTGACGTCGTGACTGTTATTTGTAATTTACAAATAACAGTCACGTTCAGCTAGGAGTCAGGGCCATTTCTAATCACGAAATTTTAGATAAAGAATGAGAATAGCTCTTGTCCAATGTCACTAATAGTTATTGACCCTGGTCCGTGTGATTCTAACCCAAAAGTTAAGGACTGTCCTTTTTGTAGATATTGAATATTAGCCATCAAAATAATGAGTCCTACCCAAAGGATAGTAAATTATACATTAATGTTTCTCTTTCATTTTTCAATGACATGATGTTGGCCTGCACAGTCATGGTAATAAAACTTAAAAGACAAGTGACAACGTAGGTATTGTGACTGAGTAGTCTCATGTAACAAGCACATATCACGTGTAATTCCGTAGCAGTGCTAAGATGTTGTAGCAGCACCCCAACCTTCATTTTCCGGCCGGTCGGTTCTGTCTACTTGAGTATCGGGTGAAAACAGTCCTATTTTCAAAGCGAAGCCCTGCTAATACTAGAGTTAGTGTTAGGCCTAATAAGTAGGTATTGACTTTTTTGTGGAGACTGTAAGACGTCGAAGAGAAAAATCTTTAAGCACCCAATTGCACCGCTGAAGTGACTTATAATCCATATTAACTCTCAACGTGACTTGTCCCTGAGCGTAGTTTTGCTGCAGATGGCTTAAATGATTCTTATCTGTCAATATAATAAAAGCTGTTGACCGTGTATTCAATCATCTAAGTACACGAAACATGAAACGCAGTAGGACACTAACGATGGATTAAAGATCATTATTAAAATGGAAGTCTCAAGTTTAATCTGAAAATGAGCCAGAGCAAAGTACCCCACCTCTAATGATATGGTAGAGAGAATGTCGATACTGTGGCGTTGGTGGTTTGGTGATGTGAAAGTGCTGAGTACAACATATCTGTTCGCTATGACATTTTAGTCTGGCAATAGAAGTTATTGTTCGTTGTGGATTTTACGTGACGAATATTTAGTATCGTAATGTTTGTGATCGTTAAGTTTGGTAAAAACGAGGCAAAGCTGTTTAATCCAGATTGCTGCGTGGACAATCTGTTACATTGTATCAAGGAGGAATGTAACATCGACCCTGAAGGTTTTCAATTGATTTTTTCACTGTTGAAATGTTATTTTGCAAAACCAGCGGCCACTCAAGCACAGTTCAACCATGTTCTAAATAAACAATTTCGTGGTAGGGAAATAAGTTCCAGTTAGGTCACGAAACCTATACCTTCAAAAGTTCCATACTCGAGGACACAAAGTCACAGTATTTTACAAAATGATACCTTTATTAGACACTATTAAACCCCCAAATTGCACGACAGACCAATCAATGATGTTCAAATAACTGTTACAGATACATTAGACCTGTTCTGTGAGGAGATGGGAGAGCTAGACTTGTACACTAAGGGATCGTGTAGGGCGCTGGAGTTCCTCAAACCACGTCAGGCTTACGTTCTCATAAAGATGAAAAGTTTGTTATGGCCAAAGAGTTCTTATTTCATTTCATTTCATATTCGAAAAACGATATTTTATAGTGCAATGTCATATAACATCACGTTTCGATCGTTTTACCATATAGAGTGATGTAGTTCCCTTATTGTTATTGTTATTTTGTTACTGAAACTGTAGTCAGTAATCATGACTAATTCCTTATTGTTTCAGTGGATAAGAGTGGTTGTCCTATTAGTTACACGTCACTGTTACAAGAGTCAAGCACGACGGGCATCGAGCTAAACATTCCATACAGTGAGTTTAGTACCAAAACCAAATTACAAGTCCGGTTTGGATTCTAAAAGTAGTTTTCATTCTTAACCTTATGAGTTATGCAACCCAGTATTTCAAATATATAATCATACAGGCTTTGACAATTTCCATAAAAATCAACACTAAACGAATTAAAGGGATTGTTTTAAATCGAGTTGATCCCACTTATTTCTCTCTCTTACTAGGACCAGCTGGAACCCAGAAGAGATGGAACGAGATAAAGAACGCCTTTACAGTTGCAGAGGCGTTGAGACCGAAACCTCAACCAGCATCTACAACTCAGGCTGCAAATACCGGTAGAGATATATATTTATTATTAGAGATTATTTAAGACATTTCTAACTAATTAGGTGATATCAATGGGATTACTATTAACGGTGATTTGAATCCTCCTCAGGTTTATTGACAGTAGGAAGCAGTGGGATACTTAATAGACGGTTCAGTGCCACTACCAGAAGAGATAAGTTATCAAAACGCCGTAACGCTTGGTGCTATAGCGGAAGATTTCCCAGGCCTAGCAGAACTAGCAATTAGACTATTCGGCTGGACAATTTTGAATTACGATTGAGATTTCAAGTGATATTTTATGTCTGGAGCGTTCAATTTGACGATAAAATTCCAATGTTGTTCACCAAAAAATTAACACAATCTCGTTTCAGTTGAAGTTCAAATACTTGCATGATTGAAATAGTATATTATAAAAACTACAATTTACATAAACGATAAAACGATGTTTAAATTTCTAGGTAAAACCGGAAACTTCGGTGAGATTCTATATTTAACCAGACAATTTATTAATATGCAATAAACCAAACACAGAGGAACCTAATTAAATCTAATTAAACTAATGGGTTATATTTCTGTATCTTTTCTCATATTAATACAGTTAAAAATCGCATGAACAACGTAAGATTTTAGTTAACATAGTGACAGAGCGATCACTCATTCACCTTTTACCCATGATTCAATTTCAAACATGTAGTAGTTTGAGGTACATTGTTGTTATATGTATCAAGGTCTAAACCTTCACTGACCCCATAATCATATAACTGATGTGGAGTCCAACTCCATCTCTAAATTTCGCTGATTAGCAGTCCTTTCTTTGCATTTGGTCTTCTACACATTATCAAGAAGGAATCAACGTTGTCAGAATGCCATGGCGTCCATACTCATTTCGACGGGCGGCATTTGAACGAGCGCTTCTTCTTGGCTACTACTGGCAGGCTGAATTGTAACGGCGAGTTAGCGAGATGTAATATGAAACCGTTAACACCATCAGTTGTGAAATAGAAGAATGCAGCAGAAGACATGACTCAAGATTTAGGATAAATTTAAATTTTCAATATGTGGTTATCTCACCATCTCACTGTTTTGAGGTTGTGCTGTTTCTGTGTTTTCCCAATCAATCTTAAACCGTGTCACTCTGGGATTCGTGGCCAGGATGTTCTTTTGAACCTGAAAATTGGTGAGTTAAAATAATAAATTGAGCTTGGTCCGTGATCGACTTGGGATCGAATGAGTTTTATGAATCTTATATAGTTATATGATGAATGATGATACCGATTGATGTATCATTCTTATCAAAGTGGATTTGTTCGTAAGATCGACAGTATTTCAAGATTGTTGTGGCCCGCGAAAATTTACCGCGAATACGCGCGGCGTAATTGAATTCTGATATGCTGAAATTGTGTGTTATCAAGGCGCAATGTAAATGTTAGCTAGTCGCGCTAGCGTTACATTAACAAGAGCCAGTTTTAAAGTTTTTCATGCACAAAGCCTTCCAGACGAACACAGGATGGGAAACGTGAATCTGATATGAGTAACTGAACCTTCAACCTTGTTGTAAATTAGCTTTCATTTGATATGAATTCTAAATCAAGGTTCCGATTTTAGTGTATTATCCTCTAAATATATTAATGACGTATTTCGGGATCTACCAATCTGTACAAGAGCAAAAGTTGGCAAACAGTTTTACCAGGCAATAAAAGTTCAGAAGTTTCTCTATACGCTCCTTTTTAAATTCGGCAAATCAGTTGTTGGGAAGCAGAGTTATGGTTCAGCGAAAATCTTGGTTTTTGTCGTGACCAGAAGTGACGAATGTATACGTCCACATACTGTATTTAATCGAGCATTGAATTTACTCACAATAAGAGAGAATATTGTGTATATATGGGCCCAACCCCATCGATGCCCATGCCCATTTGAGTATAAGTTGAGGAATAAATGGGCAAAATGGGTATAATTTTCCGGTCAAAATCGAAAAATAAATATTGCTGATAAGATACCATTACATGCTCTATAGAGCTGACATTATGTGTGTATTAATAAGAGGACGGCGAACACGATGGTGATGTCATTATTTTCATCATAACTCGTGTTGTAACTGTTTCAAATGCCGATGCAAATTAGTTCAAAAATTAAGGATTAAATGGTTATGGGGTTGGCCCCTACCCAGTGGCGTAACGTTGCATGTTGGCGAGGTAAAATTTGTGATTTTAAAAGATACGCCGGTAAAATTTCTAATAAAGTGTTTTTCTAGAACAAAGCACACATTTTGACCAGTCACCAATCACAGTGAATCAGTGAGGTCGGTGAGAGTGACACGGAGAAAACTTTGATGGAATAAAAATTTTGAATTTAGTTTAAGACTTTTTACCCCTTCCAGTGTTCAGGCGGATGTCATTCACAATTTTTATGCTGTCCTACTTTTTAACTTGGTTGACCTGAGCTGTACTTCCTATTTTGGGTCACGTGGTCTCTTTCTTGTTTTCCGTGTAAATTATAACACTGTCACCGCTGAGTATGTGGCGGTATCAGCCCTCACTTTCTAGTTTGGCAGTGAAATGATTGAAAGAATGAAATTAATTTAATTTGGAAACACGAAAATTGCGTGAGATTTGATTTTACACACACCTTGTCAAATTGTGGGATCTCTGGAGGATTCTCCCTGAGCTCTGGATCAGTGTAGTCGTTGTTAACGTAATACCCCACTCTGACAAACTCCTTGCCCATATACGAACATATGACAAGAACTATGGTTACTCCCAGGGCATCTTGTACAGGAATTTTGGAAGGGTCTGGTGCTTCGGCCTGAAGGATGATAACGTGTAAAAGTTCGTGATATTTCGTTTTAAACCGTTTTTGGTATGACAGTTATTACATTGGTATTATAACCACAAACTGAGTTTAAACGTATTATTAAGTTATGCAAATAATATTCACCAAAGAGGACATTACCTGGAAAACGAACATGTGCCTCCCAGCCGGAACTGGTCCGACCAACACACTGTCTAAAACTTGGTCGTATTCTTCTGATTCTGCACTCCCTACATACACTATCTTACACTCGATATCTGGATATTTATTGGTTTTAGTTTGTCATTAATTGTTTTAGTTTATTAGTTGGTTAGTGCTTAAGTTAAAATATTTGTTTTGTCCTACTAGTTTAAACCCTAAATTTTGAACAAAGCTTGTAAATTGTGGTGTTTCGACACCCGAATATTATACTGAAAATATGGCACTAATTCAAAATGTTGGAAATCTAAAATTCTGATTACGTCAAAATCAATTGAAATCAAATTATCTACAAACCACTTGGAAGGTCCTCGATGCACTCTAGTGTCACTTCGAACTGGAAGGGGGATTGGAAAGGAGATGGGTTGTTCAAAACTACGACATTTGATATCTGCACTTTCGACATTGTCTGCTAACTGAGTGTTGATTATCAAGGACATGAAAAAATCACAGAGTTTTATAATTTCAAGCTGCTAAATGTCCAAACTTCTCGAATAATTTAGGAATCCTAATTATTTTTGCAGATATCTGAGAAAAACTGAAAAACTGCCTATTTTTGATCACATACAATCGCACAGTACCAGATTTTTGAATCATCAAAAAAGAACTACAGTCTGATAATTAGACATTGAAAATTAAAAACAACAACTTGATTAAAAAATATTGAAAATAAAACAATCAGATTTAAAAGCCCTTCGAAGAAATTAAATACAAAAAGAGTAGAAGGGAATGTGTGAAGGCCAGCCATCAAGTGACCCCCAGCCACTCACAGCACGCCCCCAGGTCACGTGACAGCACGTCACGTGACAGATCACATGTCATGTAACCACGTGACAAGCTCGTTAATTAAATGTCAAGGTCACGTGACATTTGATTGACCAATGAGGAGCCAGAACGTCATGACGAATCAATCAATAATCCCGACTGAAGGATCTAAAGTCTGATTAAACGGTTGCCAAGCAGGTTCCTGTTACTTGATCACCGGTCACGTGTTTAGCTTAAGCATCATGTGACATGAATGTTATTTGAACCTCGAGATCACGTGACAGGAGTCACTTGATTACCCGTCAGAACGTCATGATGAATAAATCAATAATCCTGTCTAAAGGATCTAAAGTCTGATTAAACGGCTGCCAAGCAGGCTCCTGTTACTTGATTACTGGTCAAATGATTCTTTACGATTTACCCCGGTCCAGTCACCACTCCAAATAAGCAGAGGGTGACATAACGAAATGTGGTGTAGGGTTACCATCACTCGACCTCCTGGAAATTACAAGTCTTATCATCAATTTTCTGACATTTAAGCAATAGCTACAGTATCTGAACCACATTTTCACCCTTTACGTGTTGCCAGTCAGTATCAGATTCTAACTCTTTAGCACTATATTCTTTGTTGGACTCATCATCGCTACTTGTTACACCACTAAATTCATCATCACCACTACCTGGTACATCAGAGTTAGAACCACCTTGCTGAGATTCTTCAGAAACTATTGTATCAGCATCTGAACATACAGAATCAGGACCCTCCATTTTGACATCAGTCACATCTGAGTTAGCTTTTGACAGCGGCTGTAGAATTGCAGAACTTTCATCTGACTCTCGGTTCTCTCGATGATACCTACTAATGTGTGAGTACAGACTATATTTATTGGCAAAAGACTTGTCACAGAATGAGCAGGTTACAGAATTCATAACTGCAGTACAAACGTTTTATAATGCTATGCAACAACCATTATATAGCAATAATCGCATAAAATCGCAAATAATCGCAAAATAATCGCATATAATCGCATATAATAGCATATAATAGCATATAATAGCATAAAATTGCAAATAATCGCATATAATTGCAAAATAATTGCATAAAATAGCATATAATAGCATATAATCGCATATAATCGCATATAATAGCATATAATAGCATATAATCACATCTAATCATATATAATCACGTATATTATCTCTTAAAATCACATTTTATTATTTATACTCGCAAATAATTGCATATAATTGCAAATAATCGCATATAGTAGCAGGGTGAATATGATCCAACTTATGCATTCAACCTATTAAAGATCTTTTCAAAGATTTATTTTCATGCTGATTGCCAAGCATCATCCTGGAGATGGAACTGTAACTCTTGAGTCTACCAAAGACTGCACCCAACATGTAGGAATACTTCCTAGTGGGGACATTAAAGGACCACACCAGACAGGACAAGGAGATCATGGTAAATTCTACGTCAACTAGTCAGACGGAGATCATCTTCGAGATCTATCACTTTCTGGATTATCATTCATAACCAGTAGTCAGCGCACCATTGATTTCTGCTTTCAAATGATAACTGCTAATACTCTTATCGATTTTATTGCACAGAAACCAGCATTTGACTGGGACCGGGGCTGGGATAGCTCAAAATTGCTAATCCCGGTACCGGGATTCCCGGTACCGGGAATCCCGGTCGATTACTGGTGCATGCAACTGACCTTGTTTGGGTATCAGGTGATTTTTCCTGCAATTTGGTAATTGTGAAACATCACCTTGGATTTCTGTTGTCACAAAACGTACCTTTTTAGACCTTTTCTCAAAGCATATAATAGCATATAATAGCATATAATAGCATATAATAGCATATAATAGCATATAATAGCATATAATGGCATATAATAGCATATAATAGCATATAATAGCATATAATAGCATATAATAGCATATAATAGCATATAATAGCATATAATAGCATATAATAGCATATAATTGCATATAATTGCATATAATTGCATGTAATAATAACATACAATCGCATTCGGTAGACTCAAGAATTACAGTTCAATCGCCAGCATATAATCGCATATAATAGCATATAATATCATATAATCGCATATAATAGCATTATATAATATCATGTAATCGCATATGATAGCTTATAATAGCATATAATAGCATATATAATCGCATTCGGTAGACTCAAGAGTTATAGTAACATCTCCAACATATATTCATATAATTGCATATAATAACATATAATATCTTATAATCGCATTTATATATTAAATGAATACCAATGGTTGTTACGTTTAAATAAATAAAATCAAATGTTTTAAAAGAGCGATCCATCTGGAGAAGTAGGCTAGGCGGGATTTGAACCCGCATTGTCCTGCATAGGAAAGTTGCCGTTAACTCACTAACCTGAGGCTCCAGCTGGACCGCTGTTAAAATGAAAATATGAACATGTTTAACAAGATCGTTACGAATATCACGTGACGGATGCTTTTATGACGTACTTGCTTCTTATTGGTCAATTAACTTGTCACGTAACCTTGACATTTCATTTACGAGCTTGTCAGTTTAAAATAATACATTATAGTTATAAATTGCTATGTGGCACAGTTCGTTAGTCTGCCTGCTTGTGAAATGCCTCGCATTCACAGGGTCCCGGGTTCGATTCCCGTCTGTGCCACTAGCTATGGGGAGAGCATCTGAATTTTCCGGGAATCTATTCATGTGGAGTGCGGCACACCACAACAAAGGTGCATTCTTCCTAGATCAAGAGAACCGTGAGGAGTATGGTATGAGGTGATGTTGTATTGAGTTACATTGTCAGGTGGTCAATTGTCGAGGTGTCAATTGTCGGGGGGTTAATTGTCGGGGGGTCAACTGTCGAGGGGACAATTTTCGCCCACCCAATGGATTATATATGTGATTGAATGCTATTACATGTGATTATATGCTATTATATGCTATTATATGCTATTATATGCTATTATATGCTATTATATGCTTTGAGAAAAGGTCTAAAAAGGTACGTTTTGTGACAACAGAAATCCAAGGTGATGTTTCACAATTACCAAATTGCAGGAAAAATCACCTGATACCCAAACAAGGTCAGTTGCATGCACCAGTAATCGACCGGGATTCCCGGTACCGGGAATCCCGGTACCGGGATTAGCAATTTTGAGCTATCCCAGCCCCGGTCCCAGTCAAATGCTGGTTTCTGTGCAATAAAATCGATAAGAGTATTAGCAGTTATCATTTGAAAGCAGAAATCAATGGTGCGCTGACTACTGGTTATGAATGATAATCCAGAAAGTGATAGATCTCGAAGATGATCTCCGTCTGACTAGTTGACGTAGAATTTACCATGATCTCCTTGTCCTGTCTGGTGTGGTCCTTTAAAGTCCCCACTAGGAAGTATTCCTACATGTTGGGTGCAGTCTTTGGTATACTCAAGAGTTACAGTTCCATCTCCAGGATGATGCTTGGCAATCAGCATGAAAATAAATCTTTGAAAAGATCTTTAATAGGTTGAATGCATACGTTGGATCATATTCACCCTGCTACTATATGCGATTATTTGCAATTATATGCAATTATTTGCGAGTATAAATAATAAAATGTGATTTTAAGAGATAATATACGTGATTATATATGATTAGATGTGATTATATGCTATTATATGCTATTATATGCGATTATATGCGATTATATGCTATTATATGCTATTTTATGCAATTATTTTGCAATTATATGCGATTATTTGCAATTTTATGCTATTATATGCTATTATATGCTATTATATGCGATTATATGCGATTATTTTGCGATTATTTGCGATTTTATGCGATTATTGCTATATAATGGTTGTTGCATAGCATTATAAAACGTTTGTACTGCAGTTATGAATTCTGTAACCTGCTCATTCTGTGACAAGTCTTTTGCCAATAAATATAGTCTGTACTCACACATTAGTAGGTATCATCGAGAGAACCGAGAGTCAGATGAAAGTTCTGCAATTCTACAGCCGCTGTCAAAAGCTAACTCAGATGTGACTGATGTCAAAATGGAGGGTCCTGATTCTGTATGTTCAGATGCTGATACAATAGTTTCTGAAGAATCTCAGCAAGGTGGTTCTAACTCTGATGTACCAGGTAGTGGTGATGATGAATTTAGTGGTGTAACAAGTAGCGATGATGAGTCCAACAAAGAATATAGTGCTAAAGAGTTAGAATCTGATACTGACTGGCAACACGTAGGCAAGCGGAAAGGAGTACCCATCAAACAACCAAACAGTAAAAAGATATCGAGTTTACTTAAATCTCTAGACGTCCTGTTACAAAGTAAATTGTGTAAAGAGCAAAATAAATGTTTTGACATTTTATTCTCATACATGATGAAAACCGAATTGTTTGTTGTCTTGAAGCAGCGTTTAATTGACAGCGGAGAAGACCTAACAGATATTTTAAGTTTGGAAGAACGATCTCTATTGGATGCAGTTATCACCACTACAAGTCTATCTGATGTAAACAAACTGATGAACGAAAACACAACTATTGTCGATAAGATTCTCAAACTTTATCTGAATAAGTAGTTGGTGGAACTAACTACCTGTACTAGAACACCATTAACGTGCAACTGTTATACAATGATTTATGTACCCAATCTTACTCTTGATGATTTCAATTTATGATTATAATGTTGACAACAACAAATTATCAATTAAACGGTAGTTTTATTTGTCTCTCGAAATTTATCAAATTTATAACAAGCAAATTTAATAGTTAATAATAGTGAATGGTATGGAGCCTTAGCTACTCCCTAGACTCGACTTTGAACCCTGAACCTTTTGTGCAGAAGACGGATGTTCTAACCACTAGGCTACCTAACAGTTGTTATATCTTAAAGGGTGAAAATGTGGTTCAGATACTGTAGCTATTGCTTAAATGTCAGAAAATTGATGATAAGACTTGTAATTTCCAGGAGGTCGAGTGATGGTAACCCTACACCACATTTCGTTATGTCACCCTCTGCTTATTTGGAGTGGTGACTGGACCGGGGTAAATCGTAAAGAATCATTTGACCAGTAATCAAGTAACAGGAGCCTGCTTGGCAGCCGTTTAATCAGACTTTAGATCCTTTAGACAGGATTATTGATTTATTCATCATGACGTTCTGACGGGTAATCAAGTGACTCCTGTCACGTGATCTCGAGGTTCAAATAACATTCATGTCACATGATGCTTAAGCTAAACACGTGACCGGTGATCAAGTAACAGGAACCTGCTTGGCAACCGTTTAATCAGACTTTAGATCCTTCAGTCGGGATTATTGATTGATTCGTCATGACGTTCTGGCTCCTCATTGGTCAATCAAATGTCACGTGACCTTGACATTTAATTAACGAGCTTGTCACGTGGTTACATGACATGTGATCTGTCACGTGACGTGCTGTCACGTGACCTGGGGGCGTGCTGTGAGTGGCTGGGGGTCACTTGATGGCTGGCCTTCACACATTCCCTTCTACTAAAAAGTCTAATTTCTAAAATTCCCACAAAACTTCTTTTAAACTATTTCCATGTACACAAGAATCTGCTTGGTGAGTGTTAGAAAACAAGTCCATCACATCTGTTGGGGTTGGCTCGAATGTCGCAAAAGCTTTGCTCACTTTTGCAGCTTTACCTTTCAGAAACTGGCATATTTTATCACAACGAACCGAACTGTAGTCACAAATCGCCAGATCTGAATCACGTGTTGAGTTATTATGCCGCACAATCAATTCCAATGTTTCTATCACATCTTCTTTCCCAAACTCCGGTACATCATCACAAACATTAGTTATCTTGAACAGCCCATCATTTACTTTGTTGATACGAATACCGTTAATAGCCAGTGATTTCTCGTTAACATACGAGTGCTCTCCCATGGGATCTTCTGATGTTGGACAAGACATTAGAAATGAATACAGCTCCAATTTCAAATCACTGGGCCTCAAATCGAGAGAATCATCAGAGGTAGGCAGGCATGGTCCATATTTTAAGGAATGAGATCCCATGAGTTTTCTGTAGAGATTCACTTCCTGCGCCCTAGTTGGATTAAAAGCAAAGATCTTATCCTCCCACAACACTATCCACTCTTTGCCGAGCTTCAATGCTTTAGGGCAAGAAACAACTCCATTACTCTTTTTCTTGAACAGTAAATTTTCTTTAAGGTAGTGCATGTTACAGTTGAACTTACGTTTAGGAGGTTTACCGTTCGGTGAAGGGGTTGACAGTTTTCTTCTTTTGTCAGCCAAGTTTGGAGAAATACTCTTCTCTCTTTTCTTATTGCATGCTACATTCTTAGCTGCCTGTTTCATTATTTGTTCGGGTGAGATGAATTCCATTTTGAATTCGGAGTTGCCTTGACTAAAGGAATATATTGATGACTGTTTTGGGCCCTTATTTTCAGTTTTACTTTTACATCCATCGGAGTTGTGAAGGATATTGTCCAACTTTTTAGGAACCACTTGAGATTTTCTATCCGTGTCTTTAAGTGGTGTAATTTCATTCGTAATAATGCCAGGGCCAGTGATCAAGTTTGGTTTGACCTCCTGATCTTCATCAAGTGAAGTTGGACTAAATAATTCTTGTGAATCAAGTTCTCTCTCTAAATCAGACCAAATAGATAGATTTACTGCTGAAGTGACCTGTTCCTCTTCATCTTCAGAATAGATTGGTGGTTTGTTTGGGACTCTATTGGAATTATCAAGGTCAAGTATAGTTTTATTTTCCGAATAATCAGGAGGACTGGAGAGGTCAGTAATGTTATGTGAGTCTGATATCCCACCAAGAATTTCAGGAGTACTGCAGAATAAATGGCCTTTTTGGTCATTCTTTCTATCTGAAGCTGAAATCTTGTTAATAGTGCTAATTTTCAGTGGAAATGACCCTTGAGCACAGTTATTTGTTGTTTCCATTGTACTTTTATCTGCTAGTTTGGATTCTGGAGATGATGATACCGATACAGTTGACTGAGATGTCAGGTTACGGTCATAAAAATCCTGAGTCTGATTCATCGACTCTTCTTCAAGAGGGACTATCACATTAAGGACTTGCTTTCTGACAATATCTTCAACAATTGAAATCAATTCAGCTTCATTTCTACAAATAACAGCGGATTTATCTACTTCGACATTAACATCGATAAGTGATGATTCAAGGCTGATAATCACAGCTCCATTTGGAAATGAATTATCGTAAAGCTTTTTAAGAGACTTCAATAAAGCTTTAAACTTTACCAATCTTTTGTTAACTATTACAAATGGAGGTTTCCGTGCAGACTTGGCTGTGGCTGACAGCATACCAGTTATTTTCACTCCACTGAAATATAGTGTGTCACCAACCATTTGGACTGATTGTTAAGAAATAAATTTAGATGAGATATAAAGCTTTAACCGATATTCGTGGTAATCACTGAAATCATGTATTATGTAATATTATCTGATTAAAGCTCATATTACATATTATATAGGTTAATATGGACATTGGATAAGTCGAGCCCTCTCTTATATTCAGCTGCTATCAATTTTCAACAATGGATCAAATGCACAAGGTATAACAACAAAAAGAGGGATGTCAACAAACCTTTCACCATCACTACAGTAAGATATACTGGTCATATCACCAATATTTCCATACACACTGGATAAGCTGTCTTTGAGCTGTTTTGAGCTGGCATGCTGCCAGACCAACTGTTTGTTGTGTCGTAGCATGAACCGAACTGAGGGATTTGCAATAGCTATCCCACGGACAAAGTTGTCAATCTCATTCAACTGTTCCTTTCCTTTTTTACCCTATCGGTATGTAAAGTTCAGTTGACAGAATTGCAAAGATAATGGACAAATAAATTAAATGGTACCAACAAAAAATATAATTTTCTTAATGCTTAATACAGTTAAACCCTGATTTACCGCGGAGTTTGGGGAAAGAAAAAATCCGCGGTAAATCAAGGTTCGCGGTAAATCAGGGTTTTGTTTGTTTACATTATACATGTTAAGTTCTTATTTGGAGGAAAGAAAATAGCCCCAGTATATCAGGGTTTGCGGTAAATCGGGGTTTTACTGTAGTAATATTCAGAATTATCAAAACTACAAACCTGATAGAACTTTTTTCTGACAGGTAAATTTTTGAAGAGGTCAGTCACTATGAAAGTTGTGCCAACATTGTTGTGAGAAGTTCCTGTATCGGTCAGAACCCCAACAGAGCTCACAGTGTATGATTTAGCTGTTGGAAATTATGAAAAATAAATAGATTACTAGAAAGCCCGTGGTCACAGAGAAATAGCTAATAGTATTCTGTGATTTTTATTGGGGGTGTCCAACCCCAAAAAAACCTATTCTCAAAATGGAAATTTGAGGTAAAGTTGGGTTTTTTTGGGTTTTTATTACAAAAAAATGTTAGAATTGATATTATTTACACCTATATTCAATCGAGACCAAGTTATATATGTTACCCTCCATCATCCCCACTATCAATTATGATATGTTTCATTTGCTTTATGTATTTTTGTATATTTTGGTTTTTAAATAATTGGATGAAAAGTTACAAAAACGAGGTGAAAAAGCCCAAAAAAACCCATAAAAACTTACCCCAAAACGGGAATTTGAGGTAAAATGGGTATTTTAGGGTTTTTTTGGGGTTGGACACCCCCTTTATTGTATCAAAAAATATCCCACCGAACCAAAGATACATACTTTTGTTTAAAATGTAAATCACACTTATCACAACGATCATAATGCCACACCTATAGTATTTGCCTGTGCACATGTGCATTTCAAGATTAGAAGGCCTGGGCCGTGGCTGCATGGAAGATGGTAATAGTTTTCTTTGCTTTTTGGTATGAAACTTTCACAGATAGTATATTTATGTATACAATACAGCAATACTTGTTTTAAATAAGCAAAATTTTCGCCATGTCATTGTTCAAAATTCAGAAGTCACCATGAAAGCTTGTAACTAACAACAACGATTTATCAGAATCAAGTTTAGAGAAATTGATACAAAGTTGTTCAAATAGTAAATTCTTACAAGAGATTCAAGAAGAAGCTACTAACCAATTTTGTCGGATGACTGTCGAGTTATCATAGCCAATTTTGCAACAGAACAAATGGCTGAAACTGCTTCCCCTCTAAACCCATATGTATTCACACCAGAAATATCAGAGAAAACTTTCAGTTTTGATGTGAAATGAGGAAGTGCTACAGAGGACCGATTTTGTTCTTCAATACCGCAGCCATTGTCTCTTATCTCAATTTTACTCAAACCGTTATCTTCCTGTAATTACAGTCGTTTTTAAAAATAAGCAAAATCATGAAACATTACATTGTGGCCAATTGCTAAATGTCAAACATATCTTTTCCTTAAATTTTGTTTTCCTTATCTAAATTCAGTATTTTACGGAACTTGTAGAAAAAATACAAGCAGCAAAATTTGTATCTTACTAGTCGTATTTCAATAATAGAAGATCCTGCATCAAGAGAGTTTTCAACTAACTCTTTAACTATGGAATAAGGAGATGTTATAACTTGTCCACTACAAACTGATCGAATTGTTTCGCTGCTTAATTTTTCCATACCTGGTAAAATATTGTGATTGTACAAATTATAAATTATTTGAAGATTTATATATAAAATTTTAAGAGTAGAAAAAGATTGAGAGGCAGGTAATGGCCATGTGTTGTTCGACTGACTTGTTCAGACTGTGAACTACACAAAGCAGTGGTGTAACAAAGGGCCCGCCTAAGATGGCGAAGCCCCCCCCCCCCCCCCCCTAAGATGGCACTATTTCAATCATTTAATCTCAATTGGAATGACAATTTTAGAAAGCACAGTTTATGACAGGCCTCATAAACCCTAAAAGGGTTGTTGATATTACGCTGTGTTTAGTTTTAGTACAAGCAACATTTTAATTGGCTGTATCTTCGGTTGTGTAGGATATTTTTTGACGCGATTTAAAGTTACTAACAAAAAATACTATCAATATTAGCTTCCTCCCTGTGACCACGGGTTTTCTAGTCTTACTTATAATTCAAAGAATTATTTATGTATGTACGACCACCCACGTGCAAATAGATAAGAAATAAGAAGTTAGGTAAAAATCAAAAGGTTGCATAGCAATAGTGTTGTAATGCACACGTGCAACAAGAATTGTTGGAACGGCATCTTGATCGGTTTTGTGGTAATTACGTTGTGTTTAAAGTGTTTAACATTCAAATAAAAAAAAGGGAAAATTATTCAAACAATATACCCATAATATAACAATAACCATATATAAAAATTCTATATAAAAATTCTATATAAAAACCCTTTGTTGTAGTAGTAAAAGTAGCCAATTCAATTTGTTGGCTCTAAATTAATATCTCAATCTGATATCTTAACTATACTACCACTTTTTATCCCTCTTTCTCCTCTTAGAGCAATAATTGTCGTTCTTAATAAGTCAAATCTTATTCTTTTCCTGATAAAAGTCATCGCTTCACTGTACCTTTGGCCTGATTTTCTAGACATTCTATCAGCTAACTTTTTGAAGAACGTATTTGCTTCTCTTCCCATTTCAATAGGACTATTGCATTGGTGTAAATGTTCCATGTTCCACCTCGACAATCCTTTTGTTGTACATGTTTTTCTTCTGTCTCTCATGGCTAGTGTACATACTCATTGGAGATCCAAGAGCCTTATTGAGCCAATTGGAATTGGCTGTATTTTTGGCTGGGATGGATATTTTTGGATTCGATTAAAACTTTTTTCAAAGAATACTACTAGCTTCATTTCTGTTACCACGGGCTTTGTATGTTGTAGCATATATATAATATTTAGGTTTATCTTTGTGACAGTATACTCATACCTGATCAACCAATAAAAAATATTTGAAAATTGTCGTTCCAATCATACTTGATATGACTCGGAGCTGTGCCGACCCACAAATTGATTATCAGTCAGTTAAAGTCCATCTAAGTAATTTAAATATTTGCTTGTAAACATGGCACACGAAATATTTTTTCATATGATGATGATGAAAATCTAAATATTATAGGCTACAATGAGCATTTTAGTAACAAATAGTTTTATACATTATGATTACAGAGGATCTGATATTTAGATATATATTGCTGTGCTGTAAAAATTGACTTTATTTATTTATTTATTTATTTATGAAAGATCTGAAATTTAAAAAATAAAAACCCTAAAAATATTTACACCCCAAGTTAAAAATATAAATACTTTATTTGTAAAAACACTATCAAATAAGGTGGTTGATCAGTCACTTGTGTCATTACGACGACGTCGTTATATCAAGTCAAAATATTCCCCAAAATAATTTAAAGACGATTCCCGATCAAAAACGTTTTTGGTAGAAAAAGTTTTTCGAGTTACATAAATATCAATGGAGATGCAATTTTATAGATAAAATCAATAAAGCTTAAAAGTGAAGCCCAAAACAAAGTAACACACCCAACAATGGTTGAGATGTGATACATCCAAGCAGTCTAAGTCAACAATAATATCATGTGAGTTAATATAAAACTAGCTCCAATGTTCATGTAACCAGACAGGTTCTACCAATCCGAAGAGTAAAGTAGGTTTCCATTCAGTCAGTAGTAAACAGTGTCTAGCACTGGTCGTCCTAAGAGGGACTCCCCATTTATTACAGGCCTGGGTAAGGCCGCGTACATACCAATGGATAGAGCATTGGCCGTCTAGTGTAGGGACTTGACTCCCCAGCTAGGCGTGGGTGGGCCCTGTAGAAATACAGATCTTCCTTCTTAGCTTGAGGTCATCATTATTTACACATTCACTGCAGATTTGGATGAACTTTGGATCTCTGGAGCAGTTTAGGATCGCCAAGTGTGGAGTACCCAGATCTTCCAGATTGGAGACCTCGTTACCAATACTGAGAAGATATGAGGCTTGGTCCCTAAGGTCTTCGTCAACATGACCACAACTAGTCAGTATATGAATTGCAGTTTGTTCTTCATGACCACAGGAGCAATAGGGAGATGGCCATTTCAGTCTGTCAAGGACAAAAAGAAATGAGTTTAGAAGATTGTTTTTGTAAAACAAGCTCATGACTAGAACCTCAGTTTCTCTGCTAGTATGATAAGGGAACTTCAGGGGGTGGTAGACACCACGGGAATTTGAGACCAGCCCTCCATTTGTAACTGGTTCTTAATAGATTCCTGCCATACGAATTCAGTGAATTGTTTGATAGAGACCTTGGTGTAATGGCAGGCTTTCCTAGAGAGCTCGAACAATTTCGAGGCATCATTCAGTCCAATTATTATTGCATCACCTGGCAGAACAGAGTCAGCATGTACTTCAACCTTCCACTTTAGAAATTTCAACACATCCCGCATCTGGCCCAGAATTTTTGTGTTTCCGGATTCTATCTCTCTGCATATGAAGTCATGGTGTACATCGATATGTATACTACTGAATACCTTCAGGTAGTGCTTTACCGATATTATTCTGTTTGTAACCCGGAGTGGGGGTATTCCCAAGATGACCTCTAGTATGGCATTTTGAACATTGAAGACTGCTCCCACAGCAGATTTTGCAACCTTGTGCCAAAGTTTGTTCAGTTCCAGCATGTTGGCATTAGTTTGCCAGATAAACGAGCCATAGAAGAGGGAGGAAAACATCACAGTTTTGGCCAACCTCACTAGGACCTTTTGGTTCATCCCCCAATTACGGTTTGTATACCTGCTCAGACAAACCCAGCGGTAGATTAGCTTGTTGTATACATCCTGGCTGTGCTGCTTGAAGTTCAACTTACTGTCAAGTGTTATACCAAGTACTTTGCTGCTGTCTGTGAGATAGATGGTGTTTCCACATAGATCAAAGGATTTGGGAACAGCTGAAGCATCTTGGCATTGGAAACATATAACTTCTGTTTTATTCACATTACAGTTTATGACCATCCTCCATTGAGAAGTCCATTCCCCTATGAATCCCATCGCCAGCTCTAGGTAAAAGAGACATTCTTCAAGATCTTTTCCAGTCACTTTGATGGTTCCATCATCTGCAAATTTGAAGGCCTGAATCTGCTCATACAGTTGACACAGGGTCTCCATGTCGAACACATAAAATTTGAAGAGGATTGGTGACAGAACAGAGCCGTGTGGCAGCCCATAATCGAGGCACATCCTAACAGGACCAATGAAACCATTTAGGAGGAGGCTTACCGTCCTCCCAAAGAGGAAACTATCAATTGTTCTTAGGTAGCATCCATGCACACCAACCTTCCATAGTTTCACTAGCAGGCCTTGTTTCCACACCGAGTCAAATGCTTTTTCGAAGTCAATGAATAGGCAGAGAACGGTCAGTTTTTTCATCATGTCTCCTTTAATTCCAGCTGTTAGCCTGTGCAGATACCTTATAGTGTTTCTACCTTTTGAGAAGCCTTCTTGGTTGCTATCAATGAGTCCGATAGTGAAAAGATATGTTTCCAGCCGGCATGCAAGAATCCGTTCAAAGAGTTTGCCTAAATATGAAGAGATTGAGATTGGTCTGTAAGAACCAGGCTTTGCATAACTGCTCTTTCCTTCTTTTTTCAGAAATATTATGTTAGATGCATTCCAAACCCATTTTCCATTTCTCAGGCAGAGGCTAAAAAGTATACTCAGGGCATGCAATGCGTTTGGACCAAGGTGTTTGAGCATAGATGGATGAACTTGGCAGTTGTCGAAACTTCCTGCTGTGGATTTATTTCCCTTAATTATACCAAGGATTTCCCCGTGTGTTACTGGGCAGTAAAGCTTTGAGCTGTGTTGAGAGTTATCCATGGAATCAGCAAATGGCTGAAATCCATCCTCTTTGATTTCTGAGTATAGTTTGTTGGTTTCATTATAGAAGTTCTGATCAAATGTATCTATGTTTTCTACAATGTGCTTACCCATGAAGAATGTCTCAAACAACTCTTTTTCTATTTCTTTATTCTTTGTCATGACTGTCCCATCCTCATTAACCAGAGCTTCCACTTGTTGGTCAGTTGGAGGCTTAAAAAGTCTGTTGAAGTCTTTCCAGAATTTGTTTGCTTGAGCTACATTTAGATTTTGGGTCTTGTTCACTATAAACTGCTGACATGCTTGTTTCCTTGTTTCCTCAAAGATTTCTTTTGCTGCTTGAAACCTCTCAAAGGCTACATCTGTGTTTCTGGTCAGGTAGGTTCCAAGCGCATCCTTTAGTTCTTTTGATTTAGATGACAGCTCATCCTCAAACTCAAAGGTTATAGAACCAGATGCTGTTAGGCGACAGTGTTTAATGACTAAGCCTTTGTGGTGTTTGTTGAACTCTTTCCTGATATCACGACTGGTGCGGATGTTAGTGTCACCTGGTCTGACTGCCACTCTTATCCGTTTAAGCTTATCTGCATTCTGGCTATCCCTAGTAGATTTAGTCATTGTGTGGAGACTCTCAACCAAGTTTGTAGGAAGCAAAGCACTTCGATGGTGATTCGCATTACTTGCTCTACTGGTCACTCCACTATAGGATGGTTTACTGGCAATACTAACAAGGTCCTCTACCTGATCTGACATGAGATTAATTGTATTTGCCGTCTTGGTAACCTTCTTTTCTATTCGCCTTAGCTTGAGGGCAGCACTGCCATATACTCTATTGCAGGGTGGACATAGAACCTTGACATAGCCAGGGGACTTTGTAATAAAATCAAATTCTGGTTTAGTAAGGGGTCTGCTAGAGCATTGGTTGTGAAAATACATGTTACAACCATCACATTCAATTCCCGATCCACTGGAATCACTTTTGTCTGTGACTTCCCCAGCACATACTTGGCATGGATATAACACTTTGCCAGACTTGTTTTTTGGAAACAGCCCTTCAAAACTGTCATCTTTTGTTTTAAAATCCACAAAATCACCATTTTTGAATATCACCTGTATGTCAGATTCATTGTATTCACTTAGCCCGTTGTTGTAAATTACGCTGGACTTCAATAGTTCGATCCTGCCGTCCAAGTCGTAGTCCTGTGGGGCAATCAGCTGAAGTTTACGGTGTATCTTGTCAATCTGGGGGGTTGAGACATTAGTCAAGGAAATAATAGTTTCGCCTGGCATAGTACCAAAGAGGATGAAGATACCAAAACCAAATCCACGCTAATTAGATAGTAGTAAGGAGGTTGGGCCAAAGACTGGATCAAAATCGAAAAAGTTTGAACCAACCGGAGAGGTTCCGACTTATGGGTCGGACTCCCTTTGTATATTTGGGAAGACGAGAAGAAGGAGATCTTCAGTTTCAGGTATTGAGGCGTTATCTGGTCTGAGTTTTCGTATTGTCTTATCTACGGTCCCACTACTTGTTTGCGTACATGTCACATACCTCAAATTATTTGTTATATAGTAGTGTTGAAAGTATGAATTTTTTCATAAACTGTATGTTTTTTTTTTTTTTAATCTAGACACTTATTTTACTTCGGAGTATTCCAACAGCCATATTGCAATTGTTACACAAGTGCAACCAGCCAATTACAGGAAGCCGAAGGATTTGTTTTTAGCCAGTGACGGTTAAGGTAGTGTGTACCATACTTTCTTCGCCCGAGACTTTGCTGCAATGTGCAGCTCCTCATTTAACACTCACACCCGATTTCTCGAGTATTCGACTGAGTAGACCGGGGGGCTGCATAGACCACTCACGATCCTTAGCTGAATGTCAACGACACTCACCCCACGACCAGGCAGGCAGTGGGATTTGAACCCGCAACCTCACGATTGCAAAGCTGGCTAACCAACTGCGCTACATTAAAAATGTAATATTAAGGCCGGGATCATTCCCTGAAAATGTAGCATTCTTTGAATATTTGAAAATAACGTAAAAAATGCAATGTTTAATTTTAGTAAAATGGGAAACAAAAAAATAAATTTGTATTTCAACATTAAAAAGCAAAAAGCCTTACAAACAAAAAATCGTGCTTGGTTATTAATCATACAAATTTATAAATTAATTGATGATTCCAACTTTTTCTATTTCGTAGCTCCATGCTTTTACTGACGATGTTAATGGGTGGCACTTTGTCATGCGTTGTATGCGCGGCCCAGCCCCCTGTATCGCAGAAACGGTACACTTGGTGAAACGACAATGGGGGTTACGACGTGATACAAGGACGTCCGCCAAAATCGCAAATTTTCAGACCACCCCTTGATCCCCCTGTCTGAGTGTGTTCAAATTTTCAAAACCACCCCTCTCCGGACGTCGGGATTTATAGCTACTTTTAAGATTACAAATAAAACCAACTCATTGTTTAAATAAAATTCAAAAGGTGAAATAAATGGGAATTTTTCGTTTATTCTGCCAAAATTTCCGGACGTTCGGATTTTCAGGAACCGCCCCCTCCCCATGTCCGAAATTCAAAAACCGCCCGACTTCCTATTTGCAGGACGTCCTAAGTAGATGGCCCCTATATACAGTTACAAATTATCTATGCCAAATTTGTCATACGTTGTATGACCCGCCGCGCACGAGTGCGCAGATCCCCTGTATCGTAGTTAACGGGTGATACTCGTAAAATATCTGTTCCATATATTCGCCGAGTCCAACTCGGCGCGCGTCCTGGTAGGTTTGAGGTTGTAAACCTACAATATCGTAGAAACTCTACATTTAGTGAAACGACGTGATTCGATACGTTGCGATGCCAAATGCGCGCGCGTATCATGAATTCAATGTAATACATAAGTAAGTACATACGTACGTATATACGTGCGTGGCAGCGCAGCGCGAACAACACCACAAAAAAGTACTTGGCGCCTTCCGTTCAAGACGTTTTGGGTGTAACTTTGTATCTACATTAGCGAGACCATAACGGTGAACTATTATAGACACGGTTACGTGGGAGTTTCTTCTTAAATTACCAGAAACTAACTGTAGAACCTTAGATATTGATAATTGCGTCACTATAATAATTCATGTGTTTCATTACAGAGAATGACCTCATCTTAAGAAAATAAGATGTTTCGCTTTCCAGCGAAAATGAATTAGTGACGTATTCTACATTCTAACGAATGAGATCACCAGAAATGTCCAGGCCAACACGAACTTAATTTTACAAGGACGATTTCAGTCTTGATCGGACCGATCGGTGTGCTTTTACGGCTAAAAACACTTAAATCCGTTTGTTTTAATTTAATTATTGTACGAGCTTCTACTGAGTGAACAATCAACCCAACATGTTTTCAACTCCTAGACAAAAGAAGAACAGTATTTCAGTATAGATCAACCTGTAATTGAAAAATAATCATGTGTCTACGATGCAATTCTAAACATTACAAAAATAAGAACGATAAGAAGGTAGAGAAAAATATGGACCTTGATACATGTACTAGGACGACTGTTAGCTATTACCAGAGGTGCCCTTTGATTAAAAAACAGCCCATCCTTTGTTTTACCTCTTCAGAAATAGAAAACTATAGGTATTAACCAGTTAAAGCCATTCAATTGTTCTGCAGAAATCTTATTCCTCAGTCATTTCACATTTGTGATCTCGCAGTTCATTGAAATTAGTTCAAGTCATATGATCAAACGTAATAATGTAAACAACAAACTTTAACTTCTTCTGAATGGAAGAGCAAAAATTATGAGCTTAGAAAGTTAACCCGATTTATGTATCATTAAGTTATAAGCGTTAGGTAGTAGGTCAAAACTCAGTTATATGCGATCCATTGGCATGAAGTGGAACGGTATTTTATCCAAAATATCGTTCGCCACAATATGGGGTCTGGCATAAAAGAGGTCTGAGCGTAGCGTGGTTTTGGGATTGACTTCCCATATTTTACATCTAAAATCGAATGTTTAAAATGTCTAGTTTAACTATCATTTCAGGACGATCCAAATATCTTAATACCTCGGGTATTCTTAATTAAAATTTAGCGTGGATTTTCGGTGCACATTTTGTAAACATTTTCAAAATTGTATAGAAAATTCATAACATGATGAATTTAAATTTAGTTCCACCTTTAGAATTTGTCGGGTACTACCAAAAGCGTAATCACACAGCAGGCCATGTCCGAAAATATGTTTGACACCAGATTCTTGTAACTTTGTAAGTTATAGTATAATTCAATCTCTATTATAGTTGGATTAATTAGGTTAGTACTCTGCACAAAGTGGAAAATTATGTTATTTTATGACTCAAAATTCTGTGTTTATTGATTAGGTAAATTATAAATACTTTTGGATCATCCTAAACAACTTTAAAATCTAAGATCACATAATAAAATTAACACATGATAATAATAATAATCGAATGAACTTGACAAATTAGTCTGAAAATTTTATGAACTTTAATGAAAAGGACGATTTTCGAATAAAGGGTAAATATTTTTACTCATTTTTACATTATGAATATCAAATTCAATTGGAACGAACAAGCCTTATATTCTTATATATGTGGACTGCCAGATGCCAAACATTCCAGAGGGACCTTTTGTAAGCTAATTTTGCAATTAGAATGTGACTTCATTTAAGTAGGGGTCGTTCACATATTACGTAATCAACTGAGGACAGGGGGAGGGGGTTTCCATATGATTACGCTAGTGTAATTTTGAGACAATAGTTGTGTGTGAAACTGATTACGGAGGGGGGAGGGGGTTAAAAATTGTCCAAAAAGTGATGACGTAATATGTGAACGACCCCTAACAGCAAACATACAAATATTGTACAAGTATCAAAGTACAATTAATATGAAAGTAAATAAACACATCTCAAAAACAGATTAAAGGCAAAAAAGTATTGGAAAACTGACGTCACATAAATAAAGAGTAGACAAATTGATTAAACAGAACATACACATTGAACAAACTGGTCTACACTACTTAAAGACGGAATTTTTTGTCGCAGAAGGGGACTACCGTGATCAGAAATTCTATCAACTACTGATTAGATAAGGCAATTAGAGTAGAACCTCTGAAATCTAGTTGACATCTGGCTTTATATGATTATTATAACGTGCAACATATTAGACCAAACAAAACCAACACACAGTGTCCTATAAATAAACAACATAACCATATTACCGTAACAAATACCTTTAAGTCATATATATATACGTAACAATAACACCACAACATGTTCAACAATCTGTATAACAATTCTTTAATAATGTGAAGAGAGATTCAGTTCATGATACTCATATTATATAATTCCTCGATCTCGAAGATTTAAAAATTGGCAACAACTTAACACATTCATTTATAACAACTAGCTAACCTAGAGAAACTTATAATTTACATTACATTTATAGCAAGTCTAGAAAACAGCTGAGCCGACCTAGTCCTTTATTGGGCATTATTTTCGGCAGTCATAATATTGTGGGGTTATTACTTATTATGTTCGAGAATTTTGTTATGTGGGGTTTTTAATTTTTTGAGTGTGCATTTTTATTCAAGTGAGTCCAACGTTTTTCCACAATGTTTCGTTATTATTATCCCTATAAACTGCACTATAAACTACACTATAAACTAAACTATAAACTACACTATAAACTAAACTACACTATAAACTGCACTATAAACTGCACTATTTATCAGCACTATCTGCACTATTTATCAAACACGATCAAAACATGTTTGGTCGTCAGAACGTTTCTAGCGTATAAATTTTGCTGCGACTTTGAAAATGACACAAAACTTTCATCATTATAACCGAAGAAAATAATACCCAATGAAGTATACTGAATTCATTACACCAACATATCTTGATTAATAGTCAAAAATTGGTCTTAAATAAAAGCTAATATCAAAACCTCCGCGATAAACAGTTGTATAATGCGGCATATCTTGGCATTTACTTCGAGCACAAAGGATGGAAACATTAATTGCATGATCATAAAAACAGCAGTGTCTAAAAGCTTGTTTTATTTCTCACCTTGAAAGACTGAAAGTGAAAGCAGGACAATCTTCCGATAACAAACTCCGGTTTAGATATTGTATATTACAGGTTGGGCCAGAATTAACATCATTGGTTTAGTTGATCATATTCAGAGACACATCAATAAACAGAGGGTCCTGATACTTCCAATTCAACGTAAGTAAAGTTAATTCTGGTCCGCCCCTTACTTCTAAAAGCTACCATTAAAAACACTGTAGTCTTTTTATACCTTATCACTGGAACTAATAATCCTTGGCCTATTATTATTAATATTTTCTTTACTTAATTCTCTACTGTCCGCAGCACTGTTATTTACAGGGTTAGCTGAGTAAAGATACGTCGCTACGAATATTAATAATATACTGATAATCGTGTTAAACCCTATCGGAACACCGAAGAAAACCATGGCAAGCACAGCGGTGAACACGATTTCCAGCGCGCTGGCGAAACTTTTTAAGATTGAGTTCAAGTATCGGAGGAACAAACTGACTACTATCCCAATACAGGTCTGGTTAATAATTATGTAGATAACTTTGAAGGAGAGGACAGGTTGGAGGTTCTGATAGCTGAGGAAGGTGAAAACCTGACCGTTGTAAGTAAGAAGGACGAGGTTGCAGAAGATGCTGTCCAGGTATAGGAACACGTTCTGTACCATCACAGGGGTGTCCCGACCAAGGGTTTTAAGGATGAACTCCGTGTAGACTCCCGCAAAACAGGATGATAGAACTTGAAGTAGGATTAGCACGCAGTATATGTTCACGTCCAGTGATACTTTTCCGATATCGTTTTCTTGTAGCCTTTGAACAGTACAGCCAATAGTCAGTAATATTAGAGACAACCACTGCATCCGTGTTAACTGTTTCTTGAATATAAACTGGAATAAAACCCCAGTGACCACTACCCGGAACTGCATGAGAACGAAATAGGAAGTAGGATCGAACCAAGACAGGCTAGTAAACTGGAGGTTGTTGTAAAGGCAATACAACACCGCCGGTATAAAATAATAGCCAATAAGGGCTGTTCGCTTTCTTATCTCGATCTTAAATTCCTCCCATGAATTCTGACACACGAATATGACGACCGAAGTGACAAGCTTGGCTGCTTCAGCCAATAACACCACAGTGGCCGTGTTGTATTCGTATTTATGATCTGGTTTTTGGGTAGCGGTCACTGTTAGTCCTTGGGTTATGAAGAGAGCCATGTAAACGACGAATATGACGGCACATCGTTTCTTTGGGAAGAGTTTGTGATAACGCTCCCATAATGTGTTCATCCTCCTATAAAGGTATGTTTGTTAGTGAAAGGTATGTTTGTTAGTTAATATTAAGGTATGTTTGTTAGTGAAAGGTATGTTTGTTAGTATATATTAAGGTATGTTTGTTAGTGAAAGGTTGAATCTGATGAGCGGGGGATGTGGTGCAACTTTGTTTTGACACGTGATATCAATTAACCAATTAAAGAATTCCACATTCAACAATCAAATTCACTGTTTACTGTCCGTGTCAAAACAATTGTGTCTCACTTCCCCAACACTATCAGCTCCTTGAATAAAAATTCAATACAGTATAACAGTACTATCATTATTCGCAAATTTTGAAAGTATGAAAACAATTGTACATTAAAAGTCTGCAATAATAATAATAGCATTTCCACTCAACAGTATTACTACAAACAACTAACGTCGCAAAAGTCAAAATATGTTTATTTTGGAAGTTACATTGAACAATAAAATATTATATAAAAACGGAAATGTGTATTAAAAACAACTAGGGAAACACTTAGCAACTAGCAAACAACAACCATACAAGCAGTGCCAGATCGTATTAAAAGTGATCCTTTACAAACAAATTTCTATTACAAATACATGTTTTGAGGATTAAAAGGACTCTTTTAAAATTAAGCTATGCATAACTTCTGTAATCTACATCACGCAGCAAATATTGCGTTGAGTAGAATAGAAGTAACGCCCCAGCCCTGTGAACTATGCTAAATATGCAATATATTTGTCTTCCAAGCCCTAACTAAGGGGCCGTTCACATATTACGTAATCAGCCGAGGGGGGAGGGCCAGGGGGGGGGGTTTCCAAATCATTACGTTAGTGTAATTACGGAGGCCGAGGGGTGTTACAAATTGTCCAAAAAGTGATTACGTAATATGTGAACGGCCCCTAAGGTAAAAAAGGTTCTCAACACTTACATGGTCGAAAAATTTCGAATCCAAATTCGAAATAATGATATTCCAACGAATTTAACAAGTTCAAGGATGAAGTCATCCCAATGATATTATGATTATAATTGATCAAATTAATTTCCACGGCAACAAAGTAAACTGGTAAACAGGAGCTTGAGCTAAACTTAATATGTAAAATCCGGATTGGAATATTGTTAATGAGTCGCATGGTTGCAATGTATTCTTGTGTAAATTTGTATTGATCCCGTTTGATGCGACAAGGAAAAATGCTCTTATCAGGAAAGGAATTACTCAACGTTTAAATGTTACAACATTGTTGTCGCATCAAACGGGATCAACACAAATTTACACAAGAATACACTTTAAACTTAATAGATCAAGGTCTGGCTTTATTGAAAACGACCGAGATCAGATTCATAAAGCGGTATCTTAAAATACGATAAAAACAGTTGTGTAATTAATCCGGGAGATCAGAATATGTATTGTAACGGTGTTTAAACAGGCAATGAGGAACCAATAATTTTCAACATGCTATTTGGCAGGCTCACAGGATTTCAACAAACTATCCACGGAATTTTGAGTGTAATCCTTGTTATGGCTGAACCGTTCACACTGATGTGAGCTGAGAGATCACGTGACACTCTAAAATACAGATTACAGAAGCAATTAATTCTTAGTGTCTATCTAGGTGTAAACCCTTCAATTGTGTTTCGGGTTTACAGTGAGACAGACACATCGTGCAACAGAGGCAACATAAGATATGTGCGGTGGGTGCGGAATCGCACTATCGACCTAATACCGCACTTTTCTGCACCATCGAATGATATTCGTTCTATTAGATTTGTGCACTTGGTACTGCTGTGTGTAACAATATCAGATGGTAAGTGATATTATCAATGAAATGAAATAAAGTATTTTTATCCCGCTTATATCAACAATCAAAATTAAACTAAGGATTGCCGATGTCAAAGCGGCTGACCTTGCGATATAATCCAAAAACTAGATACTCAATTATATATGAATATTCAATATACTATTACTAGTAAAAATTAATTGACAAAACACAAAAAGGATGAATATTAGAATATTGGCAAATGAATAACTTCTCAAGCTGGATCGCAATTATTCATCAGAAAGTTAGTGATCTAAGCTAGGTTTAGATAATAATTGTAGATAATATAATTCGCAGACACTTTAGCTTTAGTACCCACAGAGACACGTAGTCGGTAGTTCCAGAATCTAATTTTCAATTAGCCACAGTTATCCTGAGAAGATAATTGTAAAAGCTTCTATGAGGGTAATTCTAAAACTTTACATCTTGAATTTTCAAGAAACTCGGTGTAATACATTAACCTTGTAAGTTATTTAATGTATTAAACTAAATTTGACCGCACCTTTATGTTGCCTCTTTCGTGCGATGAGTACACTTGGGTTTGTCCCTTTTGTTGTAGGCACGTTATTGTAATTTGAATTTTTGGACTGATGCACTTCAAACTCATTTCTCACTTTCTCAACGCAAATGGTTTCAAAATATAATGATCTTAAAGCATCTACAGATTATTTAAGCCTTTTAGAGCTGACCAATAGCTCAATAGATATTAAATAGTTCGAGGTGCATATATTAAAGTAAATGGACACAAAAAAGCAACAATTAAAATAAAATGAAACCAAGGGGACACACAATAAAGTCTGAGAGTGGCAAAGTAGCTGCATCATTTGCTGCTGTTTTCGTCTCTATTGTGACCGGCACCTCTAACGATATTGCCGGAAATATTTGTCATAATTAGAATAATCTGGTAGGAGGATTTCCCTTTTAAAAAGGCTCCGGAGTTGTTACAAAGTGAAACTGCGAACTACAAAATGAGAAATAAAAGTTTCTTGTTCAACATTTGCCAGGGACAATGGACATGAAGGACCTGGCTGGTGCGTGGTCCTTCAAGTTAATAATTATTTCATTGTAAAACTTGATGAGGTCTGTGTATTTGGGCGTCGAATCTATTAAATTTCATTCTTAACCTTTATTACATTAATAATGAGTTGCGTTTCTCTTGTCTTTAATATAGGATAAATGCGAACACAACTGAGATTATTAAAAGCCACTGCTTGAGAGTTTGGACTAAACACATTAATTATAAAGCACTGAACTGGCAAAACAAAGTAAGAAAGTGTCCAAGCAATTATGACGTCTCATCCAAAAGCTTGCTTATAATGGTTATTCAATGATTAATCCATTGGCTTGCATATTTTGAAAATACCAGCTAACACCGCCAAGAATTAACCACTTTCACTATTCTGCCCAGTATGTTCAATGGATCTGGCAAAACGCCCACAAATATGTCACTGCTTTATATATAAAAAAGAGTTGATAGAACTTGGGCAATTTACCAGAGTCGTTGAATCGTAACGCTGTGCCAACTATGCTGTTGATTTTTATAACTTGCTTGGCTGAGATTTTATGCATATTTTTAGTTTGTAGCCACAGTAAACACAGGGCCTAGCATATATTATCATGAGCAAGAATGGGGGCAAGAATTTATCTTAATAAATTCAGTCGTAGTACCAATATTTATTTATGGACACTTCGAGTTCAATAAATTTGTTCACAAAAAAGTTTTCATGAATAAAATCTAGCAATAAAGAATGGTAATTACCAAAGCTGTGTATGAATCGCCTCTCCAAACAAATCTAAAATTATTAAAGCTGTGATACTAATCTTAGTACACGTGCGGGCAAAGCCCTCTCAAGACTAAAACGAGCAATGAGTAAAAATGTTTGCAGCGTGTTGTCATGTAATTGCCAAAGTTTCTGAATTCTTCTCGGGAATGAAATCGTATTTAGCAATGACAAATTTGATACTGTATCTTTATATTGGCGTTCAAATTTCAATGCGCTCTTATTATCATTTCAATTAATCGTGATTAATACGAAAACCTTTTATATTATCGAAGTGGTCTGAATCATTATTTTCTATTGTTTGATACCAAAATGGCGGCTGGACGACACTGAATTATTCCACCCTGTAGTGTGCCGTTTGTCTATGTTGAGAGGCAGAAAACTAGCGGCCTGCAATGAATGGCAACATTTAATACATTCGCTCTGTTACATCGCTTCCTAAAATTATTTGATATATAATAGTAGTATTGAAAGTATTAAAACTGTTATGTATGAGATTTCATGTTTCACTGGATGAAAGGATAATATGTTGATCGACATTTGTGGTAAACCTCAATTTGTTTTTTTAAATGCAGCAGCAATTTACTTAGGAGGCTATGATTTTAATCGCCTAGAGATATAATACCAGAATGAAAGACAAATCCAAAGAAAGGGGATTGCAAAGAGTATCTAAAGAAAGCTAGGCTGCCCTAACTAGGCTATCATAGTAAGAGCACTGGATCGATTTAAAACACGAAGTACGGGAAAACCAGGTAAGAAACTATCATGCAGTGTCAACTAACAAACTGAAATTAAGTAACAATAAAACCAATCACAACATGAATTTATTGCATGGGAGATTAAATTTTAATGAAATCACATCAAAAGGGAAGATATAGTACGAAATGAATTAAAGACCATAATACTTTCTAGTTTAAGCACTATTATGCAACAAATAATTTGAGTTTTATAAATCCATCAATCTGTACTATTAGTATTCCCTCTAATGTTTGGATTGATGGTAATCATGAAGACATGAAAACAATGTATCTCGAGACGACCCAGTTGTGACTCGACTAGTTTAAACTAATTACAACACTACAAATATATTACATTTATTAAGGTGACTAGTGTAACCAGGTTTACGGCCGGGATTTCAGTGCAAAAGTGTAAACCCGATCAGTTGAAAACTTGCATCAAGCAATCAGGACACGTTCGTACAATTATATTTGAGAGAAACACATACCTAAAACTAAATTACCGGTGAGGAATGAGGATGTAGACAACACACTCAAACTTAATAAACGTATCTAAACGGAATGTTGTGCTCCAATTAAACTTCCTATAAAGCACTGTTCAACTGACAGTTACTTACTAGTTAGTAACAAGCATTAAGCATGATGTCAGTGCGGCCGGTAAGTGGTTTGAAGGTGAATCCGCTCCCTCACTTAGGCCGAGGAGCAAAGTGTTGTGACCGTAAGCCTCTATAGTCTATACTCAAATTTGAGATCAAACTGCCGCTATAATAAAGAGCAGCAGGCCACCAATTAAACCACCAATTGAACCGCTTATCGTAGGCCAATTAAAAAAACCTTTTTAAAACTTCGTCAGAAAAAGGCCAATCCCATAACTCTTAACCTTTTCTTGATTAAGTAGTTTGGAAATTACAAACAGACGCAGATTCCAATATTATTAAAGAGATACTCGCTTGTGAATGGCCTTAAAAAGCAGAAACTAGATTATGTTGGGGCAATCGTGGCTTAATACCATCATTACTGACTTGTTCCCTCTAGTTAATATGTCGTGGCACTTGTGCAACAGCCAAGCGTATTATAGATTCTAATTTCTATAGATTCAATAAAAGTTCAACATATTCCATGTGGTCTATAAACAAATGTCCAATGACTTTCATTGCTATGAATTACATTCAAGAAATGTGGCCCGTGGAAAGAGCCATTGTTTGTATGGATCCGGACGGTGCCGGCAGTTACTGATTTACAAAAAGTATATTATTTACATATTACTAATAAATGAATAGATTAGTGGAATTAAATTAGAAGAAGTCTTAGTATCGTCATTGATCATTAATTAAAATTATAAAACTTTCAAAACTAATACAATACAAGTACTACTAATTACAACTAATACAACTTACAAACTAATTACTAATACAATACAAGTACTCATGTGAGGGTCTCGCGATCTGTGTATAAAAACGATGATATCAAACCTCACTCTTCGAGTGTATCCACTGAACACAATGCAGCAGACAGCAGTGTGTAAACCATTTCAGCACGGTATTTCACGCATGGCAGACCCACTGACTACACTTTATTACACAGTGATCAATGATCATCCACGAAAGGGTTACACAACATAACAACACATATGTTTGATGGTTGATGTTCCTGAAGAAAGACAATGGACGTAATTAAACACACAATGCTCAATCAGCCCAAGTTTGCATACTTGGCTCCAGGACAAAGTGGTAATTAAACGTTGTGCCAATTCGAAATGGAGAGGTTATTGGTACGATGAGGTATTTTGTAATGGTTATGTACTGTTAAATAGATGAGCTGTATTCCCATTATAAGAAGAAGCAGGATAAGTTCTGTAACACACCAGTGCCTTTACACTAATACTATAGACTGAACTTTACACTAATACACTAATACTATAGACTCAACTTATTCTAATGTTATTCATGTATTCCTATGTTACAAATCATCTACATAACATACACATATTCATAAAGGACGTGAGGAAAAGAAAGAAGAGAAGGGGCCAAGGGGGCTAAATGAAGATTATATTTGGAACGGAGGTGAATTCTAGAACCCAGGATTAAGAGAATGTTGATGTTGTGTGACGTGTGTGTGTGTAACAACACATGAGAGATGTTAAATGCAGAATGGTAGCAATACTAATATAGGACAGAGAGAGAGAGAGAGAGAGAGAGAGAGAGAGAGAGAGAGAGAGAGAGAGAGAGAGAGAGAGAGAGAGAGAGAGAGAGAGAGAGAGAGAGAGAGAGAGAGAGAAATTCTACATAGGTAGTTGGTAAGTTCTTAGCTCTTATATTGTATTGTAAGCTCTTATAACCATCGGCTTTAAATTTTAATTACTAGACTGCTGACCAAGGACAGTTTTAAAATTATATTAAACAAAATAAAGATAAATATGAATTATATGAGATTTTCAGTTTTCTTGATATATTTTCGCCATCTTGCAGTCATTATAGCCGTTTCCATTAGTCTAGCAGAGGCTGGACTACCGGGCAGACAGCTGCTCAAGGTGCGTGATTAAGTTATTATAGACCCCGGTGCTTTGGGTCAGATTTATTGTGAGCTCGTAATAAGCTCGTATACACGAAACATAGATAGATATTTTATGACTTATCTGAAAATTTTTGGACTGTAATTCGGTTACTTGAAACTCATTGCCATACAACTTATTACCATACAACGGGTGTTACACACAACTCATGTATGCAAATCACCACCAATGTGATACAAGTTTAACAAAAATAGATCTGTATTACATACTACTATATATACAATCAAATCCGAAATCCGTTACTCGTCAATGTGTTCAAACCAAAAACTATCAATACTGGCTAATGAGGAGGGTACTATGATGAATCAGATATTTCTTGCACAAAACGAGATAATCATCTTAAGGTTTGAAGCAGAAGAAGAGGCCTGGTATATCGAGGTATCCGGTATTATAGAGATACTCAGTATACACTATACAGGTACGGAGACTAGAGAGTTTAATTACACTTTACAACCCCACATTCGTTTGTTTAATTAAGTTGACCCCAATACATATTATATAATGGGGCCTGAACATAAAACATTGAAATATTGAAACATATCCAGCATAATTGGGATAATGAACTTATAAAACCGCTATACTGATAAAAACGTTTTGTTTGAACTCATCATGCCCATTATCAATTATGTGCCTAATCCGACTGAGTGAGTTCACGTAACACCACGTACATCTTTTAGAAGTACATAATATTTTAATATACATAATCAATTTTATTAAACTTTTCCAAGTTTTAAAAATAACAAAGTTAACAGACAGACTACATTCGACCACCCAACAACATATATTTTCATTAAACTACATTACATTGTTCATGATTGTTAATTTCCTGCCAGACGAGATTTAATCGTATTTAAATATTACGTAACGTCTATAATATCACATCACAGCTATTGGACAAATCATTCACTGAATAATATCACGTCGAAAACTTTCATGTAGATCGTTAGGCTAGTCTGCAATGATAGCCGGCAATAAATGGATATAAGGTAGGTTATGGAACTGCTGGAGCAACGAGTGCCGAAGGCACGAGTTCCGACAGCTGTTCCATAACTTACTTATGGTACAGCACATGAAGATAAATAAGGCTAAAATTATACATATATACAATCAAACTATAAGGATGTGAATTGTGAGCTGTGAATCTAGTTTTGAAATTAGCCCTTCTCGCTGGCTAATATTGGTCACATTATCTATTAGCTGACTGTACCTCGTGACTGCGTCACTCGGTGACCACGTGCCCGACTGACTGGTGCCGTACCATAATAGTATAATATGTAAAATCCGGATAGGAATATTATTTATGAGTCGCATAGTTGAAATGTTTTCTTGGGTAAATTTCTATTGATCCCGTTTGATGCGACAAGGAAAAGGCTCTTATATCATTTTAAAGGAATTATTCAACGTTTCAATGTGACAACAAATAGTATAATACCTACATTAGTCTACATAGAGACTAGAGAGTAACAATTGACCCTCCTCTTGTGGGCCCTTACTAAATGTGGGGCGCTCTTGTTTTGACAGAGATTTATCAACTTGAATCATCTACCACTCGGATGTATGTGCAGCAGTCACGTGTCAGAACAAATTTACACAGTCTCAAAGAAAGCTTGTAAAGTTGTAAGTAAGGAGCCAATTCAGACAGACGAACTGAACAACCACGGCTGTATCATAAGTGTTAAATGTCGTCATGTTAACTACCGCTGCCAAGGAGTACTGCTGGAAATTTCTAGAATAGTATTGGAGGTATAATATTGAGTGTAAAGTATTCACTATAAAGTGTTAACTTCCCTCCACATTGAGTCACTGGTACTTGGTAGTTGACTGGTAACTGTATTGGTAATATAATATTGTGTATTTTATATCACATTTATCACACGCGTGTATAGTTTAGGTATATTTGTACACATAGTTGAATCAGGAAAGGGATAGCAGTCTTTTTTCGTGGGAATTTTCGTGTTGAGTTGACAAATGCTAGATAAGGAAAAGTACTTCCAGCAGCCAGCTGAATGATCTTAAAGAGCTGCTGATTTTAGTACGATAACAGCTCGAACCTACGACAAATCAGGGGAACTAATTAGAAACTAATTAGAAACTAAACTGTACTTAATAACTACACTTGACGAGTAATTAGTGATTGAGTCATCCCCATAGCCGTAAAACGAGACACGTGAAGAAAGGTTTACAAAAGGTACAACAAAGCTGTATACAGAACACAATGTTGCGTAAAGTAATGATGCAAAACGACATGTAGTAATAGAAAAATTATGTTATATTATATTATAATAATTATGTTGATTCAATGGAATAGATTATTAGAGTTAAAGTGGGAGCATTAGCGTGCCACACCCACTGTAATCAATTAAATTTGACGAAACTTCCAGGAAATCTAAGTTTGACCCATATCTATAATCTCTGAAATTTCTGTGCAATTCTAAGAAAAATTACGTGAGTTATTAAAGAGTTGCGTGTGGAAGTCACTTCTGGGTCACCCTGTATATTACCATTAATGTAACTTATGGTTCTTTAGTCCAGTATTATAGTTCACCATGTATCTTATTTAAAGAAGCCCAAAACAGGACCCAAACAATGGAGATAGTCCTTAATTAAATCGTCGAAGTGTAGCTCTTGATAAAAGTCATATTTATCATTTTGCTTTTTTGTTAAAAACATTATTTAGTCCTGCATAACAAAGTTATTGGTGGTCGGATGTAAACACGCCAATTCTAGACGAGGGTGGCCGTGGTAGGGTGCTATGGTAGGGTGCTACGGTAGGGTGCTATGGTAGGGTGCTATGGTGGGGTGCTATGGTAGGGTGCTATGGTAGGGTGCTATGAAAGGGTGCTATGGTAGGGTGCTATACCGGCCTAGTCTAGAATCGGTCTTATACTCATCCTCAGTGTTTAGTAAAAATAGCAATAAAGTTGAAAAGTAAACGTTCTGCAAAAAAGTAATCACTTGGTAGATAATGTGGGATGAAGATTTTCATCCTGTGCAGCTTCATTATTTGCTGCTCAGTAGAGAGACGGGGTGCAGTAGTTTAGCAGAGTGGAGCTAATGAAATATGAAATGATACTAGTGAACTGTGGAGTTGACAATGGGCAATGACCGAAATTTAGAGAGCAATTGCAGCTTCTGTGACTAAGTAAAGAGGAACTGAAGAGGCGGTAAGACGGTTGAAGAGGCGTTAATATTGGTGGAGTGGCTGTAAAAAGATTGGGGGCCGGCGTGCAACACTGCCCTAACACTAGAGATACACATTCCGCACTATAAGTAATCAGATTTTAGGAAATTCCTGAACCTGCACGTCACTACTTGATGAGATCTGTTATATACCTTCACTCTTGAGCAATGACGTGAGTAATGACGCCACAGTGGTAATACAATACGGTTTCAGTAACATGGTAATATGGACTATGAACAAAGCATGGACGTGCTGTGGATTGTGGACTAGAACAAAGACTATACTAGACTTGAACTAGTAAACCACGTACCATGAAGGGAAACATACTGGATAGATGGATCAAGTGGGGGAGTATTTCAGGAATGTCAGTCTCTTGGATGTTAACTTGATTGATTTGATTATGTCGAAAATGGAAAGAGATGCCAAGACTTGTAACTAATGATCCAAATAAATAGTTTAACCATTACAACATGTTTATTCAAATGCAATTATTCGATGATGTTATTCGATGATGTTATACTTAAGATAATACGGAACTGGATTTGCAGTAACAAGTAAACAAAGACAGACAGAGTTTTAGAATTACTACCGACTACCGAGCCGTTAGGAGACCAATTCCTTAATGTAGTGTTAATTGTTGATGATTGATGACACTGACCAACAAGAGAGTGGCAAAAAAACCTTTAAATCAGCTCTTAGAAATATACTGTAATGAATCTAAATCTGCAACATTATAATGCGATAGGCTGCCTGAGAAGTGAGAATTAAATTTGTAAGGTATAAAATGTTGTCTTTTCGTGCTTGGTCAGGCTTGAATACGTATATCTTTTTTTGTTTTAAATATTAATATATATATGTTCAGAAAAATGCTTACAAATCAACCGTAGCAAGTGTGCCTCATCTAAAAATATAAACCACTATATTCTACGAATAAGAGATCTTCTGATCGTAAAAATCAACATCAAAAATATCCAACCTCAAGACTTTCTAACATTTTATTTGTATTCTGTAACGTGATTCGTGTCCTCGCAATTCACGGTCTCCTTAATTTTAGAAATTCTCAACAAAAATTCAACTAGAAAAAATGAATTTTTAAATTCATTAAATTTTTAAATTTATCATTCTTAAAAGCAAATTTCAGATGTGACAATATGAGCAACAAATGAATCATGATTCACGACACGCATCTATTGTAATTTGCGACCAAGGGTACAGTATCAAAATAATCGGATCTCAATTATACCGTATACGAAGAAGTCGAGCCACTAACATGCATTCATGGAATAGGTGCTAACATAATTCGTAGAAAAATAAGACAAGTGAGAATTGAAAGAGAAACACCATTGCCCCCAGCAAGAGAACAGAAAATGTCAGGTTGGTTATCAGCATGCCCCTCTATATATATTAGCAAGCAAGGGTAATATCTTTGATAAGATAACAAGGCTGGATGCAAAGGTACAGTACAAGGGCGTTACATTTCTTTACTTATATGGTAATTCAAAACTCTCCTTACTTATCATAAAGATAACCCCTGACGAATACCGAATAAGTTCTGACGAAGTCAACTGAAAAATAACAATCAGAACTTATGATGTTATCAAGAGAAGCGTTAATTTCGTACACTTATACATTCCTTGGTTCACATTTCAGGTAAATTCCTAACATACTTTTTGCTAAGAGTTCCATTGTAAGTAGACAGGTAGAAGTTACATGAGATGCAAGCTGGATAGGTGGGGGTCTTTACCTGGGCAGACATGCGATCAAAATAAAGGATTCTCGCCAGTTTGTATCATCATTAGCCTAAAGCACCTCAAATTGTCTGAAAGTTTGCGCATGAACGGTCTAGCTCATATCAATGACAATATCGTATAGCCCAAGAAAATAACTCAATGGACAGTATAATAGACACACCTGTGGTTTTTGCAGGGCTGGGTAAGCCAGGTGGTGCTCCGTGGCTACTACCCCCTACTTACCTGCCGGCTCATGTTTTCAAAGTATAGAATATGGACTGTTGAGCTGGTACTGGCAACGTGATTGTCAAGCTGCTGCCGCTACTACTACTGCCGCTACTACTACTGCCAGCTGCTGTTCTCCACATTTTAGTGGCACAATACAGTGGCGTAACGAAGGGCCCCGCTGACCCCACTGTGCGGGGTGGCGCCATCTTAGGGGGGCGCGATCAGGCAACGTTACGCCACTGGCACAATAGAGCATCTCTTTATACGTTGATCAGTTTGGTGCCCAGAGTGTATAATACCGAGATTTTAGATGTATGATTTTAGTTTCAGCACCATATGAGCACTATGATAATTCCCACGCAATGTCATTCACGGTCTCTGTAGTTTCATTTATGGGGAGGGATGGAACCAGTTATAGAGTTTTCTAGATTTTTCCTAACCCCTCCCTCGATAAAAGAACCCTTGATAAAGGAATTTTGGGGCCCAAATATTGTCCGATTTATGTAACACGATGACGTCATGACTTTAAAACGAGTTTCAGGTTACCGCTGGAAACGCTTTATAGTTTGAACTAGGGTTCGTTAAAAGGTACTGATGTGCCGAATATGAACCTCTAACGGTACCTCAGTGCACCCCTAACAATAAGACGTGCATCTCTAACGGCCCCGGGCCCTTTTGTGAGAAGAAAAGTTCGAGAATAAATCAGTCTTAGGGAGCAACAAGTCTCCAAGCCCGGTGTAAAGTGAATGTTGAGACAAGTGTTACTACAATGTACTTAAACCCGCTATTTGTTGAAATAGCCTAAAAAATGTGGCTTCCGAGACATCTTAGGTTTAAGAAACAGCTTCCTGTTCAACCGATCCCTCCTTCGTTTAGCAGGTTGGTGGAGGTAATGACTAAACCTACATACAGTGTAGGTCATTAACGGGAGAAATGTGTTAATAATAATGTCGACATTTATTGGCATTCTGTTCCCACCCTCAAACTGAATGCAATTTAGTTGGTGGTCCTGTAACTTTGTAAGACGGTTATCAATTATGCTACTAGAGTGGATTCCTGACCTGTCACTATGCTCGAAGGACCTAATATTATAACGGTTGACGATCTTAAATTGAATCTTGCAAAAACACATAAACAATTTCTTATTTGAGTAGGTATAGATTATTAATCGATAAGTGCTTTCATATGCAAAGTTGAGCATATTTCACACATTTCATGCTACATGAAAGACAAGAAAGCAGCAATTAACCTCCCAACATTCGAACAACATTCGACCACGCACGTAGCGTTTATTGTAGAAAGTTGTAGTCATGGTAACGCTGTACTTCTGGTTTGCTTATTATCATAGCTTATATGCTAAATACTCTAATAATAACTCTAATAATAAACAGTATAAGTACTTCAACTTACGTACTCTAAGTTAAGTACTGCGACAAGTCCTCTAAGTTCTAACCCGCCTCTCAAAACCGCAAGTTCCGCGTAAAATGTGGGTAGCTCGTTTTATAAACCTCGCGTTATGTCTGTAAGACGAAACACAGCAACGGGCCAAAACTTACTCTAAGTTGGGACTTGGGACAATAGTCTAGAGTCTAGACCCAGGTGTTAGTAGAAGAAAGTAGATCAAACAAATGAACAGCCAATGGGGGATCACAGCGCACAATTGCAATTGTCGATCCATAATCGATACGGTGAGGCATGTAATTGTCCATGCTGATTACAGAGTTAGTGTTTACACTATCACTTTATAAGATACCGCCCCGACCTACTGCCTCACTAGCTTTAATGTCCATTTAATGGCATGTAAATTTGTTACCTTACACACTCCCCCTTGCCCTTCAAACCTTCTGGTGGATGGTCGATTAGGCCGCAATTTGCCGCAGTATGGGGCTACTCCGCAGTGCCGCACTGCTCATCCTGATGCTACATACGGCCCAAACTAGAAGTCAAAGGAGGCTTCTCTTTTCGTGAATAGTGCTGTGACACACGGCTGTGGTACGTTTGGTATGTGGTAACTATCACGTGTTGAAGTGGAACAAATATAATATATGATATTTAATTGTGGGGAGGACTCTAAGAGTGGAACTGAGAGCTGAATAATTGCATAATGTGTATAATGTGTATAATGTGTATAATGTGTATAATGTGTATAATGTGTATAATGTGTATAGTAATGTATAATGTATAATGTGTATAGTAATCGTTGTGATAGTAGTAGTAGTAAATCTTTCAAAGTACGAAATATCTCTTTAAAAGAGCATCCTAGGCACCTTATAGATATCAAAACGCATAAAAAAGAAAACAAAAACATCAACCATCTTCTAACTTCTTCCACTCCTCCCTATCTAAAGCTAAAAATCTAAGGTCTTCGAAATCAGTCAAATTCTTAAGTCTAATATCAAGATTTCTACTAGTCAAGTCTTTTCTAATAACATCTAATAAGTTTAAACATGGTCTACCCCGTCTCCCTTCCATAAAAATATCAGAATTTATAGCAAATAACATAGAGGTGTATGCTGGTGAGTCTTCCTGTCCTCTTAAGATATGTCCTAACATTCTCCATCGAAACTTAGAGACTCTCACAGACAAGGGAGTGACATAACAACGAGCATAGAGTGCCTCATTAGAAATAACCCCAGTAGGCCATCTGATGTTGAGGATTCTTCGGAGGTGTTTGCGATGAGCAATATCAAGTTCATTCAACGAAGCTAGTGGTGCGGCCCAGGAGTTGCAGTTGTAGAGTAGAATAGAGACTACTTGTGCCTCGTAGATTTTGATCTTCCTTTGGACTGAAATCTTGCTCTTCATCCAAACTTTCTGAAATTTACTAAAGGCAACATTACCAAGGAATATTCGATTCTTGATATCCTTAACAGTGCACATCAACGATCCTAAAGTTTTGTTAGAGCGCCACTCTTCATCACCTCTATACACTTTTCCAACAATCACCTTGCGTTTAACAGTGGGTTTAGGATCTGCTAAATAAAAATGGACAAATTCAGTCTTGGAAGAATTGATATGAAGGTCCCACTGCTGGAATATATCTTTAGCGATAGGAAGCATTTCTTTGAGTGGAGCAAGCTCAGTGTTATTAAAGTCAATATCATCAGAGTATCCTGTTTCGAGTGGCATGAATTCTTCTGAGATAGGAGGATTAGGGATTGGATGATTCACTGGGTAAGGTGTTGATGATACTTGGGAGAGTACAGATCTGAGGTGAATAAGTGCAGCGGCTTCAACAACAGTAAATAGATTACCTGATAGTGCATCTCCTTGAAATGCTCCAGTTGTGCTTTGGAACTCAATTGATACAGTATTATTGACTTTTACTTTCAGCACTGTGTTTGATAGTAGGAGCCGTACCATCCTAATTTCATCACTAGTACAGCCAGCATCTTCAAGAACATTGAGTACTGTTTCTCTGCTGATGGTGTCAAAGGCACTTGACATGTCTATACTCATTCTGTGGTAGCTCCAATGCTTTCTAAGTACCACTGAGGTTAGCATACGTTGAGACCAAATTATATCGCCACAACTTCTACCTCTCTTGTAAGCACTTTGTGTAGGACCGGTGTACTGATCTAGCTTGCCTTGGATACGTTTTAGGGTAATCATTGACAGTAATTTTCTGGAGCAGTTTGAGAGGGTGAGAGGTCTGATGTTTGCTGCTGGACCAAGTGGTTTCTTAGGCTTTTGGAGTGGAGTAATGTTGCCTTTTCCAATAGATGTTATGGTGGTGTTTGTTTCAAATGCGGTATTTATACAGTCTGCATATTTCTGAAATACACTTCTGTTTGCATACTTAATCAATTCACTTGGGATATCATCAGGCCCAGTGGCTCTACCATTCTTCAAAGCTTTAGCAGCTATCTCAACTTCAATAGCAGTAATAGGGTCAGCGAGAGGACTAGGTTGATCAAAGAAAGTGTCAATAGGCTCAACTGTATGTTTTGCAGTGAACTTCTCTTCAAAGTGGTTCTTGATAGTAGCAAGTTGAATTGGTTGAAAGTGAATAAGATGCGGCCGAGCTGCTCGGATCATAATGTGGCAAAGGTCCCTTACTAACATGAGCCTTTTTCTAAGTACAGCCACAGATCACGCACAATCAGTCTAAAGGTTGGGTATTTTTATGTGATTATGAAAGCGACACCTGTTGATTATGAGTCGCATATGCAAAATAAAAAAGGAAAATGCGGCTACATCCGTAGTCCACAACGGTGGTTAAACAATAGCACCGGTCGCTAAACTATAGGCTTTCTTTATAACTGTGTTTTCAGACAAAAACTCGGCTTTAGGCACGTGTCAGGCCAGCTAAAGTAACAGCTGACAGACGCCAGAGTGTAAATTTCTAGGCCATAATCATGATAATATTGAGTATTGAAGAAGAATTTAAAATCAAAATGGTCAAATTATGGAAGTTCGGAATCGTGATATAAGATAATCTACAAATAATCAAAGCGTTCAAGGGAAACAATAGGAACACCACTATACGTTCGGGTGGCACAATAGAAGAAAGATAAAGGTCAATAAAATTGTTAGCTCAATGAAGATGCTTGCAACATGAACAGTCCGTAAATAATACTTTATAGGAATTATATTCGTACATGGTCAAAAATCAGACGAAAGCAGCAAGAACGAATCTGATCAAAGATAATTAAAATACTCCTCCCTATAATTAAACAATAAACAAAGATTTACAATATATTTCTGTGAAATTACACAAGCCGTGCTTATATCCGTACAATACAAACCTTCCACTAAATTCATTATTGATTTGCTGAAAATTCATAGCATCAATTCAAATTCAGGGACAATTAACACCACATTCATATCCATACACAACGTTATAATGTAAACTAATTACACCAGTACTGGTCATAAAGTTATAAATACTCCAACATAATATTAGTAATAAAAACTCACACAATTTGCATATGTGTACAGTGCAGTGTACACAGAGCTACATCAGAAACACAGGCACTGCAACTGTTAAGTTCTATTATAAGCCACGTAAAAACTCAATGCTGTGTAACATAAAGCGAGGGTTAACAGGACCAGCTGAGATCATTGAAAATTGAAAAAGGGCGGGCTCCAATCATCAGGCTTCAGTGGGAGTGAACATTACAGACAGTAATGTGTGAATAATTTGCAGCATCGAATCGGCAACAAGGGTGAAAACAAGTTAAATTGGTAGCATAATTATTGATAGAGTTGTTACACACCACAAACTATCCATCAGACATTATAAATTATACTAAATATTATGCGTATGGCCCTCATAGAGTTAGTTACAAAATAGTTTTGGAGCCCCTAAACAATTAAGATACACGAATTACCCAGGATTAACTAGTCTATTCGGTATTCATAAAAAGGGGTAACTATTTAGTATTTTATGCGGATATCATTTAGCTATATTTCTAATTTAAACATGCCTTGAGAAAAGTTGAGTGTGTAGACAACATTAAATTGTGTGCAGATAGGATTCATATCAGTTTGGACACACAAAAAATGTGAATCTGCAGTTAGAATTGCCCTTGTGCAGGCAACAAGGTAGGTTACCAGGTTAATGTGTTATCTACCCATGCATTTTACGATTTCTCCGCAATCGTAACATGCATGGGTTAGGGTTAGGGTTACACCAGGACTTAGGCGGCATTGGCGCTAAGGCTCCTAAGTTCTGGTGTAAACCCAGGGTGTGTCTATAGCCTTTTACTCAAAATACATATTCAGAAATGGTTTCACAGTATTCAAGGTAAGCACTAAACATTTGCTAGCAACTAGTTTTAAGACATCTGCAAAAATAAATGGCTTTGAAATTGGTTATAATCGGCTGAAAAATTACTTTTCAATTGCTAAGTGAACACTAAGATGTTTTAAATGTTTTGCTTACTATAGGTTTCAAACTAATCTATTCTAAAATATTCGGCAATATTGACAAACATTCAGCCTTACCGACAGTGGCAGTAATTAAATGAACGATTGAGCCACCAGTACTATACCTAATTGTCAATATATCACGCTCATTAGATCGCCGTTTTAGCAGCATGATCTAATGTATTGTTGTATGCATTACACAAGTCTAACAATTAAAACACACCAACTTCAATAGAAATGTTTTGCTTGTAACCATATACGGTAGTATAGCGAGTCGTGGAGGAAGTGTTAACTTATTGAAACCACATTAATATCGACCATAATATTATAAGCTCTACAGTACAGAGCAGGTCATGGACCATGACTCATGGTGGTTGTAGAAGAGTAAAACGAGCAACAACAAAAAGAAGGAGCATCACGTACGCTTACCCGCGTAATTCAAATCGTAACTTTAAGTCTTAGAATCACAGGATCTGAGTCAATGCAATTAGTTATCTGATACCGGTCCTGAAAGTAACGGGCCTCTGAAAGCTGAAACCACTTTCCGCTGAAACAAGAACGGAACCAGGTGGTTTCCTCAGCTCTATTGAGGCACGTGTTAACTGTTAACGTGTTATGATACTGAGAAACATCCACGTGATACTATGGCCTGTACAGCTAGTCATTATTCGAGGACCTCATATAAATTGGCCAAGAAATGGTCCAAAAGCGAACAATTCCCTAATCTTGGCTATAATGTTTGAGCGTTTTATTCGGGGAAAAAATAAATGGGCAAAGAGCCAATATAATCTGGATTCATTTAACTATTGTTTATTTGATCAACTGGAGAACTAGCACGAAAGTAAGGAATTGTGTACAGATGACCTTGATAATTAAATCGCTTAGTGACTGGATTATTTATTACTTTGATTAAGAAGCATATGAGTCAAAACTCTCAAACTGATTTTTTCGAATTAGTAATTGACATTAACTCCATTCTGCAGCGGTTAACCACAAACATCTAACAACTTACCACTAAACTTATGTTTTGCTGGGATAATTGACATAATTAATATAAGAACGATGTACATAAATTAATTATAAGATTTCATCAAATAAAATTTGTAAACAAAGCCACAGTCAAAACGACGCCAATTTAAACGCTGTTTTAATCATATCATTATTATTTAAATGATTACGCCTAATTAAGAAAACGTTAAAGACCTTTTACTGTATGATATTTTTTACAAACGAAGAGCTTTCAGCTGTTTATAGAGGTCATGGTTTAATGAGTAAAGTCACGTACCAAAGAAAAACTACCTAACCAAAAGGTATTTCCCTTGGTCACCAAATAGCAGTTAGAACCTAAATGTGCTACCTTGACAGAACACAATACAAGCTGTAGCTTTATGAACCTCGATACACAAGCTTCTTTACACTCGAACTTCGAATCACATTCCTCCGTTCTCTCCAAAGTGGGACACAGCAAACCATAAAAGCCAAGAAAAGACAATGGAAAATATGAAATGTGATTGTTGAAGGGCTATATTGGGTACATTACAGAGAACTTGTGTTTTTTGGCGCAATTCTCATATTAAAATCAGAGAAACCTCAGCTCTGTTTCAATATACTACCATATATAATATACTACCATATATAATATACTACCATATATAATATACTACCATGATACTACCATGGAACAACAATAACCATGCTGTCTGGTCGCACCTGTTTTAGTGTTTTAAGCTAGAACAAATCTCTATAGTCTATATGTACAGCAGTGGACATGAAGTGTAGTGTTCTATAAACTCCGGGATGGCTCTAATTAGTTTTACAGCTAGTGTAGAGGAACTATATTATATATTATTATATACTACCTTTAAATACTAAAGCTTGTTCAGTTACACACACACACACACACGCTGATATTATAGAGTTGCAACTTCACATTGCATGATAAGCAGCACAAAACACAAATACCTGCAACTATTTTTGGGCCTACATTCTTTGTATATAAAACTTTGTGATGCACACATTATTATGATGCAACATAATGTTATGATGCACAAAAATTAGTGCAATGTGCTCAGGGACGAATGTGCAGAGCATGTCTACAAGTGTTAATATGAGCACATTACGGTAGTTCACTGCTCCCTCTCTAAAATCCAAACTAGTAAGTACAACTAGTCGAGTCTTTATCATGAACTACACACCACTTGCAACATTTGTTTTCTGCGCTTTTAAGTGTTATTTTGCAGTGAAAATCATAAAAGTTGTGAGATCGCACAATTCACTATTTTGCCGCAGTTAAATGTGAAAAGGTGCCTCTCTTGAGTCTTGAATAGTAGCCACAGCCTCTTGAAGAGTAACAAAAGCCTCAGCGAGAATCAGTACAAAGCAAGAGATCGTAGTATGCAAGTGGAACTCAAACTAACATAGATAACCCGAATATAATATATATTACAAAACATGTTTCATCAGAATAGTGTTTATAAAGAGAACAGTGTTCTGACGAGTCTAATATTGTTGAGCGGTAACTTGTAAGGAGTTCAATTATAAATTTGGAGGTAAAACGTTTTCGATTTGACATCATCAACATATTTTAAAATAAATCAAAGTTAGTTTATCAATTACCTTGATATTGTAAAACAGACACAACATGGTGTTGACTTGACATCAACATTATTTCAGGCTTTGTAACGACATTTCATACTTGGGACAAGAAACGAAAACTAGTAATTATACCCCGCCCATTTCAAAAAGCCATATCATTAAAGAGCGGCTGTTTTGAACAGGACTCGCCAAAAAACTTCAAAGTAATACAATTTAAAGACAAATCTAGAATAGATTTAATGATGCTCCTCAAAGATCGAGGTTGATGATCAATCATCTCTACTGACAGGTTCAAAGCATACTTTTATGAGCAGCTGATAAAATGTGACCATTCATTAATTATTATTTATTATAACATTATTTGTAGATAATGCATATAATATAGTGAAATGAATTACTTTTTAATTCACTATTCATCAACTTATTTAGATTACGAGCTCATTGACTCAAAAAGGGACAGAAGAGCTGAGGATAGAAAATATAAGAACATTGAACAATGGTATTGTTTGATGAAATGACCCGGCATATAAAAAGATAAAAGCAAGCCACACAAAGATACTAGATAAACAAACACGATACGGTCAAACCCTGCAACATAAACAAACTACATGGCAATGACTTCCTCCTCAACAGAAATCGCGTACAATACGCTGAAAGAGTTTCAGTTTGGTGCAAAATGAGAGTGGTACACCATACAATGTAGCATGATAATAATATGAGTATGACAGGATCAACAATGACCAGTTCGGGACAATTAAAATGTCAAAATAAGTCGCTAAGTGATCATTTTGTGGAAATTTCCATTGTACTGTTATGTGCATAATTGTGACAAACAGAACAATAGATGTGTCTAATACAAATATTTCTCTTAGTCTGAATATAAGTAGGACATCCTAACTTAACTTTCAAAAGTGGGTACACTTTTGAAACGGCATTTTATTTTTTATTTACCGGGAAATGATTTCGAAAAATTCAGGATCTGTTACTTAGCACTGGTGCCTGCAAGAATTTTCCTAAACAATATTACCGGACGGAAATATCTTTGCTACTAGAGATTCAAATTTAGCAACTTGCAGATAACTTGTGTGTGAAAATTCAGGTGTAATACACAAATTTATGCGGCTACAGTAGTGTTTTTATCGTACATTCTGTAGCTTCTGAGTTCCTGTGTGTAGAAACACTTTTTTCCTCAAACGGTAAAATTCGAACTAAATCCAAATTAATGTCTGAATTCTAATACAAATACAGCAAAGCTGTGCGAAACACACTACAAGAAAGTACATTATACATTGAAATTGTACATTATACATTGTACAATTGTAGAATAACTCGATTGCAACAAAACCATTGTGACGCAGAATCATTTCTTAAACGATTCCTTTTGTTACACCATCATTATTGAGCAATATATACAAATATACAATATATACATCTCAGCGAGGGTCACAAATCGTGATAGTCTGTGAAGCGTTAAATAACTGGATTTTTAATGGTAGGCTGGCAATAATTTAATCTGAAGCACAATTAGGCAACTTCTTTCCTCACACGGTAAAATACAAACTAGATATTTATTTACGTCTAATAAAATACTTGTACAAAACAGTAGAGATTTTAAAGGTAAAATCATGACTATTGTGTAGAAATCCAGAAAGTTGTTTTAAATGAAGAGCTCGAATATTTCACAGGATATACAGGATTTAAGCAGCCAAAAAATTGTTACTTCGGATACCTTATTAAGGGGGCCGGGGGGGGGTCTTCATCAAAATTCTCTCGAAATTGACTTTATAGTTGTTTCTGGTAGAAGGGAGTGATATCTATCAGCTGCTTTTGGTCCCATGGAAAAATATTGTTCCTAGCCGAAATTATCGCTGGTCTAAGGTCAGCGCTTATGTGTAATTGTATTGCGCGAGCGATTTTCAATCGCAAATTCTGAAAATCGAGTCTAAAAATCTATCTTCTCCTACATTTTTTGAGCAATCACCCTGAAACTTTCAGGATATGTTCTAGGGACCATTTAGAAGATTTGATCGAGCCAAAATTTTGAGATAGGCCTTTAAAAATTTTTTATTCAATTTTGAAAATCTTGGACCTGAAAAAATCGTAAAAAAACGAGGTCCAAGATTTTCAAAATTGAATAAAATAATTTTAAAGGCCTATCTCAAAATTTTGGCTCGATCAAATCTTCTAAATGGTCCCTAGAACATATCCTGAAAGTTTCAGGGTGATTGCTCAAAAAATGTAGGAGAAGATAGATTTTTAGACTCGATTTTCAGAATTTGCGATTGAAAATCGCTCGCGCAATACAATTACACATAAGCGCTGACCTTAGACCAGCGATAATTTCGGCTAGGAACAATATTTTTCCATGGGACCAAAAGCAGCTGGTATATATCACTCCCCTCTACCAGAAACAACTATAAAGTCAATTTCGAGAGAATTTTGATGAAGACCCCCCCCGGCCCCCTTAAAACAGAGGTTATTTAAACAATCGACATCTAAAATAAAGATGAGGCAGTAAATAGGCGGATTTAATGGTAGGCTGGCACTCAAACCAACTACAGCTGCATCAAACTCTATAGAAATAGCCTAGCTGAATCAGCCTCCTTCTGAAATGTAACGAACTGACCGGATGACCACAAGTAAATAACCACGTGACAACCGACCTCAACAGTGATTGGTTGGTTGTGTACCAGAAGGTATCCGAGCAGATAATGATACACAACACCTGTGAACAGGGCCCTACACAGGAACCCCACACTTGATTAGGTCACTCTCTGCAGTTAGATCAGGTTTCACCAATCGAGTCTACTTTTACAATTTACATTCTCTTTCTGGTCTGGAAGCAAGCTTTGTACATGTTATTAGGTATATAATTGGGTCGAGGTTTGATGTGTTATGGTTTTAATCATCAACGACAACTCATCACAATCCAAAGATTTAAGCAATTAAAAATTGTTAATTTTCAACAAGGCTTCCAGTAAAACCACTCAACTGTCTCGATGGGATTTTAAAATATTACAGCACCTATTTTATTTTACCTGAATCTTTGTATTAATCGTGCTCACCGTTCATCCGAACCCTGAACCTAATAAAATAGCTAGTTAGTGTAATATAATTATTGATCACTGCCAAAAATGTTATAATTAAAGATAAAAACTGTAATCTGTAAACAGTAAGATTTGATAATTTATAAGAGGTAAATTTGAGTTAAACTTAAATATGTGATGGATATGATCAAAATGTGGTGGGGTATTTAATAAATTTTATGTACAGTTAAATCCCGATTCAATGCACATTCTGGGGACATTTATAGTAAATGTGTGATATATCACACAAGGTTTCACTGTAATAGTTTATAACAAAAATAAGCAGCAAATAAGGTACTTACAACTCAAATTTCGAATGACAGATTTCAAAGGAGCGTTAAATTATATAGGATAATCTCATGATTAGTAAAAATAATATCATTTCAATAATTAAATGATTTATTAGACATCTACAGAACATCATACTATCAACCCAGCTATCAACCCAGCTAGAAACCCAAGAGTGTCATTAGTGAAAATAACTGCAGAACTAGTACTAACACAACTACAGGTGTATAATAAGGATTATCATATTAACAGCTGTATATATATTTATTATTCAACCTCAGCCTTAACAACACAATGGTAACCAAGTGACCACGCTGACATTACCAACTTAACTCTGGTATCAGGTTGCATTTCATACAATATGATATTCTGTATTCATCATGAACTTTAAAGCTTACTTGAGCATATGATTTAAAGAACAATTAACTAATGGTAATGGCGAAAATAGAAACTGGTCAAACAATATTTTCATGTAAGCTACAGGCTGATTTAGAATTTGGCACATGATGCATGAAGCAGATACAAATTTTCTGTTATTTTGTGGTCATTTGGGATTTTTGACCTTGTGTGGAATTGTGGCGCTTGTTTGTTTTATTGTTTGGAGTATGTATATGTGGATTGCTGTCTTCATTGCTGTCTTATCAAATTCATGTACGTTTGTTAATTGCTCTTGTTATCAGCATCGCACAGCCTTGCTTAAATCGAGTACAACGTGTACATCGCTACTTGTACATAATGAGCTATACATTGGAATCCCTGCATCGACTGGAGAAGGACATTCGGGGAACTTTCGATTCGTTGACTGGAGCAGCTAAGTGTAAAAACATCACTGAAGTTACGAAGCATGTTCTTATGAAAGGGAACAATGTCAGCAAAGACTCACTTGCTGGATTTGTCATGGAATTTGTTAAGATTGTAAACTGCAGCACAGACATTCTTAAATCTGCGTCATCAAATATTGACACTTTGAAATCTGATCAGATTGTAAATCAGAAACTTATGTTGGAGCTTAAGGACGAAATTATTCAGAAGAAGGACAATCATGTTCAGAAAGTTCAGGAGGTCGTCAAAACAGAAGTTAAATCGTTTAGCGACATAGTGAAGCAGAACAGTCCACAGATCCCAGGCAAAACTTTGCAAGCGGCTGTGAAATCAGCAGTTGACAATGATAATCGCAGTCGCTGTGTGATGGTATACGGACTCAGGGAGGATCCTAAAACCAATCTTGATACAGTTGTGGGAGGTATGCTTAGTGAAATTGCTGGCGCAGAAAAACCCTTCGTGAGGTAATGTTACCGTCTGGGAACTGCGAAGCCTGGCCAACATCGTCCAGTCAGAGTTTGCTTCAGCCGATCAGACTCAGTTTCTGTTGTGCTCAGTAATGCTAAGAACTTGAAGCAGTCGTCACAGTTCAATAAAACATTTCTGAGTATCACTTCATACGAGGAGTATCACTTCATACGAGGAGGAGAGATCTGCACCACTGAAAGAAAAGTGACCCCGCAACACAGCACGGAAAAGAAGACGATTCCACAACACTCAGGATTCTCGATTCCGCAACATTCAGGATTCTCCACTTCGAGTAATCGTGCTGCTGGCCTCAACAAATCTTTTACGCAGGGACCATGGATTCCAGGAACACTGTCCATTAGTACTCCGATGAAAAAGTGATGAATGTCGATTTGCCGTGATTCTAGCTTTGTGTGTTATTGTGTGATTTCAATGCACGGCAATGAAGGGACTCAGGTACCACGATCTGGCAGACAAACATGTCTGAACAGACATAGCGAGTCAGATCTGGTTCAGGAAATTTTATCGTTAAAGAGATATTCATATTTCATATGAATCAATACTCAGGTTTCTAATTTTGGACTCGCCCGGGGTTTGATTATGATACTTTGAGGAATGATGTTTTTGCTGACATTTGATTTATAAGTTGATTTCAAATCCACTATGGGTACCAGAAATACTGGTTTCACAACAACATAACTAGAAAGCCTGTGATAACAGGGATGATGCTAGTAGTATTCTTTGGTAGTCAGTTTTTATCGCATCAAAACATATCCGTCACAACCGAAGATACAGCCGATTAAAATGTAGCCCGCACTAATATAAACACAACGTAATAACTACTAAGCCAATCAAAATCTTTGCACGTTTGTTTCAACACCGTTACCATGGTTACTATGCAAATTCTTATTTTTCACCTAATTTGCATGTGGGCGGTCGTACAGGATACAAGGATACAAGGATACAAGGATACAAAAGTGATAATTATTTTATTGAATTCACAATAGTTATAATTCTGAAATAATTTAAGGTTACACAATTCTAGTTTTTTACTAATGTGTAGGGATAAAATAGAAATGTTTTAAAATAGAAATGTTTTATAATACTATTTTTCTCTGAATAGATCGGATTAGTAGATTTCGATCTTATTTTTAGGTCCTATAGCATTATGCATTGGCCAGTATTTGAGTGGAAATCTGGGCTCCTATAGTAGGCTGTAAATTGTTCGTTCACAGAGAGAATTTAATGGATTGCTCTCGCTGTGGCAGTAAATTTTTTAGGGTCTAGTGTTTTATTGGATAGCAAACCGGCTAGGTCAGTAATATTTTTGGGATGGAAGTTACATTTTTCTCTAACTGAGGAGTAGATTAAACAGTCAGTTAGAACATGAATTTCGTCCTCAATAGGTACATACAGAAATAATTCTTTGAATTATAAGTAAGATTCTACTCCTGGAAAACATAACTTCTAGAAAAAGTATATCAAAAATTTAAAAATCAAGTCAAATGTGATTAATCATAACAAAATTTGTCATCAATGGTAGGTATATCAATTTTTGAATGTTTTGGTTGGGTTCCCCAATTAACAGTTTTGAAAAACTTAACTGAAGTACTAGCAAAACTGTGTGTTTTGCTCTAGAATCACACTTTTTTAGAAATTTTACCGGCGTATCCTCTAAAATCACCTAATTTGTTCAATTTTAGGGAGGAGCGCCATAAGGGGAGGGGGCGCCAACAGGGGGGCGCATTTTCGGCAGGGGGCCAACAGGCAACGCTACGCCACTCATATGGAATATGGCCTAATCGATTGCATTGCTCTTAACTTTTCAGGGAAGTTTCAATTCCGGAATCTGCATCGAAAAATATGTCGGATGATGATATCGTGCAGTACTGATCAGTATAGCAGGGATAAAAATGAAATGTGATAAATTATATCAAGATCTTTGCCCAGGCATGGCAGTTTTAAAAACTAATTACAACACTACAAATCTATTACATTTATTGAGGACCCCGAAACTTCTGAGTTATACATCATAAAAGATTTTATATCTGTCTCCATCCTCCCAAAAGAATGGTAGATCCCGATCAAAACTCAGAGGAGCTGGACTCCTCAAATCATGTCTTACAGGGGCAACATGACAATGGTAATGATAATGACAATGATGATAGTGCCAGCCCCCCTTGTTTTGTTGTGAACGATCCACGTATGTTAGCTGCTGATGGAATCTGCAGAAACTGCTCGTTTGATTCTAAAGGAGAAGTGGTATGTTGTTATGAATGTAAGAGCAATTTTCACGCTACTTGTTATGAACTAAAGGACGGTAAACGTGTTAACTTTCCTGATAATGTATGCTCCCCGTCCTTACTGAAATCTTTCAATGCTAACACTGAATCAAAACAGAAAGGTAAACGTGTTGGAAGTTTCCTCTTCCATTGTGACTCTTGTGTTACATTAGCAAACCTGAGAAACGCTGCTGATTTAAAAACCCATGTACACACCCTTGAAACAAAAATGTCAAAACTAGATGCTGACATAGACACCATTAAAAATCTCTTGTTAAATCCTGCCACTCTTCATGGATTAAGTTTGACCGCAGGAAACTGTTCCATATCACCAACCCTTTCACCAGTTAATAGTAACCATGAAACTGGTGGCTCTAATGGTGTTGTCGAAAATCCCTGGCGTGACAGCAGCAGAGTAGAAAAACTGAGGCATCCAGCTTCAGTAATAGTCTCTGAAGGGGGAGAAAAAGTTCCATTATCTGACCTTAAAACTATTATCACAGAAAATAACATTTTTGTAGATAATACCTTCGAAAACAAGAAAGGTGAGACAGTTATCACCACATCTAGTCAAGCTGATCGAACAAAGCTAGTTCAATCTATCTCCAAAAAATTTCCCAAATCTGATCTCAAGCAACCTATAACCAAATTGCCTACGATATCCATTTCCGGGATTAGAGATGAAATCACAACCGATGATCTCTTTGAAACCATTATGAAACTTTACCCTGACATCAAGTCCCTCATTGATTCTGGTGAAACATTCTCTGTACTCTCAGTCCGCAAACAACGAAATTATCAAACAGAAAAACCACTGTTTCAAGCTTCTGTTAGAGTGAGCAATGCCATAAGGAAGCTAATCGAAAATCGTGACAATTTCCTATCGATAGGTTTGTACCGCTGCAAGGTGAATGATCACTTTTACATCAATCGATGTAATAAATGCCAAAAGTTTGGTCATTACTCAGCCCAGTGCCAAGCATCTAACCATGTCTGTGCTAATTGCACTGAAGATCATGAAACTAACTCATGTACAAATAAAGACACACATTCCTTTCAACCCTCCTGTGCTAACTGTAAAAATTCTAATAGAACTGATGAACAGTACACACACTCAGCCACAGATAGATCATGCCCAGCCTATATCTCTGAACAGCACAAGCTTAAGCATTCAATCTCATATTACACCCAAAAAAACTGGTGAAGAACAAGACTGGAGTTAAGAGCCTTAGTATGAAATGTGCAAGCTGGAATGTTCGCTCTCTAAACAACAAAGTTGACCATGTTATGAACTTTTTAGAAGATAACAACATATCTATTTTCTTTGTTACAGAAACATGGCTAACTGATGAGAACAACAACACCACTGCAATAATAAAAAACTATGGCTATAAACTTTACCAAGTGTATCGCAAAGACAAATCAGGTGGAGGTGTTGCCATAATCTACAAATCATGTGTTCGTCTAATCAAAGTTTTTGCCAACAATGACGGATCATTTGAGGCAATTAACGCAAAACTGAAACTCGTTGATGGGTCTGTCGTCTTCTGCTCCTGTGTCTACCGTCCACCTGGGTCCTTGGGAAATTTCCTCTCTGATTTTGAAGATTTCCTGGCGGATGCATTCTCAAAATACAAGCATTTCTTGCTATGCGGAGATGTTAATATGCACCTAGACAGAATCTCTGCCCATGTGAGCGAGTGGAGCACCATACTATCATCTTTTGGGCTTCATCAACTTGTCTACTCACCAACACATAAAAAAGGTCACATCCTTGATCCTGTTATTTCTTCGCACAAAGTAGTAGATCAAACTTCTGTTGAGGTAATGCAAAACATGGCCAAAAGCTTCCCATCCTGTGACCACTATCCGATTATATTTCAGCTTCATAAGCCTCCTGACATCGACAAATGTGAGAAAGTCATACGCTTTAGAAAGATCAGAGACATAGATCAGGAACAATTTAAAGGTGATTTATCTGTTGCTCTATCTGAGTTGGTTTTTGAAGAAAAGAGCTTCTCTGATGTTGTGACTCAATTTAACAATGGGTGTCAACATATACTAAATGTACATGCTCCAGAATATTCCAAAACCATCAAAGACATTCCCACTGCTCCCTGGTTTGATGGCGAATACAAAGTTGCAAGAGCCGACAGAAGAAAGGCTGAGAAAGCCTGGAAAAAGTCAAGTCTTGACATTGATCATGATATCTTTGTTCATTTGCGAGAGCACTGTTCAGAGCTGACTCTCAAAAAGAAAAAACTGTTTTTCTCTAATACTTTCCAAAAATACAAACACTCACAAAAGAGCCTTTACAAATTTGTAGACACTTTCCTGGATAAAGAAAAGAACCTCACTTTACCATCTTCAGAAAATCTTCAGGAAACTGTAAATGCCTTTAACCAGTATTTTACTGAAAAAATTGAGAAAATCCGAACATCATTTCCCAACACTACTGTGACTAATAGTTCTCCAAACTTCAATGGCCAGGCATTATCTGAATTTAGAAAAGCTACTATTTTTGAAGTAAGAGAATTGATCAAAGAATCTGGCATCAAAACCTCATCGATTGATCCACTACCTAAAGAACTCTTGTCAGAGCACCTTGAGCTAATCCTCCCTACCCTTTGTGATATTATCAACATTTCTCTTTCAACTGGAAGTATGGAGGGAATCAAACTAGCACATCTCACTCCCCTAATTAAAGGAGATTCCCTAGACACTGAGAACTTAAAGAATTATAGACCCATCTCTAATCTTACATTCATCGGTAAACTCATTGAGCGCTTTGTATTAAAATGCCTCAATGAACATCTAGCCAAGAATAATCTCAACATCGACCACCAGTCTGGTTACAAAAAGCATCACAGCACAGAAACACTCCTCATTACCATAGTCAATGACCTCCTCATAGCCACTAATGAAAACACAGCAACAGTTGTAATGCTTTTAGACCTGAGTGCTGCATTCGACACAGTTGACCATATCAAACTGATCAATATATTGAAGTGTGAGATTGGGATTTTGGGAACAGCCTTGAAATGGTTCACCAGCTTCATCCGTGGTCGTTGTCAAAAAGTCAAGATAGGTGACCTAGAATCTGAAGAAATTGTAATAAAGTTTGGTGTCCCACAGGGCTCTGTCCATGGCCCTGTGTTGTTCAATATCTACATCCGCTCAATTTACTCTTCTGTAAAATCAAAGCAATTTCTGATCCATGGCTATGCTGATGATCACCAGATCTACAAGTCATTTTCATCCGCTACAGAATATCAAGTCCTCAGCGAAGACCTGCCCTCCTGTTTTAGAGAAATCGAGACCTGGATGACGAATCACTTCCTTCTTCTGAATCCAACTAAAACTGAAATTATAGTTTTTGGTTCAAAACGTTTATTGTCAGAATTAGAAATTGGTGGTGTCTTCCTAAAATCTTCTGTCTGTATAAGACTTGTTAACGTTACCAAAAACCTTGGCTTTACATTGGATTCCTCTCTGACTCTAAATCCTCAGATAAAGAAGCTTAAAGCTGCAAACTGCCACAAGATGCGGAATATTGCAAAGATGAAACCATTCCTCTCTGAAGATCAAATGCAAATCATCGTACAATCTCTTGTTATTAGTTCGCTTGACTACTGCAATGCACTTTACTATGGTACTAATCATTCTGTTTTGAAACAGCTACAATCTCTGCAAAACAGAGCATGTCGCTTAGAGGAGAGAAGAAGTTGAGCCCTACATAAAAGAACTTCATCGGCTCAAGGTAAAAGAACGTATTGAATTTAAAATACTCCTGCTAACTTTCAAACTGCTCCATGGACTAGCACCTTCATACCTGTCAAACCTTGTCAAGCACAATCCCAGTGGTGGCAGAGATGTGTCTCTTCATTGCCCTATAAACAGTCCACCAAGAGCCTTCTCTTCATCTGCTCCAAGATTATGGAACAACCTTCCTCAAGAAATCAGGAAATGTGTAAACATCAATGACTTTAAGGGAAAACTAAAAGCTCATCTGTTTAGAAAGTCCTTTGATATGTACTGAGTAAATAATACATTATCAGAAGATTTTTAAAATCTTCATCTTATAGCAGGTCAATTTTACGCTTTAAATTAAATTATTTTAGGCTACTAATTTTTCAGGATTTTCGGGCAACATTCGAGATATTATTCTTTTCCGTGTTTCACTGTGTCTGCCAACAAAATTTTAGAGTAGGTCAGAAAAGGAGGCTCTATCCCGGGACACCAACATTTTTTGGGTTGGCACCCAGGAGAAAGCTGCCTTATTCTTTGTATTTTGTCTCAAGTATTTTAGCATCTTCTTCCACTCTGTTTATTTCACCGTCTCTAGACTTGTATGTTGCCCAGATAATTTGACATGACTGTATTGGATTTTCTGTAACATCAGTTACTGTTCTGCAGTAAGCTTTTTTAATAATTTTGTATTGTATATTGAAGTATTCAGATTGTTTGTATATTTGGAGTTATATATATTTGGAGTCTCATACATAGATTTCTTGTGGTCATCATCTATTTTTCATATGTTTTGTTAGAAAACCTGCTAACCTTTCTTGGATATCTTCTTGTTAAAGGTGTTTCTGCCTTATTTAGTCAGGATTTAACTTGTAGCTATAAACTTCCGTTTTTAATTCCAGTCCAAGGCGAGATGCACGATCTCTACTGTCATTTAGGTATCATTTACAGCTGAGCATAAGGGTTAAATTTAAATTATTTAACCTTTTGGTGCTGTATCAAAATAACATTAATTTATTATTATTATTATTATGGCATAATGGGTGGGCTCACAATTGAAGAAATAAAGTATTCAAACAATATACACATAATATCACAATGACCCTATTATATATAAAATCAAACCTTCAATGTTCAAAGATTCAGTATATTCCCCACCTGAAATAGGGGGGTTGGCTCACAATTCAAAAGTTAATAATTAGAACTCAGAAGTTAAACAGCTCAAGCTGCGCTGTGTTTTGCTGTCGAGATGTGTAGTGAAGTTGGTAGACTCGGGGCTCACAGACGTAAGCTCCTACACCACCTGGAGGTTGACCTCTGGAAGCGTTTCATCTTGCTGGAGTCGTATGATGATATTCTCCATTTGAGAGAACTTGCTAGTGACCGTGGTTATTGGACTAAAATTGTTCAATTTTATACTTGAGTACAATTCAATTTGACTTTTGGGACATATAATTTTACAAAGGATCACGTTTCGGTTCTAAATTATTTTAGGATTGTTGACATTTGTAAGATTGACATGTTTGATAATTAGTTAAACATCTAAATTGAATGAATTATAAATCATACCACATACACACTCGTATTTATATACACACTCTACTCGTACTACAAACAGACAAAAATGTCTTATGTATATTATCAATAATTCAGTCAATACATATCATAAATTTTATTACCTGGGGACCTCAGGCTATCATGTTTATAAACATAGCTATCATGTTTATAAACATAGAGATTAGGCGGAATGACAGGCTGAGCGCGGTCCAGTAAAAATTGTAATATTGGAACATGGAAACCACCACATCATAGTTAGGGTAAAATATTATTCTTAAATTTTAGCAAAAGCTGATTAATTTTTAAACAGTTGGTTATTAAAACTTTTAAATAATGTATTGTATCACGTGGTGACCCCCACTGTCGCTTCGCTATAGAGTTTCGACTATAGAGTTTCGACGATAGAGTTAATTGACGATGTCAATTCATTTCAGCTCGGCGCGGCACAGTAGCGCATCTCGCTCAGAGAAGCCTCATTGAGTGCGCGGCGCGGCACAGTAACGCATTGCGCTACAGATAGAGTTTCGACGATACAGGGGAGCCGCGCACTCGTGCGCGGCGGGTCATACAACGTATTGATTAATAAAATTAAATTTGATAAATTATTAACAATTAATGTTGATGGGAAAAATATTTATTTAAATTATTTTTCTATTTAGTGGAATGTTACTGGGCCGCGCTCAGCCTGTCATTCCGCCAAATCTTTATTTATGTTAATGAACATAATAGCCTGGGGGCTTGTAGCGCGATGCGCTACTGTGCCGCGCCGAGCTGCCATGAATTGACATCGTCAATTAACCTGGGGTCCTCAGGTAAGTGGAATGATATTTAGTAAACACGTGTGATGATGTTATGTCATAATCTTTAGCTTTACTTACTTACTTACAGTTTATGATTGGAGGACATCGCCGCTTCGACGCGCCGCGCAAACTAGCATTCTTGCTTTGCATCGAAGCAAAGCAACGATTTCAATAAGTTGACATCGTCAATAAAACAAACATCTCACCAATATAAAAGCATGCAACATCCATGCATATACTTGTCTTGATTCACGATGTCAATCCTTCGCATCTCGCCGATCTGCATCTGTGGTTGCGAGAAGCATTATTGGATGCGCGCGCGCGACCCAGTAGTGCATCGCGCTACAAATACTTGTCATGTCTTGTGTAATTGTTTCGTAGCACTTGTCTCGGGCTATTATTTTGAAAAAAAGCGGCGCGCTACTGTGAAGAAATTTGGACAAGTAACATCCGTCAAGCATATTGATATACTTACAAATATTTTTTAATTTTCAGATTCTGGCTTCGCAGGCTTATGCTCGGTTGCTCTATCCAGAGCCCTTGCGCTTGCATGCAGTGGCGGGCGCCCGCCTCTAGCTCCCGGCTTTTGAAACAAGCACGCCTGCAGCGGCGCGAAAGCACACGCAACACGGAAACACGGTTAGGTGAATATGCTCGGTAATATTGAATATTTCGATATTACCGCGTGAAGTCACGAAGTGGCGGCCGGCCAAAATGGTATACAACGTATACCAAGCGACGACGTCCAGCAAGCCTAGTATATATTAAAGTATATATATATGACAGCTCTTAGTCTTACTAATTCGCTCGCCCAAACCATGCCTACAATGAAAACTGTTGCGCGTTTCCTAACACCTAATGATTATGACCATTGTTCTAAATATAATTTAGAGTATTATTTGAGTTTTGTAGATTTAGCTTGAGACGCAATAACAAATAAATGATAAAGCAGTAATAACGATAAAGCCCGACGTCCGAGTCGTTGGCAATGCTCATGTTCACAATGACACAATATACACAAGAAACAGTGCTGTCTAGCAGGAGTTTTACTTTTAGTCCTAAATTAACACATAAACGTGTCTTTACTAACTGTATTACTGTAAGTATAACATTTATTACATGTTGATGTATAACATGTACGTAAACACAATCAGTAGCTTGCTCGAGGCAAAGAATCAATGACAAATGACTTTGATTCTCATCCAGCTACTGTGTCGTCCATAAATCTCATCAGGTTTCAATGTTATACTTATTATACTTATGGTGGAGAGCAGTCCCTACAATATCGGGTGAGCGCACTATCAATTTGAGGATACGGTAAGATTGCACGTGATTTTGCTTTAAAAAATAGTTAAGAATTGAAACGCAAGAATTTTCCAAATCATGAGAAATATAGTACAAAAATTGTAAACTGAACTTGAAGTTACATAATGAAAATCATAATTTCACGGCGAAGAACGTTTTAAATCTATATGTTCTATATGCTCTATGTGGAAAGAAATTGTCCATCGAAAGGAAAATGCTGCATGCAAATTTAAATCTAGTAATATCAGAACATACCTCAACAGAGTGCTCAATACAGTGCTAATGAGGAATTTGAAAATGAAACTGGTTTATACAGGTGGTAAACTAGAAGTTGGACTGACTTCACAGTCCGAAAGTAGAAAATAGAGACAATAAAAATAAATAAACAATTCTCCTTGTAGCTCTTTTTCTATTTAGTTCAACATTCATTAGTATTACCTAAACGGTTCAAAATCAAAACCTCAACATCAAAGTTTTTGGCAATCATTTAAAAATGGTTTGTATAACTACTATAAAAATAATTGAATCAGAGTATAATAATTAAAAAACTTCAATGAACACAGATCATTCAACACAGCAGTCAGATGTTTTTACACGATCAATTGAGAAATCACACGCACCTTCTTCTAAGTCTATACAGTTTTGCTGGCTGGTAGAAATGCATCTCTTTATCTTGCTAATATTGCTATTCGAATAAAAAACAGTAAGTCCCACTAAACTATGTCAAAGTTTTAAACAATGTTCCTGACTGCTAATGGGTTCAGATAAGGACAGGGTCCCAGATACTCCGAATATTTGTACCTATCTTGAAATCCTCTGATAAGTATTTACACACTTTATACTTGCTGATATCAGGCCACATCAACTAGTTTCTAGTAAAAGCATAGTAACTAATAAATGTTAGTTCTATCCAAACTGTGAGGACGGGTGTGAGAGGAGAGAGGAGCTCTATATGACAACAAAAACTGTTTTCTAGGAGTTACGACGACGAGCTGGTTGCCACTGACGACAGCGACGAAACGGATACAGGTCGGGCGGGGCGGGGCTGATCTTTGGGTTCACGTTCCAGACTGATGTCGTAGAACGAGGCGCAGGGAATTGTCGGCAGGCGACGACAGAAGATAAGGAGGTCGTCTTCTGTTTGGATGTGATTCTGTGGCTTTATCATCTTGAATCTTTCTAGTTCAGATATCTGAAAGATAGGACTGGTTAAATTGATTCAAGCGAGGACGTTTATTAGTTTGAACTAAAAAATTGGGAAGTAATGGAATTTATAATGTTGTTTTAATGGATCTAGAACCTAAGTAACACATACAATATAAAATATTTAGTAAATGAAAATTATACACAGTTCGCACACACCTTATTTTTGATTAAACGAAGTTTTCCAAAGTTCCATAAACCATTCCTCAGCTTGGGAGAGTTGACATTCAGGAACTCAATATCTCTGAGAATAAGAGACAGCAACGGAATCGTGCACACAGTCTTGGGCACTTTTCCCAAATACTTCCTATACTGACCAAAGTTATCGACATTAGACATGAATTCTTCAAGATCGTTCAAACTGGTCTGAGAGCTGGACTTAACGTGGTCCCAAGTTTTCTTCAGACGCATGACACTGCTATGATTGAATCCCGTCACAAAAGCGTACAAGGTATTGAAGCTGAAAAGTTGTTTGAGCTGCTTGGCGATATCTATAAGACGCTCGATCTTTACAGCACGTTGTCGTGGGTTTTCGTCGCGCAGAATCTCGGATGTGACCCAGGCGGAGATACTGTTCCAGTGATGGATCCAGTTGTCCAGATGTTGGGTCAGGAGGTGGTATTTTGGATCCTCTGGGGGAGATAAGAGATAAGATAAGAGATAAGAGGGAGAGATAAGATACGAGATAAGAGGGAGAGATAGAGTGAAGTGAAAAGTAGGAGATTTTGAAGCCATACAGAATTGAAGTGAAATTGGCACATTTTAAAGTGAAAACGAAGCCTATTTTATCAAGGCTGAACTTACTCTTTCTGCAGAAGTAGGTGAAATATTCATGGATTTCCACTTTTGACATCAGATCAAAGTCGACGCAGTGCAGCTGAAAAATATAACTATCAATGCTTGAAAAATATTAAAATGCATTTATCTTAACAAATATAGCAAGATATCAAGAAACTCAACTTTCTGTCATAGTTCAATATGACCAAGCGCCAACATAGTGCACACTAAACACTAAGAATGCATCAAGAGTCGTTTTAATCAATTAAATCAAGGGCTTTGCAGATGGCATACTGTACCTACTTGTTCGAGGATTTCGTCGCCAAAATTTGAAAATTCGAATATTTTAAAATCAATTAATTACCAATCGATTATAGTAATTACTCACATGTCTAGCAAACTGTCCGGATGTGGTCTCCATCAGCGATATCGGTTTTCTCTTCTTGTTCGACTTGGTATCCTGATTCTTGGAGTCAGAGTTGGAGCGTCTCATAGCAACTGGAGACTCAGCAGGAGAGGGGCACCCTGATCCTGGTAGAGAGCCTGACTGACGGTCCTCTTCTCTTAGAGACTCTTCCCATTCTCTTTTCTGAGGAGGGAAATTTGGTGAGGAAATCGATTTTCGTGTTTTTAATGAAGTATAAGGTTGTACTTCCAGTCAAACGATCAAAACACGATTTAACTATAATTAAACAAAGGCATCTTGATCTAAATATTTTTAAAACAAACCTTTTTCTGCATGGTATTCTCCAACTTCATAGCGACGGGCAGGAACCTGGGGTGTCCTGATGAAACCAGCTGGACAAACTTATCCACCTTCTCTATCATCACATCACTGTAATGGAAGTCCACCCAAACCCTCTCTAGCCACTGCGCTACAATATTACTCAGCCTCAACTTAACCATATCCCCCTGCTCCTCCTCGTAACTCTCGCTGTCCACAAACTTCTGGAGGAGCATGTCCATAAGCTCCTCACTCTGCATGAAGAGCTTGTAACCCAAGAGGAATGTTTGAATATAGTCAGCGTCCGGGCAAGTTCCGCAGTAGAGCTGCTCGACCAGTTGTTCCAGGGTTCCTCCCTCGATTGTGTAGCCGTCCTTTTCGTAGGAAAATATCATGAGTAGGAGCGGGTTGCCGTCATCTGTGGAATAATGGTGGTGAGGTGGGGTCAAGAAATGTTACTGTAATATTATGTATATTATTTAAGTAATAGAGATATTCTATTAATTGTAAATAGCGCAGACGATTTGTACAGTTTAAGAATATTGGGAATATTAGCCTCTGATAAAGCAGGATGAAAGAAGTTGTTTTAGTTTACGTATCCGTATTTATTTTGTTCAGGCTACTTATCAAATCTTAAAGATGTTCATTGACATTTGACGTCCTATTTTTATTTCGAATAAATTAATTAATATATAATAAAAGAGCATAATTATATATATGATAGACATTAGACATAGTGTAGATCTAAGTGTTACTCGGATAGTAGGGAATAATAAGCGGTATTGATATATTCCGGCCACGAACCAGTTTACTCAAGAGCATTATTCAGTAAGTTTGTTAAAGTTATAGTGTTATACGTTTCCTTGGAATTTACATTCCACACTCACGAGAAAAATATTCTATTATTCTGTACCGGCAATCGGTATGGATAGTTTGCGTGAAAAATGCGCTTGAACACTCAATATTCCTCTCGATTAAAACCTCATCTAGACAAGTATAATACGTTTCTCATTCCAAGCTTCCAAACTTACCGTCCTTAGTGATGAAAGGGCTATACTTCTCATCCTCAGACATCTTATCGTGGTCTGCAGTGCTCTTCTGGTTGAGGAACTTGAAGGTTCTCTGTACGAGAGTTGAGTGATCTCCGGCACTGCCGTTTTGACTATGAACGATCTGCGGGGCATGGTCCGAGCCAGGGAGGCCGGAAGATACGTTTGGTGTGTAGAACTTGGCTATCTCTACCTCGGACTGGAGAGGTGGAGGGGGGTTAGCACGTGACCAGATAACATGTGACCAGATAACATGTGACCAGATAACATGTGACCAGATAACTGTCCAATCACAGTAATTAGATATAACATCGCCATGATACATATTAAAAAAGCGATCACTGTCACATACCATAAATATGATTGTGCGATGAAATTGGATTGGTGAGAATTCTCTAGAATCTCGATAACCGCTTGCATTGGTACGTGGTCAGGAGCACAGAGTAGAGCCACGTGCCAGTTAAAGTGCCCAGTAACTGTGCCAGTTAAAGTGCCCAGTAACTGTGCCAGTTAAAGTGCCCAGTAACTGTGCCAGTAAACTACGAACCTGATTTGCTGAGTTGGGGTGTTCTCGTGGGGCCTCTGTACTGTTGCTGTTCTCGGTGTTACTAGATGGCGGTGTATTGCATTTGGGCGTCTTAGGCGTCAGATGAGTCGATTCTTCTGAAAGAGAATTACTGTTAAGCGGGATAAGTTGAGATTTTAAGTTGTTAAATTCATGCTTCAGAAAAACAAAGGTGCAGTAAACAAAGGAATCACCATAAATGTAAACGAGTTTTAACTTTAAGAATACTGTTCAATGAAGCAGGACATAATAACGCCTTTCACTGAACACCAATACCCTAGTACCCCAGCCTGAGACCCCTACCCCAGTAAACCCCAGTAAACCCCAGTATACCCCAGTAAACCCCAGTATACCCCAGTAAACCCCAGTATTTCCCCAGGTTATTACCTCCGATACTTCCTAAACTATCTCTCAGCTTCCTCCTGATACCACCCCCACGCTTTAGATTACCAGCCGAATCCTTCCTCGCGTTTTCCTCCCGGTCCTTATTATATGTGAAGGGCCAAAAGAAGATGAGAAAGGGGTCTCCTCCGTGTAACCATGAGACAATGAGGAGAGGAAGAGAGCAGAGGGTAAGCACGAGGAGGAGGAGGACGTTGGAGTGGAAGAGATGTCCTAGCACCAGGGCTATCATTACCCGGGACAGGTCGTGCAGCACGCCCGGGTAGAGTAGCTCGGTGAGGGGAGGGAGCATTCTACTACTCTGGAGTGGTGGAGTGAAAGTCACGTGACTCTTTTCACAAGTTGGGCTCGTCTGAGAGCTGTGACCGAGGTAAAGAAAGAAAAACATTCGAATGAAATGACAGTCAAATAAACACGTACAAGCGACTTAATTGCAGATTTAAACAGATGACAAGGCTAGCTCCAAATATTTGACCAAATATCCACCAAAAATGGAAGATCTATCAAAGACGGAAGATGTCACTGGAAACCTTACACATGGACTCATGATTTCATCATCTACTTCACAAACAAACGGTACCAGTCGAGAACATCGTGACGATCCCGTTTTGTATCCGTCTATCTATACCACGTATGTACCAGATAAGAAGCATCATGCAGTTACTATTTATAGCTTTAAACACTGAGAAGAGGTGATGCGTCATCGCATTAAGATGCTATATTTGATAAGTTATTAACTATTTGGCACGTTTTGACTCATCAACTATTTCTGGTATCGGTCATGGACAATTCAAAGGAAAAGCCGGCTTATCACTCACATTTAGTCGCAAGAGCGCTTCCCTTAATATTAAATCTATTTATATTCATAATCTATATTGGCCATTATTATTTGAGTAACCGCACAGAAAATCTTATAATCCTATCTCCAGAAAAATCAGCGTACCTACGCAGGATCACACCTTCACACATACGCGACACGCGGCGTACGGCTAGAACAAAAAATAAAAAGGCGGTGTAGAGAACTTGGTTTAGCGAGACCCCTCGAGGACATATTACTTAATATTACTTTATAATGTGTCAAGGTTGAAACCTTATAAAACTATATTATACATCCAACAACATATTATATATATATATATATATAATATACTGAGAGTTAATGTAGTGCCATACCGAGGAGATGCCCACATATGGCAGTGCTTCAGATAATAATGTGTCAAGTGGGAAGAGAGAGAGAGACTGGAGCAATTTGTACGTGAGATTGTACAGCGAGACAGAGGAGGAAAGTAACACACAGACGGTTTCTGCTAAAAACGGGTCATTGGAAATGAGTTAGCGGTAGTTATGATTTAATAACTTTGATTAGTAGCAGTTAGACGTGTAATTTCTGCTGAGGTAGAAACTCGCTCGCAGAGACAACTTGCAAAACTTTTAGTGCTATACGACGAGACTACACTGAGACGAAAAGGAGGACACGCTGACGAATGGTGGGGATGTAAGAGAAGACTTTCAAATGAGGAGGAATACAGAAAAAGGTGTTTTAAACATGACGAGTAGACGACAGAACACACTGAAAGTAGTTCTCCACGTTTTAAATTTGTGTGCCGCAAACATGGCCTAAATCCAAGAAACATGACGTACATCCAAGAAACATAACCCAACAATTCTACAAAGGATCAACACTCAACATCGTCAAACCAATAAACACATACTTTGAAAAGAGAAAACTCAAACCAAACAAAGAATAAACTTTTTTGTAAGCCCTCTAAAATTGCATCATTAAACTTGGAAGATTTGACACTCAAGTGTAATATTAATAGTCACATGACGACGAAAATAACGCCAAGAATGGAGACTATCTAAGATCGGAGGGACGGCAATAAAAAGTCGCAGATTATATAAGCCTCTATATAAAGAAGAGAAGGGGAATAAGTTATTTTTGAGATCTGATCAAATGTTCGAATATGGGATAATGAAAGGTTGAAAAGAAGGGGCTTTCTGGGAGTGCGAAGTGTACGCGTACTGCTATGTGCGTATGAGGACATCTAACAAACCCTCTGCTAGGAAAACACTCCCAAGAATGTAAAACACTCCCAAGAGTGTTACAAAATGCGGATGTGAATCAGGATATTTATCAGATTTCTCACAGTATGCTTTTATCCAATTTTATCCTTTATAACGCACCCTCTTCCACGAAAATCCAGATGTGAGTTCTCACATTGAACAAACACATAACAGGTCAAAACACGAAGCAATTATAATTATCTGTTTATGGCATGCGTTAATTGAAGGGCTCAATATTAATTAGGCACACAAATAGACCGGTGATATAACCCGTTCAGGCGTAGCAGGTAATTATGGTTGTTTGAAAATTAGCAGTGAGAATAACGAAAGTTCAAATTGCTCAGATTCAACCGACTCATGTACTATTTTTGAGGGGCGAGGCTCGCAATCGGCTCATAATTGCGATCTCAAACTTTATAAAATAACCTGTAAAGTAAGTTCATGAAGTATGCCTTATATGGAGAGATGGGTTGAACAAAGAGAAATATGAGCTAAATTGAGGAGTGCTGGATGACTTCGAGAGGGTTGGGTGCAGCTCTGCTAGGAGAATAATACCAATTTTAAATCTTATAACATTGCATGCCTGAGCGTATAGTTAGATCCTCCAAAGGTTCATCACATTATCTGGAGGATTGAATGGGTTGTGCACCACTTTGTAGATACGAAGGAGCTTATAGACAGTGCAACTACAATGAATCCGACCTGAATCCGGCCGATTTCTTTTTGTGGGGCTATCTGAAAGAACGTGTCAATTCAGACCCAGTCCCACAAACAGTAGATGAGCTAAAAAACAATATCAGAAGGGAGGCTAAAAAGTTAAAAATTGACATGGTAAAACGTGCAATAGACAATATGCTTCCGAGGGTTCAAAACCTTCTATGCAGAAAGGGGGCTTGGTTCGAAAAATTGTTAAAATATTAGATTTATTTTTGTTATGTATTTTGAAATGTAATAATTTGTCTACAATTTAAAACACAAATTAGACCGTTTGTCTCATTTTTTAGATTTTGAGAGCCATTCAAAATTTGGACACGAGTCTTGCAACACCCTGTAGAGATGAAAATGAATTAAGATGAGATTGAAGAGTGGTTAATGAGATGAAATGAATGCATTTATATAAGAGATGTTGTTATAAAGGAGCAATATCGTTAGGCACGTTCGTGAGATGAACTGTGACGAAATTGCCAGCCAATAACATTAAAGGATCTAGGCTAGAAGGGTTGCTACTGTTGCAAAAGTGATCAGTTGGCATAATGAAGTAACTAGCGATGATAGTAGAGTTGTAACTTTGTAAGGGATATACACCTGCAGCTGGCCTGACAGACTCAACACAGAATATTACAGAAACTGATCCAGTTTAAGTTTTACATGAAATGAATATTGGCTTCTCCTTCACACCCCTCATAGAGCTACAGAATTACTGAAGGATAAGAGACAACTTGAGCTGTTCGGCTGGTATTCAACATTATATACTACTAATTATCCAGGCTGAATATCACTGTTACTTTGAGGAAAAATACTGATATATTTAAGGGTATTTTTTTCAGAAAAAAATTCGTTCGAAAATCATCGAAACTGGATGTCAGGTCACGGAGAATGAAGTTGATCCACGAAGGATTATTAGAAAATGTAGGTCCTAGAAGACTACTTGAATTGACTGAAAATGACTGAAATTGACCATATTCGTATAAAGTACATGTGAATATTGAACTTTAGAAACCATAATCATCCTCGTTAACAATTCAGATAGTGGTAGTGGTAGTTCGTAGTGCTACTTCGTAGTGGTAGTGGTAGTTAGTAGTGGTAGTGGTGGCGTAGGGATACAAGTCATGGAAGTAGTTAAATAATCTTAACAACGTTTACTGGATCCCAACCATCTAGTTAAAATAACGCATAAAACTCAGTGAAAGGCAACCAATTAATCTTATCTCCTTGACCAGAAAATTTCTCTAGCCTTTAAATCGCAGACACATAATAAGCTAACATCCTTCTGTTTACGTCAGATAAATCAAAAACGCACGCCCCAAGAGAAAATGACTTACTATAAGGCTTCAGTTGATTAACTACTATGAGTAGACAGTTTAGGTAGTTTAAAGCTTGCATCCAAACATTGACAAGCAGCACTTTTATAAGCTGTTAAACTATCTAGTTTATAGAGGCCCTCCCAGGGCGGTCCTACATTATATACTGAACACTTCCTCTATCAAGTGGAGCTCCGCAGATGTTGCAGTTGGGTCTATAAACTGTAATTAAGTTTAGGGGTCAAACCTGCGACCTTGAGGTGCAACTACCACAGCCACCATGCTAGTAATTTACAGAGTGGCGCTAAAAGGTTGCCAGCACAGGGTAGACCTTTAAGGTTATTAATAGATTATGGTAGGTTTAATGCTCACTACAGCGCTAAGGTTACTTAAAATATTAGGTTATTTGCACAGTAAAAAGATGAACGAGACCCAAACTTACCAATCTTTTTAGAGAAAGACCAACGCTTGCTTTTCCTCTGCGACTTAACACGGACAAATGGAAGCGTAGTAAACGTGGAAACTTCAAAAATCATAAGCTCAACTACAAGGTGGGAATTGCAAGGATGAGAATTACAGTAATGCACGACAACCGATTAAGAAGCTATGATTGATCTGAGAGCGGTTCTCTGATGACGGGACCAACAGCTTGGATTACAGGAGTTTGTTCAGGGTTTGGGTTTCCTGGTGGTGTGGCCCAGGGGGGTAGGAACGTGGGATTTGGATACCAGGTCCGGTGTCAAAATATGGGAATTAGTTGTAAATGTGAGGGGAATAGCTACCATTCAGGAAGTGATGGGTCATGTCATTCGTGGTTAATGCTTCGCTAATTGTCTTGGGAAAAAATTAGATTAGTTTGATTTATCGTAGGGCTTGGTCGTAAACAAAATTGATCTTATTATTATATGTTGATTAAAATTATGACGTAGAATTTCACATTTAGTTTTTAAAGAAATTGCAACATTTTTTTCAAATATTGGTCTGGGAGCGGATGAATGATAATTCACTTGTTCTAAGCATATGTGGAAATATTAAAGGTGCGAAAATTATGCCAAAAATAAAGATCATTGACCGTTAGAGATAAGTCAAATAATATCTAATATTTAATTAGTTAATTAGTTTAATTAGTTATTGAAGGGATATTAATGTGGTTTTAGAAGGCTCACTATTCGTGAATACTGAATATTATATAACTAGGTCACCACATAGCAAAATACATGCCATAAGGTCGGTGATGACCAATTATAATGTTGAGACATGAAATATGCGAGCTAATCTTAACATTGGTACTAGAAGCAACTTTTAATTTTTGGGGATTGTCATTCATTAGTTGAAGCTCGTGAGAATAACTAACGAGCTCGAATTTTGGTAACCTCAAACTGTCGAGTATTTCTTTGATGGGCAACCAGTTTACTGGTTTAAGATTACAAACGTCAAGTTTTAAAAACCATGCAACAGTGAAATGAAACGGCGAGAGTTTGGCGTGGGAGCAGAAAAACGCCAGCAAAATCGCAGCAAGCCTCGATAGAAATGAAGTAACTAATTGTATGGGCAGGGCAATGTGGGGCAGTGTGCAATTTCCTACTTTCAGAGGTGCAATATAAATAGTGACATCATCCCAATCTTCTCCGTAATTTGGTAAAGAGTGAGTGTTTGTGCGGTTGTCTTCATGCTATTTTCAGTGATTAGTAGGAAGCTTGTACTTGGGAAATAATAGAATCTGTCATGATATTGAACACGTAATTTTCCAGGATTTTGAACACGTAATTTGTCATGATTTTTAACACGTGATTTGTCATGATTTTGAACGCTTAATTTATCAGACTTTTGAACGCGTACTTACCACACGGTTAGCGTCTTTGCGGGTCAATCAGGTTATAGCTAAACTATTGCGGATTTATTAGTCAAACGATCTGAATCACAATCGAGCATAGATAGTAAATTGACAGTGCAGTCAATATTGTAACGATAAAACAGTCGGCCAAAGAAAGTAACATAACAACTCGAATGTAACATAACAACTTTAGTGACGCTAGCTACGGCCGGGCTACGGCCGGGCTACGGTGATATTGTCAACAGAAAATCCGCCGGTGATACGCATTTAATAGCTCGGGAACACACGCCGTGAATTCATGAACAAAATGTGAATTAATTTCTTGGCACTTGTTGTATAAAAAACAGATGTGTCAGATATAGAAAACACACCGAGAGAAACACAAGTCACCAGCATGTACAGCACTGAGCTAATAATAGGTGCACTTCTACTCCACGTAAATGTGTCAGAAATGTTGCATTGATCACGTGACACGTATAAATTATGTGTGCATAATATGCGGAAAGGAGAAGAAGAGCGGATAATTAGAGAAAATATTATCAAAGTTTCCCGGACGGCCTGCTCTTTGAAATTGGGGAGAAACAAACAGACGCGCACTCACACACAAATAAACACGCTGCTCATGCAGTTATAACATTCAGACACAACTGGTGACAGGCTTCATTTGATTGTGTTATAATTAGAGACGTGATGAAGTAAATGTTACAGTTAACATCGTCACTATCGTATCATGTTGGGTTCTATGTTTAGATAATCACCAGAGAAGAAGATAGACAGTATTTAAAGTTAACTGATTGATTGATTTAGCATGTTATGCAGTATAAATGGGGTGGGAGAAGCCGTATGTTGTCAACAAGTTGCAATCGAGAAGATTTCAGAGTTTATTATCGGAACAGTTTGAGCATGCTGGCATGTCTTTGCTTTCAATATAAATTGGATCCAACACTAAAATATCCCACCCCCAGTCCCCACTGCTCCAATTTTGACCCGATCCCGTTTCCCACGGAGTTGTTCCCCAAGGCGGTGTTTTGAACCCTCTGTAATTATACCCACATAGTTAATTATATCCACTAAATATACCCACATAAAACTAACCTGACAGTAAACAATCTGGTTTAAGGAAATTAATGACGGGTTCTAAAGCCCTAAGCTTGCTGTTGCTGGCCACAGAAAGGAGGAGTCGTTCCACCTGGATCTTGTTCTGCTTCTTGGAGAATATACTCCTGTCCGGCTTCTCGATCTGAACTACACCTGCAAAATATCAGTTCTAAACTAACCTTCAAACACGAACACGTAGTTGCCGGCACTGCACTTGGCGCTGCCCAAGCTCTCTATAGATGTCACGGCGGATGATGGTCGGAAGATTGAGGTCAGGCTCTGGTTCAGACTGGTTAGAGACCGAGATGTCCAGCTGAGGGGACGCTCTGTTTTCATGCTCTCTCCCCGACCGACGGGTCTAACTCGGGACACTTTAGGAGACCGGATGCCACTACTGCCAGGAATGTCTGGAGTGGAAACACATTTCTCAGCGGAGGTATCAGGCAGGTAGTACTCATGAAGTGACATTGTGTCTAACAGACTAACTAGCCTACGACGGTTCGTTTTAGAGGGAAGGGCTGGACGGCGGATAACCATGTCCTTGTGTGGACTCTCCAATATTGAGCACAGACCGTCCGCTTCCGTGCTGGAGAGTGTCAGATCAGGGAGACTCGAGTCCATGGTAGGAGAGGGCAAGAAAAGAGATTGTGGTCTCTGACTCCTCTCACAAGTGGACTCGTGTCTCGATATCACGTCCCAGGAGGTCATGCTATCGGTAGACACCTGCCGATTAGGGCCCGGTGGCCGATCAGCAGGGTCCGACGGATGATCTGGGTGCTGCTCAGACATAATATTCCAACAAAACAAAGAGCGGTGATAAACAATTGACGGGGGCACGATGCAGTGGGTAGCCAAGCTACTCACCACAAGATTTGGGGCGAGATATTGAGATGTATACACCGTGTACACGGTTACCAGGTGTAAGGGAGGTGTGCAACTATCACTTCCTTACACACCCCTCGTCACGAGACCCCGGCATCACCAGCTCTCTAAGCAGTACTGTTAGTGCAGTAGGAACTCTTTTGGTTGTCTCAGAAACATTGTGACTCTCAGGAACCTTGTACAGTGCAGAATGTACAAGAATAAATTTAACCCCCGGAGAACGCAAAAGACATAGAAATTATGTTGTTTGATAAAATACTGATGAGAAATATAGATTATTATTTTATTCTTACTTACTTAAAATATCCGGTAAACTGCAGAAGCGGACGACAAATCCTACCGACAGACTCGCGATGGAATTCATGGTATCCAACCGTACAGAAAATCCACTCATTATGAGAGAAGAGCAAAACGTAAAGAGCAAAATTGCATGCACTGATTAATGATTATGAGTAACAGTAAACCAGCCCTTTTAAACGCACAAAGTCAAACAGTTAACGAAATAATTACAGCAATATATACCGCTGAAGTATGAATGCTAATTCTCCTGCGTTGTCTCAACCATCTAACTAAGAAACGATGCCTTAGCACTGGAACAAAGGTGTAACTTAAATATTTAGACAGTTGACCAGCACTGGCAGTTCTGGTGCCAAGGAAGATGGAGCATGATGCGAGTAGAACACCATCATAGCGAGGGTGTCCAGAGAGTCGTCGTTAATTCACATGAGACAAATGTGGTGATGAACGTGTTGAACATGTTCACTCTGAGAAGATACAGACCTCCCACTATGAATCGCAATTCTAGTTCCAATTCCACGGTGCTCATTGATTATATTTACGATTGAGCCATTAAGTCGTTTTTAAAAGATATAATTGCTTATGATAGGTTGGGGAATCTGCATATATGGGTAAAGATTTCGTCTGCAAAATGAGTCACCACAACTTGGAATATTGCATTATGGAATTAATCAATCCGACTATTTTTCATTAAATGCTTAATGAGAATATATAATACAGTGGAGAGCATTGAGCAGCAGTGCAGTGAACCCGGCTTTGACGTGCTGTAAATTAATAATTGTCGGAAAATGGGTTAGATCAATTAATATTAAATTCATGATATTAAACTATGCAGATTTTCCATTTATGAACTTCCATCAGCAAAATAATACAAATTGGACAAACCGTCAGGGCAGATGCTTTCTATGTCCTCATAAAGTGCTATGACATCGCGGAACTTTTTATAGATAACATAACTTTGAAGCTGCAGTTTCTCTATATTCGTCTTCACATGTATTCGGAAATACCTTCCCATGTTGTTCGGACCTGAAAGAAATCGATCAGAAATAGTTTTAACAGCGCTTACTTGATTTTATTCGGGATACAATTTTGGAGGGAGGAATTACATTTGAAGGTGACAAGAGGAAGTCGTCATATGGGTTATCACTTAGAAGGGGATTATTTAGTTTCTTAGTAGCACGGAGTAGGCTAAACGTTTAAACATTCCTCTACACTTAAACTTCTTCGATATTTGTTTGCGTGGATTTACCAACAATTTATCGTTAGTTGGATTGTTTTAGAAATTCGAAAAGAATGGTATATATTGCTTCAGACCTCTGCATGAGTCTACTCATGAACGGATTTTTGTTTCGGAGGCATTTAATAATGTATACAGATTGTGGCGAACAAGTTCCATAGCAAAAAACAGATGCCTACCAAAACTTCAAGATTATTCTATCCTTACTAAGGCGATTTTAACAGTAACGCGGATGATCTGATTACAATAATCGTGGGCAATAAGTAGCAAACATGTTAAACCTTTTTCGTTTAAATATTAAGAATATTTTAAAATCAAATATTATGTGAATACAAATCAGTTTATGAAGGAGTACACAATTTAGTCCATAACCCTTTTGGATCTGTCGTTGTTCAAGTGCTCCCAAAATATCAGGAAGATGGAATTAATCTAGCTTAACCATTAGAACATTGGTGCCGAGAGTGCCAATAGGTTAAAATGAGCAACTTCGAAGCTGCCATGTTTGATAATCGATCATCAATGTTTGATACTTACTTTCTTCTGGACCGAGAGCATCAACCATATCCACAGACCAGGTGTTCTTCAGTTGAAGGAGCAAGTAGTAACACTCATGTGGATGCATCTTATATCTCTTTTTTATATCTTTAGTCTCTTGCTCTACGTGTCTGATTGATTTCCCGATTCTATGCGTCAATTCACAGAGACTATCAATCCGACCACGTAATTCACTCACTTTGTTGCTGACAAAGGACTGATTTGTTGCAACTGCGCTCAAAGAAGCTCTTATTGATTTCAGACTTTCCTGGGCCTTCATAGACCTAGATAAAAGCCTTCCCATGTGGTCGTCGTGTTCCGCTAACTCGAGAGTAGTACTTTTAGCGCTACTTCTTCGACGATGTCTCAGCTTGTTAATCTTGGAGGAAAGGCCATGGTCAGCATCCAAGGTGAAGGATTTCTTTCGTGACTTAGGCGACTCGAGGTTAGATGATTCAGGAACGACTACCTTTGTAACTGACTTCTTCCGTCCCTTAGGCGAGTCGTGGTTACACGGTTCAGCAACAACCATCTTTGTAAATGATTTCTTTCGTGCCTTGGGCGACTCGTGGTTACAAGGTTCAGGAACGACTATCTTTGTTACGGATATCTTTCGTACCTTGTGCGGCACATGATCACATCGTTCTGGAACGACCATCTTTGTTACGGTGTTCATAGCTTGTGGAAAGTACGAGATTGTTGCAATCACCGGACTCGAATCAGTACTGGTTGAGGCATCTTCGCTGACTTCAAGTTCAGCAGCAAATTGTTTTGGTGAGACAACAGGCACAGGCTCACCAACTTCACTGATAGTAATTATCGGGTGCCGATGAAATGATCGTTCCAAAAACTTCTTCATATCGTATCTTTAAAAAGAGCAGCGGTAAACATGACAATATAGTGACAATATAAGGAAATAACAAATTAAGGTACTAAAGCCGTAGAAATACAAGGCCGCATTATTACAACTTCGATCAACACACCAATAAACATTATCGGCATAATAGGAGAGCGTGTATCAAGTCATATACACGTCTCAATGGCGTCCGAAAGTTACGCTACATATTCAATTTCATGCGGCAAGAACACGAATTAACAAATCGTTAAGTTGATCAAATGAATCGCTGGAAAAGAAAAATTAGTTGAATTATAGATGGAGTTTTAAAACTTTCATCCTGCGCTGTCCAGTGCCCAGGAAAATATACAATTTCGGTTAAGAATTAAAGATATATGATACAACTATATCAGTTTGTATAAAGATAACATATAACCTATGTATAAGCCATCGATTGTGGTGACCATGATATTTAACTTAAAACTATTTTAGAGGTCATTGACTACGCCCAAAATAGTTTGTGTAAGTATACAGGACCAGTTACCACGGCAACGCCAAGGTTAAGTCACCGGAATTATCTGGATTGCTAAAGAATTGAATCGGCAGTATAATGTAAGTACGATAACATACAATACATTCGATCTATCCGTTATCAGAAGAACATATGGCGTGAATTCGTGATACTTAATTGCACGTGCAGCGATCATTACCTTGGTAACATATCGCTTAATAACCTTGATTCGCCATTATTTGCAGTGCAATTTAATTCTGGACTTTTTTGGTTATGGCGGATGACAACGTTGGCAGGCCGATTCCTAAAATAGTTGGCCGCGGAAAAAATCGCCTTAAAAGACCCTACTCAGCACATTCTTATGATTTGCGATCGACCATAACACGGTGTCATTCAAGTGAAGATGCAAATTGTTCTTTTTGTCACTTTTACAAAACATCCCACGACGATCTTTTGGAATACAATAGTAAAATCCGTACCCAACTGCTTAAAACTACTACACGAATATTGATTATTGGTCAATGTGTTCATCAAAAGGATGGAAAAATAAGGAAACTGCGCGGACTTCTGCAAGAGAGAGCTGATGCATTACGTGAGAAAAATCTAGAAATGCAGGAGTATTTACGGGAAGCCCGACTCCGGAAAGATGAGCTGCAGCATACAATTACACAATTTCAGCAATCTAGGGAGGAAGTGGCAGACCTCCACTCGCAGTTGGAACACGTTGGGAAAAAAGTTAAAACATTGGAAGAGGTTTGTCAGCAAGGAAAAATGGAGGTGCAAAAATTGAAAGACCCGCTCGAATCGTTGATACGAAATATATCACCTCTACTTCTTGGGCTCAAAGATATTGCAAATGGTAATAGAAATGAAACAGATTCTCAGTCAATTTCAGCAAAATTAGACAGTTTACAGGAAACATTAACCCTTTGCGAAGACGAAATCTCCACGAGAGGAGAAATAGTCGACGTAATGGATGTCTGCAACGCTCAAGAACTTATCGAGAAAATGATAGCTGAAGTTAAATGCGGGGTTTGTCACGATATGTTCATTGATCCAGTAGCGTTGCCATGTGGGCACGTGTTTTGCGAATTTTGTATCAGGATGTGGTTCAAAAGAATCAGAGGGTGCCCTGTATGCAGGAGAAAAGTTATAACTTGCTCTCAACTACATGCTGTATATCAATTTAGGGAAATTGTTGGGCTGCTAAACGCTTATAGACCTTCAGAAGATCAGGAAACCAGGGTGCAAGAAATAGCAAAAAGAATTTCTTCGCATGACGACTTGTACAGTGATCCAATGCCCAGGAGAATGCGTGAACGGCCCACAAGCTCAAACGACAGGAATGAGCGATTTACACATCGTAGGAGAAGATTAGAGAATGACCCTCCATCAGTTCCTTACCCTATCCCTCTACCAAATTCGGGACTTCCAACAGCCATGCTTGATGGTTCATCGCCTATGCAGGACATTCATGTGCCTATGGATTTAATTCCGCACCAAGTGCCAAATCCTTTTGCAAATTTGACAGCAAATAACACATTAGATTTGAGTCCAGAGTCACCTCGGAACATGATGAGTTTGTTGCTGAACGAGACATTTACCAGTATCGACAGATTTATACGAGGAGGACCGATGACAAGACCCTTAAACATGATAGAGCCCTTAAACATGATAGAGCTAACAACGGAAAGACAGTCCAATGTCGAAGAAGCTGCTCCCACAGTTGAGTCAACCGAAAGGATTGCAACGTGGGATCCAAACCTAATAATAGCCTTCAACCAAGAGGACCAAGTTGGGACCTCTGATAACCCGATCGTTGTGCCAGACTACGCTCCAGAAGAACCGGAACTGCCCAGTCAGACTCCACCGGGCACACCTCCAGAAGTATTTGAGTCAATAAACAGTGAAAGCTCTGAGGAAATATGGCCAAACACACCCGCAAACGTTTCACAGTCAACCAGCACTCGAAATGTATCATCACATGACGAAATAACTCCAGCAGAGCCGTCGACCGAAGCTTTTAGTGATTCGTCAAACAGTACACAAGAGATTTATGTGGACACAACCGCCAGCGTAGCGGAAGAGCTACAGAGCCTATTGGAAGGAGAATATCTCAGTTCATCATCCCAATCTGATGTCTCAGAAACCGAAACCGAGACTGAAACCGAAACAGATACTGATACCGAGAGCGAATATGGGGTATTACCATCGACCCCGATTATAAATGAAGATCTTGATAATATCGAGTAAAGTTCTGAAACTTTTTAATATCGATTCTGTTCAACATTAGTTCCAGCGTATTGATTCTTTTTTTGCTTTTGAGTGAGAAACCGAGGTTAGCCACAGCGAATCAGTAACAAAATTACTTCATCCCCAATTCTTACTAATTACCCCGGGCTACACGCGGAAACCCATTCGCCTAAGTTGGAGTAAGGTGATGACAGACGTACACTGTTTTTACCGAGACGGGAGACCTGGCAGCGTATAGTAGCAAACCCGACCTTGTGACGTCTGTGCTATCAGACAGCCACTAACCAATTACCGTCCGAGTACTCAGTCAAACGAGCCAATCACAAGACAGGTACTCAGTAAAAACGTCCAATCACAGGCTGCTGCTCAGTCTACACAGTCAGACGAACCAATCGTGGCCCAGGTATTTTATTGTTACACGAGCCAACTTACAATAAACTGGTAGTTAACTGTAGGTCTGGATACTGGTGGGGAGGTGGACCATGTTTGTTTTGACACGTGAGGGTGATTCTGGGGTTTCATTGGTCAATACTGGAAGCTGATTGGTTGAGCGCCGTCACGTGACAGATCTATAGGCACCGGCGTTAAAATATCTGAACAGCAGTAAATCTGCTCAGTAAATCTTAAAGTTAAAGTTTAAAAATTTGTTATGAACAAGTTTAAGAGAAACAGCAGAGCAGAGCCGATTATTAAAGTTGTACAAAGTCGTCTTGAAAAGCTCTCGACAAGCCTGTAAGTACAAAGAAATGAATATAATATCTGGTCAAATATTGAATATATGCCTCATAAGTAAAGTTCCAGACTGCCTTTCGCATGGACTTGGAATGTCAATGGTAATTTGTGGTGAAGCATTATTAAAAATGTCTAAAGCACGAAGTTTTGCCAAGTGTGGACATCGAAAGCATGTCAAGAATGTGAATTAAATGTGGACCAATGTTTTCTAAACGAACGCGCTGACACAGCAGCAGTCAGCACGATTCGAGCCACTTCTCGCAATGAAAAGGCAGTACATTATAAGTGTTGAAATTTAACTGTGAATAAAATTCGTGTAATAATGTAATATGCAAGGCGAAAATTTGACATTCATAATTACCCCAACCTGCGCACACTGCAGTTCCGGAATACTTAGGAATATTCTGGAAAAACGTTTACACAGCATGTTTTCGACGGCCGTTGAAATTAGAAAATGTAAGCGTCGTCTGAACGGTAAACCTCGAGGAACGATCAGCTTGAATGCGGGTTAATTACAACTCACAACAGAGCACAAACTTTAGGAAGGCGTCCAACAGGGAAAACATGACAAGATACGTAACACACGGAACATGAGTACAATAAAAAGAGTTAGTATAAGCTCATTAAATAGCGCGATTGCCCTCTATTCAGTCACTTCAGGTTCGCAAGGACTATTTAGATTTTCATACCCGTCAAATCGGCACTGCTGAGCGTTAAGTACCTAGATAAACGTCACTTTATATTGCTATATAGTGAAGTACTGACGTCATCTTCAGGGCGGGGTTAACGGCTGGGAAACTCAAATACTTTATCCTTTAGAGATTAAAAGCAGCAGTAAGTATCGTTACCAATAGTTACCAATAGTTACCAATAGTTACCAATAGTTACCAATAGTTACCAATAGTTACCAATAGTACTGAGACTGCTGAATGGTGATGGATACACATTACACATTATTAACCTCGGTCAAAACGACAACTTATACTTTGAAATACGTATAAACAACTCATGGAAATCTGAAGGTAACACGACACAGATCTGTTTAGAAAATAAGAAATGACACTCAAAGGCCCTGTGTAAACGGCGCTAGCCAACTACTGATGTAATTTATTAAGTGGACATTCTCGTATTTCTCCATTGCAAGCTCAAGTGCAGTTATAACCTGGTAACCTAGTAACCTAGTAACCTGGTAACCAAGTGGTAACCAAGTGGTAACCAAGCTCAAGTGGTAACCCGGTAACCTAGTAACCTGGTAACCAAGTGGTAACCAAGTGGTAACCAAGCTCAAGTGGTAACCTGCCTTACTTCATGGACAGATACTTCATGCTCTGAAATTCCAGGTGTCAAGGTTAAAAACCTGTAAATTAACACAATGTTGGTTAGAAGAGGGAGAAAAGCAGCAAAACCGGTAGATATCAACGATAACAAACCGGTCATATACTCTTAAGTGGGTTCCTGAGTTAAAGGCGTAAAACCGATTACTGACATAATATTTTATCAATTATCATGTAGACATTCTCGTATAGCCTCAAAACAACTGTCTGCTAGAAATCCGAGAAAAGCAAGAAAAAAAAACATATCAATGCGGCATAACTATAGTTAGTCAGTAATTAACACCACCACGATCTAGACAAGCTTATTGAGAAGGAACCCAAAACAAAGGAGAACTAGTGACACCAGTGTGTGGACTCTGGTACACACCTCAGTAATATGAGGTAATATGAGGTCAAATTGGGTGTGAGGCAATGAGACAGCAACAAATCATCCGTGGCTTTCTGGAAAGTTCGGTTGGTATGCCTCGCTTGTAAATTGTTAGGTGTAGACTCCAGATATTTACTCAGGGGTGGATTTTCAAAAAGTAAATAAACTGTCCTCACATTATGACATTATGATATCACGGGGATGATGAATCTAGGATGTGAAAAACTACAATTTATAAAGGATTAAGTTACAAATATTAGAACATCAGGAACGTGAAATACACTAAATTACAGAGAAGTGAAGTAACGACGATCCTATATAATAACATTCCGTCCACTCAAACAGTCCGGCTAAAATAAGCGAGTAAGTGATTCGTTCCAACTGCCAACGCCATTTCTTCAGACACTAATACCCTTTTCCTACCGAACTTGCCCGTCTCGTCATGACCGAATACGGGGAGACACGTGATTTGGATACCACCATATAAGGGAAACCACGTGACAGGTTACTTCCTTATAAGGAAGTTTTCACCAGAGTTCTAATTAATGCTAACTGGCAGTGTGCTAAGCAGCGCATAGAGCGTGTAGAACATCGTACAAATGTTACGGCAGGGAGAAGGTAAATAATCCACGTAATCCACGGATCGTTCTTTGTTGGTAGTCACAAATCACGGCCTTTCTAAGGTCACCAGATGTACTCCTTATCACAATTTTGGCAGTTTCCAACGATCGTGTAAGGTACATGAATTAATATACACGCCACATATATTAGATAATATTAGATAATCCTGGACAGTAATTTTACCGTCGGCTGCTGGCGAGTGATCATGACCATATAAGGGAAACCACGTGACCTTATATTACCATATAAGGGAAACCACGTGACTGGTTATTACCATATAAGGGAAACCACGTGATAAATTTCACCGGACTCAGTTGTGTTGGCAGGAGTGATGTGAACCAGTCATTATCGTACACGCTAAGCATAATAATAATATCCAGTACATTGTGTTGTACATACAAGGCCAACTTTTAACAGGTGTTCTATTTTTATCATTTGCGTTATTACTGTATCGCGATGAGCTCCACCCCATCACACTGCATGCCGTAGGACTTCAACATATTTTTCTTATGATAGACAATATTTTCAGAGAAGAATACGGCGTGATATTTAGAATTTGGATTTCATTTTTCAGTGGAAATTACTACGGAGAAGATGTTGAATTTTTTTGCTGAATTTGAGCAAAATAAAACCTTTCTGGTAGTTCCGTTCAAGTGGAAGTTCCAAGATATTGCTGCCTGAATTATTTGAACAAGAAAGGCTTCACTTCTGTTAAACCCACTATACTAGTCGTTATCTATTTACAACATATTATCTACTATTCAATACGCTATCTATTACTAAATAGCCGATATTTAATACAATAGTGACAATGACAGTACTATCAACTATGTTAAATTACAGGCTGGCCACAATTTGATCGGTTCTGGAAGTGACTTTTAAAACATAATCTAGTGAGATAGCTAATCAATTGTTCAGTCATGCTAGTTTGACCAGACTTCAGATAGGGTTATGTGTGACGTTTGTTGATACTAAAATAGTAACAGGGTAGCAGCTTGACGTTTAATCGGCCGCTAACAACTTCCTCTGGCAGACTGTATTAGTATAATCTGTATCCATGAAAGGTCGCAACCTCAAATGTTTCACCACTTCAGATATGAAATGTTATTTTTTCAAGGAGATGAGGATTGGGGCTAGACCGTGTGGAATACTACACCTCTTATCGCTTGATTGGTGCTTTTACTAGAATTAGTTTGAGAAATATCAAATAAAGGCTTTGACAATTGGCTCTCGACAAAACAAGTTAGAGTGGACAAAATGAAACAGATAAATGGTAGAGAAAATAAAAAGTATAATCGATGTTCCCATGCTTTTAGGCCTTTTACTAAGATTAATTACAACTGAGTATGTCATTTTTATTTACTCCTAAAATTTTATTTACTACCAGAAAAATTAGAATGTTACCAACTCACGCGCGGCGTTTTGGGAATCAAGGATTTAATGATAAAATGTACAACATCCGTCTTTTGTAGAGGACGTAAAGTGCCGATTAAACCTGACTCCTTGGCCTTCACGTACGAAAATGCAATTAAAGTTAAAAACAGTTTTTATGATAGAATATAAACAGGAATAGAATATAAAGCTCTAGACAAATATAAAGCTCTATACTGCTTTGTCTATCTTCAGAAAGTACCCCGAGCAGCCACTTCTAACCTCACGAAGAGGCCTCATCCCAGAAAATTCAAGTATTTCAAACCATCCTCCGCAGACATTCCAGATACCTAATTCTCTTATTAATCAGTAAAGTTGACAATACCATATGTTCAGGATACCATTTGTAGTATAACCGAGGTAAAGAGAGTATCAAATGTCAAGCGAGTGTGCAGAGTATATATATATATATATTCTATATATAGAGTATATATAGAGTATATACAGAGTATACATTATTAGTTACTGCTAATCTGAGATCGCAAGACGTAGTTCTACCAGTGTGAAGATAGTGCCGATAGTGCTGATAACACATTTTATTAAGTGCTAGATCTCTGCAATTTTGGGTACTTTTGGTAACCGAGAATAAAACAATAAACGTGGATATTCAGGGATATTCAGGGGCTTCCACTGCAAGGGGCATTAAGGGGTCTAATTTGATGCCTGAGTGCAACTTATGTACCCACATTATGTCATATACAGGGTGGCCCGAAATAGATGTTGCAATATCCTACAATAAATGGGAAACTCTACACATATTGTTGAATTATATCTTTGGGAAGCCATATTTTAATATCAGGGCCACCCCGTACATGATAAATCCTTCATACATCGTACAGTAAAATGAGAATTTCTAACTTGTTTTGTCAATCCTTGAAAGAAAAACGCAATAGAAAAACCGGAATGTTAATTTAAAAAACTTACTTTGTCCGAGAGTTTTCTTAGATTTACTGAAATGTCCTCCGAGTTCTCCAGAAACCTCGATAGACAGGAACTCTGAAAATAAATCCCGTAAGCAATTTGGAAACGGTTTATCATCATTGCTTCACATATTTTCTAAAAGCTGTTATTTTTAATAAACCGGTATGTCCTGAGAACAAATTAGAATGTTCCCGAAATAGATCTATCTGAAAATTTACAAGCACGGCACATTTGACCGTAAACTCTACCCCTCACTATCCTTTTGACGGAATGTTTTCATCGGGTAATTCTGAGAGTTGCACTATGACTTATTTGAAACTATGTGCTGCAACAAATGTAATTGCCGTGACCTAACTATTTTGTGAACTTGTACGGTTTCACTGATGCGACAATCGCTACTACTTTTTCCTTGATATCCTATAACGTATGACGTGTATATCGTGGGGCTTACCATGACAATCGTACAGTATCTCATACGAGTAGGTAGCTGTTTGGAATAATAAACAAGAAATGCGATTCATCGCATCCGCATCACATCTTAGTCCTTACGTTATCATCAGTCTGTGGTATGTACAAACTAAAAATGTATGTTCTAAATTTTGTTGTAGAAAAATGTTTTGTGCTTGAAATATTTAAACGTTTGAGTTGTGGAGACTGTGATGAAGATATGATGTGAATAAGGGATACCGGGCTTCGCTGTTGCCATAACGACGTTAAATTCTTGATACTGAGTAGATATTATGACGAACGTAGGATGTCATGAAAACATGAAGTTGCTATGACAATATTAGATTGTCATTGCAACTCGAAGTTGTCATGCAAACCATGAAATTAGTTACCACAATTAAGTTGCCTTGACAACAATTAGTTGACATCAATACACTTAATTGTTATTACGTCATTAAGTTGCCTTGACAGCCCTAATTTGGACAGTTTGTTATGGCATTACTAATTTACAAGATCAATAACAACATATTTTGTTTGTCGATTAAATCGGTATGACTTAACTTATCAGGCCTTATCAAGTCGTCATGACATATCGCTCATTTGATCACCGTGAAAAATGACATCATTAAAAAATGTGTGGCCATGACGAACCAAAAATTCCACGAACCTGCAGCTCCAGCAGGAATAGTACTGAGTCTCCTCTTCACCTCGTAGGCCATGAAATAGAGCGAATTAGCGGTTTGACGTTCCATGACATTGTCAGAAAAGTAGTCCTCCTCACTTCCCTCCGACTCATCGTGCTGACTGGTCGTGACTGAGCAGGACCGGTCATCTTCCGAGTCAGAGTAGTACTCGCCGTAGTTCAGGAGATGGGGTGGGAAGTAGGAGTCTTTCCGGCGAGGGATCACACTATAGTTGGATAAAGGGTCCCCGGAGACGGGTCGGGAGCGTGGGAAACTCCGGCGGATCCGGAGTTGAGGAGAGGGGAATTGGTCGACCAAAGATGGGTTGTTGGTGGGTGTTTTGGTGCAGGAGATGTCACGACGAGGGGAGTTATTGGCAGAGCCACTATCGTCCTCTGGTCCTGACACTGACACCTGGAAGGATGGAATGCGCTCCAGTAAAATCCTGTGAATGTCACTACCAGAGCTCTCAAGAGACCCAGGATCACTGCACATGCTGTATCTTGCCTCACTGCATACACTGTACCTGGGGTCGCTTCCCACGCTAAACCGAGGAGCACTGCCTAAACTGTAACGAGTGTCCTCTCCGAAGCTGTGTCTGTTAGCGTTGGTTGGAGTTTTTTCTTCCCAGCTAGCATTACTGGTTTGGAGGTTCAACCTGGATGGGGCAATGTGGGTAAATGGCAGTTCGCCTAGAACCGGAGATATTTCTTCCGATTCGTGGCGTCTAAAAAATATCTTTTCGTTGATTAATGGCCCCAATGAGCCACGGTCTGGTCTAGTTCTGGTAATAGCTTTATGATAATTGGCTTCCTCATCCTCGACAATCGTCATGTCAACATTTTTATCCTCGACAATCGTTATGTCAACATTTTTATCCTCATCAAGACCATCATCAACTTGTTCGTTTGTAGTTTGCATATCCTCGACATTTGGAGCTGCCAACTGATGATCCTCAATTATTTGAACGTCAGGCTGGACAACGCCCTGATCTTTGACAATTACTTTTTCAAAATCTTGCTCATCGTCAACCTTTTCAGAAACAGGGTCTACAGCTAAGCCGTGATCAGAGACTTGAATACCATCATCTGCGAGTTTCTTGATGGTTTCTTTCTCATCGTTGATTCGAATATCAACGATATTTTGTTGAATGACCAGCTGATCTTTGCATGGTACTGCCGCAGAATATTCATCAGACACATTCTCATCTTTTACAGAAATGTCAATTATTTGTTCGCCGTTGAATGGAATATTGGCTGATTGTTCATAAGTAGCGGGATCATCAATTATCTGTTCGACATCAGATGGAATACTGATTGCTTGTTCATCCTTGGATGGAATATCGATTGCTTGTACATCAATGGATGTAATATCGAGAAATTTTTCATCCTTGGATGGAATATCCACTGCTTGTTCATCAATAGATGGAATATCCACTGTTTTTTCGTCAGAAGATGGAATATTGGTTACTTGTTCATCAATGCAGGGAACATCCACTGCGTGTTCATCAGAAGATGGAATATCCACTGCTTGTTCATCAGAAGATGGAATATCCACTGCTTGTTCATCAATAGATGGAATATCCACTGCTTGTTCATCAGAAGATGGAATATCCACTGCTCGTTCATCAGAAGATGGAATATCCACTGCTTGTTCATCAGAAGATGGAATATTGGTTACTTGTTCATCAATGGAGGAAACATCCACTGCTTGTTTATCAGAAGATGGAATATCCACTCCTTGTTCATCAATAGATGGAATATCCACTGCTTGTTCATCAATGGAGGGAACATCCACTGCGTGTTCATCAGAAGATGGAATATCCACTGCTTGTTCATCAGAAGATGGAATATTCGTTACTTGTTCATCCTTGGTTGGAATATCAATTGATTGTTCATCCTTGGATGTAAGATTGGCTGTTTGGTCATGAATGGATGGAATAGCGATTGTTTGTTCATGAATGGAGGGAAAATCCACTGCTTGTTCATCAGAAGATGGAATATCCACTGCTTGTTCATCAATGGAGGGAAAATCCACTGCTTGTTCATCAATGGAGGGAACATCCATTGCTTGTTTATCAGAAGATGGAATATTGGTTACTTGTTCATCCTTCGTTGGAATATCAATTGATTGTTCATCCTTGGATGTAAGAGTGGCTGTTTGTTCATGAATGGAAGGAATAGCGATTGCTTGTTCATCAGATGATGGAATGTTGATTGCTTGTTCATTATTAGGCGGAATATCGACCACTTCATCCTCATTTGATGGGATCTCGATTGTTTGTTCGTCGCTTACTGGAATATCGACTGATTTTTCATCGTTGACTGTAATATCTACTTCTTGACCGTCCTCGACCAGCAGCAGGGGGCCGGCCTCTGATGTTGAGCTGCGTTCTGACTTGAGTCCGGTGTAATATTCTTCAAAAACTCGGATGTCCGGCTCGGGCACAAAACTCATTTCCCTACGAATAACCGTGGCACGGTGTTAATATCTAGCTTACAATAAAACCCTAGGCATATCAACCTCCGATCAAAGGCTACAAAGAAGCAATATAAAGTTTTGGGGTGACGCCCATTAGTAGGTTTATAACAAAAAGTAAAGTCCAAATGACGCAAAAGCAAGGTGCACTAATAGGAGGCACTCAATAATGGGCAATGGACAGAACTCTCGCCACACGAGGGTACAGCATATGTAGTGTAATTAATTTGACATCCCCGCGGTTCATGACAAAAACCTGGCAAGACTTTTAACTGTAGCGTAGTGCGCCAGAGTAACAGCTCTGCGGAAGGAAGACAAGTGTTTTATATGCTATAAAATACAGGGTATTACAAATTGCTGACCTCTCAGTGCCTGGATACACACCAACGGCCAACCAGTGGACTTTGTCCGAGGAACTGGCCAGTTGGGAACGGAGCTGGGGGTCACCTGACCAAAACATTAGAAGTGTGTCAGCGGCCTGTCAACAGATAGGCCGATGTATCTACAGCTCGAGCAGCAGAGTCGGGATGTAGTGACCAGCGCTTCGTCAAGCTCGCAATGTGGAGCTCGCGATCGGTGCCCACAGATCTGCACAGTTCTGCAAATTTTCACTCTCGATTCGATTGCCCACGTGACAGGCACTGGAGGGCACGTGGGCGGTCCGTCTTGTCACGTGGTACAGTGAAATTTGATTCGACTGGGCAACTGCGAAGCCCGGTATAGTTTGCCATGATTTAACATATATTAAGATGAAAATTGAGGTCATGTATCAGATGACGAGTGCCAAGTATGTGATTGGTGGGTGGATGTCACGTGGACGTAGCAAAACGCCGCTGATTGGTCGAGCGGGTTAGACCGGTTTGACGTCTTGTGCAGCTGTTGATTATGAGATTCAGGGTTTTTGTGATGAATAATTGTGAATATCGTAATTAGAGATAATCAACATTTCTTGAAGAATGAAGTTATGTCAGGAAATATTGTAACAGAATATGATGTTTATTGACGAAACTGAAAACCGCCATGCGAAAATTAAACTTTGAACATCCAATATTGATATCAAAGTATTCTTAAATCCAGAACAATTGACAACTAATCAGAATGCAAATCAAAAATAATCAAATAACTCAGACAAAGACAGTAAAATAGCTGTCCAGTCAGCCGGTCGAGTAATGCAAGCAAGCGAGAGAAGAGATTACTTGGCGGCTATACTTATTAACCAGGTAATCGTGATTAGGCATGTACAAATTGACTGTCACGTGATCAGACATGTACAAATTGGCAGTCAGCTTGGGTATAATGGTTCTGCAATTTCTAATATACCTAGGCTGACTCCTATTAGGGTGAGCTGCCAACTTAAAATTATTTTATATCCGCTTTCAATTTTCAGGGAGTTATATTGATCAAAATGGCTGGATCCAAGCTCAAAGAAATTTTCTGCCAACTCTAATTTTCTTCTAACTCTTATCAGAACGGCGATGGAGATTCGATATTTTAATATATTTCTTGGCGAGAAATCTTTGATCTCGATTTACTGGTTAGTAGTTATGCGGCTGCAGATGAGTGTAAACACACACTCTGGTCACAGCAGATGAATCTGCAGCAGTGATAATGATTTTAAAAGTTGAATGATTCTCAGTTTGGTGTAGTGATGATTGCAAGCACACGGTGATATCATACGACTGCGCACTGAGAATGCTTACAGTGTGGGACTCACTTGACATTGAACAAAGAATCTCGCTTTGTGAGATCAACACCCTCAACACTCAACAGCTCAGTGGACTTTGTAGAAGTTTGAATAATATGTGTGTGTGTGTGTACTATGTGTATTGTGTACTGTGTACTATGTGTGTGAGTGTGAGTGTGAGTGTGAGTGTGAGTGTGAGTGTGAGTGTGAGTGTGAGTGTGAGTGTGAGTGTGAGTGTGAGTGTGAGTGTGAGTGTGAGTGTGAGTGTGTAACTGTTACGTGACGAATATTAACCTTATAGTGACGACTTTTAATCTAATAGCTTACAGAGTGCGCGTTCAATTAAATGGATAAATTCCCACGGATTTTTATCAAAGGTTGCCTCTTCGTCTACCAAGTATATCTGTCTGGGGGCAACATTTTTTGTAAATTCCTCCTGGACGGTTTACATTTTGAAGTACCTTCCACAAAATCGATTACTGAGTAAGCCTCAACAGTTGGGTTACCATACCAGTCAGAGTAGAACCTTAGCAACGGATAGCAGTTAAGAGAATTACTAGCTAGCTAAGTCTCCGCAACTGAGATGCAAAAATATCCAAAGCACGCTTATATACGTTTCAGTAATTGCAAACGTCCGACAGAAGTAAATGATAGTCGGAAAATAGGTTAAACCAGAAACATTAAACTACCTTGTTCATTTTCCCTCCATCCGTTAGTAAACCATTAACCGATACCTTACCACCCACACCGAAAACCCAAATGAGGTTTATAAAATTTTGCTCCTCGTTCCGATCTTTAAATTGTAGCCAACTCAAGGAGTGGCTAATTGATATCGATTTGTCAAAGTGCAGTTTGACTTCAACTGGACTTTTTAAATAGATGTCTCTAATATTAACCTAATACAGTAATACCCCAATTTAACGCGGAGTGTGGGGAAGGAACCAGCCGAAGTAAATCAGGGTTTGAGTTAAAACGGGGCGCTGTGAATCGAAGTTTACTGTATTACTATAATATTACTCTAATATAAGCTTGCCACCGCGCCGCAACCAATAGCACTAAACTAGTTCACTTTGTTTTAGCCCGCCAGGAAAGTGCTTTAATTTCAGAACCGCTCCGAGACTATCTATCCGTTGTGAACATTTGACTAGTGAAACTACAGACCATATTTGATCTCAAATCCTGCAAATTTTGCAGACTGTGGTTGAGCTGGAAAACTGTTGACTGACAACAGCGAGGTCACAGAGCAAGGTCACAGAGCGAGGTCACAGAGCGAGGTCACAGAGCGAGGTCACAGAGCAAACTGTGCTCACGACTCACGAGGGTAATGCAGGCTGAGATAGTCGGCGCACAATTATCAAATATTGAGAGCGGGTTTGAGGTTATAATAATATGGAGGTTTGTGGTATCTGGCAATTTTCTAGATGGTGATAGGCTAGATACTATCGACAATATTGGACAGAGCTATCAGCCATCTCCACCATACTGTGATATGGAGGTACTGATACGTTATGTCAACAGTACGCGAAGTTATTCGAGATTTTAATTAATAAGGGCCCAACACGTGTCGAGACGACCCCGTACCGTGTGCGCAATATTCATCAACCAATAACTTGCAGGCATGCTAAGTGTCATATTTTCCAATGAACGATTGATGACTTTTGGGACAACAGTGTTGGGTGCATTAAATATTTACAATATTAAATGTTTTTAATTCTTCAGATTGCAGGTTGCAGAAAAGGTGCAGGAGACCACCTACTCAACGATGGCATCTAAAGATCTAATATTACTACTACTACTACTACAGAGATAATACAAGTAGACAAATCAAAAGATATGCAAACTATTAATTCTACCTTGGAAGGGCTGGGTTTCTGGAATAATCCCCTTAATTTGAGGAAATACAAAGTAGATTCGCACTGACAAAAGCAACAGTATTGGAACAATTATTAATGAAGTAGTTACATAATACCAGTGGCTTTCTCAATAATTCTCAATACGTCAATGTTGTATTGTTTACAGTCATAGGTAAATTAACAGGAAGGTAGGACAATAGCAAGCGTATCAAGTTGTAGTAGGAGATAAAGAGAGAACATTCCACGCAGGCTTGCTCAATGAAGTGTTGATTTGGAATAAACGTTACATGACGTTGACATGACGTGAAATATCTAGGGTGAAAAGGGTAACAATATAAAGTGGAACATACTTGAGTATGCTCCAAAACACTCGAGTATAAAAAGAGTATTCTAGATACATTGGTATGTACGTGAAATATTTCTTTATAATTGTCACGCCTCCAACATCTAGCCTCTAAGTTTTAGACCGGAAACTTAGAGCTACCCTATCGACTGTCAACTGATAAAGAGAAAAAAGCTCTGCCATCTCGAGTGGCTATACCAATACTGATAAAAGTATTTTATGTGGTACAACACTTAGCAGCTGTTACAGGCTAAACTTACAGGTAAGTAACGCAGCACATCTCGGGGTCTACATTATATATAGATATTAAGTGGTGTTCAGGCTTGGCTAAGGGCCCGAAGGGTGCATGAGTGTTCATATTCCAATAATAGATCAAATGGCTGAGTGCGGTTACTTACTGTCACTTTATGGTGGATTAACTGGAACTACAAAGTTATTTCATAGACGATAACAATAAAAGCGGCACTTTAAAGTGAGGCTTGAAGCGGTATTGCTTTATTGAGGCAATTAAAACGCACTTGTAGCATGATTGGGGCAGTTAACGATTTGGTTGATAAATTGAGGTAATTAACGTACTAGTTGTTTAATTGAGGAAATTAACATGTTGGAAAGTTGATAATGCAACATTCAAAGCCACGCTTTCTTAATAATAGACGGAAGTTCCGAACGGCCACTGAGGTGAAACTCATTATGGTGTGATTTTTACTTGATATGATGGTGACATGATCATGACACACAAAACACGGTTGTTTGATGTGTGAGCACAATAAATTAATAATCTCGGATATAGACAAACCTTCTGTGGGCAGCTCAAACGATGCATAACTGTTTGCAAGTGGAGATAACGGTCGCTGTCCCTGAAAAGAGGATATGTTAACGGAAAACAAAGGATTTTACAAAGCTATCAAATTGGCAGATCTAAGATTTTTAGCTCAAGAGATTTAGTATAAAAATTGAAAACAAACAGTTATTGAGGCCGAGGGTCGAGTGTTTGTGTCAGTCAGTTGAAAAGTTTGGTAAGCGACAATATATGTTGTCTTTAAGCAAGGTCATGGTATGTTTAGTTGAGTTGCACAGTTATTCTTGATTTCTTGATTCTTCCCATTAATATAACATTGACCTTCACTTGAAGAAAAAAGGAGAGCTTGGTCGCTCTTGATTAAGGTTCACAGCCAAAGGGACACCTCCAATTCTCTCTTACACAACTTATAATTACCCAAACATAATCCGGGCCTTAACAAGACAGTAAATAGTGGCAAAGATCTTCAGGGCTGTTAATAAGCAGAAGAGAGCCATAATAAGGGGCCGTATACATGATTGGGGTGATTAGTTAGTAGATATAATTATAATTTAGAACGCGCGCGCGGCGGAAACAGTGCGTGCGCATAAATTTACAGAACATTTCAATAATAGTGAGACTCCGCGCGTTACAACTTTTACCTCAACTACTCCCTAGAGACGGACTTACAGAAACGGAACGGAATATGAGGATATGCCATGCTCATCACAGTTTTGAACACTAATTTAAATGCGCTAAATATTATCGTACAAAATATTCAGGTATGTTAAGATTTCCCCGGTGGATATGCGAGGATAATTTCACGTAATTTCAGTAATTCATCACGCGGTTTCAGATGGAATGTGATGAATACATTAGCGGAATTTAATTAGACGTTACCGTGGCACTATAGGCACAGTTTAAGAAAGATGCAGACACAGCCAGACAGACAGTTTAAATTGGGTAATACACTGCGTAAGTTTTGCGGTATGTTCTACAATTATTTCTCGCAAGCTGTACAAAACTTCTAGAAAACATCTCAGGTTGACGAACTATTATGCATTTTGTGACTGTAGCGTATTTTAATTAAAGTCACCAATTGACGTTACAGAAAATAACAATCATGCATGATCAAGCAGATGGAATTTTCTACATCAACGGATTTGACGCTCCGTAAATAGTTTTAAATGTAACACTGCAAAACGATTATGTTATGTACCGCGCCCCTGTCAAAAGTCTGTCAAATATTGGGAATTACGTAGGATGGCAAGGTATTTCTGGACACGAATAATTATATATCCGGAAATGACATTTCATTCTAGTACACTATGTATCCTAAGCTATGTTTAATGCTGATAGTATGTAGCGATGTTAAAAGCGCCTAAGCTGGCAAGACGTCACTAAGTACTCGATAAAAGGGAAGGAAACAGAAAACTAAAAATAGATTTCCTAGAACCAAACCTCGGGTTGACCCCAGTTGAAAGCATCAGCTCGAAAGACACCAGAAAAAGAATACATTAACTGGACATAAAAGCGCAGGAGGAACGATATAACAACGAACCTTGCAAGACTTAAATAAAGCCAGTCGCAGTTTAACCGAAGTGTAGTTAACTCGTTTTGGGATCTAGCGATATTTGGGATCAGCTAGCGATATGATGTGAGGCGTGGGCGAGTGCTGCTTGGGATAATTAGTGTTGCTAATCTGGTGCTTGAATTCAGATGTTGTGGTGCAGCGCCAATAACAGGATAATAATAACATCACATAATGAATATAACATGGCAGAGTAGCAGACAGTTATTAGGAGCATATTATATAGTTATCATTAAATACGCCAGGTAAACGTAGCTTTGTGATCGGATTGATATACTGCTCTCCCTTCTTAGACAAAGTGAATCTGTTTTTCGATAAAGTAACTTCGCCCTAGCCGCTGCTTCTTATCCACCCACGTAGAAAAGATACTGAATTGCCCATCCCTCCATTCTCCAACCCACATATAAAAGTTTAATAATAACATTTTCAAAGTGTTGTCTAATTCAAAAAACGATAAAACCCCTAAATAATGGCACCATTTATGCACGCATTAAACTTAAAAATTAAAGATTTAGCAAATGCCAGATTACAACACCCACCAATAAAATCTCGTTACAGCCGACTAAAGGCCGTGAGACTTTGTCTAGGCCTGCTTTACTCCCACCAGTACCGTTATAATCGTTTAAATCACGAAGTTGTACCACATTTCTAGTTAAACTGCTCAAGTTGAACATTGTACATTTTCCCGTTACAAAGAGGAAAAAACGGATAAAAGTGAGAAAATAAAACAAAGGTAGGGTTAACAAGGCTGGATATGGTTTTAAGCTTGGCTTATACAATTGTGTACAGTGTATAGTGTATAGTACCAAGATCTCGGGAGGTCTTTGATCTAGCACTGTCTGCGATCTGGCTCTTGCTAAATACAAAAGGTATGGGAAATGTGAACTAACTCTCTAATATTATGACATTTAACATGACAGTTAACATAAGATTTATGGAATTATTAACGTAAATTCATCATTTATTATCCTCGTATAGTTTAATTCATTCACAGTAGTCTGTGGTAAAGCTCATTCAACATACCCCTCTTGTCTAGTCATAACTCATTATAAGTATTTCGATTGGAAGTTGGAACACAATATGCTTTATAATCTTGATCTCAACAAATATTTGTACTAGTTCAGTATTAAACCTCCGCTTATCTTAAGTATTTAAAACCAAGCTCTGAGAACAATAAGCCACAACACATGATAGCTCCGATTTGTTGTGTTGGTAAGAAAGCATGCAGGAAAACGTGTACATTTGAAGAATTTCTACGAATAGTATGTCATGGACACTGGACCGGCAACATCATAGTTATACTCTCTTTTCACACTTGAGGAGGATTTGTGAAATTTTGATATGTATCATGCAACGCAATTGTACATGTAATACGGTGGTTTTTGAAGATTTGATAGCAAAATTTAAGACTTCATCTGCCGTTAAATCTAAATTCTTCGTACTTTTCCTTTTGAAATGGAACAAAAAGACAACTGACGTAAATTAACGTCTAAAAGTTCTTAGGATAGCAAATTCTTAGCAAATACTGTATCTTATATAACACGGTACATGATTCTCTCAGATCGTAGCGTAATTCGGCGTATCCAAGGTCGATGTAAATTCTCAATTTGGGTCGCAGGTGCAGAAAGTATACATTCCATACTCATGTTATATTTAGGGGCGTTTATAGGGCAGCTGGGATAATTTAAAAAATCAGATGTGTTATGATTCACAAGTGTTATTTGTAGACCTTACGGGAGCAGACAATTTGGGGGTTAAATTTAGCAAATATCATGTTCTATTTTTAGATACATAGCGGGTGGTGTTAAGAGTGTAGTGAAGCAGATCGGTTGTTAAATACATTCAAACAAAGTGTTAGATGCCAGGCACCTTTAAAACAACAATCTAGACCGATGTATGAAACTCTTGCATTCTTTTGAGCGCGTTTTTGTTTACAAATCACCTCTCTACACGGTAAAATTAACACGTTTGTAAAAATATGTCAGTACTAAAATATACAAAAATGTAATTTTGACCAACACTAGCCACCACCACTTATCTCTGAATAACATCAAGAAAATTATTTTTATTCTGAGGCACGTATAATAACATGTTACTTATCAAGGTTATTTAGGAAAATGTTCCTGAAAGGAATCCAATCACGTGCCAAACATTATCCAACAGGAACACGGCACATTCTAGAACAAAAGTAGGATTCCTCCACACATTATCATCTATTCAACTGTGTCTAAACACAACAAAGAGAAGCCTCCACTTAGACAAATAGACACATAGCTGGATGAAATCAGCTACATTAGTACATTCTCCAAATCGTTCAGTACGTTCCGGTGGAGTGGCTGAAGAGTACAACCTAAATTCCATAACTTCAACACTGGATGTTAACAGGTGATTACATAGTTTGGATATAGTCCACCGTGTTCAGAGTCCACCTAACCCAGTAATACTTCTGCCGTCTAGATTTGGTGATTAGAGTACAAGAATTTGAGCAATGTTAGTATGTGGTCGTCATTTGGAGGCCCATGACCAGGAGACTGGTGACTAGCAGGGGACACTCTACTACAAAATAAAATAATTTATTTTAAGTTATCTTAAATAGTGTATAGACAGTTAATAGTAGTACACTAAAACCAAGTGTCGTGTCCAGTATACTCTTAAAAGTTATATAGGTCTTTCAGACTAACCTAAGGCTGAATAGAACATTGTTCTAAATGATTAGTACATACTAAACTCTTGGCCACGGAATGTTCTTTTCGATGCAATACAGAGTTCTCCGAGAAAATTCTACTTAAAGTTAAGCACTCGTGACAGCAAAAATGTCCGGTATTTGTAAATTCTCATCGCTACAATTTGGCATACCGGAGTTTGGCCGAAAAATGTAGATCACGGAAGCTCGTTACAAAAAGGAGAGAGCGCCCAGCGCTATTGAAAACTAGTGACTAAGAGTTACTACGAGTGAACACTTCTGGCTTCGTGAAGCCGATCTGTATTTGTGAATGTTGAGTGATATAAACTTTATACAGCTGCAGTCAAAGTATATCAAACAAGAAAAAGACAGGATTCCTGGCGCGGAGCGGGTTTCGGATTAGTTTACTAAAATTATTGCCAAACTTTTTCATAATACCGCGTATAGTAACAGAGTAACGACTGTGTTGGAATATTGCCAAAGTGATTATTGCCAAATTTACCATACTTACAGGTAATAAATGAGCTTAATTTACAATTATAAAAAGTTCGGCAAACAAAATCCAGGGTCGGTCTCGACAAAACAAAATATTGGTTCGACCGTTTCTTATCTCAAACACGGGCCAGTTAATGGACACTAAATAAACATTCACGTTAAATGGATCTGACATCTTCACAGACCACTTACGAGGCTGTACGGAGAAAAGGTTTGGAAGATCAGAGCTCGAGCTGGCAGCCACACGTGCAACACTTGAAATGTGAACCAATCAAAACAGCTCATATTCCCTCACGTGACCGCATCCTCACTATTTCACTCTCCGATCTGATCTCAACTTCTCAAGTTCCTACAGGCCACAGCTCGTGAATCTTAAAGTTCAAACGTCAAATGTTACAAACGTCAAATGTATGAACCACGGGCTTGTCAGACACAAATGAGAATAGTATACGGGTAGAGAAGGAGTGCTAAACAGGTCAAGTGCAAGATGGACAAGTCATTTGATAATGGGCTAATTAGGTGATTAGGTTCGAGATGAGCAGATGTTTCCTCATCCGTTCACAAGGGCGGTTTAAGTGCCCAGCCACTGTGAGTTGGTCCATTCGTAATTCTGATTACAACCAGTGGTTATAAGACGAAAGTGTAGATTTTATATTATATTATGTACTTTTTAATCAGTTTAACGCTAGATAACTTTTGTTGGCTTCAGCAGGGCGGCGGTTTATTTAGTTTAACCGCCCAAAAATTCGGAAATTATCACATTTATGAAAATAAAAACCCACCAATTCGAACATGGAACATCTTCGTCTCAGCTTGTTCATACTCATGGCTCACCCAGACCACCAGTGTTATATCTCTAACAAGATACGCCCACTAGATACGTATCTCTAACAAGGAGGTTCCAGCTTAACAAGTGACACAGCGTCTAGATAGCAGATAAGCACACCAAGTCTATATACCGATAATATGATAGACCTGCTAGTAAACTTCCAGTCTAGGGTAGCCCCTGTAAATCATATTGTTTGTGGGCCAGGTCCTTAGCTACACAAAGGCTAATAACACATCTGTTACTGAATCTGCTCGGTATTTTCATCATTATGATGTGGGAGTAGGCGTAGTTTCAGGACCTGTTCGTGGACTGTAACATATCTGATCATATTATCCTTTATGTACAGGTGAGTAACCACCTTTATGCTTGTGCACAGTTATATTGTGGCGCAAATTACTGAGAGCAAAAACCTATATAATAGCTATTACAGCAAGTGTTTAAGGACAAGGGCCCTGATTAAATACATGCGTCATGGAGGCTGGTCTACGGGCTAATTTGATTAATTTCAGTTGGGTCGGAGTTGGGCATAAAGCCAGGATTTCTATTGATGATGATTGATAATCTTTCAAAAAGTGATCTTTTCGGCAGGATAATCCATTATTATCCTTGGCTAGTAGCCATCTTACGGACAATAAGGACCAGCTTCTACATTGCGAGATAGTAAATGAGCGAGTCTAATTATTGTGCACGCTAGATCTGTAGGAAATGTATCCCGGAAACAAAAGCTTCAGATCATGGATAATAATCCAATTATAAGATCACTAGGGCAGGGGACCCTCATGATAGGTTCATATTAGTAGTCTTAATTTAATGAGACTTGAAGAAGAGTACTGAGTAGCGCTATCACAGTGAATTAGATTGTACACTCAGAGTTTACCCGGTACGATATCGTGATCTGTGATCTGTGAGTGTACCCCTCCCTCGCCCGGGGTTTAAGTCAGAGATCACCGCTCCAAGTTTCATCTCGATGATTTGCTTGTCACTTTTAATACTCATAATTTGCTTGCTTACCCTTACACTCAGATTAGGGCCCCAAAAGCGCTCTCGAGATTAGTCGAGGACAGTGTTTTGATGTTATGTAGTCGATCCAAAACCATGGCCTGTGTAAAGCACACAATACATTGTAAAGGAGTAAACTACATAATGTACACATTGTACAGTACATAATGTACAGTACACACTACACGCCTGTTTGTGAGATTATAACGTTTCTCAGAATCCTAAAAATAGTCTAACGAGATTCCAAGAGGTTGTCCCAAAATACATGTTCCCGCGAATTGTTCCCTATTGTCCTGATAATTGAACTACCGAACTGAAAACTTACACGGATTCTATATCCAGATGTGTTCAAGGAGTCTGGGAGAGGGTACAACAGAAGCGGGTCTATCATCTAGTTTCTCTCTCTAGGACCATCGGTAAGAGAAACTATTCCAAGTATCACAGCAACAAGCAAGATCTTTAAAAACTTTTCTGATGACCTACAAGCTGCGAGCCTAGACTATTGCTTCTATGTTGTTGAGATGATTAAAATTCTCATAAATCATCGATAATTGACTCTATTAGAGCAGATTAACTAACAAGCAACCAAGAGCAAATATGTAATATAAAATGTACAACCAGTAGCTATATGCGAGTATTAACCACTAATAATAATAAGAATGTTGGGTATGCAGCACACATTATAATATATATGCAGAAACAGAGGGATCTCTGTATCATGCGCAACAACAAGTTCCTTAAGTCATTGGCTTGGCTGGGTATATAGGTATAATAAGCATGAAGGGCTAATAAACAATAAACGGTTGACTCGGGTCGGTTTGAAAGCACTGCTAATTCTATCATTACACATTGAAATAGGTACAACATGAAACTTGGTAGTTCATAATGTACATTTAACATTATTAAACTCAGTACGAAATTGCTAGTTATTGTTAGGAAAATGATAACATTTCGCACGAGTCCTATTTTGGAATTCTTGGCTCAGATCTGCCGCATTTTTTTACTGTAACTCAAAGTTTCATATTGTAATATCGGAATACAACGTTGGGCACGTGTTACCGACATTTAAATTCCAGTAAAAAATGTGTCGGATATATGTAAAGTATTTTGATATCTCGAGAGCTTTATTCACCAAATACCAGGAGCCCTGGCAGATTGTTGCGATAAGACTTCTACTATTGCATGATAACCACACGTGTTCACTGACTAGGGATCCCCAGGGAATCAGGAGATGTCTTCACCACTCTACTTAGTAACCACTATATTGCAACTAACTTAACACCTGAACTAATCCCAAGGTTCATGACATTTAGAAATATTAAACCGGTATGCGCGCGGCTTGTTTGAACTGCTTGTGTAACCACGTGCAAATAACGCGCACACGTGACCAATGTGCCTCTGTGTAGTGTTATAGTCAGAGAATGAACTTAAGGTCCCTCAATACGCTGTACAACACCTGATGTTATATGATATATTATATTTGGTGTCATATTCACTGTTCTAGCAGTTAAACACTGTATTTCTAGTACAGTTCACACGCACTACCTATTACATACTCTCACGATAACGCTTTTAAATAAGAGATTGGACAATGATAAACAAGGTGATGACCGTCCTGGGAGTACAATGATTGACCAGCTAGTCACGTGATGTACTAGTCACGTGATGTACTAAGCTCTACTAGATCTGCTGGGAGTGTGTTGAATTAGGAGCTGCCAGAATAAGGCAGGGATCGTTTAAAATCAGCATGGTGCGACCTCTTATATTGAATAGGTTCTGTCAGTAAATCTGTCTGTCTTACTTTCCGTTGGTCTGTAAGTTTCTCTATCTGTCAGTCCATGAGTCTGTATGTCTGTAATCTGTATGTCTGTATGTCTGTTGGTTTGTGTACTCACTCTGTATTCATCTGTCTCCTCATCGCTCATACTAGCGTTGATACTGGTGTAGGTGCTGGATATAGTGTCTATACCACTGTCTCTCCATGTTCCTGACGCCCTGTAACAACTATTATTATTATATCATCTACCAGGTGGTGGTATTTATTAGTAATAATGTGTCACAAACCTGTCACCTGCTCTGTGACGGACATGTCACCTGCTTTATGTGATAATACAGCACTGAGATCACTGCACAGCGATAATCGAGTGATTGAAAAGGAAAGAGTCAAAAATCTCATTACCTGGCGTCCTCGTCACTAGTACATGGTTCACTCTCCTCGCCGATTGCAGATCTTCTTGCACCAATCTGTGACATTGTCACACCTGAACAATTGATTTTCAGGTAACGTTACGCTTAAGGGCCCAAATATGGTTATTATCCTTATCAGGTTATGCCCAAATATGGTAATCACCTGCTAAATTGTGCTCCAATATGGTTATTTCCGGTCATGTAGAGCCCTAATATAATCATTCCCAATCAGGTGTTCCCCCTTATATGGTCATATCCCGTCAAGTGGAACTCTAAAATATATTCCCTGCACGAGATTATGCACTTATTCAGGCTACCTGCCCATTACAAGACTGAACAAAGCTCCCTAAAATTGGGTGATTAGCGCAGAGTACCGTGCCGTGCCGTGCCGAGTGCCGTCCGTCGGCTGATTATTCCAAAGCTACAACAACCCATACTTGAGAGTGGTTCAATGGGCTATTGTGTTTAATACTGCCTAACAGACTACACGACTTATGAACAAACAAGATTACACCGGTATTCTTCATTCCTGTTATTTAAGTAACGTGACAGTGTATTTACTGAATTATCTTTACAATTCTCTGCACATTTAACATGAAAATATATATATTATAGTGTGCACTACTGCACTGTGCTGGTGCTGTTATATGGACATAATATTGTAATGAGTTTTATTGAGCTTCATGTACTTGTAATGTTGGGTGTCAGGATTTATCTGTGTTCAACTGACAGTGGTGTGGTTTTGAGAGTTATTGAGATTCAAGCTCTTGTATTATGCACGGTTCTCTCATTTGTTCAAGTTATCGGGGAATGTTTGTGATATAATAATATATATATAATATAATATATCTCTACTATAATTCAGAGAATTGTTTTTGTACGTACACTGTACACTGTACGACCGCCCACGTGCAAATTAAAAGGAAAAATAGGAATTTAGGTAACAACCAAAAGGTTCCATAGCAACGGTGTTTTAATGCACACATGCGTCATGCACGTGCAAAGATTGTTTTAACGTCATTTTGATCGGTTTTGTGGTAATTACGTTGTGTTTAAAGTGTTTTATATTTAAATCGGCTGTATCTTCGGTCGGGATGGATCTTTTTTGATGCGATTAAAACTTTCTTTCAAAGAATACTACTAGCTTCGTCCCTGTTACCACGGGCTTTCTAGTCTTACTTATAATTCAGAGAATTCTTTTTGTTTCTACGTACACTGTACGACCGCCCACGTGCAAATTAGATGAAAAATAGGAAGTTGCGTAGTTACCATGGTAACGAGGATTGTTACACGCACGTGCACGTGCAATGATTGTTTTAACGTCATTTTGATATATTACGCTGTGTTTAGTACGAGCAACATTTTATTTGGCTGTATCTTCGGTGGTGTAGGATATTCTAAACTTACTAACAAAAAATACTATCAATATTAGCTTCCTCACTGTGACCACGGGTTTTCTAGTATAGTTATAAAGTAGAGTCCTCGGCGGATCGGCATATTGTAGTTTGACGCGATTATCTAACATTCATTTTAATGCCCGTTTAAATTGTGACATTGAGTTTATGGAAACTTGTTTTAGATTGCAAAGAGTCTTGGTGGGATGTTATATATATACCTGAATCCCAAGGCCCACAAGCCACCTTTGTACCCTGGGAGGATGATTACTACTGGATGTGGTTCGTACATTGAGAACCTATCTGCCCTGACTGCATACGAATTGAAGAAGGCTATTTTAGATTATAGAATTATTGACACCCCTCATTTTTTGAGGAAGATTGATAGCTTGAATGAGTCCACCATATTGTTGGGTAAGGAGGTGATACATGTTGCCATAGATATATCCAACATGTTCACCAATATCCCCAGGGATATGGGGATCCAACAATGCACCAAGCACCTGAATGAAAGAAGTAGTTATGATCAATTGTTCAGTACAGAATGCATTATTAGTGCTCTAGAAATCACTCTTGATTACAACATAGCTTCGTTCAACGGTATAACATACCGTCAGGAGCGTGGAGCGGCGATGGGTCCTAAGAACTCATGTGAGTATGCAGATTGTGCAATGGATAAGATCGATATTTTAGTTAATGAAAGAGATTTAGAACATGGCCCGCCACACAGACCAGCATTCTGGGGTAGGTTGCGTGACGATATATACATGGCCTGGCCTGGTACTGTTGAGGAGCTTCTACAATTTATGAAATGGCTCAATAGTATCCATCCGGACCTTGTGTTTACTTACGACTACTCTAAGGATGGTGTTGAGTTTTTAGACACCTATGTCTATGCTGTTGGCGATGTTATTCATACCAAACTTTACTCTAAGCCCAGTGACACCCACTGCTATCTCATCCCCACCTCATGTCATAGGAGCCATGTTCTCAAAAACATACCCTATGGTGTGGCGAGGCGAGTGAGGCAGAACAATAGTGAAGACACTAATTTCTTAGAGCAAAGGGAGGTATATACTGGTTACCTTGTAGCCCGTGGTTACCATTCTAGTATTGTAGACGATGCTTTCAACAAATTTAGTGATATAACCAATAGGAAAAACTTGTATGCCCCTAAAAATAAGGATGAGATGACTACTTGTCTAATACCCATGGTTATGGATCAGAATCCAGCACTTCCCAACATGGGGAGCATTATTCACAAGTATAAGCACCTTCTTAATCTCGATCCAGCCTTGAAGAAGCTAGTACGTGCTGACAGTGTATTTGTAAGTCACCGAAAGAATCAAACTATCGGTGGCATGCTTGTACACAATAAGTATCGTGCTAGTGGAACTGTAAGCAGTGATAGAGATGGAGGAGCCACTGCTAGTCAATTTCTTGAACCAGACGCTGCAATATTGCCGGCTGTTCGGGAGGCTGACAACGCAGGGTGCCATGCCTGTGGAAAATGCTATGTTTGTAAGCAAAGTTTCCTGTCCCCTTGTTCCAAATTTAGTAGTCACCATTCTAAACAAGTTTTCCCTATTACTAAATATATAACTTGTCAGAGTAATAACCTTATTTATTTAATGGAGTGTAGAACTTGTAAACAGTCGTATGTAGGATATACTACTTCTAATCTCCCTAAGAGATTTTCTAATCATAAGAGCCACATTAAGAAAGGTATCAGAAGTTGTAAGTTAGTAAATCACTTTTTAGATATTGATCATGATTTAGATTTTAGTTCAGTAGCCTTATATAACTCTTCACTTAGTACGCACCTTTCTGTTATTATAGTGGACGCTCTTGAATTTAAACCTGAAATAAGTCAAGCAGATAGGGAAAAGGCCATGGAAGCTAGAGAGGGGTTCTACCAGACCCAATTGAAAACCCTTGAGCGTTATGGGGGTATGAACACCCTCGATAGTAACCACATCCTTTTTAAATCCGCTGGAGCTTAGTGTTTAGTTTATTTATTTTATTTGACATGATCTCAGCCTATTAACCCGTGTTTAGTTTACAATATTGCTATCAGAGACGTGTTATATTCTTTACTATTTATATATTTTTACTGCTTGATTCAGAGAAATCTAGCTTTTTCCGAGAAACTAATCTTTAATAGATTAGATAAAATGTACGCAGCCATTCTTTTCGTTTGATTATTACACAGTATATTTTAGTTTTGTACCGTTTTAAGTCACATAGTTTTGTACGTCTTCCTAAGACTTGTTTTCCTTTCCTAGTTTGTAAGTTATTTTAAAGATTTGTGAATATTCCAGTTGCTTTTAGAACAATTTTATCTCAGATAACGATGTTTAATAAAATGATGCAAAGACTTATTTCGAAGATCTAATCAACACCGACTTTTAATGTGTAGGAGTACAGCTACAAAATATATATATATTTTATATATATATAAATGATGCAAAGACTTACGAAGATCTAATCACAACCGCTTTCTTTTATTGTGTAGAAGTCCAGCCGATGAAATATATATATATATATTATATATTAGACATATATATATATATTTATTAGTCAGCCACAACTATCAGTAAAACAACGCCTTGACTTCAAATGTCGGTAAAATGTACCTTTACAGTCATCCTCAATAAATGTAATAGATTTGTAGTGTTGTAATTAGTTTAATTATACAGATATATTATGTATTTATACATATTCTGTGCGGTTAATAATCAATCGCCCAATCATTCAAGTTTGCTATTGTTCAACTTTATTTGAGTGTATCATTCTTTCATTCTTTGGGTTTTAATTATTCTGGAACTGTTGCACAATAATATAATATGTATTTAATATTTATACATATTATGTAACTTGTTACTTAGCATTTTCGCAGTATGTTGGGTTTTACTGTTCTGTTCATTTTGTTGACCCTGGTAAAGTCTTGTCAGGAGATCAATGTAAAAGCTAAAGACAGAGGAGTGATTGTGGGGCGTAGTTTAGAATTTGGTATTCCTCTGGATTTCTTCTTGATAACCGAGCCTGCTGGCACTAAACATCTTGCCCCCGCCCTACCCAACTGTCCTGGAGACCCTTTCACTTTCAGCAATCGTTACAAACAGATCACGTATAAAGGAATCTTTCGTGCTAAATGGATTAACACAGCTGATGGTATTAATGCAGCAGGGTTGTCTGCAAGTGTTCTCTACTTCAAAGACAATGCCGAGTACATCGACCCTGCAGAGATCACAGGTTTGGCATGTGATAACGCTATTCCACAGACCATGGTTGCTGCTTACATCCTGGCTATGTACGAAACAGTTGAACAAGTTAAGAATGACTTGGAGAGTGGCAAATTTCCAGCTGTTTGGGCGGGATATGACTTGGGGATCATGGTGCCAATCCACTACAACGTCATCGACAAGACCGGGGCAGGATTAGTGCTGGAACATGTTAAAGGAGAGGGAGTGAAGTGGTATGACAATACAGTCGGGGTACTGACAAACTCTCCACCTTACTCCTGGCATATGACCAATCTCAGGAACTATCCTCACTTTCAGAGGAATGACAAAGGAAGAGAAGGGTTCAAATACTCTTCCCAGGGAGAGGACTACTCGTATGGCCCACAATGGACCGGATCTGGAATGTTGGGACTACCTGGGGATTACACTTCACCTTCCCGCTTTGTTAAGGCTGCTACTCTTCTCGCCCTGGCTCCAAAACCTGCCACTACTAACGAGGCTATAGTCCAGATTTTCCACCACATGAGTGCAGCTGATATCCCCTACGGAGTAATGATGACAGCACCACTGGACCTGATTGCATTTAACTGGTGGACCTTGGTCAAGGATCTGGGTAGAGGGTGTGTGTACTACAGGGCTTACACTGACTTGTCAGTAAAGAAACTGTGTCTACTTGACATTCCTGATGTGCAGTCTGCTGTGAGGATGGAAGGGAGGTTTGAAGATGGGTTTAGGAATGTTGCAGGAGAGTTGAAGGATTTCAATAGTATTGTACCTGATACACAAACTGAACTATAGACAATAGTTGAACATTTTCAGGACAGTTAGGAGTTTAATGATTGTTAGAAGAGGCTGATTATTATCTTTAAAATACTTTTTATAATATTGTTAACAGTCGAATGAATTAAATTTGATTATGATTAGATGATTGCTTTTACTATTGATATTCAAAATGTCTTTTAAAATCAGTATCATTGATAGAAATTTTCAATATTCTCATTGTTGATCGAAAATAACGAAGTCTGATCGTCATCTTCTTACAGCGTTCGATGTCTGTGAAGGTAAAATGGTGATATCCTCTTGATCAGGCAGAGGTCGAGTGTTATCGGGATTACTTCTGTAGTAGTTGTACAGCAATACTAAGGTAATGGGACTGCAGCGGACCCTCTACCCCTTTTTGTTTGTACGTACACTGTACGACCGCCCACGTGCAAATTAGATGAAAAATAGGAATTTAGGTAACAACCAAAAGGTTCCATAGCAACGGTGTTTTAATGCACACATGCACGTGCAAAGATTGTTTTAACGTCATTTTGATCGGTTTTGTGGTAATTACGTTGTGTTTAAAGTGTTTTATATTTAAATCGGCTGTATCTTCGGTTGAGATGGATATTTTTTGATGCGATTAAAATTTTCTTTCAAAGAATACTACTGGCTTCGTCCCTGTTACCACGGGCTTTCTAGTATAATATAATATAGTTCTTAAATGTATTGTCGGTATAATATTATGATGAGTCTGAGAAGCTTACCTAAAATGTCACTAAAATGTTGAACTATTAAATAGCATGTACCTTCTTTAGGGCATTATGTCCAACTTATTATCAAATAAAAGCTCATGACCTTTTTAAAATGAAGTACTAATGAGATAATAATGACCACATGTAAACATAACCAGAACGAGGTATGTGACAGCATATTATATTGTTTGCTGTAATTTATATTTAAAATTGAGCTATAATTTTCTATGACTAGTTCATTATTATGCATAATATAGGTCACTAATTGTCGGATGCGAAGGCATAAATTATGTATTTAATGCTCGATAAAAAAGGAAATGATACTACTATCACGGCTGTCAATTCACCAAATTAATTGCATACCGTAGGCCAACTTAACGGCGTCAAATTTTTGGTAAACATCCAACAATGCCAACTATTTGAAAGATACGGACCAACCAAATACTTATTATGTATAAAATTTTAAATTTCCGGTCGATTACAAAAGCCCCGATAACGAAACACTGTCTCCTTCGGCGAGCTTTTGAGTAGCTAATTATGCACGAATTTCACTACACTATCCGCTCAAAATATCTCTGGGAATAAAATCTAACCTAATAAAATAGCTTCGTCCTGCGTTATTGTAGAAGATGTCCTCCTCTTCATGTTATAACCAGTAGGTATCTGGGTTTGTACCATCGCCGCTCTTATCTTCTTCTTCTGATATCGCGGCATGTTCTTCGCCTGAGAGAGGAAATTATTGATAATTGCATTTCACCACTCAGTAGCTGACTGCTGACCAATTTTTTTGTCAATCAGCACGGAGACATAAAATGGGAACTTTCCGTTTTATAATTGTCCGAGCATAAAGCATTCTCAAAAATTTAACAAATACTTCGCCTACTGCATATCACGATAAGGAGGGGCTTAAGAATGAGTATTGATAGAGTAACGTTAATTCTATTACTGGAATATGATGCTCGATGCTAAAAATAAATAGGAAATTCCGTTATTTTAAAAGTGAAATTTTAAATACCAATCACGTATCGACATGAGGCATGAGCAGTAGAAAGATGACATCATCGAGTGACGCTTACGTGGTTAATGGATATTGGATATATAGTTAATTATTCATGAGTTTTCGGATCTCGATATTGAAATGAAAATCTTGCTCTAGGATCGTGTTGGAAATTTTAATATTATTTTTAATTAAGAAACACAGGACTTTCTGGGGAATGTGATACCCTACAATACAATGGTTCTTGATAAAAAAAGAGTTGATAAAAGGGAATCTTATAACATTTTTCTTTTAGATAAAGCTTTGGCAAATTTTCATACATTTGAGCAATTAACCCCAATTAAGCATACATTCCAGCAGAATGAAAACAAAATGCTATAACACACCGCTCAGCCGTACCAAATAAAACAATTCCTTGTGTTTGAGCACTTACCAAGCCCTCGTCATCGTAACTGCTGTTGGAGCTACTTGTAGAACTGCTCGATATCACGCTATCACGTGGGTCGCGCACCGTTTCTTGTGACGAGGCGGACGTGCAGTTTCTGGGCGGCTCTTGACCTGCTGAGGATATGAAGGTTATAATATAAACAGGTTATTGACCGGTTTCAAACAATAAAACGGTTTTAAGCAGGTTATATAAACATTAAACAGGTTGTAATAAATTTCGTGTTAAATGCCAAATAGGGAATTTATCCTAGTATAGTGGAACAAGAGTAGTATGTAATATAGTACCGCTGTATCACCTAAAAGTGAGGTACCAGTTTCGACAAGAGGGGGGGGGGGAGAGAGAGAGTGTGTGTGTGTGTGTGTGTGTGTGTGTGTGTGTGTGTGTGTGTGTGTGTGTGTGTGTGTTTGTGTGGGTGTATGTGTGTGCGCATGTACTGTGTGTGTGTGTGTGTGTATATATACTGTTACTTTTATGGCATGCCTTATTTTTTAGCTTGTTTTATTATTTACTTGAGTAAACAATTTAAAGTGCAACCGCTACACACACCTATGACTTTTTATGTTTATTTTCTGTAGTTTACTAATATTTCTGTTTTTTTGTCATATTTTTCTCGCAACTTTTTAGCTATAGCATTTTTTATCTTTTTTTATCGGGACAGTTACGACTAAAACACAAATATTATTTTAGAATAAATTAAAAAGAATATTGAACAAAGTAAAATCGATACAATATATCACCACAAAATAAGCATTATTCAAGTCTAGCATGCAATATAGTTAATCAAAATTTCGTTTACTCACAATTTTTCAGTAACTATCGCAAATAAGTGTCAATTACTCTAAATAAAGTTTAATAGGTAAACATTGATCCTATTCTTAATAAAAACAACATTCATTTAATACTTACAAATTTTTGTGTCCATAACTCAAAGTACTAATACCATCGTCTAAAATAAATTTTTTATCGTCAAAACCAGAAAGTCCTCGTTTTTGTACTACAACACTAAAAATCTTGTTTCCAAAAACGCGAATTGTTTGTGACTTTGTCATCGTTGTTGACTGAGTATCTAATACGTTTCTGTAATCTTCATGTCGGATCCGTCTTTGAGCAGCTTTAGCTATCCCTTTGGCTGTGACAGAATGTCCAATGAAACAAGATGAAGTGCATTCATGTTGTTCACTGCACCTGGTTACAAGCTTCTTTGTCATGACAGAGTACATTTTAGGCTTCAGAGCAATAACCTCACTAATTATTTCAGTCGGTTTCTCGTCTGAAAACTTCCCAGGCACTTTTTTGTTGGTGGGGTCATTAAATCTCGACAGTGGGGTATTCTCAACGTAACCTGATAGATCCATAAGTTCACGTATACTGTATAGATCTTCGTACCCATTCTCTGCAAACACACCATAAATGAAGCTATCCGTGTCACTTAGGATGAGTTTTATTCTTTCACCATATTTCGGCTTTAGGACGTCATACCAGAACTCTCCCATGATATGTTTGGCATTTTCCAAAACGATAAATCCGCAAGCAATGGGTTTGTTTAGTACTAAGTTCCGCTTCACAGACTGTACAACAGTAGTTTGCTCATCCAGCATGTGAAATCCAATAAACTGCGGCTTAGAAGTGAGGCGCTTTGCAGATCTTTCATCTTTTACAATGTCAACATTAGTACGATTTCTCAGACTCTCGATAAACTTACCATAAATTGAATTGTTAGCAAGTTTAAAGAAGTCTTTTTCAAAATCGGACTTGGCATTTCGTCTTTTTACCGAGTTAAATTTAATGTATGGAGTGACAAAGTCTGTTTGATCCGCTGCCATAACTCGGTGAATCTTTTCAAGAATCAACCCTTTGCTCAAACATAATTGGAGTGTCTTGAGGGAGCATACAAAATGCTTCTTATCTTTTAAATCGGGAACCAGTTTACGAGAAGACTTGAATTTTTCGTTGTGCATCTCCAAAAACTTTTTATTGTAGGGTGATAACTGATGCTCATAAATCATTTTGCTTTCCACAGCAAGAGGGAAGTCATTGTGGTGATCGTGCAGATGTTTTGGATAATGTAGGTCAACTTCCAAAATATAACAGGTGTCACCTTCGGGATCTAAATCACCAATATTCAACGATCTTATTTCATTCTTACTAAGCCAACGGAAATTCTTACAGGGAAGCTTGAATGACATAGACTTTCCATACAGATTATTCGCATCGACATAGTGAATGAAAGATGTTGGTTTACTGCAATCGTAGTCATCCAAATATGGGTTGTTAGCTTTGAATTGACGATGATTGACAGTGGTAACTCCGCCCCGGAGATTTTTCTCTATAAATGTATACATATCGATATCAGTTATGTACTCAATATTGACTTTTGTCATCTTTAGCATAGCATCCCATGAAAATCCTGGCAAACTCATGTAATGACAGCAGTCAAGGCCGTAGTAATCCAGGCAAAGTTTCCGGAAGTTTTCAAACACATCACATAATAGAAGAGCATCAGATTTTACGTACAGCTCCATGTAATCCAACAATGTTTGACAGTTCATGGTTTTGAAGACATTTTGAGCCCTTGAGTAGTCAGAGTCAGAGATATCCTCATCTCTAAGTTTACTGTAAAATGCCTGCTTTGGAGGAAGATTCTTCTCGGAGAAAACTGAGTAAGATGATGCATAGTCATAAAAATACACACCCTTTTCTGACAAAAGCTCATAGTTTTCCGGGAACTCACGTTTCAGTCTCTTGAAGTTTTCAAGACCAGACTTTTTCATGTTAGCAGTTAACTTTTCCAACGAGGTGGAAAGAAAAGCAAAGCTGTCCAAGAAGGTAAATTTATCTGTAAACACTGCTTTAAACTTCTCTAGTGTCTCAGGAACCACATTTAACTTGTCGACCCTTTTTGTCAAATCCAGCAAGAAAAGGTTTAGATCGTATCCTTTTAAATTGTGTGCGAATGCTGGGACCCTTTTGCTTCTATTGAAGTAGTTGATATTACAAGTATTGCACGCAGCACCTCTAAAGTTATTCTTTTTTTTGAGATGGTCATGATCTCGAACTGGATAATCCGTTCTCGACTCCCAGTTCAGTCTTCTTTTGCAAATATGACAAATTTTAGCACTTTTAAACTTTATTTCATCTTCTGCTGTCATGTCTATTGGGTACTGATTCTTTTCATAGCACTTCATCATATCATCATGGATCTTAGTTAGCTGTGAGATAAACTCTTCAGTCACTTTATTAGGATCTTCATCGCTGAAAGTGACAACTTTGGAGTCATATTCTGAAAACTCTGACACAGTAACAATACAAAAGCTACAGGGCACATGCTTTTGATACTTTTCCGTATAGCTAGAAGAGCCTTTTTTGCTGCAAGAACTGTAAGGTACTGTTAAACATTCAAAGTCAAAGTACACAGTAAATAGTTTCTTGTCTTGCTTGTGAAATGCCTTGAATTCAATGACTCCTGGGTCGGGCATCTTTACTAACTGATTGATCCCTTGCTTGCAGTTCTGGTAGTGTTTGTTATGGTTCTGCAGAGATACAAATCCATGCATACATTTTCGACAGTAAAACATCGTGTTATGATATCTAGAACGATGTCGCATGAATGCATTTAAGTTTTTTATCAGTAGGTAATGGGCACACCCATCATTTTCCAGATAAAGTAGATCAATTTGCGTTCCGACACCACTGCCATGTTTTAGAGGCAAGACTTCTTCACTGTCAACGCACCACTGGAAGACAGAAATTGACAACTTGTTTAACTTCTCAACTTTTGATATATCTTTTATTCTGACTGGAAATTGGACAGAGGCCATATATATCTTACTGGCGTAAGGTAGATATTTTGTATGTCTATCTGGGTTTTGACCATTAACTGGATACATCTTTGCCAAAATGCAATAAAGGAAGCATTTGGTGTCGGGGGATGCTATGTTTAGGATAGATCTCATTTTCTTTAGCTTCTTTGGAATAGACACTTTTCCGGATGCAAAGAGTGGTGAGTACTTTGCTATCTCAACATGAGCACATAGTAGCTCATCGAATATCCAGCCACTTCCACACCGTTGATAAGTTTCAATTCCGTGTCTAATGTAGCTTTTTGCACGCGATAGAAGATCTGCAATATTATCTGCAAGTAGCAAGGGTTCACATATGGATCTAAATACCTTCTCTGAGTAGTCCCGATCGTCAAGTACATGCTTTTGGAATGAAAGAGTGATAACTAGTTGCACTTTTATAGGATTCTTTTGTACAAATGGAGTTATCTTATTTCCAACTGCAATGCACGAGTCTGACAGAATTTGATCGTAGTCTGAACTTTTCTCTACATCAAGCTTATATGACCTGAAATATCCTGCAATTGAGGTGCATTCTTCTTCGCTATTTAGATGTTCATGAACACCAGAGTGACGGTTGCACAAGGATTCGTCAATATCAGAGCTACACAAAAGCTCATGTCTCGCCAACTTGTCAGAGCGAAAAAACTTCTTGCAATTCCTGCAGGGCTTCTCAGGATTATGAGTCGGGATATGCCGTTTCAGGTTGTCAGATCTCATTCTCTTTGAGCAGATAGGACATTCCAAAATTGGGTTTTTGTTGCGATTTTTATCAGCTGTCCTTGCCCCAGGTCCCCTTTTCATGATTTCTTTTCCGTAGCACAAAGATGTGTTGCAGAGCACAAAAAATCAAACGTAACTGAAACAGCAGTTTGAGAAATGAGCTAAAAGTCCACTGGTTCTCCTTTTATAGCCGTTTTCAGAGGAAACACACAATTTGGTGCTTTCCTGTAAAACTTGATGTGTGTCTTGAACTTGTAGCAGAGCACAAAAAATCAAACGTAACTGAAACAGCAGTTTGAGAAATGAGCTAAAAGTCCACCGGTTCTCCTTTTATAGCCGTTTTTCAGAGGTAACACAAAATTTGACGTTTGCCTGGAGAACTTGTTGTATGTCTTTAACTTGTAGAAGAGCACAAAAAATCAAACGTAACTGAAACAGCAGTTTGAGAAATGAGCTTTAAGTCCACTGGTTCTCCTTTTATAGCCGTTTTCAGAGGAAACACACAATTTGGTGCTTTCCTGTAAAACTTGATGTGTGTCTTGAACTTGTAGCAGAGCACAAAAAATCAAACGTAACTGAAACAGCAGTTTGAGAAATGAGCTAAAAGTCCCCAAGTTCTCCTTTTATAGCCGTTTTTTCAGAGGTAACACAAAATTTGATGTTTGCCTGGAGAACTTGTTGTGTGTCTTTAACTTGTAGCAGAGCACAAAAAATCAAACGTAACTGAAACAGCAGTTTGAGAAATGAGCTTTAAGTCCACTGGTTCTCCTTTTATAGCCGTTTTCAGAGGAAACACAAAATTTGGTGCTTTCCTGTAAAACTTGATGTGTGTCTTGAACTTGTAGCAGAGCACAAAAAATCAAACGTAACTGAAACAGCAGTTTGAGAAATGAGCTAAAAGTCCACCGGTTCTCCTTTTATAGCCGTTTTTCAGAGGTAACACAAAATTTGACGTTTGCCTGGAGAACTTGTTGTATGTCTTTAACTTGTAGCAGAGCACAAAAAATCAAACGTAACTGAAACAGCAGTTTGAGAAATGAGCTTTAAGTCCACTGGTTCTCCTTTTATAGCCGTTTTCAGAGGAAACACACAATTTGGTGCTTTCCTGTAAAACTTGATGTGTGTCTTGAACTTGTAGCAGAGCACAAACAATCAAACGTAACTGAAACAGCAGTTTGAGAAATGAGCTAATTAAGTCCACTGGTTCTCCTTTTATAGCCGTTTTTTCAGAGGTAACACAAAATTTGATGTTTGCCTGGAGAACTTGTTGTGTGTCTTTAACTTGTACCAAAGCACAAAAAATCAAACGTAACTGAAAAAGTAGTTTGAGAAATGAGCTATAAGTCCACTGGTTCTCCTTTTATAGGCAAATGAACATGTTGTAGTGCAAGTAAAAACACGAGTTGGGCACAACTGTAACGCTATAAACTATCATAAAGTAGACAATAGTGATGGATTATATCGATATTAAACGCATTGTAATATCAAAATTCGTTATTTTTCTTAACCTAATCGGCGTCTCTTTTAAATCAGTAGCTTAAGGTAGTCGGATAACTAGATTTTTCAAGTACTTGAGTTATTTTCCTGCTACTTTTGATCATTCAAAAAGATAAAATTTAAGAAAAAGCTGCCCGGACGAGCTCAGTGTACATGCTTTGTTAGTTATTACAGCGTGGTTACTATGTTCATATATATTGGAACAGTGCATATAATCGAAAGTATCCAGACATGTGTATGTGTTCGACCAGAGTTCGTTTCAAAGTCTACAGCTCTCACATAACTCATTTTAGTGGGCATTCCCACAATTATTTGAGATGGAAATGAGTGGAGAGAATACTCTCCTGATTCCGTATTTTCTCGGGAGCCAACCCCGAACAGTGATATAGCTGACTCATGGTACTGGAGATAGGCTAAGATCTCTCTAACCGAACCGTCAGCATCAGCCATATCACAGAAATTTTTGTGTGTTTTTGAGTTTTGTAAGAGCTGCAGACCCTGGATTCGAACCTGGGACCCTCAGATATTTTTATTCATTTCAAGCTTTCAAGGTGGAAATTAGTGCTCTGAGCTAATTCCAGGCCATCCCAGTTAGAATTCATGTGTACTTATAGAGTGAAATAACGACACAATGAGCAATGTTTGTCTAATGACTGGCCCTCAGCAAGGCTCGAACACTCTACCTCGAGGCTAATCAGTACAGAGATCACAGCTGCACGCCACGGGAGGGCCGTATGAACTAAATAACATTGCTTTATATACGCCATGTATAGTTTCCATCTTTGTGAGGCACTACGTATGTTGCATACAAATATATACAACAGTTATTGTCATAAGCTTTTAAGCACACCTGTTCATATCATATAAGGGAGTAAGTGCTGGGGGAGCATTGTGTACATCTAATTACAACATGTTTATATGTTGACTGATGGAAAAGCCCTTATTTATAACACAGGAGTATCATGTGGATGCTATGTTGTAACACACATTTGTCGTCAAAAAAATTATTTCGAGATGGCAATCAATACTCAAAACCAAAGAGTTTTTTGTTGTTGTCGTGAGCGTGTTAATTTTGTATGTGCTAGTTAAATTTAACTAGAGTGTACAGTTTAGGACAACACCTGGTTGATATGGTAACGTAACGAGAAAGCACTTTTCAGGACGGTTACTCAGTAGTACCAAGATTGTACCGTCATTGTAAAGTAAAGTTACGGCAACAGCTGTGTTTGTACTTGACAGATATTTACTTAATTTAAGAACAAGAGATTTGAGTCAAATACATTGCACAGCTGCTACCGTGACTATTCTGTACTAGGTCTATGGCTATTATACAATGACATATTTTTCTTGGCTGTAAAGTAACCGTCCTGTAAGTACTCTCTATAAATTACATTTCATATCAAACAGTCAGTGTAATACGTGATCGAGTACACTATATATTTATCAGCTTCTACATTTTGTTGACACGTATTTCTTTTAAGAAAGTTACATTTTTATCAATTCACTTTAGTTTTATTTGGTTCTTAAATTAAGTAAATATCTGTCAAGTACAAACACAGCTGTTGCCGTAACTTTACTTTACAATGACGGTACAATCTTGGTACTACTGAGTAACCGTCCTGAAAAGTGCTTTCTCGTTACGTTACCATATCAACCAGGTGTTGTCCTAAACTGTACACTCTAGTTAAATTTAACTAGCACATACAAAATTAACACGCTCACGACAACAACAAAAAACTCTTTGGTTTTGAGTATTGATTGCCATCTCGAAATAATTTTTTTGACGACAAATGTGTGTTACAACATAGCATCCACATGATACTCCTGTGTTATAAATAAGGGCTTTTCCATCAGTCAACATATAAACATGTTGTAATTAGATGTACACAATGCTCCCCCAGCACTTACTCCCTTATATGATATGAACAGGTGTGCTTAAAAGCTTATGACAATAACTGTTGTATATATTTGTATGCAACATACGTAGTGCCTCACAAAGATGGAAACTATACATGGCGTATATAAAGCAATGTTATTTAGTTCATACGGCCCTCCCGTGGCGTGCAGCTGTGATCTCTGTACTGATTAGCCTCGAGGTAGAGTGTTCGAGCCTTGCTGAGGGCCAGTCATTAGACAAACATTGCTCATTGTGTCGTTATTTCACTCTATAAGTACACATGAATTCTAACTGGGATGGCCTGGAATTAGCTCAGAGCACTAATTTCCACCTTGAAAGCTTGAAATGAATAAAAATATCTGAGGGTCCCAGGTTCGAATCCAGGGTCTGCAGCTCTTACAAAACTCAAAAACACACAAAAATTTCTGTGATATGGCTGATGCTGACGGTTCGGTTAGAGAGATCTTAGCCTATCTCCAGTACCATGAGTCAGCTATATCACTGTTCGGGGTTGGCTCCCGAGAAAATACGGAATCAGGAGAGTATTCTCTCCACTCATTTCCATCTCAAATAATTGTGGGAATGCCCACTAAAATGAGTTATGTGAGAGCTGTAGACTTTGAAACGAACTCTGGTCGAACACATACACATGTCTGGATGCATACTTTCGATTATATGCACTGTTCCAATATATATGAACATAGTAACCACGCTGTAATAACTAACAAAGCATGTACACTGAGCTCGTCCGGGCAGCTTTTTCTTAAATTTTATCTTTTTGAATGATCAAAAGTAGCAGGAAAATAACTCAAGTACTTGAAAAATCTAGTTATCCGACTACCTTAAGCTACTGATTTAAAAGAGACGCCGATTAGGTTAAGAAAAATAACGAATTTTGATATTACAATGCGTTTAATATCGATATAATCCATCACTATTGTCTACTTTATGATAGTTTATAGCGTTACAGTTGTGTCCAACTCGTGTTTTTACTTGCACTACAACATGTTCATTTGCCTATAAAAGGAGAACCAGTGGACTTATAGCTCATTTCTCAAACTACTTTTTCAGTTACGTTTGATTTTTTGTGCTTTGGTACAAGTTAAAGACACACAACAAGTTCTCCAGGCAAACATCAAATTTTGTGTTACCTCTGAAAAAACGGCTATAAAAGGAGAACCAGTGGACTTAATTAGCTCATTTCTCAAACTGCTGTTTCAGTTACGTTTGATTTTTTGTGCTCTGCTACAAGTTCAAGACACACATCAAGTTTTACAGGAAAGCACCAAATTGTGTGTTTCCTCTGAAAACGGCTATAAAAGGAGAACCAGTGGACTTAAAGCTCATTTCTCAAACTGCTGTTTCAGTTACGTTTGATTTTTTGTGCTCTTCTACAAGTTAAAGACATACAACAAGTTCTCCAGGCAAACGTCAAATTTTGTGTTACCTCTGAAAAACGGCTATAAAAGGAGAACCGGTGGACTTTTAGCTCATTTCTCAAACTGCTGTTTCAGTTACGTTTGATTTTTTGTGCTCTGCTACAAGTTCAAGACACACATCAAGTTTTACAGGAAAGCACCAAATTTTGTGTTTCCTCTGAAAACGGCTATAAAAGGAGAACCAGTGGACTTAAAGCTCATTTCTCAAACTGCTGTTTCAGTTACGTTTGATTTTTTGTGCTCTGCTACAAGTTAAAGACACACAACAAGTTCTCCAGGCAAACATCAAATTTTGTGTTACCTCTGAAAAAACGGCTATAAAAGGAGAACTTGGGGACTTTTAGCTCATTTCTCAAACTGCTGTTTCAGTTACGTTTGATTTTTTGTGCTCTGCTACAAGTTCAAGACACACATCAAGTTTTACAGGAAAGCACCAAATTGTGTGTTTCCTCTGAAAACGGCTATAAAAGGAGAACCAGTGGACTTAAAGCTCATTTCTCAAACTGCTGTTTCAGTTACGTTTGATTTTTTGTGCTCTTCTACAAGTTAAAGACATACAACAAGTTCTCCAGGCAAACGTCAAATTTTGTGTTACCTCTGAAAAACGGCTATAAAAGGAGAACCGGTGGACTTTTAGCTCATTTCTCAAACTGCTGTTTCAGTTACGTTTGATTTTTTGTGCTCTGCTACAAGTTCAAGACACACATCAAGTTTTACAGGAAAGCACCAAATTGTGTGTTTCCTCTGAAAACGGCTATAAAAGGAGAACCAGTGGACTTTTAGCTCATTTCTCAAACTGCTGTTTCAGTTACGTTTGATTTTTTGTGCTCTGCAACACATCTTTGTGCTACGGAAAAGAAATCATGAAAAGGGGACCTGGGGCAAGGACAGCTGATAAAAATCGCAACAAAAACCCAATTTTGGAATGTCCTATCTGCTCAAAGAGAATGAGATCTGACAACCTGAAACGGCATATCCCGACTCATAATCCTGAGAAGCCCTGCAGGAATTGCAAGAAGTTTTTTCGCTCTGACAAGTTGGCGAGACATGAGCTTTTGTGTAGCTCTGATATTGACGAATCCTTGTGCAACCGTCACTCTGGTGTTCATGAACATCTAAATAGCGAAGAAGAATGCACCTCAATTGCAGGATATTTCAGGTCATATAAGCTTGATGTAGAGAAAAGTTCAGACTACGATCAAATTCTGTCAGACTCGTGCATTGCAGTTGGAAATAAGATAACTCCATTTGTACAAAAGAATCCTATAAAAGTGCAACTAGTTATCACTCTTTCATTCCAAAAGCATGTACTTGACGATCGGGACTACTCAGAGAAGGTATTTAGATCCATATGTGAACCCTTGCTACTTGCAGATAATATTGCAGATCTTCTATCGCGTGCAAAAAGCTACATTAGACACGGAATTGAAACTTATCAACGGTGTGGAAGTGGCTGGATATTCGATGAGCTACTATGTGCTCATGTTGAGATAGCAAAGTACTCACCACTCTTTGCATCCGGAAAAGTGTCTATTCCAAAGAAGCTAAAGAAAATGAGATCTATCCTAAACATAGCATCCCCCGACACCAAATGCTTCCTTTATTGCATTTTGGCAAAGATGTATCCAGTTAATGGTCAAAACCCAGATAGACATACAAAATATCTACCTTACGCCAGTAAGATAGATATGGCCTCTGTCCAATTTCCAGTCAGAATAAAAGATATATCAAAAGTTGAGAAGTTAAACAAGTTGTCAATTTCTGTCTTCCAGTGGTGCGTTGACAGTGAAGAAGTCTTGCCTCTAAAACATGGCAGTGGTGTCGGAACGCAAATTGATCTACTTTATCTGGAAAATGATGGGTGTGCCCATTACCTACTGATAAAAAACTTAAATGCATTCATGCGACATCGTTCTAGATATCATAACACGATGTTTTACTGTCGAAAATGTATGCATGGATTTGTATCTCTGCAGAACCATAACAAACACTACCAGAACTGCAAGCAAGGGATCAATCAGTTAGTAAAGATGCCCGACCCAGGAGTCATTGAATTCAAGGCATTTCACAAGCAAGACAAGAAACTATTTACTGTGTACTTTGACTTTGAATGTTTAACAGTACCTTACAGTTCTTGCAGCAAAAAAGGCTCTTCTAGCTATACGGAAAAGTATCAAAAGCATGTGCCCTGTAGCTTTTGTATTGTTACTGTGTCAGAGTTTTCAGAATATGACTCCAAAGTTGTCACTTTCAGCGATGAAGATCCTAATAAAGTGACTGAAGAGTTTATCTCACAGCTAACTAAGATCCATGATGATATGATGAAGTGCTATGAAAAGAATCAGTACCCAATAGACATGACAGCAGAAGATGAAATAAAGTTTAAAAGTGCTAAAATTTGTCATATTTGCAAAAGAAGACTGAACTGGGAGTCGAGAACGGATTATCCAGTTCGAGATCATGACCATCTCAAAAAAAAGAATAACTTTAGAGGTGCTGCGTGCAATACTTGTAATATCAACTACTTCAATAGAAGCAAAAGGGTCCCAGCATTCGCACACAATTTAAAAGGATACGATCTAAACCTTTTCTTGCTGGATTTGACAAAAAGGGTCGACAAGTTAAATGTGGTTCCTGAGACACTAGAGAAGTTTAAAGCAGTGTTTACAGATAAATTTACCTTCTTGGACAGCTTTGCTTTTCTTTCCACCTCGTTGGAAAAGTTAACTGCTAACATGAAAAAGTCTGGTCTTGAAAACTTCAAGAGACTGAAACGTGAGTTCCCGGAAAACTATGAGCTTTTGTCAGAAAAGGGTGTGTATTTTTATGACTATGCATCATCTTACTCAGTTTTCTCCGAGAAGAATCTTCCTCCAAAGCAGGCATTTTACAGTAAACTTAGAGATGAGGATATCTCTGACTCTGACTACTCAAGGGCTCAAAATGTCTTCAAAACCATGAACTGTCAAACATTGTTGGATTACATGGAGCTGTACGTAAAATCTGATGCTCTTCTATTATGTGATGTGTTTGAAAACTTCCGGAAACTTTGCCTGGATTACTACGGCCTTGACTGCTGTCATTACATGAGTTTGCCAGGATTTTCATGGGATGCTATGCTAAAGATGACAAAAGTCAATATTGAGTACATAACTGATATCGATATGTATACATTTATAGAGAAAAATCTCCGGGGCGGAGTTACCACTGTCAATCATCGTCAATTCAAAGCTAACAACCCATATTTGGATGACTACGATTGCAGTAAACCAACATCTTTCATTCACTATGTCGATGCGAATAATCTGTATGGAAAGTCTATGTCATTCAAGCTTCCCTGTAAGAATTTCCGTTGGCTTAGTAAGAATGAAATAAGATCGTTGAATATTGGTGATTTAGATCCCGAAGGTGACACCTGTTATATTTTGGAAGTTGACCTACATTATCCAAAACATCTGCACGATCACCACAATGACTTCCCTCTTGCTGTGGAAAGCAAAATGATTTATGAGCATCAGTTATCACCCTACAATAAAAAGTTTTTGGAGATGCACAACGAAAAATTCAAGTCTTCTCGTAAACTGGTTCCCGATTTAAAAGATAAGAAGCATTTTGTATGCTCCCTCAAGACACTCCAATTATGTTTGAGCAAAGGGTTGATTCTTGAAAAGATTCACCGAGTTATGGCAGCGGATCAAACAGACTTTGTCACTCCATACATTAAATTTAACTCGGTAAAAAGACGAAATGCCAAGTCCGATTTTGAAAAAGACTTCTTTAAACTTGCTAACAATTCAATTTATGGTAAGTTTATCGAGAGTCTGAGAAATCGTACTAATGTTGACATTGTAAAAGATGAAAGATCTGCAAAGCGCCTCACTTCTAAGCCGCAGTTTATTGGATTTCACATGCTGGATGAGCAAACTACTGTTGTACAGTCTGTGAAGCGGAACTTAGTACTAAACAAACCCATTGCTTGCGGATTTATCGTTTTGGAAAATGCCAAACATATCATGGGAGAGTTCTGGTATGACGTCCTAAAGCCGAAATATGGTGAAAGAATAAAACTCATCCTAAGTGACACGGATAGCTTCATTTATGGTGTGTTTGCAGAGAATGGGTACGAAGATCTATACAGTATACGTGAACTTATGGATCTATCAGGTTACGTTGAGAATACCCCACTGTCGAGATTTAATGACCCCACCAACAAAAAAGTGCCTGGGAAGTTTTCAGACGAGAAACCGACTGAAATAATTAGTGAGGTTATTGCTCTGAAGCCTAAAATGTACTCTGTCATGACAAAGAAGCTTGTAACCAGGTGCAGTGAACAACATGAATGCACTTCATCTTGTTTCATTGGACATTCTGTCACAGCCAAAGGGATAGCTAAAGCTGCTCAAAGACGGATCCGACATGAAGATTACAGAAACGTATTAGATACTCAGTCAACAACGATGACAAAGTCACAAACAATTCGCGTTTTTGGAAACAAGATTTTTAGTGTTGTAGTACAAAAACGAGGACTTTCTGGTTTTGACGATAAAAAATTTATTTTAGACGATGGTATTAGTACTTTGAGTTATGGACACAAAAATTTGTAAGTATTAAATGAATGTTGTTTTTATTAAGAATAGGATCAATGTTTACCTATTAAACTTTATTTAGAGTAATTGACACTTATTTGCGATAGTTACTGAAAAATTGTGAGTAAACGAAATTTTGATTAACTATATTACATGCTAGACTTGAATAATGCTTATTTTGTGGTGATATATTGTATCGATTTTACTTTGTTCAATATTCTTTTTAATTTATTCTAAAATAATATTTGTGTTTTAGTCGTAACTGTCCCGATAAAAAAAGATAAAAAATGCTATAGCTAAAAAGTTGCGAGAAAAATATGACAAAAAAACAGAAATATTAGTAAACTACAGAAAATAAACATAAAAAGTCATAGGTGTGTGTAGCGGTTGCACTTTAAATTGTTTACTCAAGTAAATAATAAAACAAGCTAAAAAATAAGGCATGCCATAAAAGTAACAGTATATATACACACACACACACACACAGTACATGCGCACACACATACACCCACACAAACACACACACACACACACACACACACACACACACACACACACACACACACACACACTCTCTCTCTCCCCCCCCCTCTTGTCGAAACTGGTACCTCACTTTTAGGTGATACAGCGGTACTATATTACATACTACTAACAAGGATCATTTCTGGAAATTAATGCAGTTCATCATGCCATGTAGAGAATTCCAATTCCCTTGACATGGAGAAGTCAGTGACGCTGCATTTTTTCGAGTAATTACCGTTAATATGGAATATAATTTAGCGGAAATAACCCCGCCCTTCCAACTCAACAACCAATTCGTCGGTGAGTACATAAATATATTTTTATAACAGAACTCAGGAATTTTGTTTGGCATCTCCCATATAATAAACACGGACTGTCGATGATATTCGAGGTAAAATTCGTCGGGCTGATTCAACAAATTGACTCAGTTGATTGGGTTATTTTCACGACGTGGAAATATATATCAACTATGGAAACTATGCAAGGCCAGGGTGATACATATTATCTTAGAATCTTTTAATAGTTCAAATATGTGGATCCAGTCACTTAGCAGAACAGTCATTTCCCTGGAGACTGTGAGGTATCATACTTTACTGCAGAGGAGAAGACAACAACAATATAATAAAGAATTTAATTTTAACAACGCAATCACGAGACTGCTACAAGTCACGAGGGACCATTTACTGAAGCCCAGGTTTTCAGTTCCTTGTTAGCTGTAATGTAAGGGAGCCATATTCTGTATAATCTTGCCTAACTTTGGATGTAAAGCATCAATTTTGAGTAGAATTAAGCCAACATCCTTGCACTATTTAGGTATCAAAGGAGTAGGGATTTCTTCTGGGCACGAATTATGCAAAAATGTACATATTTTCCTTTGTCTCTGTTCAAAATACCGAACATTAGGCTCCATAACCATTACAGGGAGAACTCTTTGGATGGTTATAAACGACTAGCATTATCATGATTATTAATTATGCTCACTCGCCTAAAATGAGGTCGTTGGAAAGAAGATCTGTTACCCAATTGCGTTAACCTCAGTGGCCCCCAAAGGGGCTCCCCGAAGCTTACATTCTTACTGTTAAAGGTGCACATTTGCGACAAGGGTCTTCTTTATCACGACCAAAATAACCAGACCAACCAACTTAAGGCTTACTCGCTTGAGAAGCGACTCACTCTGACAACCTCACTCTTTACACCGTACCACATAAATCATAATATATGTGCTGTAAACATAATATATTACATTCAGTAACCGATAATTGAATTACATATCAACAACACACCCACATTTAATACTGTATGTGACACATTGGACACCCCACTGTTACACTCTTGGTAGTATTGGCAAATTTGATTTTACCCGGGGCCAGAATGATAGGAAGAAAAGTGATAAATTAATTTCGCTAATTTGATATCGTTGATATTTTCGCTGTGTGTAAGGGTATGACCTAGTGTGTAATGAACTGAAATGAACCCTGTGACTTGTGTGTTGAAGGGATTGGAGGGATGAGGGGACCCCCCGCAGCTAACCAATATACAGGTCAATTTGATAACACGATGATGTAAAGTAATTTAATTATAAAGGTAAGGTGATATCATGTATTTGAGAACAGAGGACCTGGTTTTAACACAGGGATTGGTCGTTAATAACCACATTATTTTACCAATTCATTAATGGGAAGAGATAAATTACGAAAACTGAAAAGGCAACCTGAATCGTAACACTGATTCACTGTTAAACAGCGAACAAAAATGTATGCGTTATCTGTGCAATGTACCTTGAATTATTGTAACTTTTTTAAAGTTATATTTTTCCCTGAACTTAATTTAAACATCAGACACCGTGTACAATATAATAACATAGAAGGACCTGTTTCAGCATGAACTCGTGTACAAAAGTTTCTATGTAATCTAGATTGTAGGTTCAGCTAAACTTGTACTATTAGGGTGTTTCTTATCTGTCCCTGAACTGTATTTTAACATCCCACACACTAACATTATATAGCTTATTATATAGAAGGACCCTGTTACAGGCTCACTCTTTTACACTCTCTCGAGACGAAATTACCGTTCTTAATGCAGTCTCATGTTTCACCTAATAAATCAGCCGGACCTGAAAATTTAAGGTTCTATTTTAGGCAGCCTACAGTGTAATGTAACACAAAGTGGACATACATGTGAACATGATACGTAGTCAGCTGACGGGATTATGTTAAAATTTGAGGAATGCGGTGATTTGTAGCGTACGAGTTTTGTAGTGTTGAATTCTCGTTTTAGACAAGGTAACTAGCGTTTCTAGCTCCGGCCTCCGTCATTAAATCCTACTTATATTCAGAAGTTTACAAGCTGTATTACAGTCGACAACAGCTACCTTTTACGTAGAAAATAACAACCATCAGTGCAGCTTAACAACGTAGATAACAGTGGATCACACGTAAAGACTACACTGCAAGTCACTGAAGATGTAAGTGTGGCATGATCAGCACACAGCAGAGAACACTGTGCACACTGTTTAAGGCAAGAAGGCAGTACATCACACTGGCCCTCCATTTGACACATTAAATCACGAGCCTAGCTTTTCTAACTCCTTAGGTCAGCAATCAGAGATGTGTTAAACACGTGACATTTCAGTTAAACACGCGACTTTCCAGTTCACAGATGTCATCTAGATCTCACTCCAACAATTCATCAAAATGAGAGAGCCCTGGCTCAGACTCTATAATTTGATTGGTTGATAAGTGCTTATCAGTTCAGCTAAATTTCATGATTAAATTCACACATCACCCCCCTGGGCTAAGGTTTTTAGGGTCCTCAGTGTCACGTGACCACCTATATCTCCTCTAGATGTATATTGTAGAGCGGTAGTAGGACTACCTAGTTTCGTGTTACATCATCCTGGTGTTACATACACTCGAACCTCAATTTCTAATTAGTCTACAGAATATAATGCAGGAAGTTTTGTGATATCTCCCATTACTCCATTACGGTGATACACGCGTCATTGTTGGGATGCCGAGCATACCTTCGGAGTTTTTAAATTATTAGAGTTTGGAGTTTTAAAATCAGATCAATGTCCATGCGAAGGTGCTTAGCATATTTTGTATAAAGGATACGTTGTCCGTGCATAAAAACTGCAGAGGTGGACACAAACAGGTGTTTCTCTAAATACATAAAGAAAAGGAGCTGCAGTCTGCAAGAACTGCACTAACTATGTGAATGAGGATGATCTAATCCAATATTGCCTACTACTACAGTCTGACATCATCATCTGGCCCCGATCTAGCTGAAATCTCAATATTAAAATAGTGGGGGTTTTTAATAAAGAGAGCTCAGAGGTTTGTGGCGTCACTCCGACAGAATTGGTTTTACGTCAGGAGGCTGGGAAAGGGAGTGGTTCCTTTTATTCGTCATGGATATTTCGCAATAGTGGCAGACACAGACCGCAGACCTTTTGTTTGACCCCACAAGCCCACAGAAAGATCATATATATTATTATATATATGATATGAATATATTTTTTACGGTAAAAACAGTTTTAATACTTTCAACACTACTATATAACAAATAATTTGAGAATTATGTAATGTAACGCGATGGAAGTATTTTAAGCGGGCATATCCTTTCCAAACCCAGGATACATGACATAAAGAATTCGTTTTAACAAGTGTTTGCATGAAAAGCATTAATATCGATATATTTTTAGTGTGTATTCATTGGCTGCTGGGATTTGCTTCGGTATATCAGCGGCAGCACAAAATCCCACACAGTACCCCCTCACGACAGTACAACGGATTCGTCAGAGTCATTGTCTTACAATTAGGATGTCAATCAAAGATGTTTTGTTAAAACCTCCACAGACACTGTTATTTACAATGTCTTAGTGTTGTGAAGCGGTGAAGTAGCAACGCCCTTCTCTCTTTAATACTGATATTCGTCACAAGACGTTGAGATGCGGGGCATGTTCACCTTAACTGGATCACACAAGCGTCACTTTGCATGTAACATGTCATCTCACAAGACAGCTAATAAATAGGAAGGACTACTTTAATTAATATTGATGATGTTTTTCTCAAACTATCCTCCCACAGCAATACTGTTAATGTGCCTCGAATACATTAATACACAGCCCACGAGAGAACAATGTTACGCTTTAATAACTCACGATATAACTTTACTTATATTGTTGTTAGAAGCACAACAATACATTGTGATGTTGCTTGATGTTACACAGCGTTTCTTTAAATATCGTGCACTGATATTATGAGGGTCAACAAGTTATGTTTTATATTTATAAGGCAAGTGGCAACTAACGGTGACATTTTAAAGTTATGTAACTGTAAAACCTAGATTTACTGTAAACCCTGATTTACCACTGCTATTTCCCCTCCCCAAATAGGACTCAACATAATATATTAGGTGAAAAACCACCAATTTACCGCGAACTCAGGTTTAGCGCGGCTATTTCTTTTGTCTAAACTCCGCGGTAAATCTGGGTTTTACTGTATTCTGTTTTAGAGCACACTGCAATGCTGCGAAAAATTAGATTATATTATATTCATGTGGGGGATGTAGATCTTGAATCAATAATTTCATTCCAATAATTACATCAATAAATATTCCCAAGAATTATTACCAAAGACTATTTCCAAGAATGTTTTCCAGCAATTCCATCAATAATTTCATTCCAAACAAGCTTCAATCCAGAAAAATGTATTCATTTCATAAGTGGTAGATTCAAGGCCTTAGGCCATGGCATTGTAGTACAAATAATTTCCCTGAAAGTGAAAGTGAAAGTGAACTACTAGGAGTAGGATGAGAATAAATGGCTCAAGAAACACCCAATAAAGCATGTTTTAGTAAAAAGGGGGAGAAGAGTAGAACTCACCTTGGAAGACCCTATGATTAACCCAAGCTTTACTTTGCGTTAACATCTTCAACATACTGCCACTGTGGCATCGCGGTATCTTTATCCGAGGCAATGGCGAGTACGGCATCTTTAAGTTAACCAGATCTAATTTTTAGCTACCACCTCATTGAAGGGTAATCTCGTCTGGAATCATGAAATTCTAGACAGAGGGTGAATGCAGTGATAAGCCGATAAGTAAATCTTACGAGGTCATGAAAAAGAAAGAAAGAAAAAAACCATCATTAAATGTTGTAACATAAAAATTAAAGAGTCGGCGAATCAGTAGGGGTTCATTATAATATCAAAACACAAAAATACGAACTAAACGAATAAGACGTAATGATCAAAATCAAGCAGTCAGAGGCAATCAGAAAACTGAGAGGTGTGGTCAGATTTTGTAGGAATGTGGTTAGATTTCTAGGAATAGAACTGACGACCTCGCTTAAGTTGTTAAAAAGCACTTCATTTTTAAGATCAAATTTCTAGGAAAGGGAAGTAATTTAAAACTGCAACTAAAGTACACTATTGCTCTCCGGAATTAAAGTTCTACAAGCTTGCCTGTCAAAAAGATTGTCACTACTACTACGCACAGATTAAGTGGTCACTATAAACGACATGCAGAGAGAGAGAGAGAAAGAGAGAGAGAGGCCACGCGTTAAAATATACGCTTGTCTTCTCGATTGGAATTCAGCTCCTTGTCCAAGAAGCAGGAACAGTAATAGACCAGCACAAGTTCGGAACTACCTGCCAAAAGTCTAGCCACGGCGGTAAATTTGGCTGAAACAAACATCACACGTGGCAAATTATCCGTTTATAGCATAATTCGAAGATTATATAATTCAAAGGATAAATCACTGAATCCCTCGTATTGTATAACATTATAACGTCCTTCAATCCAAAGCTTTTACCAGCACACAATGATAAAAAGCAAGCAAAGTACAGCATACAAAAAGCACAAAATCTATTACGGGAGAAGGCTGCCAGACTGTTGTATAGGTAAATGGCTCGGGCACGCTCTGCAAGCAAAATACAAACACCCATGTTGCATTAGACCACCAGCAGTAACTCGCCCGGGGAGCTATCTATTGGTTACTGGAAGTCGTTAGCAACTGACAGTGCTGGGGGGTAGTGTCCACTAAGGTGGAACGTTTAAATCTATTAAAATAATGTCAGTATAATCTTCTGACAGTGACATTTTGAGATGGGATGACGAGCAGCCTGAGGAACCGATTGAAATCATTCAGAGAGGAAGAGCAGGAATACTCCATTATTGTTGGGGCTGGAGAGAGGCGGAGTTATTTTACAAAAACGTTAAAATGTTAACAAGATTATAACCTGTGATAGAAATGTGAGTAAGGTGGCAAGATAAAAGAAGTTTACCTGCAAATACAATAACAGTTACAAAAGAGTGTACTCGGCGGATCGCCAAAATGTTTTTACGTCACTATTAGTCATTAAAATTACTCATTCTATGGTATGGTTCATGGACGAGTGCACTGATGAGAAAACATGAGCTTTTTTATTTCGACATTACAAAAATGTATCTACATTACAATGTAGATAATGTAAGATCAGCGGAACTAAAATCAAATCCAAAGAGACATCTGTTAAATGTGTTCAAACCAAAAGATATCGATAACTGTTAATGAGGGGGGTGCAATATGAACTATGATGTAATGTCGGCAAATCTAAGATTTCATGCGCCTAATGGTTTTAGCTGATCAGTTTATCGTTGACAACATGCATAGTCTCTCCACCAATAACACCATAACCATCATCCAATATATATAGATTATAGTGAGTGATACGGCATAATATCCAGGAAGACTGATGTAATGGTGATACCATTGGAGCTGTAAGAAGACTGATGTAATGGTCATACCATTTGAGATATACTGTCTGTTTAAGCGAGCAAACGATTGAGAGCCCAGGGAGACATGATTATAATATAGGCTATATCAGTTTCAACCGATATTATATGACAGAGAGAGAGAGGGAGGGAGGGAGGGAGGGAGGGAGGGAGGGAGGGAGGGAGGGAGGGAGGGAGGGAGGGAGGGAGGGAGGGAGGGAGGGAGGGAGGGAGGGAGGGAGGGAGGGAGGGAGGGAGGGAGGGAGGGAGAGAGAGAGAGAGAGAGAGAGAGAGAGAGAGAGAGAGAGAGAGAGAGAGAGAGAGAGAGAGAGAGAGAGAGAGAGAGAGAGAGAGAGAGAGAGAGAGAGAGAGAGAGAGAGAGAGAGAGAGAGAGAGAGAGAGAGAGAGAGAGAGAGAGAGAGAGAGAGAGAGAGAGAGAGAGAGAGAGAGAGAGAGAGAGAGAGAGAGAGAGAGAGAGAGAGAGCTACCCACAACAACAAGTTATAATATAATCACAGCACAGAACAGCTAACTAAACGATCAGCCACAGTCCAAATCACACGGGGGAAGGTCAACAACACACGACTCCCACAACGTCTGTCTCAACTCACACAGCTTCAATTAAACCTAAACACCACGTGGTCTGGGTATCTTGTCTCTCATTGGCTGGCTGTTGGATACAGGGCCACTGATTGGGTCTCGAGAAGGTGATCATGTTACGAATTGGGAGGGGGTTGAAGCTGGATCAGCAACATGAACCCAGCATTGTATCCAAATTGTCGCGTCACAGCATAACAACATGTGCGTCAAAAATCTGGGCCTCAAACACATTATAGGTCAAGGTGTTAAAGGTCGAGATCTCAACGCAGCAATCAAACAAACTAAATTTTTACCCTGAGTTTTAGGCCTGATGAAGTTACACAGTACACTTACAGGAGATATTTTTGTAGGATAAAACTTTATTCAACAACAACCATCGGCTTCAATCTTCATGATAAAAGGGCCCGAAATAAATCCGTGAAATTTACCGTTCAAATAACTATCACACATAGAAGCGATCAAGTATCATTATTATAAGTGCACTGCAAAATGCAATCTAATCAGTATCAGGTAGAACCTAGGACCATGACAACCCTTCAGGAGAGGTTTTCCAAGAAGCCGACGGTTGGATATGTTTCATATTCGTCTCACTGGCTGAAACGTAATTCACACGGTAGGTGGTTTAGACTGGTCCACAAGCAAAGCAAAGGGATAGCGGCTTCAAACAAATAACACGACAATGCAGGATATTGTTCTGTGTTGCACTGTTGCTGGTCTCGCATGATGTGAGGTCCACTTTCAGACAGTTTCCAAGGGATTGTGTGGCTTTATTGAGAATAAAGAGCTCTATCAGTATCAACTTGGAGAAATAGTGCTTCTAACTTGTCCGAATCTTGATGAACGTGATCTTAGGAGACTTTCGACTTAACCAAAGAGCTGTGAATTCTACCACATCTAATCGAGTCTAAGCAGTCTGAGGTGGCGACTAAAAGATTTGCAAATTCGTAGAAATTCATCAAATTAACTCGTTTCACGACCTTTTAGGTGTCCACTAAAATTGAATGGCAAGGCAAGAGGTCGGATAAATGTAATATAAAGAGCGATTATAATATATTTAAACACGATAGAAACCGCAATATATAGTACCATTTAAATCGATACTACAATACAGTTCTCCAAATGTGGGTTCTGTTAGGGAGCAGCTCTGAATTGAGGCAGGAGAGAAGGTACAGCTAGCAACAGAGGGCAAGTACCTCTCGCAGGGCTCTATTGATTACAGGCACATGTGCCACAACGCGCCTCCGCACGATTAATTGCACTGTCACCGTGACAGCAGCGTGTAAATTAACTTCAGGTCACAGATAACGTCAGTTAATGTGGATTGTCACCGTGATCGCATGGCAATTGGCATGAATACCGTTAGTAAACCATGTAGCAAGTTATCATGTGCTATTGTTAGTGCAGATAGCAGAGCTCTCAGCCAATTGTAATTATGTATGTGAAAGTTTTTGTAATAATAAAACATATTAAAGCTGATGCAACGAACAACCATAATAATATGGGCATGTATGACAAAGATCTAGTGATAAATAAATAAACTGTCTCCAATCGTTCAATATATAATATATAATATCTGAAGGTCCCTCTCTCATTTCAATCAAATAAAGCAAAGTGACGGCAGTTCGCACAGCAGCACAGCATGATGTTGGAGGGAGGTAAAATAATTGCAGTGCAAAAATATCGCTCAGGGGATCAGAAACGTTTAATAATGAACGATTACAAAAGAGTAAAAAAACAATAATCGCTGAAACAATTGCAAAACAATTGCAAAACAATTGCAAAACAATTGCAAAACAATTACAAAACAATTAAAAATTAAAGCCTCCTCTCATAGCAGCAACATGATAATTTATAGTAGTGTTCCAATAATATCGCGCAGTGCTACAATATCGCGCGGGAGATCAGTAAGTGATAGTAAACGTGTAGCGGACCAAACACGAAAACAGTCGGAAAGTCTAAACGAACTGAACAATTACAAGACAAAACAAATTAAGACACAATTACAAAACAAAACCCCGTCTCTCTGGGCAGTTCACCAGAAAAAGAAGGAGAAAGTCCAGTGGAGTGTAAAATCGAGACTTCAACAGCGGACTGGATCACCGAGTGACAGGACTGAGGACATGTTACCGGTCAAGGTTTCACAAACCGAAACAACAAACCCTATAAGGTTACAATAAACTGAGCGTTATTGGTCAGACACATCAGGGGACGGTTAGTGAGGAGCTGTAAACTTTAGACCTGGTTTTACTGGACTACCAGAGGGGGGGGGGGGGTTAATCTTCCGGAGTACTTTTTCGGCAGCTGTTTTTGAATGTTTTTGGCATAAATGCAAACTGTCAACACGACTTCCCCTTTAATCAATTATATTTTCATCGTTCTCTCTCTTTGGAAAATCCACGTGGGTATAAAATGGATAAATTTACTTTTTGGGGCCCTGACAAGTGACAACTAATAACGTGACACTGAGAGAGTATGAGTCATAGTCTAAGCCGTGAAACTCGACAAATTTCATCCTCCAAATCTTTGTTAAATAATCACATGATTGAATTTTAAGATCAAGCTCTTAATAATATAATAACTTAAGTGCAATTGTTCTGAACAGAATTAGCAAACCAATTTAACTTTGGTCCAACCCCGTATGGCCAGCAGTCAACTACCCGGCCCTGGTAGATATTATATTATATATGGAAAATGTTTCGGTTACTTGACAGATCTGTCAGAGATAAGAGTTTGTAACTTTAGAAACGCACTAAGTTTATCCGACACCAACACCAATTATGCCAATTATATCAATTACATGATTTATCTGGTCACCTATTAGTATTATCTAGTTAACCATAGCATCACAGTGTTTTGAACATTGTATTACAATAATACGCTCAATTTGACAAAACTAATTCCTAGACACAAGCTGCTTGCACGACCGTCTAATTTCCAGGGCGACTCCTGACTCCTGACTTTACCAGGCAAATATTTGATTCTACTTAATTACCCTAATTCCAAATAGCATGCCGGCAACTTAAATCAAGGGCTCAAAAACGAATGAGTTACAGCTATCAATACAGAATACAACGCAACGACAACCATAAAATCAATAAACAGAGCGAAAACAGCAGGGTAACTCGGGTGCATATAATGATTAAGATTCGTCTGCAACCACCACTGCTATTTGACAATCTTGATACACACACACACGCTGCAATCTGGTGAACGCAACAAACCAAGCAGGCCGTGATTGCTCAGCAATTTAACCTAAATTCGCGTAACAAGCAAGTGTACATCATGAAATGCTGTATACCCACAAATTACAAAGCACAACAATACAGACTGTGATGTACACATACTATTGATTTGAACACAAAGGCCCGCGTTATGAGCGCACAACAAAAGGAATCTATATAGTTGTGGGTAAATTTAATAACACAACCTGTAATAAACACGAGGTGTAAGGAGCTATCCCATCACCTATAGGCACATGTTCTGACTGCTGCAGATTGCAATAAGGCTCATTCTCAGAGTTGAATGGGGATAATGATAATGGACATACGGGGTCGCACCCATTTGCTACAGATCTGATCTTATTGCGATTGATATAACTCTACTCAGGAGTAATCACGTGGGCTTGTCACATGGGCAGTGAGAGTAGCCAGCGAGCAGGTCGTGCTGAAATGGGGCCAAAGTGGGCTCATGTCAGACCACCAACCGATCTTTAAAGCTGAGTATGGAAAATGCGGGTGATTCATCTGCAGATTCTAAACAGGTGATGTAATGCGTTTTAGTGGCGTTCGAGCCATCAAATAGAAATTTAAATAGCACTTTACGATGGTCATAGACGTTAAGTAATGATACTTATAAACGAGTTCAGCAATTAATCTAAGTTATGTCATGTATAACCTTCGTTTGAAAACTGGTTCAACTGTAGGAGTTTAATTTGATAAATTGAAAGCCCCCATTTAGAAGTATTTAAGACTAATCTCCTTTTATAAGCGTAAAAATATATACAAATTTAGGCTACGAGAGTAAAACTGACATGGGATAAGTTAAGGATGAAATTTGGTAAACTTTTAGAACATTCCGAATCTTGACAATCCTTGAAACAACATCTGACGGATAAAATGGCGTATTCGTTTAAAGACAAATTAGTGCCAAAAGGAAAATTTTTCTGTCACTTGACAAGCAAGAACTCAAGTTTGAGAATTTTGGTCCAACATTCATCGCCACTTGAGCACTGAATAAAGTGAATATGGGACAACAAAGTATGAAAGCGTAGTAAAATGTCAGTGCAATGACGAAAGTGTAGGCGAAATTTATATATAAATTTCGCCTACACTTTCGTATATATACGTTTAAATAGCTATATTCAATATTAGATCCAGAATGAATCCAATTAAGTATAAAACAAAAAGGTCTCAGCAACGAATGGTTAAATTCAGAAAAAAATTGAACAAGTCGTATGCAGAAACATTTAGCACTTGTAACACAGAAAAACGTTGCCACCATTATTCAGAAACATTTGCGTAGGTGCACTCAAACGACGTCCTAAAATTAACCAGAAACATTTATTTAACGAAGTCCTTTTAAAAAGAGCTACGTCACTAACGTACCGACCTACCTAACTTCAAAGCTAAAACAAAAGTCTAGCATCAAACGAACGAGAGACAACAACCACCACCCACCACCATGCTGGTGAACCGGTAACTACCACGGCTCTCCACACTTAAACGAAATGACACCAACTCTTAGGGGTGTCGCCGGGTGATCGGTCAGGAGAACGGTCAAGTGTCAATGAAGAGGTGACACAGTTTAAGCCATATTGAGGAATAAGGTGGAATAAACTCAAACACATTCCCAAGTTGTGACAGTCCTGACAACACAGCTCTATCAAATCTGGAGTTACTGTGATATGTATAAGAGAGGAGAGTCGGGGAATGAATTGCTCTGTGTAAAATTAATTAGGATTTCAATTTCGAAGTGGTGGTAGAGTGTTTGGGTGTCAGAGTTTCTGGGAGTGAAGCTTTAAAGTACCCGAACTGCTGTGAGGCACAGTTATATGGATTTTAGATTATCACTTTTCCAAACAAGATGTTTAAGACTCACCAGCGGTGATAATATAATATGCGTTATGATTTGAATATGCATTGTCCTAGCTGTATCGTAGATTATCAAGTAATTTCCACGAGTTTAATACTTCTCAACAAAAATGGTCGGGTAAGCAAAATGTCTGCCGCAAAACGATTTCAATTTATTCAGCAAGTAGCAACGATTGTTTATTTTCATTTATTAAAAAACTAGCGCTTCCCAGATGTTTTGGCCCGCAAAAAAACGACCGACGTGAACTACAATTTCGCATGCACTTTGTACAAACAGAATTATAAAGTCAGAGGTAACGATTTGGAGATTTTCATCCGGTTCCAAGTGATGACATAGTATAACAAACCATTCTAACACTCAAAATACGACATTTCAGCGATTACTTAGTACCATTAGTAGACAGCAAGGGGATCAAAACTATTGTACTACTATATCCAGCTGTCAACATATAGTTAGCAGCTCCCCCAATACTCATGGTAATAGTTAGCCCAACTTCTACTCACGGTAATAATCAATCTACTGCAACACAAAACCAAAACTAAAACCGAAACCTTTGTACAAGAAAGAAATGAACTAACCATGTTTTGATTTAGTGAAGTAGCGTTTTGCATCGGAAAGTGTGCGTCTCATGGCTGGTTCACTCTGTTTTAGAACGCAGCTCTTACTTCGTCTGGTTACGTTGGAACGGCTAACTGTTGGGAGTGTTACCTGAGGAGGTGATCTGTGAGACAAACTTACAGACTTACAGACTTATATTACAGACAAACTTATATTACAGACAAACTTACTGACAAACTTACATACGAGCTGATAAACACACAGACACAATTTTTTGTAACACAAATAAAATCACAGGGCCATGATCGTTAGGCCTATTCTCGATTAGCTAGAACATTCTAAGTAAAACTAGATCTATAACTCACGTCCCCGAAAATTACGACGTAAAATGTACACTCTATAAGGCCAATAAATAGCAAATCTGCTGAAACAGTTCAACGAAAGCTGAGCTACGATAACCAGCTAATTCTAGACAGCTGATAAAACAAGTATCTAGAACTATCCAGAACTGTCCAGAACTTTCTAGGACTATATTCTAGAGTTTTAAATAAACACTAGAATTTAAAATAACGGTCACCTCAGTCTGTCCGTTCTTGAATTGTGCTTCTACAACGTCTATCAAATCAGATCTCTTCTTTGTAAACACCTCCTCTGTTACTTCGTACGGTTTTTCATCATGTTCCTGGGAGAAGATATGCTTGTTAAGGACAACCAGTGTAGGATACAAATGGACGGACAGACAGACAGATGTGGACAGAGATGGATTCAGACAATGACAGACGTAGCCCAGATCTATCCTTGCACGGTTTCGATTTGGACGAAGCCTGCACTAAGTGAGAAGTTGTATAAATATTGCGACTGAGAAGAGTTTTAAGCCTGGATTTGAGTTCGAATTTATTAAAATTAAGCTGCTCTGAGAACGATAAATCAATTAAACTGCAACTCTGGGGAGAACAGGAGAAGGGCTACAAAGAAGTCAAACAATCAAGAGGGGTGACGTGAGTGAGGACAGAAGTGCAGTCGTGTTATCAATTGATCTACAATGTCAACACTTTCCACTGTGTTTACTGAGTTTTTACTCCCGCCACCATAGTGCTCATTCTTAATTCTATCATTGATAATTAGACTTCAGGAGCTGTTCTAATGTTGTCAATAGATGCCGGCCTCCCTGGCGACCCCCCGAGTTAGTACAGGGTAGACTGCAGCTTTATCTGGTATTGTTGTATGTGGTGAGTAGTGACTACCTACTCTGTATTGTATTCTGAGAGTAAAGAAAGTCTAGACTCTACATAATTTACTTAATGTTACGAAATCGTACATAGCTGCAGTTCACTAGGCTAGGTTTAGGTGGTTAGGCTACTTTCGGTATTTAGTTTATGTGTTAACAAAAAGTAATATGTTGGAATTAATGACCGATTTTTAAAATTATTTAACTTTTATTTGAAATCTACATCAAATTTTCAACGATCCATTGTCAAAAATATGAAAATCTAATACATTCGTATGTCAGGTAACACAATTAAACTACATAAAACCAGGTATGCACAACTGCAACAACACTGTAGGTGAGACTAAATTGAATAATTCGCCATTACCATAGTAATATGTGGTTTATACCGTGTCAGTGGTGTGAACCCGTCTGGTACATCAGACATTCAGACTTCTGTCTCGTTGTGTACATTATATTATGAGAATACATGCATATATTTATATTGTAGCCAACTACAAGCCAAGTTGAGAGTTGGCTAATATAAGCCACAAAATGCCAACACAGTCTTCACTATCATAATGTGTCCAGACATAACAGTGAAGCGAAACCTCCAGTTTTAGAAGACGGAATGAACAATTTCAACCAACTATTAAGCTTAGGGCATTATGTCAGAGAGCACTTGAAACAAGAATACGGTAGTGTGGGTGATGAAGAATAAAGATTGCTGAAGGTGTTTTAACCAGGTGTAGCCATTCTACACCCTAGCTCCATAGTATAAAGACTTTGTTACACTTTTATATGAAAAGCTCGAATAATCCACTTTACCTGAGGAGAAGGTTGAGGGAAGACAAGATTACTCAAGACAAATGAAGAAGTCGTGACGTAGAGAGATTGAGATCTTCTCCTTCGAAAAACCACCATAGTTTCAAACCTATATCACACAGATTTGTGGGGATCAGAAGATATTCGGAGAAAGGAACTCTGCTCCAAAGTTTCAAACCGAACAGAAAATTCGCAAAAGAAATGAGCGGAGAGGTGAGAGCTGTACAAAAGAGAGGAAGTAAGGTCTAAAAGAACGGAGGAGGAACAAAGAGTATCATTGTCTCAGGAACTGCTGCAGTGGGCAAGAAAGACCTGCAGAGGACTGTAGAGGTGGCTATATTTTATGTGGTGGGAGGTAGGGACTGGACAAGCAGGAGATGTAGAAACAAAGGAGAGGTGTGAGTGAATGGAAGGCTGAAAGTAGACAGAAAGTAGACAGAAAGTAGACAGAAGGTAGATAAATAATAAAGAACAAGCACGTAGAGATTTCATCAAAATAATATAGAGGAAGATAGTTTACTGAATTCCATCCTGATTCCATTTCGATGAAGATTGAGGGTAATTGATAAATGATAAATTACTAAAAGGCATTCGGCGCGTTTAAGTTCTACGCTCAAAGAATAGAACAGGATAAAATAAAACGTAGATTAAAGTGAAGAATTTCCGTTCGTGGTAAGCAATGAGTGGCGGGTGAACACTAATTCACCGCATATTTCGTTTTCCATATTTGGTTATACAGGATATGTTCGCCGTTCGGTATCACGATTTGAAGGGTCGCTGATAGAAACTAAATACTTTAGAATAAATTGTTCAATTATTAATTATTTTAAAGATTACCGATCAAATATTATTGCGATCAAAATTCAAAACGAGACAAAATGTCAAGGTTAAGGCATCAAATGTCATTTTTATTTTCTGAGGAAAGCTAAAAGGTGTGGTTTCATATCTGACAAATATAACCTCCCATAAACGTGAATTGGAATTATCAGCAATGAAATGTAATCTCGTTCTGTTGAATAAGACGGAATGCGACATAAAAGCAAATCAGAAAATCTGACGAGTGACGAAACAGTCAAATTCACCCAGATCGTGATGGGCAACACTGTCAAAATGTAAAGCTAATCTATTTTTGAACGCCTGTTCCGCGATGTAATAATGAATTATATTTATAATCTTCAAGGAAACAGATGACCAATATAATATCGTGTACATTAAAGCGACGGAACAATTCTTGAAGTGCACAGAAACTGCCGGCTACAGCTCTACAGAGAAGAGAAAATTTAAGCCCGGAGCTGTGATAATAGAATTAAAGCAGTACTTTTGTGTGCTTTTAGAAAATTATCAGCTAATTTGTAGTACTAGTATGTATAATTATTATAATATTGCAGCGATAACAGCTGGTAGTACAACTGCTTGTGGAATGTGGATGAAAATATCTGAGATTAGGTAATTGAATTTCTAAATTTCAGTGCATTGTAATATAGATGTAAGGTCACTGTAGAGTGTAGAGCAATATTGGGAGGTGAAACACTACAGAAACGGATATATCATAACAAAGGATGAAGTAAGCGTTAATAGGGTGGACTTATTGTGACGATTGCGATTTGCGTGTAAAACGTTACAAATACTTTAAGTTGACAGTACAAATTTAAAAAGGACAATTTCTGTCAACATATACAGTTCATTTGACCCTAACAACATCAGTGGAATTTGCACAGTTGACAAAATTCGCCACGTGAAGGCGGTTAAAAACGGTTAAAAACCGTTTTCTGCACCTGCTTCTGTCGGTAGTTTTCTAATGGTTTGTTTTAACACTCTCATTTCTGATGTCAAGTTTCGGGAAGGCGTACAGATTTGCTTTACCAGTTCTAAGATTTCGTTCCAGTCTCGGAAGTTTGTAATAAACCGTAGAAGTGTTAGTTAAAACACATTTCCAAGACTTTGTGTTCTTTGTATAGGAATTTTAGTCCTATTTATATGAGGTGCGGTGTTCAAAATTCGGTACCAACGAGCAAATTCGTCAGACTTATAGACGTCGACCTTACTTAGAGCAAAACAGCTGTTGCAGTAGGCAGATAATACAAGTAAACACTCTTCTTAATAGCATATAATATGGCCCTTATCAAGCAAGAACAACATCTAAATTAAAGCACCACCAAAACTATATTTTATCTCCAGGCCAAGTGAAACGAGAGAAATATCAGTTAGAAACCAAGTGAAACACAGAGGGTGCTTCACATAATGGTACGTGAGATATGAAACCTTACAAGCACCCTGCACCTCTTCCTGTCTGCACCCTATATTTCCTCAACCCCACACAATCTACATCACACTCAGACAGCGTCAAATGTACACTGGAACCTTGCCAGAACTTGTATTTAGGGTATTTAGGTCACGTGAGTGGGGTGATGGTCACGTGGCGTGGGGTGAGGGTCACGTGTTCAGTTTCCAGTCACCTTGGTAACTGGTTGAAGTCTTTAGGTTAGATTTTAACATTTTGTAAGTACAGATAATAGGCGTACAGCAGTTACTCTGGTCTCTGAGACCTTTTAGAATTGACAATATATCAACCTATCGTACTAGCAAGTAATATTTATAATATACCTGTGCGACTTTCCAAGGATTTGATTAACAAATAAGGAAGCTCGTGAGAAGGAGATTGATGAGTTTATTTCTTGGTTGAGATTTAGAACATGCGTTTTAGAGTTACAATATTTGGCGGAAATGATATCCTTGACAAAGTTGATGATCATAAAACCAACGCACGCTTTGCAGTTAGAACTAAAATCTTTTCAGATTTTAAGACAACTAACCCATTTCATTTTCAAGCAGTAACCATCTTTTAACCTTTAAACTTTCGACCTCTTAATCTTTTAACTAAACCTTTATATTTTTAACTTGTTAACATTTTGAAACCCTATCACTCTTTGTCGGTATCTAAACCACGGTTTTGTACATAGGATGGGTTTGATGATACATGAATAGACTACAATAATAACTGGTCACTTAATATGATTCATCTCTTTCATCTTTTGGACAGATGACCCAACCCTGACCAGTTTAGAAGATATAGCTAAGATAGAGTTGCTGACAAAGCCCTACTGTCATAAATGACAGAGTAACTGTTTACACTCAAAGTTCTACCGTCATTTGACACAATAACTTATTATTCGACTAACTCCTGACTGTTTTCTTGTAAGGAGGGCGTGCCAGAATAATAATATACCTGAGATTTCGCCCTGGCAAAGTTAACATTTATTAACGTCCTTTATCGTTAACCAACCAGACTGATATATTACCGAGTCTTAAATTTAATTATATACAACATGCCACTAGACTCCTTAGGCGTGCTAACTGAATAATGTATATAAAGGGTGCACTTTTTTGAGTTGTCCAGTAAAACTATTTCTAAACTCACCTGCATCTTTACACTGCAGAGTAGCTGCATCAAGACTCTCTTGTAAAGATTCGAACCCATGGTAAAGGTGCCCAAACAACAAAAAACCAAGAATCTGACTACCAAAATCTAGCAAATACCCAAGACTTGAATAAACAAGATCTAGCAAATACCCAAAGACTTGGATAAACAAAATCTGGCGAATGCACGAGGTTAACAGTGATACAACAAACAAGAGCCGGGGAGGTAAACCACTGCTAGACTATACCAGTGAGCGAACTAAGGGAAACGATCTGCTGTCAAATTACAGGAGCCAAATGTTGCCGGTACAGTTACAAATTATGTACAACAGTAGTAAGGCTGAATATAAGAAAATAAGCTGACTTAACATTGTGGCTGGATGATTCTTTAAAAGGACGCCGGTTATCATATTTCAGGGTTCTGATTCAATGGTTGTGTTCTCATAATTTGAGGTTGAGTAGCCCGGGAATTAGTCAAAATGTTTTAGTGGCAGGGTGAAGAGTATTGTATGAGCACATTAATATTACTCATTTGTGAATTCTTTTGTGGACATTTTAATGGAATCTGTCGTCTATGGTCATGGTATAAACAGTTACGGTTTGAGTATAAATGATTTGAAACATATAAATCATAATATATTATCTTGTTTTTTAGTTATTAGCAGAACCGAGGATCTAATTATGAATTAAAGATAGTTATATTTCATTGAGCCAAAAAAGTTTGCAGACGAGACCATTTACCATACACTTTATCGACTATTTATAAATTGAAAATCGGGGATATTCGTTGCCTAAAATGGTCAATTTTAAAGCAATAGAGATACACTTAAGCCAGGAACTTATAACCACCAACTATGATGACGTATAGTGGTAATGAAGGGAGGGTGGGGCAGGGAGTTGTATGGGCGTTGCTGGGATTTGATTGGTTAATCAGTGTCACGTGTCAATACTAACTCCCCTCGTCGCCGCCCCAGCCCCCGCTTCTATTTACCCGATAACGCTTATTCTAAAAATAGCTTATTTAGGTCAACCTCAGGTGCTCTTTAATCCACAGTAGCTTCATGTGTTAAAGGGTGATAATGTGGTGAGGTATAAGTAAGCGGGCTCAGCAAGTTTGGTACTAAAGTCCCGGATGTGTAGCTCGTGTCTAATGGGTATAAACCTCATGTAGATGATAACAAATATATCGAGTGTAATTGTTACACTCGGTAGTAATAGGTAGTACAGGAATGCGGCAAACATTGCTTATACCCGCAAACTTTTTATCAATAACAAGTCACAGAAGACTGTTAGATAGATAAAATTTACGGCACGATTTGATCATACTTCCTGATCGGAGATCTAAATAAAGATCGGCTACAATTCCAACGCTACAAGACCGCTACAATTGACCGCTCTACCTTATTACGGATCCAGCACAAGGTTTATGGAGTGTCTAGAATCTGTATCTTTGGTTTTACAGTGTAGTTTCAGTGACTTTGTAATGAAAATAGTAACACGCACTTCCACTATTGATATTATAATCTATGTATCATTGTGCTGCACCAGACTATTGTAAACCACAGCTGAAATTTAACATTTAAACCGACCTAAGATCTTGGTTCATGAGGGATCGCAAATTTATAAAAACGGTAATTTTTATGTTCATACTTAATAAAATGACATTAGCTCCAGTCTCCACCAATGCAAATGACGCATTTCACCGTTTCCAAGGTTTATCAGACTGGTGTGTGACTTAAATAAATATTCCTGTGGTATTTACATAACACATAATATTGAGTAAATTAAATCAAAAGTTAGCTTACCTCTATCATTTCTGTCTCTAAATCACCTCCAACAGATTCACAGAGCTTACGAACTGTTAAGATAACTTCGTCAAACATTTCTCCGTTTAACTTCTCGCTGAGTGATTTAGTTGATTAGTAAGTTAATTAATCATCGTTTTTTTAACATCGTTACTAAAGTAATGGACAGTCAACATTAATGAACATTATAAGTCTTCAGAATAATAGACGCAACAAAACTCCTCTTCAATCTCTGACACTTACCTTCCCTTCGAGGACAGTTCAGTTTTCAGAGGTTCAAGATGGGCAATACAACATCTTCTGAGCGACTCTAGCGGACCTGCACCACCAAGACTCTCGCGTGACGCCTTCCTGCTCGCGCTGCGTGATGATGCAGCTGAGTCTAAAGAATCGTTGGATCTACTGTGGGAGGAGTAGAGAGTTACTGTTAGAGGTAGGTGATCAGTTACAGCTCTTGAAAGTGAGGATTAGTCCGACCATATGATTTAGAAATATTATCAGAAAGTGCAATATGTAAGGTTGACCATTCATTATAATATTATGTCTTAATTCATGTTAACTAGAATAAATTCGACCCGTTTTACAGATCGATTAAAGTTAGAACCTTTGGCTTTAACATGGTAATATTATTAACAAAGGACATTATTATCTATCGGCTAAACAAAGGCCAATAACAATAAGTAAATTAACCTGGCAGCAAGATTAGGAGCCGCGCTAAACCCACGTGGCCGCAGGGACTCCTCGTTATGATCAGGTGACGGACAGATACTCCAACTCTTAGGTCGCGATGATACGGGAGTAATGGGCGTTGGTGCGATGGACACACGCCGGTTGGAACATATTGCCACGATGACACGTGCTAAACCATGAACTGCGCTTAACACATCGTTACAGATCACACCTTGAGTAGACACCGGTCAACTACTTTCTGGGCAGCGGGGATGAACCTTTTCTTGACCTGAAAACATTGTGTTAATGGTTAATAGAAGGGGCGGATTCTGAAAATCGTCTGAAAATAGCACTGATCTTATATGCTTCCAACAAGTTATCGAATTCATCTTTCAATGTCAACTTGACATCACTCAATAACTCATGGCTCAAGTAAATGTCGTGGAATCTTAAGAATCTATGACTCACTCACTTCCTTAAAATCTGAACACGCACAAATTGACCTTCTATCACCGACACCCCTTTTAATTGTGTGAAATAACACGTGACATTAACAGCGTACACAAAGCACAATAGATCTTCACACAGCAGCTCACGGCTGACATATTATAGTGTGCCCTACAATGAACACCACCTCACATAACAGGAAACTCTATCGGTAATTAGTCGATTAACACACTGTATGTACACTGTAATCCGCTCTAATACTAATGACGCACGACTGCTCGACTCCCCCGCCTCTACTCGTGGCAAATAGGTATCGTGTTTCTGTGATCGGTTGTAGAGGATTTTCACCACGTTCTAAATACACTTTATCATAATTTAAGCGTTATTAAAAGCATTTATCGCGAGCATCTCTACAATTTCTCATGAGTTCATTTTTACTAGTTTACACCTTGGATCGGCCAAAAAAGCACGATCATTTGCAAATGTTACACTCTTAACATGTGACTTTTAGAACTGACTGATGACTGGAGCAGCTAGGGATGATCATGATGCACAAGTTGCAATAATAACCACGGGAGCTGCTGTAAAATAGCAGGAAAAGACTATACTAACAATAACACATACCTTTTTCATATAATACATATAATGAGGAATACCAATGATAACGGTACTACATAATATTACAATCTATACACGGAGCAGTGTGTAAAAACAAGCAGCTCTCTGTAGACTGTAGAGTTTACACCATAATATTGAGCTTGTCATTAAGACGATTGCATGTGAAGTTAGCTTATGAACTTGAATTATACAAACAATTTAGTGATAGAGTCAAATCATGTTCCATCTTAATTACTTGGGAGACAATTTATAAAATTGATGCCACTCAGTGACCGTATTCAACCAGGGACCTGGGGTTACTGTGGGTGAGATAATTTTGATGACCTGGATAGTGGATGGTGGGAATTTTTTCACAGTAAAATTTGAATATTTGCCAGAGCCAGGAACAAGAAAAGAAAACTCTGTGTCGGAACAAACTACGTTCATGTGCTCGAATACATAGTCCAACAGTACTGCACTGAATACAAAAATCTAGGTACCAATTACCAAATATCAATAATAACTATTTAAGTTTCCCATCGATACTCAAATTTGATGCAAAGAAATAAAAATTGGCTTACCGAGACGATCTTGGAGGTAAACTTCTTAGCGCAGTCAGGACTCAGGTTCATGTCAGGTGGCGCTATGACAGGTCTTGAGATGTTGTCGTGAGACTGTGCTGCTTTTACCTGGTTTGTGCGCAGAATGTCCTTGATGAGACGCGAGCTGTCTGCTGGCGGGAATCTGGCTCGCACAGCACCGTCATGTGATATGTAAACCTGAATTGTTGTGTTGGAATTATTGGATTTTAGTAATTCCTGGTTTATACAGTGATTAGCGCAGCAGAAGGTAAGCAAATAGTGCTAAGTTCACCCAAGAGTATACCAGATACCTAGGAAAGAGTCAACAACCTGTACAGCTAAGTTGATTATTGATCGATTTTTAAAGATTTCGAGATCACAGTTTAAGAATTGAACACATTTAAAGGTCCAATAATATTGTATTGCTTCCAAGTGTTCCAAAATTGTTACAAAGCCCAATGCAATAGCTGAACCAAAAATCCCAATAACAAGATAAACACAAATGGTTAGCAAAAGAAGTTCAGCTGCTTGACTCACTCGAGGGGGTCTACATCGGGGTCTATAGAATGTCACTACATCTTCAATTAGAGAAACTTCGTTTAACTGATAAAACATGTTGATGGGGCACTACTACTTTTTAGAAAAATTCCAGCGGATAGCAGATGACCGTGGCTGTTAGCAAAGCATCTAGCAATGAAACACAACTAGTCGACTGGTACATGAACATTTCTTCAGAAAGGAAGAAGATTGATTGAAAATCAAATTGAAAAAGAAATCTTTGGTCTATGATATTGTATGATTTCACTTCTATGATTATATCAGATTTCAAGGATCAAGTTTAAGTGTACGTTCTTCTGATGTAAACAAAAGATAGAGCACCTATGACTCAACTTTCCGTCACGTCGGACAAGAAACTTCTTATATGAGATATAATAATGTTTTAAATCTGATTTCAAATATTTATCATCTATGGTATGACATTGACACAGTGCTTATCCTACATTATCAATAAAATATAAAACAGTCAACAAATATAATACAGAAAATAACAATTGGTCTAAAATAATGTAACTTTACAGGAGATTGTATAGTTATATATTAAGTTATAACTTAAGGTACTCACATCATTCAAGGACTTGTGCTTAAATATTTTTTGCAATTCCTGGACAGCTGCAGCACCATTCATCAGAGTTTTCACTATCCTAAAGATTTTATCAAATGAAGTGTTAAAAAATACAGTAGAACCCAGAGTAGCGACAATTCTTGGGGGAACAAGTTTTGACTAATTTGTAAGGAAATTGAAACATGGGATCCTGCAATATCAGTGGTATGTAAACAAATTTCTTCTGTGAAGAAACTATTTAGATCTTAGTTATAATCCAGACAATTCTCTTTGTCTGACAGTCCACATGCAAAACGGGTGAGAAATGGGAAGTTGTATTGTGATTTCATCATGTAAAGTGTGCAACATTTTCATCAGCTCTAGCTATATCTCCGGTTCTGATAATCTATACATATACATTGCAGTGTACTGCACTGCGTTCTATTATTACTGATTGTATTAGTTGATTGATACCAGAGAAAGGAGCTTTAATGTAGGCTATCATGTCTTTTTACAAGGATTTCAAGCCTCAAATTGTTTCCCTTCATGTTCAAATGTAACGGAATTTAATACATTCGCTTATCGTGATGATACTTATGTGGTGGCTTCATGAAATGCATATTTTACAGTTGAGTTCATCACAAATTGGTTTGACGTTTTCACTGCACCATTTCTTGTGATGATAATGATAATACATCCATCATTTTACTATTGTGATTTTGAACATTTGAAACTGCCCAAGAAGACAAAGTGTCCATGCTATCGGTAGATTTAAGTACTAGATGCTGTCCTCTTGATCTCTATAGTTTGATTTCGCAGATTTAATTTACGCAAAAACTAGCAGCAAAATTGGATAGCTAGTGGAAACTAGCAGATGTCTTACGTAAGCTAGTACTATTCTCCGCTAGTTTGCGCGAAGCGTCCGCTATACTCCGCTTGCCATCCGCTAGGTATAAATGCTGCATTTTAGCGCATCTCCGTTAGGCGCCCGCTAGCTTCCGCTAGCGATCCGCTGGCTTTTGTGTAACTTAAATCTGGCAATACGGACCTGTGTATAACCCAGCCTCTAAAACGGAAAAAAGTTTTAAATTAGTCAACATCATGATAGTTCCAATGTTTGAAGTGTAGTATACTTGTTAAGGGTATCCTTATGTGAAAAGGTTATGGATGGTGAATAAATATTAGCAACAATGTATCCGCCTATGCAGTATGCTGCAATTTCCCATAGAGTGGCAAAAGAGAATCAATCTGACGCAGCACGTGGGGTGGTGGTAGGATGCTCATTGCTCATGTTGAAAGTATATTTTCGGTTATATTGACTGTCATGTTGATATTATTAAATTGACAAAATTTATTTTTGTTTATATTTTGTCATTATTTAAAGATGGTATGTAGTTTTTAATATAACGTAGAATCATTACATAGCTAAATGTATTTGTGTTCGAAGAACCATGAACCTGAAAGTTCTATTTGTTAGTATAGTACATTAGAGCATCAAGGGCTCTAACAACTTTATTATCGGATGTTTACTTATATTTATTAGAGAAAAAACAATATACACATAATATTTAACGGCCAGGTAGCGCAGTTGGTTAGAACGCCTGTCTTACAATCGTTAGGTTGCGAGTTCGAAACCCACTGACTGCCTGGTCGTGGGGTGAGCGTCGTCGACGTTCAGCTAAGGATCATGAGTGGTCTATGCAGCCCCCCGGTCTACTCAGCCGAATACTCGAGAAATCGGGTGTGAGGGTTAAATGAGGAGCTGCACATTGCAGCAAAGTCTCGGACGAAGAAAGTATGGTACACACTACCTTAACCGTCACTGGCCAAAAAGATCCTTCGGCTTCCTGTAATTGGCTGGTTGCACTTGTGTAACATTGTGGCTGTTGGAATACACCGAAGTAAAATAAGTGTCTAGATAAAAAAATTAAAAAAATATAGCATTGAGCAATGACCCTATATAAAATTTCAATATACAAATTCAATAAAATCTAAGTACGTTTTATAAAAACCCTTTAAGTAGTATATATATATTATGATGAATATGAGAACTGGCCACGGGCCTAAATATTACATATCAATCAATTACAATTCATTAACATTACCAATATTAAAAACTATCGAAAATATTCAAGAAAGTATTCTCTAGCCAAGGGGCTCAATATTTAAATCTAAATCTTCAATATTGTCTGGTTTATATCGCAACTTGGGCCCTCTGTCCCCCCTTATCGAAATAACCGTTGTCTTTAATACCTCAAAGCGCAAGCGCTTTCTAAGATATGTAACTGAGTCTGAATAACGCTGACCCGTTGGAGATACATATATTATGATACTATTATTAATTTGTAATTGTAATGGCAATAAAATCTAAATTTTGTTTTCCTTAAATTTTGTTTTCCTTACATTGATATGTGATAGTTGGGAAAGCTCGCAAAGGAAAATTTGCAAATTGATCTATGCTGTATGCAAACTCTTCAGTATTTCAAATAATTTTGTAACTTAGTTCGTAACACGTCAAAAAATACGAAACAAACATGATAGCCAAAATTTCACATAGCCATGTGTATACGCGTACTGATTGACGCGCTTGCTTCGGCGGTCGCGCGCTATAACTGCAAGCGAGAGGGCTCTGGTTAGAGCAAGCCAAAATTTCGGTTTAAGTCTAGCTACATGCGGATGATTTCAAGTTTTATTATAATTTTGAGTTTTATGTCGATATTAACTAAATCAAAATTGACTAACAATTTATCGAACAAATTATTGTGTATGATATAGTAACGTTAGCCTTTATCCGGCGTCATTCTCTTCGGCCGGCGCGTTACCAGGCGCGCACCCAACCATATGTGCAGCGCTGTTTTTAAACTTTTCGCATACTGTACACAATTAATTAAACGGGTCGAGCAATAAATCATTGACACACGTTGCATGAACCCCTTAGGTAGTTGAAAAATTATAATTATATTATTTATTATGCGCTCCAATGAACAACGCGGTTTAGTAATCAGTAATACACTGTACTTCACATAGCCATGTGTATATGCGTACTGCGTGACACGTTTTTTCACAACGGCGGTCGCGCGCTATAGCAAGCGAGAGGCCACTTTGGTTAGAGCAAACACTCAATGAAACTAATAAATCAATGAAACACGAGTGCGCGGCTCCCCGCGGACGATACAGGATAGGTCACTGCGGGTGATAATCTGAAGACAGCTGTAGCTCCAACAGGGTTGTTGAGCGTATTTGTGGGTACAAGTTTATTGTTTGATAGATTCGTCCAGATAGGTCACTGCGGGTGATAATCTGAAGACAGCTGTAGCTCCAACAGGGTTGTTGAGCGTATTTAATTATTTGATGGATTCGTCCAGATAGGTCACTGCGGGTGATAATCTGAAGACAGCTATAACCCAAACGGGGTTGTTGACTGTATTTAATTATTTAATGGATTCGTCCAGATAGGTCACTGCGGGTGATAATCTGAAGACAGCTATAACTCAAACGGGGTTGTTGACTGTATTTTAATTATTTAATGCATAATGGATCCGTCCAGATAGGTCACCGCGAGTGATAATCTGACGACAGCTGTAGCTCAGACGGGATCTTCGAGCGTATTTTTGTGTAATTTAATAGTGCAATCTTGAGAGAAATTGGGGCTAGCATTGCTGGAAAAGGAAAACTGGGGAATGTTATTACTGTTCACTCCTTTCTCTCTCTTTCGTGACAGAATACTTCTAACCGTGTTTACCTTTTCTAGCAATGACAAGCAAAGAAGGATAACCGATTGGACTGGGGAGGAGTGGAACATTGGCAGCACACTACCGTCCAATCGGTAAGTATTTATAATGTTTAGTTATTAGGTATTTATTTGGAATTGGTTTAATTTGGTGGTAAAGTTATTCTATTATGTAATAAAGTATTTTGGTTTACAGGTTTTGTACATACGACAAATACGGGTTTTATTGTTTAACTAGAGGCCATCTAACAGGTGCAACGACTGTGGAAATAGTAAAACAACCGTGGGGGTCGCAACGTGATACAACAAATTTAATGATAAATCAAATTAATTTGTTGTTTGTATTTAAAATATTTTATCAAAAATACACAATTTCAATTTACTTGTCAACCAAATAAAACTTGTTGAACGTTGCATGTTTTTATTGCCTACCGAATTTGTAGCGCGATGCACTACTGGGCCGCGCGCCGCGCATCTTCTCGCAACGGCCACTGTAGATCGGCGAAATGTGAAAGATTGACATCGTAAATAAACTACAAATTTTCCTTGACAGATGTTACTCGTCTAAATTTCTTCGAAGTAGCGCGCGCCACTTTCTTCTCGAAATGTTGGCCCGATGGCAAGTGCTACGAAGTAGCGCGCGTCGGGCCTGATCATTAACAATGGTCAAAATTTTCCATAAAAATAGAAAAATACTATTTACAATTTGTCAAATAAAACGTTAAAATATCACGACGCCGCGCATGGATTTCAAGGATTTCAAGGATTTCAAAGGATTTCAAGGATTTCAAAATAAAATGATCATTACAATAAACATTGTGTCGGATCTAAATATTAAAAAATAAAGATAAAATGAAAGTCAAAAACGAAAAAAACCGAAACCTGTCCTGAAAAATGCACGGTTGACGGTTATGTGTGTATGAATTCTTAGTCGTTTCGATGTAAAATCGAGCGCTACTAAAATATGCATTTGCCATATATAATCTCATAAGATTTATTCATTGTCTCCTATCTGTTATCTAAATGCTGCTTAACATGCAAGTCACCTACAAGAAAAAAGCTTCCGTATGTGTGTATGTGTGTATGTGGGAAATTTCCAAGCGGTTATATTAAAAAACGGTAAGAGTTACGGGACTGGTTTTTCGGTATAGTGCCGACAAAACTCTGACGAAGCCAATAAGCAATATTTTTTAAATCGGCCGGTGGTAAGTGGTTTAATTGATGGTTTTGTACCACAAATGTTACATAAAATGGCTTGAGCAGTTTAATCAAGTTACGGGTCTCGCTCGCTCTCTCCCATTACTTCATAATATTATGTAGCGTTGGTACATATATCATAATTACATGCTGTCATGGATACTTTAAACTTATTAGGGAGGGAGCGCTTATAGCGGTCTGTTTGAACTGTAGAGAGAGTTCATATTTTCATACGACAATGAAATGCATGTTTTCAAATATGCGGGTGTGGTGGGGAGTTAATAAGGGTTAATTTCGATTGATTATTGTTTAAGATACTATTGTTTAAAATACTATTAGATACGTGAGGGCACTCTGAATAGAATTGCTCACCTAATACGCGTTTTGACTCTGTGGCTAAATACTTCTACCCTTTTTAACTGCAGCAGTGTAATCCCGGCCAAAGGCCGTGTTACACTAGTATATATATTGAGGATATATATAAAGGAATGAAAAATAAAACTTTTCGTTTCATTCATTGTTTAAATGGTTTGACATTGTATGTAGTAAAGAAAAATGTATTAACCTGAACTAGGTCGTTTGGGTATAATTTGAATTATTAAGATATGTTTACGAATAGTTGTGATGATCTTATGGACCATTATGTTTTGATTTGATTTAATTCATTACCTTATTTCCTGTGTGAGCGCATGATTTCTAGTTGATCTATAAAGCTAAGAACAACAAAATGAAGCACACACTTATGTGAACATTAGCTGAAGTTAAAATTTGAACTTTAGGTAGTAGGTAAGAGATGTTTTTCTTTTAGTTATTATTATTATTAAATCTAAAATAGCTAATAATTTAATAAATTATTAACAGGCCCCTTAACGTGGGCAATAATATACGCTTTATAAATTATATAAACAAATTGAAGTCTATTTTCCAATGTTGTTAAGTGTCTCTTTAGATCTGTTTTGGTCTTTCGTGGGAGTTCCCACATTTGTTGGTTGAGAATGCTCAACATAACATACATGTTTTAATACTTTCAACACTACTATATAACAAATAATTTGAGGACCCCGAAACTTCTGAGTTATACATCATAGTAGTAAATCTTTCAAAGTACGAAATATCTCTTTAAAAGAGCATCCTAGGCACCTTATAGATATCAAAACGCATAAAAAAGAAAACAAAAACATCAACCATCTTCTAACTTCTTCCACTCCTCCCTATCTAAAGCTAAAAATCTAAGGTCTTCGAAATCAGTCAAATTCTTAAGTCTAATATCAAGATTTCTACTAGTCAAGTCTTTTCTAATAACATCTAATAAGTTTAAACATGGTCTACCCCGTCTCCCTTCCATAAAAATATCAGAATTTATAGCAAATAACATAGAGGTGTATGCTGGTGAGTCTTCCTGTCCTCTTAAGATATGTCCTAACATTCTCCATCGAAACTTAGAGACTCTCACAGACAAGGGAGTGACATAACAACGAGCATAGAGTGCCTCATTAGAAATAACCCCAGTAGGCCATCTGATGTTTAGGATTCTTCGGAGGTGTTTGCGATGAGCAATATCAAGTTCATTCAACGAAGCTAGTGGTGCAGCCCAGGAGTTGCAGTTGTAGAGTAGAATAGAGACTACTTGTGCTTCGTAGATTTTGATCTTCCTTTGGACTGAAATCTTGCTCTTCATCCAAACTTTCTGAAATTTACTAAAGGCAACATTACCAAGGAATATTCGATTCTTGATATCCTTAACAGTGCACATCAACGATCCTAAAGTTTTGTTAGAGCGCCACTCTTCATCACCTCTATACACTTTTCCAACAATCACCTTGCGTTTAACAGTGGGTTTAGGATCTGCTAAATAAAAATGGACAAATTCAGTCTTGGAAGAATTGATATGAAGGTCCCACTGCTGGAATATATCTTTAGCGATAGGAAGCATTTCTTTGAGTGGAGCAAGTTCAGTGTTATTAAAGTCAATATCATCAGAGTATCCTGTTTCGAGTGGCATGAATTCTTCTGAGATAGGAGGATCAGGGATTGGATGATTCACTGGGTAAGGTGTTGATGATACTTGGGAGAGTACAGATCTGAGGTGAATAAGTGCAGCGGCTTCAACAACAGTAAATAGATTACCTGATAGTGCATCTCCTTGAAATGCTCCAGTTGTGCTTTGGAACTCAATTGATACAGTATTATTAACTTTTACTTTCAACATTGTGTTTGATAGTAGGAGCCGTACCATCCTAATTTCATCACTAGTACAGCCAGCATCTTCAAGAACATTGAGTACTGTTTCTCTGCTGATGGTGTCAAAGGCACTTGACATGTCTATACTCATTCTGTGGTACCTCCAATGCTTTCTAAGTACCACTGAGGTTAGCATACGTTGAGACCAAATTATATCGCCACAACTTCTACCTCTCTTGTAAGCACTTTGTGTAGGACCGGTGTACTGATCTAGCTTGCCTTGGATACGTTTTAGGGTAATCATTGACAGTAATTTTCTGGAGCAGTTTGAGAGGGTGAGAGGTCTGATGTTTGCTGCTGGACCAAGTGGTTTCTTAGGCTTTTGGAGTGGAGTAATGTTGCCTTTTCCAATAGATGTTATGGTGGTGTTTGTTTCAAATGCGGTATTTATACAGTCTGCATATTTCTGAAATACACTTCTGTTTGCATACTTAATCAATTCACTTGGGATATCATCAGGCCCAGTGGCTCTACCATTCTTCAAAGCTTTAGCAGCTATCTCAACTTCAATAGCAGTAATAGGGTCAGCGAGAGGACTAGGTTGATCAAAGAAAGTGTCAATAGGCTCAACTGTATGTTTTGCAGTGAACTTCTCTTCAAAGTGGTTCTTTAGTGTAGCAGCTTTTCCAGTGTCTGTACCTATGAAGTTAGAGTTTTCATCATGCACACTTATGGTTGGAGCACGTTTGATACCTGCTAGTTGGCCAGTGGCTGAAAAGTATGCTCTAGAACTATCAGTTTCGTTTATCTCTTCAGCAAGAGTGTCTGCATGCTCTTCTTGAAGGAGCTTGATTCTCTTACGAGTGTCATTTTGAATACGATTGATTTTGGTATGTATAACTGATCTATCTTCAGAGGTGTTGTTCTGATTGAGTAGAGCTTGTAGAACTTTCTTTTCATCAGACATCTCTCGAATTTCAAGGTCATTACAAAAGTTTTTAGGGCGTTTCCTAGGAAGGTATCCAATACTAACCTCAGCAGCTTTATGTACATTGTGAAACAAACTATTCATTTCTTCCTCAGGGTTAGGATTAACAGGGCTGTCTGTTAGAATATCATTCAATGTGTTGTTGTAATGCATTTTAGCAGCAGGATTACTGACAAGGGTTGTGATATCAAAATGCATTTTAGGTTTCTGTTTGGGGAAGACAAGGTGAGCGTCACTGAAGTTGAAACGTGTAATAACAATTTTGTGATCAGATTTAACAAGAGTACCCCCATAACTTCGAGAATTCACTAAAAGTTTCTTCAATCGACTGGTACATAGGACATAGTCAATTTGAGAGTAGTAGGGCAAAGTGCGATGTGAGTTTTTAGGAGCTGCGTAGTCTTAAATAAATAAATAAATAAAGTCAATTTTTACAGCACAGCAATATATATCTAAATATGAGATCCTCTGTAATCATAATGTATAAAAAAAGGAGCTTTTCTCTGTGCTGAAGGATGAATCAAGGCAGATCATGGTTCTGTTAGCAGGCCACCCTAGTTATGGACAATACATATATATAAAATAATAAAATTATAATTTTAAAATTGTGTCAAGATTGAACTAAAACATAACTCAGGGTAAAATAGACGTATTCCCTTCGTCAAATTAACTATTTACAATACTAAACTTAAACGAACTCCGGGTAAAATAAACGTAATCCCTTTGTCAAACTTGCTATTTACAATAAGTTAATAAATTAATACGGTTGAAATTTATTTCATATTCAATAACAATGTAGCATCAATATAATTGATACAAATGAGGAGCATACATAGCAGTGAGAATTGCACATAACAGGAGGACTGGAGGTATGGAGCAATAATGATTGACAGTGCACCTTTCCACTGATGTTCCTAATTTCCTGTAATAGCTTAATAGGCATGGAAATACTTTGATTGCAGGGGATAGATTGGATTCACTTATGTACTGAGATAACTTAACCGAAATAACATAACTGCCTAGATACATTGGCTAGTGTTGGGTGGGATCATGAATTTATCGTAAGAGTTATCCCCTTGGTAATTCTCATCAGTTAGCACCATATTCATAAGAGTTTCTTTGTATAACTTAGAAAATTTCTTAACGTCGTCACACTCTCTAAGGGACTTTGGTAATATGTTCCAGGCCTTAGTTCCTAGATAGTTAAACTCCTTGTGAGATCTTGATTTAGGAGTATAAAGATTGCAGTTTTCTGCCTCACGTGATCCACCAGAAATATACGAGAATTTCCCGATAAAATGCTTTGGACATGTTTCATTGATTATACGCGACGGTACATATATGAGCTAAGATGAACCTGTCGTCTCAAATGGAGAGGAAGCCATCCCATATTTTTGTATACATTAACCGACCTCTCTCTGATGTTTACATCTAGGGCTATTTTAGCAACCTTTTTGTACATGATATCTAACTCTCCTAGTCGTTTTTTATATGTTCTTGACCAGATGGTGTCTAAGTAGTCAAAATGTGGCAACATAAGTGCATTAGCAAACATCTTTCTGAACTTAAGAGGGAGAAGTTTTTTTGATCTATACATAGCACCAATTCTTTTGGATATCTTTTTCTTAATGTTATCAATATGTTCATTAAATGTCAATCTGCTGTCAACTATAAGTCCAAGGTACTTATGGGATTTAGTTTCACAGATTACCAAAGTAAGGTCATCACAAATTTCAACAAGGATGGCAGCAAGGTTAGGCTTAGAGTCAAGGATCATTAGTTTTGTTTTTTCATTATTCAGGGATAGTTTATTAGCCTGAAGCCATCTGATAACTAATTTCAACTCTTGTTTGATGTTACCATAGTTTCCTCTAGATATATTGTCAAAATATAATGCACCGTCATCAGCAAATAGATAAGGTTTAGAAAATAGGCATGCATTAGGCAGGTCATTGATAAAAATGCTGAATAGAATTGGTCCTAATATACTTCCTTGAGGCACTCCAGAGTTCAATGAATGTAAACTGCTTATCCTACTCCCAACTCTAGTTTGCTGTAATCTATCTGTGAGGAAGCTCCTAAACCAGCTCAATGCAGTATCTTTTATTCCATAATGCTTCAGCTTTTGAATGAGAATATCATGGTTAACAGTATCAAATGCCTTTCTGATGTCCAGGAAGATAATTGCAGGATGCTTGGCACTGTTCTTAGCAGTAAATATGCGATCAAACAGATCTAACATGAGATAAGTTGTAGAGTGATCTTTACGGAAACCATATTGATGCTCTGAAAGTATTCCCTTTTCATCAAGATATTGAGTCAGTTGGGAGTTCACACAAAATTCGATGCACTTTCCAAGTATCGGTAAAATTGAGATTGGTCGATAATTACTAGGATTCTCAGTATCACCATCCTTATGGATTGGGGTGACTTTTGCAACCTTGCAGCTGTTTGGCATGATGCCACTGGATAAACTCAAATTTACAAGATGTGTTAATGGAGCAATAAATCAATAAAACCAATTCTTGTTGTTATATGACGGACAGGGTGCTGGAAGCTAGTGTTGCAAGCAAAAAGTTTTTTATCAACAAGAAAATTAAGAAGATGCTCTCCATTTGAATTCCTCTTTCCAGACCCATACATACCCATAAAGTCATTATACCCGAAAACAATATCTGAATGAGACAATTTACCGAGTCGAGAGTTGAAATCTCCAAGAATATATAAGTCCCAACTTGATGGGATATCAACAGCTTTGCCAAGAAACTTGTAGAAATAATCACGTCTCTGCGGATACTTATCACAATTTACTTGAGTGTGTCCATAGGCATTGATAACACGGCAAAGTCTTGGTTTACCTGATTTACTTGGTATCTCAAGATCTAGATAAGCAACCCTGTCACTGATACTGTTGTAACACTTGATGTAGTTGGTATAGACTGAATTTACAAGAAAACCAATACCTGCTTGCCACTTATTGTCAAATTGCTGAAAGTTTATGAAGCGATATTTGTGTGATTTCCCATCATCATCTGTAAAATGCAAAACTGAATCCTCAAAGTGACGACATTTTGTTTCTTGCACAGCGAGAATGTCTATTTTACGATAATAGCAATCTCTCAAAAGTTCATCCCGTTTAACTGGAGAAGTAATACCCAGGACATTAAAAGTAGCTAGAGTGAAGATTAGTGCTGTGCTTCTTCTTTTGCGTTCTGATGTAGATAATCTACTCTGTACGTTGCCGCCAGAGCATCTGCCGAAATCACTCGAACAGGCCATCCTAAAATATATATCATAAAAGATTTTATATCTGTCTCCATCCTCCCAAAAGAATGGTGGATCCCGATCAAAACTCAGAGGGGCTGGACTCCTCAAATCATGTCTTACAGGGGCAACATGACAATGGTAATGATAATGACAATGATGATAGTGCCAGCCCCCCTTGTTTTGTTGTGAACGATCCACGTATGTTAGCTGCTGATGGAATCTGCAGAAACTGCTCGTTTGATTCTAAAGGAGAAGTGGTATGTTGTTATGAATGTAAGAGCAATTTTCACGCTACTTGTTATGAACTAAAGGACGGTAAACGTGTTAACTTTCCTGATAATGTATGCTCCCCGTCCTTACTGAAATCTTTCAATGCTAACACTGAATCAAAACAGAAAGGTAAACGTGTTGGAAGTTTCCTCTTCCATTGTGACTCTTGTGTTACATTAGCAAACCTGAGAAACGCTGCTGATTTAAAAACCCATGTACACACCCTTGAAACAAAAATGTCAAAACTAGATGCTGACATAGACACCATTAAAAATCTCTTGTTAAATCCTGCCACTCTTCATGGATTAAGTTTGACCGCAGGAAACTGTTCCATATCACCAACCCTTTCACCAGTTAATAGTAACCATGAAACTGGTGGCTCTAATGGTGTTGTCGAAAATCCCTGGCGTGACAGCAGCAGAGTAGAAAAACTGAGGCATCCAGCTTCAGTAATAGTCTCTGAAGGGGGAGAAAAAGTTCCATTATCTGACCTTAAAACTATTATCACAGAAAATAACATTTTTGTAGATAATACCTTCGAAAACAAGAAAGGTGAGACAGTTATCACCACATCTAGTCAAGCTGATCGAACAAAGCTAGTTCAATCTATCTCCAAAAAATTTCCCAAATCTGATCTCAAGCAACCTATAACCAAATTGCCTACGATATCCATTTCCGGGATTAGAGATGAAATCACAACCGATGATCTCTTTGAAACCATTATGAAACTTTACCCTGACATCAAGTCCCTCATTGATTCTGGTGAAACATTCTCTGTACTCTCAGTCCGCAAACAACGAAATTATCAAACAGAAAAACCACTTTTTCAAGCTTCTGTCAGAGTGAGCAATGCCATAAGGAAGCTAATCGAAAATCGTGACAATTTCCTATCGATAGGTTTGTACCGCTGCAAGGTGTATGATCACTTTTACATCAAACGATGTAATAAATGCCAAAAGTTTGGTCATTACTCAGCCCAGTGCCAAGCATCTAACCATGTCTGTGCTCATTGCACTGAAGATCATGAAACTAACTCATGTACAAATAAAGACACACATTCCTTTCAACGCAACCCTCCTGTGCTAACTGTAAAAATTCTAATAGAACTGATGAACAGTACACACACTCAGCCACAGATAGATCATGCCCAGCCTATATCTCTGAACAGCACAAGCTTAAGCATTCAATCTCATATTACACCCAAAAAAACTGGTGAAGAACAAGACTGGAGTTAAGAGCCTTAGTATGAAATGTGCAAGCTGGAATGTTCGCTCTCTAAACAACAAAGTTGACCATGTTATGAACTTTTTAGAAGATAACAACATATCTATTTTCTTTGTTACAGAAACATGGCTAACTGATGAGAACAACAACACCACTGCAATAATAAAAAACTATGGCTATAAACTTTACCAAGTGTATCGCAAAGACAAATCAGGTGGAGGTGTTGCCATAATCTACAAATCATGTGTTTGTCTAATCAAAGTTTTTGCCAACAATGACGGATCATTTGAGGCAATTAACGCAAAACTGAAACTTGTTGATGGGTCTGTCGTCTTCTGCTCATGTGTCTACCGTCCACCTGGGTCCTTGGGAAATTTCCTCTCTGATTTTGAAGATTTCCTGGCGGATGCATTCTCAAAATACAAGCATTTCTTGCTAGGAGATGTTAATATGCACCTAGACAGAATCTCTGCCCATGTGAGCGAGTGGAGCACCATACTATCATCTTTTGGGCTTCATCAACTTGTCTACTCACCAACACATAAAAAAGGTCACATCCTTGATCCTGTTATTTCTTCGCACAAAGTAGTAGATCAAACTTCTGTTGAGGTAATGCAAAACATGGCCAAAAGCTTCCCATCCTGTGACCACTATCCGATTATATTTCAGCTTCATAAGCCTCCTGACATCGACAAATGTGAGAAAGTCATACGCTTTAGAAAGATCAGAGACATAGATCAGGAACAATTTAAAGGTGATTTATCTGTTGCTCTATCTGAGTTTGTTTTTGAAGAAAAGAGCTTCTCTGATGTTGTGACTCAATTTAACAATGGGTGTCAACATATACTAAATGTACATGCTCCAGAATATTCCAAAACCATCAAAGACATTCCCACTGCTCCCTGGTTCGATGGCAAATACAAAGTTGCAAGAGCCGACAGAAGAAAGGCTGAGAAAGCCTGGAAAAAGTCAAGTCTTGACATTGATCATGATATCTTTGTTCATTTGCGAGAGCACTGTTCAGAGCTGACTCTCAAAAAGAAAAAACTGTTTTTCTCTAATACTTTCCAAAAATACAAACACTCACAAAAGAGCCTTTACAAATTTGTAGACACTTTCCTGGATAAAGAAAAGAACCTCACTTTACCATCTTCAGAAAATCTTCAGGAAACTGTAAATGCCTTTAACCAGTATTTTACTGAAAAAATTGAGAAAATCCAAACATCATTTCCCAACACTACTGTGACTAATAGTTCTCCAAACTTCAATGGCCAGGCATTATCTGAATTTAGAAAAGCTACTATTTTTGAAGTAAGAGAATTGATCAAAGAATCTGGCATCAAAACCTCATCGATTGATCCACTACCTAAAGAACTCTTGTCAGAGCACCTTGAGCTAATCCTCCCTACCCTTTGTGATATTATCAACGTTTCTCTTTCAACTGGAAGTATGGAGGGAATCAAACTAGCACATCTCACTCCCCTAATCAAAGGAGATTCCCTAGACACTGAGAACTTAAAGAATTATAGACCCATCTCTAATCTTACATTCATCGGTAAACTCATTGAGCGCTTTGTATTAAAATGCCTCAATGAACATCTAGCCAAGAATAATCTCAACATCGACCACCAGTCTGGTTACAAAAAGCATCACAGCACAGAAACACTCCTCATTACCATAGTCAATGACCTCCTCATAGCCACTAATGAAAACACAGCAACAGTTGTAATGCTTTTAGACCTGAGTGCTGCATTCGACACAGTTGACCATATCAAACTGATCAATATATTGAAGTGTGAGATTGGGATTGCGGGAACAGCCTTGAAATGGTTCACCAGCTTCATCCGTGGTCGTTGTCAAAAAGTCAAGATAGGTGACCTAGAATCTGAAGAAATTGTAATAAAGTTTGGTGTCCCACAGGGCTCTGTCCTTGGCCCTGTGTTGTTCAATATCTACATCCGCTCAATTTACTCTTCTGTAAAATCAAAGCAATTTCTGATCCATGGCTATGCTGATGATCACCAGATCTACAAGTCATTTTCATCCGCTACAGAATATCAAGTCCTCAGCGAAGACCTGCCCTCCTGTTTTAGAGAAATCGAGACCTGGATGACGAATCACTTCCTTCTTCTGAATCCAACTAAAACTGAAATTATAGTTTTTGGTTCAAAACGTTTATTGTCAGAATTAGAAATTGGTGGTGTCTTCCTAAAATCTTCTGTCTGTATAAGACTTGTTAACGTTACCAAAAACCTTGGCTTTACATTGGATTCCTCTCTGACTCTAAATCCTCAGATAAAGAAGCTTAAAGCTGCAAACTGCCACAAGATGGGGAATATTGCAAAGATGAAACCATTCCTCTCTGAAGATCAAATGCAAATCATCGTACAATCTCTTGTTATTAGTTCGCTTGACTACTGCAATGCACTTTACTATGGTACTAATCATTCTGTTTTGAAACAGCTACAATCTCTGCAAAACAGAGCATGTCGCTTAGTTAAAGGTCTAAAGAGGAGAGAAGAAGTTGAGCCCTACATAAAAGAACTTCATTGGCTCAAGGTACAAGAACGTATTGAATTTAAAATACTCCTGCTAACTTTCAAACTGCTCCATGGACTAGCACCTTCATACCTGTCAAACCTTGTCAAGTACAATCCCAGTGGTGGCAGAGATGTGTCTCTTCATTGCCCTATAAACAGTCCACCAAGAGCCTTCTCTTCATCTGCTCCAAGATTATGGAACAACCTTCCTCAAGAAATCAGGAAATGTGTAAACATCAATGACTTTAAGGGAAAACTAAAAGCTCATCTGTTTAGAAAGTCCTTTGATATGTACTGAGTAAATAATACATTATCAGAAGATTTTTAAAATCTTCATCCTATAGCAGGTCAATTTTACGCTTTAAATTAAATTATTTTAGGCTACTAATTTTTCAGGATTTTCGGGCAACATTCGAGATATTATTCTTTTCCGTGTTTCACTGTGTCTGCCAACAAAATTTTAGTGTAGGTCAGAAAAGGAGGCTCTATCCCGGGACACCAACATTTTTTGGGTTGGCACCCGGGAGAAAGCTGCCTTATTCTCTGTATTTTGTCTCAAGTATTTTAGCATCTTCTTCCACTCTGTTTATTTCACCGTCTCTAGACTTGTATGTTGCCCAGATAATTTGACATGACTGTATTGGATTTTCTGTAACATCAGTTACTGTTCTGCAGTAAGCTTTTTTAATAATTTTGTATTGTATATTGAAGTATTCAGATTGTTTGTATATTTGGAGTTATATATATTTGGAGTCTCATACATAGATTTCTTGTGGTCATCATCTATTTTTCATATGTTTTGTTAGAAAACCTGCTAACCTTTCTTGGATATCTTCTTGTTAAAGGTGTTTCTGCCTTATTTAGTCAGGATTTAACTTGTAGCTATAAACTTCCGTTTTTAATTCCAGTCCAAGGCGAGATGCACGATCTCTACTGTCATTTAGGTATCTTTTACAGCTGAGCATAAGGGTTAAATTTAAATTATTTAACCTTTTGGTGCTGTATCAAAATAACATTAATTTATTATTATTATTATTATTATGATGCTTGACTGCTTTATTGACCCGGACAGGCACCGGGGGCAGACATCCCAACACCAGTGCGTTGGGACATAGTGTTGGTCTGCTTCAGGACGTGTTAGATCCTAGAGAAGCCGCCATCCCCTCTACTGCTTTAGCTCAGCAGCAGCATGAGCCCTGGTTTCCTGCCACATTGGTACCTCTGAAAGTACAGAAAAGTGGTGGATTTCGGGGTCCAGGATACTCCCTCTTTGTTCTTTATGGTGGTAATATTTCTCTGAGATGTTTGCAGAGTCTTTATTTCATGATCTTTCTAGTCGGATAAATCCTGGAGAGCATCATTTTGTCCCCAAAGAAATTCGACTCTCCTAATGAATGCTTTTTGTGTGCTGCTTTTTGTTAACACTTCATCTAGATAGGAATGTGAGTCTGCCCCACCCAGCTCTTCTTTCAGTTGCAGGTAACTGGTGTCTTGCACCTCCAGACACAATAGGAGCTGGTGTACGGGGGAATCAATGAAGCTGTTACAGAAACGACAGGCCTCACCACTGCCACCACCCATGATCTTCTGGATGTTCGCAAAGAGTGGTGAGCTGCCGTGAATGTAGTCCATTATTCCTTTATTCGGCTGTCCAGATTTTTACTCGTGTTGTGCCCGAATAAAAAGTTGTTTTTGTCTAGGAGCAGCCCACTGTTTTTGATCTTTGTGATCACACCGAGTATCTTGGTCTCCTTGTTGTTACTGACAGTTCTGCATTGCAGATTTGTTTCGATGCTGTCAATCCAGATCTTATTTTTGTAGCTCATTATGTCTGCCTGAGTGTAATAGGCTAGATCCTTGAAATGTTGCTGCGTTAGGTCTATCATTCTGGTTCCGTGTGACTTATTTTCTTTCCAAAGGAAGTACTTTTTCAGTGACATTGTTAGGACATGAAAACTTGGTATTCTGCTTTCATCAACTTGGTAGAGGGTAGCTGAAAGATTGTCACCTTGTGTGAGTATTTTGCACATGAATTTAACCGAGAGAGCTTCGTGTTGCACATCCAGTGGTGGTAGGTGGAGAGCAAGTTCGGTTAATTCCCTTTGTGGGTTCAGGACTGATCCAGATATTTTTAGAATTATTTTATTCCATAAGCTTTTAAATTGATTGAGACACTTGTGAAGCCAAATAGGTGCTGCGTAGAACAGTTTAGTGAGGACCATTGTCTTAAGGAGGAGAGTGAGGCTGTAAACGTTTAGACCATAGTTGCGGTTAGTTGATTTTGTTATTAATCCCCACTTTCTTTTGCATTCTTTAAGTTTTTGAGACGCATGTTTCTTGAGATTGAGGTCCTCATCTACTATTACCCCAAGGACCTTCGTACTTTTGACGTAGTTGATGCTTTTCCCATTAATACATAATTCTGCAGGTTTCTGTTCTTCATTATAGGCTGCAGTTTTCAAGATTATTGCCTCTGTTTTATTTGTATCACAGTTCACTACTAGCTTGTTCTTGATGCACCACTTGCTAAGGTGGTCACATACCATCTGCATTTTTTCATGGCATCCGGAGATGTTCTCAAAGGAAATCATAAGTGTACCATCATCTGCAAATTTGTAGCAGCTTAGATAGTTAGATATCTTTTTACCTCTTCCGGGGTGTTGTGCGTCATGTCTGCTATGTATAGGATAAAGAGGAGAGGTGTGAGTACAGCCCCCTGAGGTAGTCCAAATATTGTGCATTTTCTTTTTTCTCCTTTATAGTTGTTCAATTTTAGACATATCGTCCGGTTGAACAGGAAACTTCTCAGCACGTTAAGAATATTTCCTTGAATACCGAGAGTTGATAGTTTGACACATAGTGATGGAAGATGAACACTGTCAAATGCCTTTTCGAAGTCAAGGAAAAGCACTATACATGCCAGCTTCTGTCGTTTAACTTCCTCAAGGTTAGCCAGCATTCTGAAAAGATATCGCGTTGTTGATCTCCCTCCAATAAAACCTTCCTGATCTTCATCAAGAGTTCCTTCAATGTCCAGGAAGAGTCTCAATCTTTTATCTAGCACTCTTTCACAAATCTTTCCAAAGTAGGATGATATGGAAATCGGTCTATAAGCACCAGGTAACATGTAGCTGGATTTTCCTTCTTTCCTCAAGAATGTTACATCGGAAGATTTCCACAGCCATTTTCCTGTGCTCATACACCAGTTAAATATTTCTTTTAGTAAAATAAAGTAAAGTAAAAGTAACAGGTTTCCACCTTCCAGTCTTCTTCGAATGAAGCAGTGCCTGGGTGACCCAGGTTATCATGGAGATGGAAATTATAGAATCAAGAAAACAACAATTTCAAGAAAACAACAATTTTATTTAGTATCAATTAAAGCAGACAAAAATATATTTCATATCTTACTATATATAAAGCGAGACGATATATATATATCTGTGCCATTTTACTGACACCACGGCATCAACTTTAACGCGACTTTCCGCAAAAACCGTAAAAGATATACAACTGGAACTTTTTTGGCTGGGTCAAATGCTTTAATGGCCTTCAAATCAGCATGAAAAAATAAAAAATTGGCCAAGGAATAATGATTTTAGAGCCGAAAATTTGGACCCCCAAGTGGTGTCAAAAACGCCAATTAAATAGGTAATAATTATTTTAGTATTTTGAGTCTTGACACCGTTTAGGGTTATATTATACGGGTTCCTGCTAGTATATATAACTAGCACGAACTTTAGATCAGATATCTTAGGGGACTTGGAGTAGCAAGAGATTGACTAGAAGGTATATACCTTTTACAAAGATACGTCGAGAAGAATCCAGGGTGATACAGGATCGGAGAGTGCAGACCAAAAGTTTACGCACCCACCTTTGCCTCCTGAGTTCTTGGGTGGATAGAAATTTATGCAAACTTGGTCGTTTATACTCCAAGTCCCTTTCTTAAAAGAAGTAGTATTAACTATGTCTAGAGTTAGCTTCGTTCAATAATAACAATATCAATATAATCAATATCAATACCAGATAAACCTACCGAATAAATTATTAAATATCAATTAATTCATTCCGATAAAAAATTTTATAAATTTAGATATTTAGTATCTAAAAACATTACAACAATGGTTAAAAAGCGCCCAAAATCGATTTGAAAGATTTTCTGTCTATAGTACAATCATGATAGTAATAGTAAGTGTGTGCCGCTGCAATTAGATTTGATTACTGCAATTTAAAATTGTTTGGAGTCCAAGTATCTCTCCTTTTTAGATTAGTTTAGAATCTAATCTAATCTAATCTAGAAAGGAGAGATTCTATAAAAGCAGAACACAGACATTTCTTCTCTCTCGATTTCTTGACCACTAAGATGGATGTCCAGAAACATGGCACGTATACGTAGGACCTTTAAAGTGTACTCTTGCTTTAGTCAAGATCTTTTGGAAGGGAGCGATCATCTTTATTCAACCCTCCATTATTCAGCTGATTTAGGAACACTTTTAGCTCCCGAAATTGAAAGAGTTCATGGTCAGATATCCACAAGTAAAACAGGATACAATTGTATTAAGTATAACAAAATTTAAGTAAAACAAAATTTAAATTTTATTGCCATATTACATTGAATAATAATATCATAATAAACATAGTTAAACTTGAATATCCGATAATAAACTCATGGATATTAGATATGCTCATGAAATGTAAAATACGCTTTTTACATATTACTCGAAAATTCGCTTTCAATTAGCTCTTTCTAAGAGGGGGACCCATGTTACTGCAGCGTTTTCCTTCCTCTGAAGTGTTTCATTCAGTTAGCCTTGATTTTGTTCTAAATGAACATTTATTCTAGTACTTTGAAGTGAAGTAATTGTTTAGTTCTTTAATTTTATACTAAATTATTATTTATGTGATTTAAAGGAAAAGTTGGTAGACAATTAGTGACTTACTAACTAAATTACCTTACATCAAACCATATAATAATTCGCGAAGAAATCTGATTATAGTAATATTTCAGCAATTTGATACTTCAATTTTTAAGTCAATAGCCATAATTTTTTCCTATCTGCTCTTTTACAATTTTTAGTCTTAGCATAGGATGATTTGTGTTCATTATTTACTACTCCAGATTTCAATAAAATTCAATGACAAATGTCAGCTATTCACTTGTAAACTCTCTAGGTTATAGGATGAAGCCAATTCTATTACAAGCGCATGAGAGGTCTCTAACGAAGGTTCTCTACAACAAGGATGGAGATTTACTTTTCACAGCTTCCAAGCACAATCTCCCCAATGTGTGGTGGTCGATAAACGGCGAGAGGTTGGGAACATATAATGGTCACAATGGTGCAGTGTGGGACATGGCTGTGTCAAGTGACTCCACCAAGCTGTTATCAGCTAGTGCTGATCAGTCCTGTATTGTTTGGGATTCTGAGACTGGTAAGTGTATATTATTTCGGCTTTTTATTATCTATTTAATTGGGTTATTTGGTGCTCCTGTGGTTACAGTTGATCAACAGTTAATGAAATATTTTGAGCATTCAGAATTAATAATACTCGTTTTAAGCTTGTATAGTGTATACATAATACAATCCATTTGATCGGGTTATCTAATTTCTATTACTTCTGACTTCGTTATACGTTTATTTGTTCCAGGTAAAATTTTACACCAGCTTGAAGCTAAGTCTCCTGTGAGATCTTGTGGTTTCTCGCTTACAGACAACATTTTGTGCTTTACCACAGATAAAGCTATGGGACAGCCCTGCTTCGTCAAATTCTTTGATATCAGAGATAAAGAACAGGTACTCCATTTTATGAGGATTTGGTGTTTCAGGTTCATTTTCAAAATTCATTCAAATTTCATTCACGATTTAAAACTTTTAACTCTTGTTACAATTTTTAAACAAAATTTATCATAATACGGATAAAAAACTGGACCCTTAGAAATGAACGAAACAAACTTTGATTTTCAAAGCAGGACTATCAGTCCATAGGACGGGCATAAGGATTGTCATAATAATGGGAGATGATCTATATCTGGTCATGTGCATTGATACACATCCCTTACTCTGATCACTGATGATGATGTTCATCTTCTGGCAAATTTTGACCGAAACGCGTTTTAACTGATTACTTGTATACCAGTATACTGGTTCCAATACTTTGATAACGACTTGTGTCACTGTCACCGACCTCACTGATTGGTCAATACTCACTGGTAAAAATTTCAGTCAAAACCGCCAATTTTCGGTCAAGGGGACAGCAGAAAAGCTTCTCTTCAAATATCTTCCAAAATCTCTTTTTAAATTCTGCTGATTTTCCGTTTATCAACTAACTCGCTCCACAAATACTCCTCAATTCTCAAATCGTTACTCCTGAAGGCTTCGGTGTTTTGAAGTTTGAATATCTTATAATGAACTCAGTGAATACACTTGTATATCAGGTGGGGGAACCTGCATATAACACCTATAATAGCTACTTATCACATGTGAAGTATACATAGATAATAGATATTAGACAAGCTGAGTACTTAGAATCGCAACAAAAATGTAAACGACGACTATTATTCTTGTCACATACATGTTTTTGGTTGTAATCATATATCACGCAAACTTTCCAGAATTCGTCTAGTTTAACCCTAACATTTTCAATCAGCAGAACTTATTACTACATGTACTTTCTTCAGGTCCAGTCCAACACTCCATTCCAAGATATTCAGATTGAAGATTCTAAAGTTAACAGAATGATCTGGGGTACTGTTGAGGATTATATTATTACTGGTCATGAGAATGGACAGATCTGCCAGTATGACTGGAAGACAGGTACAGTATAGAAACAGATTATCTCTTTTTTCATTGACGTTTAATACAGTTTTGTGGAGCCATGTTTTGAGCATAAAATTAAAGTAAGGAAGGATACTATGCTGAGCATAGTACAGAAATAAAAATCACGACTCACGTCTAGTCTTTTCTTAGTTATAAGGACCAGATTTCTTCAAAGCCTGAAGTATAAAACATTTAATTGCAGGAGAAAGGCTGAGAGTGGATCATTCACACGATGCTCTAATCAAGGATCTCCAACTGTCAAAGGACAGAACAATGCTCATCACCGGTTCCAAAGACACCACCTGCCAAACTTTTCGACGCCAAAACATTCCAGTTCTTGAAGTCGTACAAGACAGACCGACCCGTGAACAGCGCTGCAATCTCCCCGATCAAACACCACATCCTACTGGGTGGAGGTCAGGAAGCCATGGAGGTCACAACTTCTCACACAAAGAGTGGTAAATTCGAGGCCAGGTTCTTCCATCTGATATTCGAGGAGGAGATAGGACGGGTAAAGGGACATTTCGGTCCAATTAACACACTTGCTTTTCATCCTAACGGTAAACAGTACTCCAGTGGTGCTGAGGATGGTTATGTTAGGATACACGATTTTGATCAGAGTTATTATGACTTTGAATACGATTTTTAGAGGTTTTGTGGAATGTGTTGAATTTCTGATCGCCTGTGACTGGTCATGGTTTTATTTTATTTATTGGACACGTTTAGGGTTCGTCTGAAAGTGTGTTTCACTCGCCTCCATTGAGAATAACTTTTGCAAAAAAATCTTGATTACGATCATACTTGAGACTGTGATGTAAAAATTCTACTAAAACAAAATAATATTGACCAAATACTTCGTGTAATACCAAATGGTTTACTTTTATTGGATCATAATAGGTTATAGAAATGGAAGTCAACCCCAACAATCTACAAGCGTTATCAACCTACCTCCAACAAACATTAGACCCAAATCCACAAGTCAGAAAAGAAGGCAAGTTCGTGAAATTTCATCACTGTCGTTTAATTTGTTCATGTTCAATTATTGTAAGCTTGAGTTTCGCTAACGTTTTTTACAAGATACGTAAAGTTTACTAAACTAAAGTTCCAATTGAAACTAATTCTAAATGTTCTGAGTGCGAACTTTGGCTTTAAAAATGTATGCTACAAAATATTACAACTATGACTTTGCAGAGTGCTCTGACTTTGGCAGTCAAAAAAAGTAAAGTAATAAAACAGAGAATTTCTGGCAAAGTAAAAGTTTCGCAGGATTATGATCACCAGTGCCAACTGCCAAGCCAAACTATAACTTACATATTTTAATACTTTCAACACTACTATATAACAAATAATTTGAGGAAACGATGTAACAGAGTCGATATATTTTAATGTTGGCATGGGGTGGAAAGTCCCCATACATCGTAGTCTGGTAGTTTCATTGCGTCTTAATATGTATTCAATTTTCAGCGGAGAAGTTTCTAGCATCAGTTGAAAGACAAAAGAACTTCCCAATACTCTGCCTCAATCTTGTCTCTCTCGAATCATGTGATATTAACGTCAGAGTGGCTGGTGAGTAAAATTTTAATTTACGATTTTAATTTTCGACTAAAGAAATTATATCTTTTACTGCACTTTCTGGACACTGTTAAAACGTATTTGGTACTAATTTGACTACTCATAATCTCCATCCCACCTAATGTACTTGCTTATCAAATATCATTGTATGATGTAATCTATTCTTGCGGGTTATAATATGACCCTGACGAATCTTGTTTTCAGGGTCAGTGTACTTCAAGAATATGGTAAAGCGGCTCTGGAAAATAGACGGAGAAGATAAACTACATACAGAGGACAGAAATCAAGTTAAAACTCTTATCGTAGATCTAATGTTGAACAGTCCCGAATCAATTCAGAGGCAGGTAATTATTTCACAACCACCAAAATTTGCCACTACGAAGGTGGTCACAACAAGTCAGGACAAAATATAAGCAGCACGCTCTTGAAGATATGACTCTTCGCGCAATTTAACTTTTTAGCGCGCGCACGTCGACCATTTCAATATTCGTCGAGCGCAGCGGCGCCTTTTTGAACGTTCGATCGATCTATCGTATTGAGTCCTACTATACTGTACTATATCCATGGTCGTATTTTCTATTGAATAATTTAAATTGGAGGATTATGATTACCAAATGTAACAAATAACCTATGTTTTCCATTATCAGTTGAGCGATTCCATCACAAGTATCGGAGCCGAGGACTTTCCGGAGAACTGGCCCAACCTTATCAAAGGGATGGTCGAGAAAATGCAAACTAAAAACTTTCATGTTATCAACGGCGTCCTGCAGACCGCACATAGTCTCTTCAAGAGGTTAGTTTCTGCTGTAGAACTTTAAGTTTGGTACAGGACCAAGTATTCAACTTACTACTAAATCTTGTTAAATGAATTCGTCTCATTCCTGAATTACTAGGTATCGTTACGAAATGAGGTCAGACGAACTGTTCACCGAGATAAAGTTTGTGATAGAGAACTTCGGGGAAGCACTCACTCTACTCTTTGAGGTACATACAATCAGAATCACCTTTTCCACAATAGTGTTTCATAACCTAAAATCATCCTTAGAATCTCACATTTATGACTACGTGACGATCGCTTAAATCACGGTGTTACCTTACTGCTTATGAGTTTGCTACGAACCGACCAGAACTGCAGATCTATCCCTTTAAAAAAAATACTTTTCATGAGGGTTGCAAGTTAATTTCCCCAGGAAACCTTGGCATTAGCCGAACAACACGCAGCCAACGTGACTGCTCTGAAGATAATCTTCAACTCGCTGGTTACAATCGCCAAATGTTTCTACTCCCTCAACTACCAAGACTTGCCGGAGTTCTTCGAAGACAACATGGCTCGATGGTTCCCTAAGTTCCTTCCGCTCTTAAAACTGCAGAATAAACTTCTTCATACCGATGTGAGTTCAGGATAAATAAGTTCAAAACATTCATGAAAGACCTAAATTTGGATTAAACATGATATAACATTTTGCTTCTGCCGGAAATTATTTTAAACAGATAAATTATGTTAACATCGCTTCATAGGATGCAGAGGAAGTTGGCCTGCTCGAGATGTTAAAGTCTCAAATCTGTGAGAATGTTGCCCTATACGCTCAGAAGTACGATGAAGAGTTTGCTCCTTTCCTACCTGGCTATGTTGAGACCGTCTGGGAGCTCTTGCTTTCAACTTCTCAGGAGGTAAAGTTTTGAGGCATTTCTGCTATTCAAGTTTGAGGTTTAAAGGCGTGAATTTTCTTGTAAATCTATTTAGGGTAGCTTTTGATTTAAGGTGTCTTTAGAATTAATTGATTAAATGATGATGAAATTAATGATTAAATTAGTGACTTGTCTTGTTAGTATTTCGATTTAGCATAATTACCTATTATAATATGTAACTTTACATAAAACTCAGGCTCACAATTTTTGATCGGTTTCAGGTAAAATACGACCTGTTGGTTAGCAATGCCATAAAGTTCCTGACATCTGTAGCCGAGAGACCCCAATATGCCGACTTATTTAGCAACGAGGACACCCTCAAGAACATCTGCGAAAAAGTTCTTGTACCTAACATGAAACTTAGAGGTGAGTCTGAATTTAAAAATTGTTTACAATTCGGCACTTTGTCGGCACGTGTTCAAGGCTTGCCCTTAATATGACGATAACTTTTTATTTGTCAGCTTACTTTTATTCGTCATCATCAATAAACGCTTAATAGATATATTTCAATTTCAGAGTCGGATGTAGAATTGTTCGAGGACAATCCGTTCCAATACATCAGAGCAGATGTTGAAGGATCGGATGCTGAAACCAGGCGCCGTTCTGCAAGTGACTTCGTGCGAGCTCTCTGCAAAGTGAAGGAGCAAAGTGTTTCTACCATCTTCTCTGATTATCTTGGCAACCTTATCGGGGTAAGTTATTTGTAGTACCAATGGTAATTGCTCATGTAATCGCAAAAGGTTAGCTGCTCTAATAGCTGCGGAGATATATTGCTCTAATACACAATGAGATCAACAATCGGCATAGGTTTGGACTATGCCACAGCACTCAGCAGTGGCCTGTGGCATAGTCCAAACTCTAAATTTAGAGTTAAAATTCCGAGCTAAAAGCGGCCCGCTTCTCGCGACAGTGTTACACAAGTCATGGTAGATGAAGTAACCCCGAGCATGGGTTTATCACGGAAAATTGAAATATTTCCAATACGTGGGGAACGAAAAAGCCATAGATCATTGATAAAAGGCTCTTTTCCTTACAATTTGGTTAAGGAAGGTGACATGGGAAAGTACTTCAAAATACAATATCTCAATGTTCCTCAATATAATACTTCAACAAGAATTGCGCCGGTTAGCGGACGCTAGATTTCCATCAACCGTAGTGATTGCTATGCCTTTCAAAATTTAAAATTAAAATTAACGATCGCGATAGTTTCATGTTGGTCAAAATATTAAATAATGGTTCTTTGTTTACCATTCTTGGGGCGCTACGGAACACAAAATGGAAAGGTTTCCATTGTCAATTAGTCAAATTTAAAAAGTTTAATGACCGGACACCGTAGCCTGCGCCTGTGTTATGTGGTGATATGCAGTTAAAAGTCGTGAAATCCGTAGTAGGTAATGCAACTCATAATAACATTTATGGTCCATTTCGTATAACAAATCAAGCACTCACAACAAAACGAGAAGTTAGTACGTTGTTCCGCATCATGATCAATGATCAAGTAAAGAAAAGCGTGAGCTACTTAACACATCCGGGAAATCGCTTGTAATCTAAATCAATTGGCGCCGCGCAATCGAAAGTGTAATTCGATCAATCGTCAAATCGTACAAACGTATGCGGAGGGTAACCATGGCGACTACACCATAACTGCTCTGCGCGCAGAGAATATGCATTAAAATAACGTATGCGGAGGGTTATGCATGTTTTCCTTTGTGACACGATTCATGACTCACGTGACACGAAAAAGCTACCTACCCACTATACCCATTCTCAAATCCTTCCACTTCTATACATCTATTGCCTTTTTAAAGAAAAAGACAGTTGATGTAAAAAATCTTAGGTCTTTAAGGGGGCCGGGGGGGGGTCTTCATCAAAATTCTCTCGAAATTGATTTTATAGTTGTTTCTGGTAGAGGGGAGTGATATCTATCAGCTGCTTTTGGTCCCATGGAAAAATATTGTTCCTAGCCAAAATTATCGCCAGTCAAAGGTCAGCGCTTATGTGTAATTGTATTGCGCGAGCGATTTTCAATCGCGCGCCCTGAAAATCGAGTCTAAAAATCTATCTTCTCCTACATTTTTTGAGCAATCACCCTGAAACTTTCAGGATATGTTCTAGGGATCATTGAGAAGATATCTGTCGAGCCGAATTTTGAGATAGGCCTTAGAAGATTTTTTATTCAATTTTGAAAATCCTGGACCTGGAAAAATCGTAAAAAAATGAGGTCCAAGATTTTCAAAATTGAATACAAAATCTTCTAAGGCCTATCTCAAAATTCGGCTCGACAGATATCTTCTAAATGATCCATAGAACATATCCTGAAAGTTTCAGGGTGATTGCTCAAAAAATGTAGGAGAAGATAGATTTTTAGACTCGATTTTCAGGGCGCGCGATTGAAAATCGCTCGCGCAATACAATTACACATAAGCGCTGACCTTTGACTGGCGATAATTTTGGCTAGGAACAATATTTTTCCATGGGACCGAAAGCAGCTGATAGATATCACTCCCCTCTATCAGAAACAACTATAAAATCAATTTCGAGAGAATTTTGATGAAGACCCCCCCCGGCCCCCTTAACTGTAAACTTAAACTGTAACTTCAGTTGTACTCCCTTCAATAGCTCCACTCTTAAGTATCCCCAGAAAGTATAAACAATCTCCCACTCTTCCGAGCAATCTATAAACAATTCCTAAACTATCCTCCTATAGCCAAAACAGAGGTGTTAAACTGAACTCTCTGATAACCAAAACAGAGATGTTAAAATAAACTCTGCTCCTGCTAAAACTCCCTGCGCTAAACAATTCCTAAACTATGCTATCCTCCTATAGCCAAAACAGAGGTGTTAAATTAAACTCTCTGTACTACCCTGCTGTACTAAATGTCGTACACTAATATATGCCCTAAAATACTGAACTAATACTGACATGCATATAAACTTATGATATAGAACCCAATATACAACGTCAATCAAGATTAGAATCTAAACCGTCTATCAAGTCCATTGCCATTAGGGCTCCACTTCTCGCGATCTCCTCTGCGCATCCCTTCGTCTTATCTCCGTATTCTTCTCTCTCCACGTCCTTTTTCACGGTCCTTTCTATCAGTCGTCTATCTTTACTGTGTCCACCGATTCATTTGTTGTAAAAAAGTGTTAGATTATGACCGAAATTGTTATTTTGGCGGGGGTGATGCAACGTCAATTAATGTCAGTATTCCATAAAAACCCAAAACTGACATTGACATTAATTGACATTAATTGACATTAATTGACATTAATTGACATTAATTGACGTTGCATCACCCCCATTTTGGCAAATGCCAAAATGACCCTACAACATCATCATTCAAGTAGATATTGTGACATTTTTCATATAGGACCTGCTGAAAATCATAAAGATACCACTATTTCGACCTACCTGGGCCGTCGATTCATTATCTAGTATCGCTAATATTATATTACATAATAATAACGGATATTATTGATAGTATGAAATAATAGTTATTTTTCGCATTAATAACCCTAATAAATGCGAAACAATAACCATAATTTCTTACAACCAATTCATACAGATAATATTCCCAATATTGACGATAATGAAGTGATGAAATAAATATTTTATATCAACCTGAATTGTTGGAGTAAGTACTGCAATCCTGAGTCTCAGAGCTGTGCCCTTGACAGTCTGCTCCACCATTTGCTGGGGTAGGGTTAGAGCAAGTTCTGATTCTTGTCTGCATTCCTCCCCCACTTGAAGTAGAGCACTTTGACCACGCTCTAAAGGTACTCCATCCACCATCAACCTCTCCGGTCGTATCTATAAGATATGGCGAATTTCTGATAAGATTTAATGTTCTAAGTGCTGGGGGTGTCCAACCCCAAAAAAACACATTTTATCTTTTTCCCCTTGTTTTTGTGACTTTTTATTCAATTATTCGAAAATCCAAAAATACAAAAACACATAATACAATTGATAGTGGAAATGATGGAGGGTAACATATAACTTGGTCTCGAATGAATGTATGTGTAAAGATTTTCAAACCCTGACTTACGTACAACTATACTGATCTTTCAAATTTTATATCCTTGCAAAAATAAGGATCACCAAATTTACTCCAAGATTTTAATACCAAAACCAACATGGCTCATGTAAAAGGGGCCTGAAAGTTGTGTTCCATTTGGCCCTATATCCCAAGTTGACTTTCGGGCTTCACTTCTTAAAGACTTACCTTAGACCTTAGTGGAGGCAAATGTGAAAGGGGCCTGAAAGTTGTGTTCCATTTGGCCCTATATCCCAAGTTGACTTTCGGGCTTCACTTCTTAAAGACTTACCTTAGACCTTAGTGGAGGCAAATGGTCAACAAATAGCGATGTTGGAGCTTAGTGTGCTTAAACCCTGGCCTCCTTTTATACCATAGGAGGGGGGGGGGGTCCAACCCGATGTCCGATATGAGGGTTGATGAGGCCAAAATCGGAATCGGAAAAATCGGAAAATTGAGAAATTTTAGAGAATCGATCTCTAAAACTTCTCAGAAGTGATATAATTCAACCAGAACCCCTACATATGCTATATTGTTATGAGAAAACGAACTAATTGGACATTCCAATAGTATGTTTTATGTGTTTTTCCACTGCAGGGGCTAGTATGCTCACTACTAGTTGGAGTTGTCATGTACTCCCAGACCCGAGTGCTTTGGCCTCTTGACGTGAGATCGATTGTTTCTGCTCATTAATTTTATCCCTGTTACTTGTTATTATGTATTAGTACAACACTAGGTACCGGGTTATATTTTGTGGTCCGGTCTTTAAACATACCATAATATCACTAGTACACTGCACCTTAAATGTATAGTCAAGTACATTTGTATCGTAACACATGCTTGGCTGGGGGATCATGTTTTGTGTCCGTTCGGTACCCTGTATTTTCAAAACGGACAAAAAGTAGAACGGACAAAAACAGACAAAACATTTAGATGTCCTCCTCCTCCTCCTCCTAAGTCTTCCTCCTCCTGAGTCCTTCTCCTCCTCAGTCCTCTTCAGTCCTCTTCCTGACTCCTCGTCCTCGTCCTTCTCCTCAGTCCTCCTCACCTTCCTCCTCAATTCCCTTCTCCTCCTCAGTCCTACTCCCAGTCCTCCTCCTTCTCCTTCTCCTTCTTCTTCTCCTCCTCCTCCTCCTCATCCTCATTTCTCCTCCTGATCCTCCTTCTCCTCCCCATCAGTCCTCCTCATAGTCGTCCTCCTCCTCCTGAGTCCTTCTCATCCTCCTCCACCTCCTGAGTCCACCTCCTGAGTCCTCCTCCTGAGTCCTCATCCTCCTCCTGAGTCATCATCCTCTTCCTCCTGAGTCCTCCCCCAGTCCTCCTCCTCCTTCTCCTCCTCATCCTCTGTCCTCCTCATAATCGTCCTCGTCCTCGTCCTTAGTCCTCCTCCTCCTTATCCTCCTCCTCAGTCCTCCCCCAGTCCTCATCCTCCTCCTTCTCCTCCTCCTCCTCCTCCTCCTCCTTCTCCTTTTTCTTCTCCTCCTAATCATTCCTCCTCCTCAGTCGTCGTCCTCCTCCTCCTCGTCCTTAGTCCTCGTCCTCTTCAGTATTCCTCCTCAGTCCTCATCCTCATCATCCTCCTCTTCAGTCTTCCTCCTGAGTCCTCCTCCTCGTCCTCCTCCACCTCCTCATTCCCCTCCTTATCCTCCTCCTCTTCAGTCCTCCTCATCCTCCTCCTCGTTCTCCTCCTTATCCTCCTCCTCCGCAGTCCTTCTCCTCAGTCCTCCTCCTCCGCAGTCCTTCTCCTCCTCGTCAGTCTTCCTCCTCGCCAGTCCTCCTTCTCCTTCTTCTCCTCCTACTCCTAAGTCCTCCCCCTCCTCCTCCTCAGTCCTCCTCCTCCCTCTCATCCTTTTCCTCCTTTTCCTCCTTCTCCTCCTACTCCTAAGTCATCCTCCTGCTCCTCAGTCCTCCCCCAGTCCTCCCCCAGTCCTCCTCCTCATCAGTCCTTCCCCAGTCCTCCTTCTCCTCCTCCTCATCCTCAGTCCTCCTCCTCATCATCCTCCTCAGTCCTCCTCCTCCTCAGTCCTCCCTAAGTCCTCCTCCTCAGTCCTCCTCGTCCTTAGTCCTCCCCCAGTCCTCCTTCTCCTCATCCTCAGTCCTCCTCCTCAGTCCTCGTCCTTCTTTTTTTTAACAGTCTTCCTCCTCGTCCTCGCTCTCGTCCCCCTCCTTCTCCTCCTTCTCGTCTTCCTCCACCAATCCTGCTCCTCTTCCTCAGTCCTCCCTCTCCTCTTCAGTCCTCTTCCTCCTCAGTCCTTCTCGGTCCTCCTCTTTCTCCTCAGTCTTCCTCCTTCTCCTCCTCCTCCTCAGTTCTCTTCCTGACTTACGTACAACTATACTGATCTTTCAAATTTTATATCCTTGCAAAAATAAGGATAACCAAATTTACTCCAAGATTTTAATACCAAAACCAACATGGCTCATGTAAAAGGGGCCAGAAAGTTGTGTTCCATTTGGCCCTATATCCCAAGTTGACTTTCGGGCTTCACTTCTTAAAGACTTACCTTAGACCTTAGTGGAGGCAAATGTGAAAGGGGCCTGAAAGTTGTGTTCCATTTGGCCCTATATCCCAAGTTGACTTTCGGGCTTCACTTCTTAAAGACTTACCTTAGACCTTAGTGGAGGCAAATGGTCAACAAATAGCGATGTTGGAGCTTAGTGTGCTTAAACCCTGGCCTCCTTTTATACCATAGGAGGGGGGGGGGGGTCCAACCCGATGTCCGATATGAGGGTTGATGAGGCCAAAATCGGAATCGGAAAAATCGGAAAATTGAGAAATTTTAGAGAATCGATCTCTAAAACCTCTCAGAAGTGATATAATTCAACCAGAACCCCTACATATGCTATATTGTTATGAGAAAACGAACTAATTGGACATTCCAATAGTATGTTTTATGTGTTTTTCCACTGCAGGGGCTAGTATGCTCACTACTAGTTGGAGTTGTCATGTACTCCCAGACCCGAGTGCTTTGGCCTCTTGACGTGAGATCGATTGTTTCTGCTCATTAATTTTATCCCTGTTACTTGTTATTATGTATTAGTACAACACTAGGTACCGGGTTATATTTTGTGGTCCGGTCTTTAAACATACCATAATATCACTAGTACACTGCACCTTAAATGTATAGTCAAGTACATTTGTATCGTAACACATGCTTGGCTGGGGGATCATGTTTTGTGTCCGTTCGGTACCCTGTATTTTCAAAACGGACAAAAAGTAGAACGGACAAAAACAGACAAAACATTTAGATGTCCTCCTCCTCCTCCTCCTAAGTCTTCCTCCTCCTGAGTCCTTCTCCTCCTCAGTCCTCTTCAGTCCTCTTCCTGACTCCTCGTCCTCGTCCTTCTCCTCAGTCCTCCTCACCTTCCTCCTCAATTCCCTTCTCCTCCTCAGTCCTACTCCCAGTCCTCCTCCTTCTCCTTCTCCTTCTTCTTCTCCTCCTCCTCCTCCTCATCCTCATTTCTCCTCCTGATCCTCCTTCTCCTCCCCATCAGTCCTCCTCATAGTCGTCCTCCTCCTCCTGAGTCCTTCTCATCCTCCTCCACCTCCTGAGTCCACCTCCTGAGTCCTCCTCCTGAGTCCTCATCCTCCTCCTGAGTCATCATCCTCTTCCTCCTGAGTCCTCCCCCAGTCCTCCTCCTCCTTCTCCTCCTCATCCTCTGTCCTCCTCATAATCGTCCTCGTCCTCGTCCTTAGTCCTCCTCCTCCTTATCCTCCTCCTCAGTCCTCCCCCAGTCCTCATCCTCCTCCTTCTCCTCCTCCTCCTCCTCCTCCTCCTTCTCCTTTTTCTTCTCCTCCTAATCATTCCTCCTCCTCAGTCGTCGTCCTCCTCCTCCTCGTCCTTAGTCCTCGTCCTCTTCAGTATTCCTCCTCAGTCCTCATCCTCATCATCCTCCTCTTCAGTCTTCCTCCTGAGTCCTCCTCCTCGTCCTCCTCCACCTCCTCATTCCCCTCCTTATCCTCCTCCTCTTCAGTCCTCCTCATCCTCCTCCTCGTTCTCCTCCTTATCCTCCTCCTCCGCAGTCCTTCTCCTCAGTCCTCCTCCTCCGCAGTCCTTCTCCTCCTCGTCAGTCTTCCTCCTCGCCAGTCCTCCTTCTCCTTCTTCTCCTCCTACTCCTAAGTCCTCCCCCTCCTCCTCCTCAGTCCTCCTCCTCCCTCTCATCCTTTTCCTCCTTTTCCTCCTTCTCCTCCTACTCCTAAGTCATCCTCCTGCTCCTCAGTCCTCCCCCAGTCCTCCCCCAGTCCTCCTCCTCATCAGTCCTTCCCCAGTCCTCCTTCTCCTCCTCCTCATCCTCAGTCCTCCTCCTCATCATCCTCCTCAGTCCTCCTCCTCCTCAGTCCTCCCTAAGTCCTCCTCCTCAGTCCTCCTCGTCCTTAGTCCTCCCCCAGTCCTCCTTCTCCTCATCCTCAGTCCTCCTCCTCAGTCCTCGTCCTTCTTTTTTTTAACAGTCTTCCTCCTCGTCCTCGCTCTCGTCCCCCTCCTTCTCCTCCTTCTCGTCTTCCTCCACCAATCCTGCTCCTCTTCCTCAGTCCTCCCTCTCCTCTTCAGTCCTCTTCCTCCTCAGTCCTTCTCGGTCCTCCTCTTTCTCCTCAGTCTTCCTCCTTCTCCTCCTCCTCCTCAGTTCTCTTCCTCATCCTCCTCCTTCTTCTCTTCCTTCTCCTCCTAATCAGTCCTCCTCCTAATCAGTCCTCCTCCTCAGTCGTCCTCCTCCTCGTCCTTAGTCCTCGTCCTCATCGTCCTTAGTCCTCGTCCTCATCCTCCTAGTCCTCGTCCTTAGTCCTCGTCCTCATCCTCCTAGTGCTCGTCCTGGTCCTCCTCAGTCTTCCTCCTCTGTCCTCCTCAGTCCTCCTTCTCCTCAGTCCTCCTCCTCCTCATCAGTTTACACAATTTATTGTTACTAAAATGTTTTTAAACGCATTTGAGTCTGTAACATATTGACATGTTACTGTTACTGACTCAAAATGTGCTCGAGAATTTTTTTGTTTAATAGAGTTTTACTCTCCAGTACTATGGAAAAGTTGTTACATGATAAATAAAGATTTTGATAAATAAAGTGATTTTCATCCCTTTTAATGTTATTGAGGGGGGGGTCCAAGGGGAACTTTGGGGAACTTTGGGAAAGTCCCCCAAGATTTCTGAAGTTCCCCAAAAAAAAGTTCTCCAAAACTCCCCAAAGTTCCCCAAAATTCCCCAAAATTATTCAAAATTATTCAAAATTATTCAAAATTTCTCTAATATACATTAATACCCATTAATGTTAACATGTATGTTATTATAAGGTATAATCTTAACTTACTTGTTGATACTTGCAGCATGATAATTTTTTTGGCATGATAATTTTTTTGGGGAACTTTGGGGAACTTTGGGGAACTTTGGGGAATTTTGGGGAACTTTCTGAAGTTCCCCAAAAAAAAGTTCCCCAAAATTCCCCAAAATTCCCCAAAATTATTTGTTTCATTGATAATTTTTTGGGGAACTTTGGGAAAGTCCCCCAGGTTTCCTGAAGTTCCCCAAAAAAAAGTTCCCCAAAACTCCCCAAAGTTCCCCTTGGACCCCCCCCTATTGAAAATTGTGTAGACTATTCTTTGTATCTAACTGAGGATTGGAAGTTTGAGAAAGGACCAGTCATTAACCGTGCTACCCATTTCTGCAGATAGCCTGTTACAAATTGTGGAGACAAATTGTGGAGACAATTTAAATCAAAAGTTACTAAAGCGTTCGCTATTTGTTACGATTGTTATTACCAACCGTACCTCTTTCAATTGTGGACCGGGGTGGATGTTTCTGTCAAACAAGAGTTGATTCGACATTGTGTTGTTTTTCGGACGAAACGATTCTTGTTTGGAACAAGATACCATTTTGGAGTTCTGGGACCACCACCAATCGATTTCTTGTCATATTTAAGTACAGAAATAGCTACCTATATCGCCTAGAAACCTCAGAGGGAAGATTTAAATTTTCCCGATTTTTCCGATATGAGGGTTGATGAGGCCAAAATCGGGATCGGAATGATCGGAATTGATCGGGTTGGACCCCCGGGAAATTCTAAAAGATACTGCTGTATTGTGCCTGGCTCGGTCTACAACCCAAGCAACCCTCTTGCGTTAGTCGCATTTGTAGCAACTCAGCCAATCATTGTTCTCGAAAACACAGAGCCTGGAGCCTAGGCTTTAACGTGTGTTAAACTAGTGCAAGTGCCATTATGTTACAGGAAAAGTCTTGTTCTCAAGATAGCTAATGGTCGATATACATCGTGCTCAGACCGCTTCGTAGACTAGTAGCATAACGGCTTGTGAATGTATCGGTGATCGAAATATGAATGTTATTGTCCAAGTCTACCGTAGGACTGTATAGACGGTTAGACCCAATGGAGTCCTTAGCTTACCCCAGGGATTGATGTAGGAACCGACCGGGATGGGCTTTTGGCTGCCGGACCGGATTTTGCCGTATATCAATCTATTATCCGGTTAGCCGGATTTTGCCGGACCGGAACCGGTTGTTAGGAAGGGCAAATATAAGGCTGCCGGAACTTGCCGGAAAATTTAAATTAATCCTCATTATTGGGCTTTTGTCGTTATCAACTATGATATTTATTCTACTAAGCAATAGTTTGTAATTACACGATAAGTTCTGCATTCCTAAGAGCAATTTAATACAACCACACCGATGATATTTCCTGTTTAGGCCTAGCAGTAGACATTCACATAGCTTAAATATCAAATCAACAAGCAGTAAGTTGTAATCAGAGTAAACAAGAAGTAACAAGAGTAGACAAGTTATTATCAGAAATGATATGCAATTGGCATATCCTGCCAGACCCCTTGAGCGCGATTGGGCTGCACGACTTAGGGGACCCCCAATTATTAGGGGTCCCTCGGTGATCAGATCATGTCACCAATTAGTGACGTATAATTAGTGATGTGATCCTTCAGTAGAATTTAATTGTAGATTTCACACACACACACACACACACAGATTTATTGAGATTATTACTTAAAATATTTATAAGTATAATCACTGTTATTGTTAATTAGCGGACTAACATCGCTCGCTCGCTTTTCCCATTCATTCACGGCCTACAAATAATTTATTATTGGCGAATGAATTTCCCAAGGGTTTAAGATCTTAAAAAGTTAAGAACAGCTGCCCACGCGCTACAGCTTGACTTAGGCACTAGGCAGTGATTACAGTGATAACTGTTGATTGACCCTTCCAGATCGTAGAGGTCTGCAACACATGCTCGATTTGCACATGCATTGTTTTTATCTCTCTATAACTATAATAATAAAGTAATAAGCAATTTAAAGTTATGTCCGTAGCCCGCTCGTTGCACGTGCATATTAATTATGAGTAATTAAACTTGCATGTTGTAGCATATTATTATATATTTTACCAAACCCCATAATTGGGTAGAGTGGACCGTTGCCAGTGTTTCACAAAACTCGGAGCCAAAACTGGATCATAATAATAAATTGTGATAAAGAGCATTACTAGAGCTACTGTTCGTAATAAGGTTCGGTTCTCCTCTATACTACATAGGTTTTGGACTCGAGGCTTCCCCCTGGTAATGCGATCTCGGAAGGCAGGCCTCCCCTTTGCAACACAATGTCGGAAGCGGGAGCTCTCGATATAGGAGGTACGTATCGAGAATGACTCGGACCGAAAATGTTCTAAGTAAAAACTTTTTCAAAGTTTTCTGGAAATCACTTTTCTCCACGTTTCATGCTACCATGTTCATTATTATCCGAAAATATTTGTTCGGTTTTTTGAATTCCGCACTTAGTCAAAACATTTTTGATTTTTCAAAAGATTTGAGTTAAAAAGGGAAGAAAAGTATGCATTTCAAGATTTTAGAAATACATTTTTTTGAAGAAATATCCGGCAAAAATCCGGCAAAATTTTCTGAAACCGGACCGGAGCCGGAACCGGATATTGAAGCCGGATATCTGGCCGGATCCAGATTCAGCCGTATATCCGGTCGGTTCCTAGATTGATGGCCATCATTTGTCATCGATTGTTATGGTGAGCTAAGGACTTTACTAAATCTACTTTGGGCGATCCTCGATCAAGAAAAAAATAAGAGTGAGTTAACATACTTTCGCACCGTTTTAAGTAAGAAAATGTAATGCGTGTTTTCGAATATAATACGTGGGTTTATACTTTTGCATTTCAACTGCGATTGTGAAGTCCCGGCCGTAGGCACGGGTTACACTAGTATTTATATATATATATATATATATATATATTTTGTAGCTGTACTCCTACACATTAAAAGTCGGTGTTGATTAGATCTTCGAAATAAGTCTTTGCATCATATATATACAATATACATTATTGTACATCACATCAGGAGTATACCAAGGATCCAGCCAACAAATGGATGGACAAAGAAGCAGCCATCTACATAGTCATATCCCTGGCTGTCAAGACTAAAACTGAGAAACACGGCGCCACCACCGCCAACACTTTCATCAGCCTCTCCGACTTCTATCAGAACCAGATATGTGTCGAACTGACAAACCCTAACTGCCATCCGATAGTTCGATCTGCGGCTATTAAATATATCATGACTTTCAGGTAGGTAGATTATGTTTGTTATTTCTAACCGGATTGTTTTGAAGAGTTATTGGTTCCTCGTTGTACATCAAATTGAATTTAAAACCGCCCAACTTATAGCGATACGGTTCAAGTCCAGCTACTACGATACCGTCCAGTGTCGTTGAATGGCATGATTACACGATTACATTTTGATATGTTTATAGCATAAACAAATTAAGCTTAAACTAACCTGATCAGGTCAACTCTACCGAGGGAGATTACTGTGTCCACCATACCCCTTCTAGCACAACTCATTGGGGATAAAAACATCGTAAGTTAATGTTATTATATACATGTAATTGTGCTTATGAAGAATTATGTTAGGTGTCTTTGATCAAAGCTGGAACGTATAATGTTTTAAGTAAGTTAAAAGATTGTAAGATTGTAATTTATGCCGCTGTAAATATAATGGTATGTTCGAGATCATGTCTGAACAATTGAATAGGTTGTGCACAGCTACGCAGCCTCTGCGATAGAGAAGATCATGATTGTCAAACTCCCCAACTTCACTGCTCTTAGTCCTGGTGAGGTGGCGCCCTGTTTTGAGGTTATCCTCGCTAACCTTTTTTCCTCATTTTCTGTGGACGGCAGCGCTGAAAACGAGGTTAGTGTCTCTATTTTTCTGGCAGGAATTCAATTCAAAATTCAAACCAGATTGCTACCAATTGGTATGTATGAAGTCCGTATCGTACCTGTACTTTCACTTACGCTAACAATAAAATCTGAAAAATATCCAACGCGTGAATTAACAATTAGTGAATTAACAATTAGTTTAAAACTGTCAAACTGAATGTAATTAAAACACTCTCCAGTACCTAATGAAGCTGCTAATGAGGAGCGTCTCCCTGATGAAGGATCAACTTCCTCCACCCCTAGTAGAAAACCTAATCACAGCTCTTACTGGCAAACTGGGCGAGATTTGCAAGAACCCTAGCAAACCTCACTTTAACCACTACGTGTTTGAGACCTTCTCTTGTCTTATTCGGGGCACTTGCATTGGAAAACCTGAGAAAATTGCAGGTAGGTTAGGTCATGTGATTAACTCATATGCTCCACCTTATATATAATATATATATTTTTTAAATATGGTACAACCTGTGTAGTTTTATTCACGAAGTTGAGATATGTTTTATTTGTATCCTCTTCTTTGAACCTGTAACATTCCTCCCAAGGTTTCGAGGCGGTTCTCTTTCCAGCATTCCAAGATATTTTACAAAAAGATGTTACAGAGTTCATACCTTACGTCTTCCAGGTTTCTAAATACTCTTAATCTTATATTTCAACATTTTTCTAATCTCCTATTTAGGATTACTCTAGCCTCTAACTTTTGTTTTTATTTCAAGCTCTTTTTCTACAACTTTAACAAACGAGACATTTTCAATTTTGTAAAACTTAACCAAATTCCAACTCTCCGGAAAGGTACTATCACTGATGTTGGAGCTACAGAATCGCCCGATACCAGCCCAATACATGGCCCTCTTCCCCTTCCTTCTCTCTCCCCAACTCTGGGAACGACCTGGGTCCATTCCTCCTTTAACTCGGCTTATCCAGGCTTACATCGAGAAAAATCCAGATGGAGTTAAGGACAGCGTAACCAGCATTCTTGGGATTGTTCAGGTGGGTAACAGATGATACACGATTTTAAAGTAGTTAATAAATGTATGTTGAATAGAATTAGGTGACTATTTAGTTTAATTTTATGTATAAAAAGAGACTTTATCCTGAGTTTTCTTGATTCAAAGTTCGATATCAAATTCAGAAACTGATCGCTTCCCGATCAAACGACCACTTTGGGTTCTACCTACTGAACACAATGTTGGAGCACATGGACAAAGCTGTCCTACAAACATTCCTGAAGAGCGTATTTTCTCTTCTCTTCCAGAGAATGCAGTCAAGTTAGTAAATTTATCAATTGAAAGGTATTAATAATTCATTTGTTCATCCTTAGAAGTTATTTATTTTTCAGTTCAATAAATTTTAAGAGGAAGTATATTGTGTAATTTTAATACGAGGTGTAAATCGTTCTTTGATCCCTAACAAAACTCCCTATACTAAACCAGGTAAGACAACGAAGTTTATGAAAAATTTCATTGTGTTCATGTCCCTGTTTGCGGGAAAGATTGGGGCTCAAGCTTTGATAGAAACAATTGATAGTATTCAGCAAGGTCTCTTTGGGATGGTGGTTGAGAAAATATTCGTCGCAGAACTACAGAAAATTGCTGGTAAGTAGCCAAATATTGGCACCAGTAGTATGATACGTTTTTTAATTTTATGTAACTTGGGGTCGTTCACATATCACGTACTCACTGAGGTGGAGCCTGGAGGGAGGGGGTTTCTAAATGATTACGCTAGTGTAATTTTAACACAATAGCTATGTTTAAAACTGACTACGAAGGGGAGGGGGTGGGTAAAAAATGGGCCAAAAAGTGTGAACGACCCCTAAATAACATCAACAATTCTGTCAGACTCAATTATCCAATTTATAAATCACCCTTCTGATAACACGCTCCCACCAGGTGAAACTGAGAGGAAGATAACAGCGGTGGGAGTAACCAAGATCCTCACCGAGGGTCCAGCCATGTTAAACGACACTTACATCAGCCTGTGGGCTGGGCTCCTCAATGCCCTGGTTCACATGTTCGAGGAGGGAGTTGACACTTCCACCCCTCAGGTAGAGTGGCAACCATGTGGTTTTGTGGTTAAAAATCCACTATATACTATATAGGCCGTTAAACCAACTCTCTAATGCATCTACTTCGTACGAATAGTTCATTTTATATTTGCTTTATTTTTCATTTGTTTCATTATATTATAAACAGAAATTTGTAATAAAACTTTTGGTCGCAGGACGAACATTTTATCGAGATAGAAGACACTCCGGGTTACACCACTGCCTTTAACCAGCTTGTCTTTGCCACTAAGAAACCCCTGGATCCCTTCGCCGGTGCGGTAGCCAACCCAAAGGTTCACCTCGCAGAGTCGTTGAAGAAAGCGAGTGTGCGGTACCCTGGCAAATTGCAACCTCTTATCCAGAGTGGAGTCAAGGGACAGGCCATCAACAAACTCCAGGAATACCTCTTATCAGCTAATATTGCGTCTTTAAGTTGAATCTGAGGGGTGAGGACTGAGGAGGCCTTGTTAAGACGCCGATTTTAAGTTTATATTCTCGTATTTAATGAGTTTCACTCGAATGGCAGAAGCTGAACTTTTTTTTAATTATTTGTAATTTTAAATTTTTAGAATATTTAAATTTAATACGTATATAATATAAGGCCCGGCCTTGATGTTTTAAAAGTGTGAAATTATGAGCAGTTTCTACCAATCGACGCGACGGTTTTTATATTTAAAATCATACCCTTTATAGTTTATATGCGTTTTGAAATAAGTAATTTACAGATTTTTTTCCGGGGCTATTGCGGGCACTTAGTGATTTAATTTAAAATGCTAAGTTTTCTGGTCTGAATGTCAGGAAACTAAGAATAAAACTAGGGCTTTTCGAGTGTTCTCCAAATCATTGTAACTTCGAGTTCAGGTATTCAATTTAAAATTGCCGCCCAACTTTATAATTATTTTGTTCAACTAGTATAAGACTACATTATTATGGCACACGTACCTACGCATACACGGGGCTTTTTCCCAAACTCCACAGTCGACCTGGACTGGATTTTACTAACTGTGGGGGGGGTCCAACCCGATGTCCGATATGAGGGTTGATGAGGCCAAAATCGGAATCGGAAAAATCGGAAAATTGAGAAATTTACTGAATCAATCTCTAAAAGCTCTCAGAAGTGATATAATTTAACCAGAACCCCTACATATGCTATGTATGCTATATGAAAACGAACCAATTGGACAATCCAATAGTATGTTTTATGTGTATTTCCACTGCAGGGGCTAGTATGCTCACTACTAGTTGGAGTTATCATGTACTCCCAGACCCGAGTGCTTTGGTCTCTTGTGAGATCGATTGTTTCTGCTCATTGATTCTTTCCATGTTACTTGTTATTATGTATTAGTACAACACTAGGTACCGGGTTATATTTTGTGGTCTGGTCTTTAAACATACCATAATATCACTAGTACACTGCACCTTAAATGTATAGTCAAGTACATTTGTATCGTAACACATGCTTGGCTGGGGGATCATGTTTTGTGTCCGTTCGGTACCCTATATTTTCAAAACGGACAAAAAGTAGGGCGGACAAAACGGACAAAAACAGACAAAACATTTAGATGTCCTCCTCCTCCTCCTCCCTAGTCTTCCTCCTCCTTCTCATAAGTCCTCCTCCTCCTAAGTCTTCCTCCTCCTCCTGAGTCCTTCTCCTCCTGAGTCCTCTTCAGTCCTCTTCCTGACTCCTCGTCCTCCTTCTCCTCAGTCCTCCTCACCCTCCTCCTCAGTCCTACTCCCAGTCCTCCTCCTTCTCCTTCTCCTCCTCCTCCTCATTTCTCCTCCTCATCCTTCTCTTCCCCATCAATCCTCCTCATAGTCGTCCTCCTCATAGTCGTCCTCCTCATAGTCGTCCTCCTCATAGTCGTCCTCCTCATAGTCGTCCTCCACCTCCTGAGTCCTCCTCCTGGGTCCTCCTCCTCATCCTCCTCCTCCTCATCCTCCTCCTCAGTCATCCTCCTCTTCCTCCTCAGTCCTCCCCCAGTCCTCCTCCTCCTTCTCCTCCTCCACATCCTCCTCCTCCTTCTCCTCTTCATCAGTCCTCATCCTCTGTCCTCATCATAATCGTCCTCGTCCTCATCCTCCTTCTCAGTCATCCTCCCCCTTAGTCCTCGTCCTCGTCCTCCTCAGTCTTCCTCCTCATCATCCTCCTCCTCCTCAACAGTCCTCCTCCTCCTTCTCCTACTCCTAAGTCCTCCTCCTTCTTCTCCTATCGATCCTAATCAGTCCTCATCCTCAGTCCTCCACTAGTCGTCCTCGTCCTTAGTCCTCCTCCTCCTCCTCCTCTTCCTCCTCCTGAGTCCTCCTCCTCTGGAGTACTCCTCCTCATCAGTCCTCCTCCTCCTCTTCATTCCTCCTCCTCATTCCTCCTCCTCATCCTCCTCTACCTCCTCAGTCCTCCTCCTGAGTCAACATCCTCCTCCTCCTCCTCAATCTCCTCCTTATCCTCCTCCTCCTCAGTCCTCCTCCTCCTCCTCCTCCTCCTCCTCCTCATTCTCATCCTTATCCTCCTCCTCCTAAGTCCTCCTCCTCCTTCTCCTCCTTCTCCTCCTAATCAGTCCTCTTCCTTAGCCCTCGTTATCATCCTCCTAGTCCTCGTCCTTAGTCCTCGTCCTCATCCTCCTCAGTCTTCCTCCTCAGTCCTCCTCCTCCTTCTCCTCCTCATCAGTCCTCCTTAGCCTCCTCCTCCTCATCCTCCTCCTTAGTCCTCCTCATCCTCAGTCATCTTCCTCAGTCCTCATCCTCATCCTCCTCAGTCATCTTCCTCAGTCCTCATCCTCATCCTCCTCAGTCCTCCTCTTACTCGTCAGTCCTCCTCCTCCTCCTCCTCCTCCTCCTCATCCTCCTCCTCCTCCTCAGTCCTTCTCCTCCTCGTCAGTCCTCCTCCTCTTCCTCATTCCTCCTTCTCCTCCTTCTCCTCATCCTCAGTCCTCCTCCTCCTCCTCCTCCTTCTCCTTCTTATCAGTCCTCCTCGGTCCTCGTCTTCGCTCTCGTCCTCGTCCTCAGTTCTCCTCGTCCTTAGCCCTCGCTTCCTCTTAGTTATCCTCCTCCCCGTCCTCAGTCCTCCTCTTCCTCCTCCTCCTCCTCACCAATCCTGCTCCTCTTCCTCAGTCCTCCCTCTCCTCTTCAGTCCTCCTCCTCATCAGTCCTCCTCCTCCTCCTCCTCAGTCCCCTCGGTCCTTCTCCTCCTCCTCAGTCCTCCCCAGTCCTCCTCCTCCTCAGTCTTCCTCCTTCTCCTCCTCCTCCTCCTCAGTCCTCCTCTTTTTCAGTCCTCCTCTTCCCCCTCATCAGTTTACACAATTTATTGTTACTAAAATGTTTTTAAACGCATTTGAGTCTGTAACATATTGACATGTTACTGTTACTGACTCAAAATGTGCTCGAGAATTTTTTTGTTTAACAGAGTTTTACTCTCCAGTACTATGGAAAAGTTGTTACATGATAAATAAAGATTTTGATACACTTCATCCCTTTTAATGTTATTAAAAATTGTGTAGACTATTCTTTGTATCTAACTGAGGATTGGAAGTTTGAGAAAGGACCATGGTCATTAACCGTGCTACCCATTTCTGCAGATAGCCTGTTACAAATTTTGGAGACAATTTAAATCAAAAGTTACTAAAGCGTTCGCTATTTGTTACGACTGTTATTACCAACCGTACCACTTTCAATTGTGGACCGGGGTGGATGTTTCTGTCAAACAAGAGTTGATACGACAGTGTGTTGTTTTTCGGACGAAACGATTCTTGTTTGGAACAAGAAACCATTTTGGGTTCTGGGACACCCACCAATCGATTTCTTGTCATATTTAAGTACAGAAATAGCTACCTATATCGCCTAGAAACCTCAGAGGGAAGATTTAAATTTTCCCGATTTTTCCGATATGAGGGTTGATGAGGCCAAAATCGGGATCGGAATGATCGGAATTGATCGGGTTGGACCCCCCCCCCCCCCCAACTGTACTCAAAATATTTGAAACCGGAAACAAATTTACGGGTATCACACGTTAATTACATAGTACTATAGTAGTAAGTTCAGTTTTATGTTGCATTTGGACACGAAGGGATCCTTCGTAAATAAACTACAACTTTATCAAGCAAAATTCATATAATCGTCATAATTTATTAACCCAACCCTGAAAATTGTGACAAAAACAAAATTTAATCAAATAAAATCTAAATCCAATGGGGTACAACTCCACTCGGAAGATTACAGCATAGTATGAAACTTGATTGACGATGTCAACCATTCCAGATCGTTGCTTCTTGCGAAGCAAGAATGCTAGTTTGCGCGGCGCGTCGAAGCGGCGAAGTCCTCCAATATGAAACAATCTCAATATTTAAAATAGTAAAACTAAATCTTATACGCAGTTCTGGCCAAAGCTAGTTATCGAACAAAATTGGAGGATTTCGACGCGCCGCGCAAACTATCACATATCATTCTTGCTTCTCGAAGGGTCAACGAACAAAAATACACCAATCGGTCTAAAATAAAAACCCGCGCTCACTAAAAACCGGCGCTGTGTACTGTTCCGTCACTGTGCACTGACAATTGATAGCGCTAAAAATTCTTGTTAAATTAGTGACGATAAACATAAATACATGACTGACAACCTTGACGGATGTTACTCGTCTAAATTTCTTCGAAGTAGCGCGCGCCGCTTTCTTCTCGAAATGATGGCAAGTGCTACGAAGTAACGCGCGCCGGGCAGGGACAAAAGGATTTCGCGGTTATTTTGGCCAAAAATCGCGGCACCGCGACAAGCCAAACTAGGCTAATTCGCGGCGGGAATTTCTAAAATCGCGGCAAACAATCGAAAAATCGCGACGAATTCGCGGCAAAAAATAATGTATTTACAGTGCTTAGTTAGAGTTCACATATTATTTGACTATTCTATTTGATCGGCTCATGTCCCTTGAGGATGTGATCTCATTATATGATCTGATACAGGCTGATGGGGATCCATAACAACAAGAGCTGCCATAACTTTTGACATGATCTCAAATGTTGCAATGTCATACGTACTGTATGACATATCTCGTTATCGATACTATATAACTTTCAACAGACGACAGGAGACATCATCATTGATCATGAACGACCATCTACACTTCACAACTATAGCAATGGAATACTACGAACTTTTCAACCCAATTCCCATATCCCTACCTAGTCTATCCCCATCTAGTATCCAACCTTTACCCCTTGAAGCTTACATCAACCTGGACGACATCCTTACCCCGGCCCCCTGCACGAACCTTCTAGAAATTCCAACCACATCCCGAGGGAAGCCCATGATTGTTTCTTATGTGGTCTACGACGAGATTACATGCTCTACAAAATAGCTTCCCATTGTCAGCATAAAACGATGATTTGCCAAATTCAGCCACTCTCGTGGAAGCTGTTACATTGCCCTGTTTAGCCTGTTTCGAGCGTTTGCTAGACGAAGGTCCAGCCGGTTTGACAAAGCGGTCCATTATAACAAGCGAATACAATACCAAGCGAATAACGATGACGACATATCTGACAAGTGACGATTCAATAACAACACTGATTTAACATACTGTTCGATTTCTTAATCCATTGTATGTCTTCTGGTCAACTTTATGTCGTTTGGTCAAGTTTTTTATGTCTACTGGTCAACTTTATGTCGTCTGGTCAACTTTATGTCGTTTGGTCAAGTTTTATATGTCGTTTGGTCAACTTTATGTCGTCTGGTCAAGTTTTATATGTCTACTGGTCAACTTTATGTCGTCTGGTCAAGTTTTATATGTCGTCTGGTCAAGTTTTATATGTCTACTGGTCAACTTTATGTCGTCTGGTCAAGTTTTATATGTCTACTGGTCAACTTCCATATACGATCTCGGAAGGCAGACTTCCCCTTCGCAATACGAGCTCGGAAGCGGGAGCTCCGCCTTCAGAGGTACGTATCGAGAATGACTCGGACAGAAAATTTTCTAAGTCAAAATTTTTCAAAGTTTTTCTGGGAACTACTTTTGTTCATGTTCCATGCTACCCTGATCATTTTGAGCCGAAAATATTTTTTCGGTTTTCAAAGTTCACACATACCCTTCGATACACGATTTTGGACTAGAGGGCTCCCCTTGTATTGACGGATGTTACTCGTCTAAATTTCTTCGAAGTAGCGCGCGCCGCTTTCTTCACTTGCCCGACGGCAAGTGCTACGAAGTAGCGCGCGCCGGGCCAGACCATTAACAATGGTCAACCCTTGTAATGCGATCTCGGAAGGCAGCTGCCTCCCCTTCGCAATACGAGCTCGGAAGCGGGAGTTCCGCCTTCAGAGGTACGTATCGAGAATGACTCGGACAGAAAATGTTCTAAGTCAAAATTTTTCAAAGTTTTTCTGGAAACTACTTTTGTTCATGTTTCATGCTACCCTGATCATTTTGAGCCGAAAATATTTTTTCGGTTTTCAAAGTTCACACATACCCTTCGATACACGATTTTGGACTCAAGGGCTCCCCTTGTAATGCGATCTCGGAAGGCAGGCCTCCCCTTCGCAATACGAGCTCGAAAGCGGGAGCTCCGCCTTCAGAGGTACGTATCGAGAATGACTCGGACAGAAAATTTTCTAAGTCAAAACTTTTCAAAGTTTTTCTGGAAACTACTTTGTACTTTTGTTCATGTTTCATGCTAGTGCTACCCTGATCATTTTGAGCAGAAAACATTTTTTCGGTTTTCAAAGTTCACACATACCCTTCGATACACGATTTTGGACTCGAGGGCTCCCCTTGTAATGCGATTTCGGAAGGCAGGCCTCCCCTTCGCAATACGAGCTCGGAAGCGGAAGCTCCGCCTTCAGAGGTACGTATCGAAAATTACTCGGACAGAAAATTTTCTAAGTCAAAATTTTTCAAAGTTTTTCTGGAAACTACTTTTGTTCATGTTTCATGCTACCCTGATCATTATGATCCGAAAATATTTTTTCGGTTTTCAAAGGTCACACATACCCTTCGATACACGATTTTGGACTCGAGGGCTCCCCTTGTAATGCGATCTCGGAAGGCAGGCCTCCCCTTCGCAATACGAGCTCGGAAGCTCCGGAAGCTCGGAAGCTCCGCCTTAAGAGGTACGTATCGAGAATGTACCTACAATCGGAACTCACGGAAGGCTGTAAATGTGATTAGTTTCATATTATACTTAATACTTGTAGAAAACGTGACATTTGGCCCGCAGATTTTACGGAAAATACGCAAACTTGGTCCTCAGATTTAAAGGAAAATGCACAAATTTGGTCTTCAGATTTAAAGGAAAATGCGCGATTTTTCGCGGAGGACTAAAAAATCGCGATTTGTCGCGGAGAATGGGAAATTTCGCGATCTGTCGCGGAAAACGTAAAAAATCGCGATTTGTCGCGGAGAATGGGAAATTTCGAGGTTTCGTACATGCCGCGAAATCCTTTTGTCCCTGGCGCCGGGCCAGACCATTAACAATGGTTTAACGGGTGATACTTTCACATAGCCATGTTGCATGTGTCTACGCGTACTGCGTGACGCGCTTGTTTCGGCGGTCGCGCGCTACTGCAAGCGAGAGGGCTCTGGTTAGAGCATGGAGCAAGGTGATACTCGTAAAATATCTGTCCCATATATTGGCCGGACCGTCGACGCGACGAGTCCAACTCGGCGCGCGTCCTGGTAGGTTGTAAACCTACAAACAATGGTCAACTGACAACCATACACTGTGACGATAAACACTGAAAACATATTAATATTATCAATATCTCCACCAAATACCAGCTTTATTTACAATTACGATCAAATCCATCAACTATACAGCAAGAAAGTATAGGTTCAAAATTTGTTAGTCTGACTGTACGAAATAAACGACAAGTCTTTTAAAAACATTGAACAAAATCTTGCTTCTTCCCTGTCTAATAAGATTGGTTTTGTTTCCTTTACGATCCCAAATATAAAAATTTCACAATTATAGTCCAGTTTTAATTTCTGTCAGTTTGATAATTCAGCAACAAAGATGCCTCCTGGCCCCCCTCTTTTCTCATTCTAGTTGTTATTGTCCTCAACACAACACATATTGTAAAAACTAAAAGACAGCACACACAAACTCGACAGAAACAGAGAGGAATCTGAAAATATAATAATGAAATTGAAAGATTTGAATGTTGGCACAAGTGGCCAGTGGGTTTGTTATACGTTGTATGCGGCTCCCCCTGTATCGTAGAAACTCTACTATAGTGAAACGACCGTGGGGGTCACAACGTGACAAGTCCAAATGCATTTTAGAGTCAAGATTAACAGTTACACGGATTTATAGTATAAGTTTATAAGTTTTTTAATATTTCAAGTCGATTTAGTGAAACTAACCAGTCCTCTGATCTCGTGGGGCAAAACGACTGAAGCCGTGTTTGAGTTAACATTGAGAACAATTAACTCAAAATATTTGCATTGTGTTGTGTTAAAGAATTTTAACACACTGTGGGTACAAGCTAAAATTCTAACAAACAAAAGCATTCTAGTAGAGGCTCTTACGGGCAAAAAGACGTGTTTTCTGCTACGAGTTTAGAGACCTAACCGCTAATTGGACACAATAGTATGATGTCTAAGGATCGATAATATGTTAAGAAGTATAAATTTGGCCTTATTAGTCACGTGCTATACCAATGCGCGTTTTAAACTTTGACAGTCTATTACTCTAAGGCAAATAAAGTAATTATATCCATATTTTGTCAGCAATAAGATCACATTATTTTCTATTTAGTGTGAAAATATGAGCTAGAACGGACATAATCTCGCTGAGTTATAGCTGTTTGAAATTTATGATGAACGCGCGGGTGCCAATTGATAACAACTAAATGCTTTTGCGCGTAGTGCGCGTCGAAAATTTGGCAAAAACGCTTGCGGAGTGACAATATTCAAACTTCGATTAAGTATATGAAGTGGGTACTTCTCGGAAAGGAAAAATTTAGGCAAACACGATGTGACTATTTTTGGGTTGATTTAATACAACTGCAAAAAATTATTCAAACTTAAAGCAAAAAAGTCAAAATTTTTACCACTTTTTTGGATTTTTACCTCAGAACAAATAGAGGGATTTGTTTTATTTTTATACAATCTTGTGCGGCTGTCTTTTAGCTATCTTTATGCAAGTTTTGCCGACATGCCAACAAAATTAACTTGCTCAAAATATCAAAAAACATGGTTTTTTGGCCTATTTTTGGCCCAAAAATCGGTTTTTTGCGATTTTACCCCAGAACAATCAGTCCAATCATCTTGAAACCACTTTCAATCGATTCTACGGTCAAAAATACGTCTAGTAAGGTGTATCTGGGGTCCCTAACGTATCGAGCAGACAATGCCCGTAAGAGCCTCTACTATTCCAGGCTATCATCTCACGATCATGATCACCTCATGGCTGGCTCCAACGAGGAAACACCCAGCACACAGCAGATCTAAATTATTTGTGTGCTATTAAGGCAGCGGGCTGGAGACTATAAGTATAAATACTGATCATTTCGTTTTGAACGTCAGACTTTGTTTTATTTTTTCATTTGCAGATCTCTTTATCTCTGTACCCACATTATTTTGTTTTCTGTTAACGCATAAGATTGTCATCCTTTGCCCGACCCTTTATCATTTATTTCATAACCATCCATCTTATGTTCTAATATTTGACATATTTTTGGCGCAGAAAAGTTTTTAAATCTAGAATGCCTCTGTATTTAACTCACCAGTCCAAACGCTCCTCTTCTGGACTATTTCTTCCATGGGAGCTAAATAGTAAATACCTCCTCTACTGCAGACTTAAGAGCTCTATTCAAAAAGTATCACTCCTCCAGATGAATGGTCCTCAATGTCAGCTCTTTGCTTTTAGCCATTATTAGCAGATCTTACTGGGCCGCGCTCAGCCTGTCATTCCGCCGAATCTCTATTTTCTATGTTTATGAATTGCTCTAACCAGAGCCCTCTCGCTTGCAGTAGCGCGTCACGCAGTAGCGCGTCACACAGTACGCGTATACACATGGCTATGTGAATTTATGAACATGATAGCCTGAGGTCCCCAGGTAATAGCAGATCAACACAGGTTATTACCTCCTCAGACCTTTACAAGCTTGGATGATAATTTAGTGAAACTCAACTGATGATCTTAAACATCATTCTTTCTCAATGATTATTAATATTCGTTCATATAAGCTGACATTGAGAACTATTCATTTGGAGGAGTGACACGTTTTGAAGAGAGCTATTGAGTCTGCAGTAGATTGAGTATATCTCCTGTTAAATACTGTTCACGACGCCTAAACACTATTGTCTTAATGCTTATAAGCAAAATAAGCCTCGATCCTCATGGAGCTATCTACTAATTCACTTGTATTGTAGGTAGCGATTATAAAATTCAGATAACATTACTGATTACTCTTCTGTGCCGTGTTCTGTGTTCAGTATTTTCAAGTAAATTTTACCAAAACCCATAATCATGGGTAGAGTGGACCGCTGCCAGTGTCTCTCTTTCCCAAACAAAAGGAAATGATATTAATTTGATTGACCGTTCTCAAATGCAAAATGATACCGAGAATGAAATCGGTCGCTCGCTTTTCCCATTCATTTACAATTGTAATAGATTAAGAAGAACTACCCAAAGGCAGCTGTACTCGGCAATGAAGATTCAATACACTCCAGCTTGTTCAATAAGTAATAACTACCACCCTTGTCCCTTACCCCGAAATACTAGGTATCGACCCGAACGCAACCCAAAGAGATTTTTACAGCATCTGATTGATGTAATCAATCGAAACTTATTTATACAATTCGTAAGCCGTGAATGAATGGGAAAAGCGAGCGACCGATTTTATTCTCGGTATCATTTTGCATTTGAGAACGGTCAATCAAATTAATATCATTTCCTTTTGTTTGGGAAAGAGAGACACTGGCAGCGGTCCACTCTACCCATGATTATGGGTTTTGGTAAAATGTATGTATATATATATAATATATACATACATATTCAGGGATAGACGCTTTGCCAGTCAATTGTAGCCTGTATTTAATTGTCCATAGATTCAAAAGTATAAAAGATAAAGCCATTTCCGACCACAGGTCTTGCAAATAATTGTTTACACTTTAGTTTACATTGTATAAAAAAATTATTTGACGTCATAAACACCCCTTGATGACGTCATCAAGTTAACCGTTTTTAAAACTTGATTTTTGACAAAGTAATAACTTTTAAAATTAATTTTAAACCATTAAGGAGTAATTTTATTCAAAATCTGAGGAGATTTTTACCTTAGATAATTGTTCAAGCATTCTGAAAATCTACCGGAAAGTTTTTCTAGCTTGCTCCTTCATAAAGATATTCGTCATTGAAGTTTGTGCTTTTTTGAAGAATTATTTTATAAAAACGTCAATTTTGCGATTTAGTATTCTCTGGTGTTGGGCCATGCCTTGAGTTGAGGAGCTCAGTTCTGCTTCCTATAGGTATAAATTGTGCATTAGGCTAGTTTTGAAGTTGAAAATCGAAAAGTTGCACACGTGGGGACACGCCCAAATTGATAGAAAATTGCTAAAATCACTGAAAATTGCTGTTTTCGTCATTTTCTGTCAACTTTAGAGTGCCGTTGTGATTACAGTTCTTCTTGAAATACTTTGAAACTTTGCATGCTTATCAAGCTATATATAAAACAATTACATGCAAAAATTTACGGCGATTCAATATTGGATGCGCACGCAACGTCCGCTCAAAGTTTGCACGTGCGAAAGGTGAGAATTTTGCTCATTCGTGATTTCCAACAAATTCTGCTTTGCCACGACAGTTTAATGTCATTATATATGAATTTAATGCCAACTTGAATGAGTATTAGGTGGCATATTCAGTCAGTGATCGACCGATATGCTTACCTAAACACAAGGAAATGTTTTTAAAGGAAAATTTCGAAATCGTTGAAACTTCCTCCTTATTAATTAATGAAGATATCAGTTTATATTTCGACTTTATAAAGTACCCTGACATTATAATCAAAAAGAGATGATATTTTACCAAAACCCATATTCATGGGTAGAGTGGACCGCTGCCAGTGTCTCTCTTTCCCAAACAAAAGGAAATGATATTAATTTGATTGACCGTTCTCAAATGCAAAATGATACCGAGAATGAAATCGGTCGCTCGCTTTTCCCATTCATTTACAATTGTAATAGATTAAGAAGATCTACCCAAAGGCAGCTGTACTCGGCAATAAAGATTCAATAAACTTCAGCTAATTCAATAAGCAATAACTACTACCCTTACCCCGAAATACTAGGTATCGACCCGAACGCAACCCAAAGAGATTTTTACAGCATCTGATTGATGTAATCAATCGAAACTTATTTATACAATTCGTAAGCCGTGAATGAATGGAAAAAGCGAGCGACCGATTTCATTCTCGGTATCATTTTGCATTTGAGAACGGTCAATCAAATTAATATCATTTCCTTTTGTTTGGGAAAGAGAGACACTGGCAGCGGTCCACTCTACCCATGAATATGGGTTTTGGTAAAATATATATATATGTATATATATAGATATCACGACAATCTGTTGTAAAACAGGGGTTCTAGAAAACCCACTTCCCGATGTTCCTGAAACCTGAAACTTTTTTTGCAGTCGATTTGGTCAACGTCTAGACGCCTTGAAAAATTTCAGATCTCTAACTCGATTTTAACATGGTTTTTAAGGCACCTGAATATGGCGATTTTGGGTTTTTTACCGAATTTCGTATAACAGTGCTGGCGAGTATTTTATGCAAATTTCTTAAAAATCTCAACATAACTATTTTTTATTCCTGTCATCTTTGACATCAAATTAGAATGTTTTGAACTAAAAATAAATCTGCTGAACGACTTCCGATGAGTCTTAATGCCTGAAAAACTCCTGCCGGAGGCGGCGGCCTTCGGCCGCCGCCTCCGGCCGGAGTGCACGCTTCGCGTGCACGAAAGAGGCTTGTAACGTGTACCAAAGGGGGTATAATAGTAAAGGGGGTATAATAGTAAAGGGGGTACATAGTATACCCACAATAAATGCACCGGTCGTGCTTGCCAGCACTGTGATTAGCAGGACACAGTTTGCCCCTTGTAGTCCAAATTTACATTCCTCATTGCTAGAATTCATTCCTTAAAACAAATTTTTTCTAAAATTGTTCCAGATTCTCCCTCTTTGCATGTTGCACCCTTTTTGAGAGTGAGACCTATTACTGAAAGCATATTTTTTTTAATTTGCAGGACTTTTCCTTTGACCCTTATGATAAATCTGGTTAGAGCAAGGTGATACTCGTAAAATATCTGTCCCATATATTGGCCGGACCGTCGACGCGACGAGTCCAACTCGGCGCGCGTCCTGGTAGGTTGTAAACCTACAAACAATGGTCAACTGACAACCATACACTGTGACGATAAACACTGAAAACATATTATCAATATCTCCACCAAATACCAGCTTTATTTACAATTACGATCAAATCCATCAACTATACAGCAAGAAAGTATTGGTTCAAAATTTGTTAGTCTGACTGTACGAAATAAACGACAAGTCTTTAAAAAACATTGAACAAAATCTTGCTTCTTCCCTGTCTAATAAGATTGGTTTTGTTCCCTTTACGATCCCAAATATAAAAATTTCCTAAAATTGTTTTCGAGAGACATGTTTCTCCCTCTTTTGTTTTGTATTAAAGATCAATTATTGATCATATCGATCTACAGTACGTGAATCTTTTCATTGATTTCAGCATTTTTATAAACGGCAGCTATTGCCTGGCCTTTTTAGAATAAAATGGCCCCAAAAATGTATAGTTTAGGGATTTCATTCCGAGAATTTTAAACTATTTACGGAATGAAACAGTTATTATGGTCTATAAGCTGCATGACATTGACAACCATATTGTGACTTAAAAATTAAATTCGTAGTTGATCGTTTTCTATCAAACTAAACTATAAAGGAAGCAAGACAGTTGTGAGTTGACAGAGTCAAGATGTCCAAATCCGTGCTCCAAATAGAAGATGAGCACGAGCAAAGCTGCTTGGTGAAAAAAGAAAATGAAAGCAAATCATGGACTAAAATAGACTTACTACTTCTCGTATTTGGTTCGTTAATTCATCTGGGGGATGGAGTGGAAATATACTTGCCCGGTAAATTATTAAAATAAATATATATAGTTGATATTACAAATTGAAACGATGGGTTAAGTCAAACAATTGTTTCAATCATGAAAGTATGATATCATCAGTGACAACTATAGTTGATATAATATATTTGATAGTTAATCAGGCTTTTAGTAAAAACTGCTTATTACTCAAAATCAAGAGGTCGATCAAAAGCAGCAGCAGTTAATTAATAAATAGCCCTCTTTTTAGATTTACTAGCAGGAACCCGTCTACCCTAAAATGGTGTCAAGACTCGAGAGAATAAAATAATTATTACCTATTTATCGAGTGGCAACACTTCTGGCAGCCAAGACCAGCCAGGATAAAAGCCTCATCATGGCAAATCTTAGACGTCGTTTGCGATTTGAGCTACTTAAAACAGTTTTGATTGCAGTGAGAGGACACAGAGGACGGTATTATGAGAAAGCAATACCTGTTGACGAACTGGACCTAAATCTCGCACACACCACCAGCGATGAAGACAGGGGTGATGATGTTGATGATGAAGATGAGGAAGTTGATGATGAGGTTGAGAATGTAGAGGAAGAGGTTGCTGAAGAGTGAGCTGAAAAGAAGACTAGATTCTATTCTAATTTATTGATTATCATATTTATTGAAATAAACATATAATATCCATTACTCCAGGAGTGATGACAGGATATGAATTACCTATTTAATTTGCGTTTTTGACACCACTTGGGAGTCCAAATTTTGGGCATTAAAATTCTTATTCCTTGGCCAATTTTTAATTTTTTGTATATCTTTTACGGTTTTTGCGGAAGGTCGCATTAAAGTTGATGCCCTGGTGTCAGTAAAATGGCACGAATCCATATATCCATATATATATATAATTCGAACAATTGAAACAAATCAAATTGGCGGGCAAACGATCCGTTTCATGATATGTATAAAAACAATACCAATCATCAGTGCCCGCCAATTTGATTTGTTTCAATTGTTCGAATTATAATGCTCCTGCTTAACTGCAGTCGAGCACTCTCTTTGGGAAACCAAACAACAACTATTTATTATATATATATATATATATATATCGTCTCGCTTTATATATAGTAAGATGCTTCATCTCTCAATTGTCAATATCCTACGCTTGATTTCCAAATATGTAATATATTCATAAGTAGAAAAACTTGATTTGTTATTTTTAATCGATTTCTGAAGTAACAATTCAACTCTCTCCCTCCCCCAGGAGTGATAACACAAGAGGTGTCATGTGACCTAGGACTAACAAACCTCCAAAAGAATTTTCTAGATTGTATCCTCTACCTCACACTGACAATATCTATTACTATATCTGGACACCTCTCTGACAGGTCAGTGAAGGTGATACTAATATTACGGCACTATCCGTCGCGGAGTCGAGTCCGCGGCGGAGCCGCCGGACTCCGAGCGGACTCCGAGCGGACTCCGAGCGGACTCCGGCGGAGCCGCCGGACTCCGAGCGGACTCCGGCGGTGCTCCGCCAAAATGTATTTACAGTGGACTCGAGTACATTTTGGCGGACTCCGAGCGGAGCCGAGCGGACTCCGAGCGGACTTTAAAGTCCGCCGCGGACTCCGAGCGGCTCCGCGGCGGCTCGGTGGAGTGTCCGCCGCGGACTAAGCCACTAGGCGGACTCCGGTCCGCCGCGGACTCCGGCGGAGTGCTTGGCGGACTCCGCCGGACCTCTCCGCCAGACTTGAATCCGGCGGAGTCCGGCGGAGCTTGGCGGACTCCGCCAGCTCGGCGGACTCCGCTCGGAGTCCGCCGGACTCCAACAGAGTCCACTGACTTCCGACCTCCGTCTTCCGACCCTCGGCTAAATTTGTCACGTGACATACAACATAGCATTTTGCAATATTGTGGTCAGATGAAAAGGTCGCTGCGCTAGTGATAAACCTTAACCATTACCCTCATGTTAGGGACGTGTGTAGTACCTCAGAACTAGAAGTTAAGTTGAACCCCAGTATGCTGCGTTTAATTCCAGTTTAATTCCTTGGCATTAGGTTTCATAAAGATGAATTAAGTGATCACTTATATGATTAAGATCTGATTCGAGAGGTTTGCAGAACACTGCAGCCATTGGTCAGAAAGGACATTTAGTGTTATTAGAATTATTTACAAAGAAATTATTGGGGTAATAGAGTTATTGAATTCATCAATTAGTGGAACAATATTTTAACCAGTTTTAAAAAACCTGTATTTGTATTATTAAACCTGTTTGTTTGCAATAACCTGTTTGCAATAACCTGTTTGTTTGCAACTCTCCTGGATAACGCGTGGACCGCCTCTTCCACTGGAGCTCCTCTTCCACAGAACACCTAGACTACAAAAGATGAACACACAAGATTCTCAGGGCCGTCTGCCTTTAGCCTTTTCCCGAACGCCTCTCCTATGATTGGTTTTCCCTACACGGCCCGGGTGTTAGTATGCTGCGCTCTCTCCCACGTCACTAGTTTCATAAATAGGTTTGTAATCTTTTATTTTAAATGATTGACCTTAGTATTTTGTTCCTAAAGACTGTATCAGTATCATGCATAATTAGGTTAAGATTAATCCCATGAGTTCAAAAGTCTTAGTATATTATGCGACTAAAATACTTATCCTTTCTTCCCCGCCAGAAGTCACCAGAACATTGCAATTGGTTCCCGTCACTTCCGTAAATTCCCGCTGAGCTAGGAAGTTTGTTGCTCGAGGTATTGTTCTATTATTATGTAACCCATTCATTAGATGTTGTTCATAGCAATGTTATTCCCAATTTATTGATTCACATTGTTCGTAATACTAAAGTCATTCCCGATTGGTTAGTAATTAAATTCTAATAGGTTTATACCTTCCTAGGTAATATTGTGGTGAGCCTATCCTACCTGGTTGCTTGTCCTAACCTTAGCAGCACCTACATTATTACCTCGTAAGTCATTTGAGCATTTATTGATAAGTTCTTACATATTTAGTATTCTACAGTTCATTCTAATTTAACTTTATCTTGTTTAATTTTATCCTAGTTAGTATATTATTGTCTTTAATTAATCCGTCATTTGCTAATAATTTGTCCCTTTCTAGGACATTCCCCTCCCACGGATTCTGCCCTCGTTGGCAGCATTGAAGGAACGTAGCCATGATATAGCAGCTACCTGTCCATCGTCCAGAGAGAGAGTCAGCCAGCCCGTTACAATACACACCAGTTTCCATTGATCACCCAGCTACCCAACTGATTTAGGGTAACGGACTTTACCATGAGATTGAACACTTATTTTATGTACTATTGGATTGGTCTTGCATTATTTTACAATCCATATTCCCTTGTTTTAATTGGTTATCTTCCAGATATAAATTCATCTAAAAGTTCGAAGTTAAAACTCTAGACATAAATTAACCTGAAAGTTCGAAGTCCATAATTATAACATAAATTCCTGTCATAAATCTACCATTGTACACTGAGAGTTTGGGTTTGAACTATGCCCTGAGTGAGTCTCAAACCGGGAGGTATTCCATAATATCGGAACCTGAATATCCATACTCTAGTTAAAAGGAGCCCATTATACGTAGTTAAATTAATACCATCACAATTTAATGAAATATAAGAAATAAATAATCTCTAGAAGTCATGGAAAATTGGAGCAGTAAATAGGCCGTTAAGTAAGTTGTCGTGCTAAAATCCGAGTACGCCTCTTAACAATGTAGCCCTAATGCGGCTCTCTCTGTACAAATTTTGGTAGCAAAATTTCAAAAATCTGGAAGAGACGCCAAACTTTAGTTTACTTGTTTTTTTTTGTTAGTGCACCGTTAGTGCAATTTGTTTATTTACATTGATAGTAGTTGTTGCAGCCATCACCATAGAATGATGAAGCCACAACAGAGAAGTTTTGATGATGAGATAATGGTTTAGTGTAGAAGTGGATATTTGGGCAAGAGGGATATGATGATGAGAATTGGGAAGAGATTTGGTAAATGAGATGACGATGTGATGATATTGAGTAGTCATAGATATGATGATGATGTGAAAGGGAAAGTGGTGATAAATACCATAGGTAATATACGGCCGTATAATTGGGTAAATATGGGAATGATGAGAGGAGATGATAAAGTTGAGAAGATTACGGAATATTATGAGATGTTGAAATGTGAGACAAGTATATTATGGGGAGATATATTAAACTGCAGTATAAACTATTAGCCGGCTAAAGGGATACGGGGTTTAGAAGATGTTGTGAAGTTTATTGGGAGGAGGTGCTATAATGGTTGTTGACAAGGCGTTAGTTTTAATTAGTAGATGGGCTTCTTATCTGTTATTTGGGTGTTGTGATACCGCCAAATGCGCGCTTGGTGGTTAGAAACACTTCAGATCCAGTACGACCCTTCGAACCTTGAAACTAAGATTGGCAACATGATTTAGCGTTATAGGGTATGCGGACGTGAAGAAGAGGAGATATTTGAATTATGATGAGACAGAGGGAGATTTGATAAAGGGGTTGTTGTTTAGAAATAAGGATGATTTAGCGTTATAGGGTATGCGGACGTGAGGAAGAGAAGATATTTGAATTATGATGAGACAGAGGGAGATTTGATGAAGGGGTTGTTGTTTAGAAATAAAGATGATTTAGTATAATAGGGTATGCGGACGTGAAGATGGGGAAGATGAATTGAGATGATACGAGATGATACGAGTAATATAAGATTTGATAAAGGGTATATTGGTTAAAGTTGGCATAGTTGGAAATATGTTGGGAGATAAGGGATACAAATTTTATTGGATGCAGGGTATTTTAAGTTGTGAGTGTTGGCTGGTGGCTGCACAGTTATTAATGCATATTGATTGTTTACTGCATTAGGCAGTATTATTATTTTTTATCTTGAAGTTTCCGCAGAATACTGAGACAGGTCAGCAGCTGCAGTAATTCAAGTATTATACAGAGTGTGAAGAAGGATAACGCCTGTCTTTTAGTTACGAACAAAGTTGAGAGAACTTGCAAGGTCAGATGTTGTAGCGAAAATAAATAAGTTAGAATATTGTTTTTTTTAAGCAGCAAACCCTTTTGTGCTGTGTTTTGAATTGTGTAACTATAAGTAGATTCGGCTGATCGAAGAATAGCCAAATTAGTTTATTGTTCTTAAATTTTAGTCAAGATTATTTTTACGTGTAGTTGGAAGCTTATAGTTATTTTTAGAAATGTAGACCGGGAAATTCGCACAACACAAGTTTTAACATTGTCCGGTGATGTTCAATAGCTCCACATACACTATTTAATCATTTCAATAGATAATTATTTGCAGATATTTTGAGGCCATGCTTTTGTGAGAAAATGCACTATAAAAATTTGATCGGTCATGAACGTGTCATTACTATAAAGTATCATAATAGCAAGAAACGAAAATGGAGTTATTGATCATCAGCCGTAGTTATTGCTATTTGATTATTCTAAATTATTTGTTTGTTGAAGCTTGGAATTTTGCGCCTTTAAGTTAAGAAGTTAGGTGTTTCGAAGTTCCAGTCTGGAAGTAGACTGCCATGAAAGGCCTTGTTGGGGTAACTCCGCAATTAGGTCTCTGGTGACCATTGTGTGAATGTTCCTCAACTCGCGTTAAGTTTGCAACCTTGTGGAATAAGTTTCACCGAGTAAGATTCCAAAACTTCCGGAGTTGCGCGAATTTAAGTTAACTGCCTATTCTTACCAAAATCCTGCATCTCTCTAGCATTCTTTTCACATATAGTACACATGATGCTTACAAATAGTTAAAAATTTTTTTGCAATGCTCTTATACATTATTTGAACACATTAGCTTAAGTAATTACCTCTAATATTCATAAATAGGAATGGCCGAACGTGATAATGACATCCTCGATATTGGACAGGGTGAAGTTCAACCTCCGATACCTCCTAGGCAAAATCGTGTTAATCAAGGAGCCCCACTTCAATTTCTCCGAGCACCTCCTTTGTTAAGAATGGACAATGACTTAGAGTTATACATCCGGCGTTTCCAGAGCTATGTCGATAGTATCGGAGCTAGAGATAACGAGATACCCCACATTCTCATAAATTGCTTATCTGATGAGTGTCTACTCGCGGTGGAGAGGCATATAAGACCAGAGATCACCTTTGAGGAATTGTTGATAGTGCTGAGGAGAGAATTAGGGATCGGAGGAGGAAATAGGGAAGAGTCGAAGTCTTCACTGAGGAAGACCCTGCGCCAACGTAATGAGTCTGTGAGAGCTTTCTATATTAAATTGTACAACATTGCTAAGAAGGCCTACCCCGGAGACGAGTTAGTACTTGTGAGGGACAATGCACTAAGAGATAGCTTCATAAATAACATACAGGATGCCAATATCAGTGCCCGACTTAGAGAAACACCTGAGCTACAAAATGAACAACTTTTAGAGAGGGCAGACCTTCTCATCAACTGCAAAAACGCTTCCCTATCTAGGACCCAAGCTGTCAACGCTGTGGATACAGTCGTTACACCGGACATTAATGACACGACCAATAAGTTAAACACTATTATTGATTTACTATCTGTTAATGCAATCAGCCAAGTCGTACCACGTGAAGTTCAGCCTGTAAACCCAAATACCGATACTCCCGCTTACAATAATGGCCTCAACCTCCCATACAATTACCAAGGATCACGTGTGAGCATCGGACTACCTAACATAAATTACTATGGACAACAGTCCAACAACTTTGACAACATGGCTTTCAGCAGCCAAGATGCACGCTACAATGACCACTACAATGACCACGAGGACAATGACTTTAATTATAGGTATTAAGTTGTGGGCATGTATATTTCTTTTCTTTTTTTTTTCTTTTATTAAAAAATTAATTTATTGAAGCTTGTGGCAACAAGTCTGTATATATTAATCATGACACACCAACATTTATACCAGATTCCTGGAAATCCTTTAATTCCTGATAATGGCATTAGTGGCTCTAAATTTCTTAGAAATTCCGAAATTCTCTGTGCAAATTTAATTAGTCCGGATATTCCTAGAAATCCAGATCCACCCGTTATATTAAATTTTATCAAACCTTATGCCCAAGAATTTAGAGTTTGTTTTGAAGAAAAGATAGTTAGCTTTTCGAGTAGTTTTTTAAATGTACGATTTTTTTTAAAAAACGATTAAAGGAAAGGGCATCATTTTATAAAGTTCTTAAATTATAGATGGGGTTGTTATGACGGGGACGTCCTAAAATCGATCGGGGACATGTTAGGGACGTGTGTAGTACCTCAGAACTAGAAGTTAAGTTGAACCCCAGTATGCTGCGTTTAATTCCAGTTTAATTCCTTGGCATTAGGTTTCATAAAGATGAATTAAGTGATCACTTATATGATTAAGATCTGATTCGAGAGGTTTGCAGAACACTGCAGCCATTGGTCAGAAAGGACATTTAGTGTTATTAGAATTATTTACAAAGAAATTATTGGGGTAATAGAGTTATTGAATTCATCAATTAGTGGAACAATATTTTAACCAGTTTTAAAAAACCTGTATTTGTATTATTAAACCTGTTTGTTTGCAATAACCTGTTTGCAATAACCTGTTTGTTTGCAACTCTCCTGGATAACGCGTGGACCGCCTCTTCCACTGGAGCTCCTCTTCCACAGAACACCTAGACTACAAAAGATGAACACACAAGATTCTCAGGGCCGTCTGCCTTTAGCCTTTTCCCGAACGCCTCTCCTATGATTGGTTTTCCCTACACGGCCCGGGTGTTAGTATGCTGCGCTCTCTCCCACGTCACTAGTTTCATAAATAGGTTTGTAATCTTTTATTTTAAATGATTGACCTTAGTATTTTGTTCCTAAAGACTGTATCAGTATCATGCATAATTAGGTTAAGATTAATCCCATGAGTTCAAAAGTCTTAGTATATTATGCGACTAAAATACTTATCCTTTCTTCCCCGCCAGAAGTCACCAGAACATTGCAATTGGTTCCCGTCACTTCCGTAAATTCCCGCTGAGCTAGGAAGTTTGTTGCTCGAGGTATTGTTCTATTATTATGTAACCCATTCATTAGATGTTGTTCATAGCAATGTTATTCCCAATTTATTGATTCACATTGTTCGTAATACTAAAGTCATTCCCGATTGGTTAGTAATTAAATTCTAATAGGTTTATACCTTCCTAGGTAATATTGTGGTGAGCCTATCCTACCTGGTTGCTTGTCCTAACCTTAGCAGCACCTACATTATTACCTCGTAAGTCATTTGAGCATTTATTGATAAGTTCTTACATATTTAGTATTCTACAGTTCATTCTAATTTAACTTTATCTTGTTTAATTTTATCCTAGTTAGTATATTATTGTCTTTAATTAATCCGTCATTTGCTAATAATTTGTCCCTTTCTAGGACATTCCCCTCCCACGGATTCTGCCCTCGTTGGCAGCATTGAAGGAACGTAGCCATGATATAGCAGCTACCTGTCCATCGTCCAGAGAGAGAGTCAGCCAGCCCGTTACAATACACACCAGTTTCCATTGATCACCCAGCTACCCAACTGATTTAGGGTAACGGACTTTACCATGAGATTGAACACTTATTTTATGTACTATTGGATTGGTCTTGCATTATTTTACAATCCATATTCCCTTGTTTTAATTGGTTATCTTCCAGATATAAATTCATCTAAAAGTTCGAAGTTAAAACTCTAGACATAAATTAACCTGAAAGTTCGAAGTCCATAATTATAACATAAATTCCTGTCATAAATCTACCATTGTACACTGAGAGTTTGGGTTTGAACTATGCCCTGAGTGAGTCTCAAACCGGGAGGTATTCCATAATATCGGAACCTGAATATCCATACTCTAGTTAAAAGGAGCCCATTATACGTAGTTAAATTAATACCATCACAATTTAATGAAATATAAGAAATAAATAATCTCTAGAAGTCATGGAAAATTGGAGCAGTAAATAGGCCGTTAAGTAAGTTGTCGTGCTAAAATCCGAGTACGCCTCTTAACACCTCACAATGTCAATAGTGTACAACTCTAGTCCTAACTTTGACCCTATAATGTATAAACGTTGACCCTAACCCTCCACCAAACCGTCCGCAGCGAAATATCAATGTCATTGACTGGTCACGTGACCAAAACAATTTTTGTCATATTATCTCATATGGGGAAGCGTTTTTAGCAAGCAAAAATACGTCGACCATCACAGGACGACGTCAGCACTCTCTACGCTCGTCGAGCTCCGATCGTCCTGTGACGAATTAAGGACGAAGCCTGAGGTCCTCAGGTAACGTCGACCACCGATTGAAAATTCAAAGATTTTTTGACATAAAGGTCAAATGTAAAACTAAAATCTTGATGTTAATTGATTGACGACGTCAATTTTTGAGCACAGCGCGAGCGCATGCGGAAAAGGACCGCGTAGCTAGTCAAGATGTTGATAAATATTTGGCTTGTGGCGCGATGTGTTGCTTTAAGTCTAACTATAGCCCTCTCGCTTGCAGTAGCGCGCGACCGCCGGATGCGGAAATGACCTGGTTAGCTAGGTAAACGCGATGCATGTGCCTTGTAGGATGAAATCCTACTAGCTGACGCCACTCGCAGCTGTGCTGCTCGCTGTACGTCAGCGATCGAAATTTATACGCGTATCACCCGTTAAGATGTGCCACCCGACGTGCCACACAATTTTTCTTGTTGCTCGTCGCACGTCGACGAACAACGAAGCTCGTTGCGACGCGCAATGAGCTGCCAGGCTAGGACATCGTCCTGGTCCAACAAATTTTGGCGAGCGATTTTCTCCAAAAATTTAATGAGGGCGCCGACTTCCACTCTGGCTAGGTTTCTTGTTACCCAGCGCGCGTTCCTTAATGGGATGAGGTAAAATTAGGTAAAAAGAATCCACTGACTTGGCCAGAGTGCTTTCATAAAACTCTATTACTAGCTTGGCGTTGTAGGATTATATACTTTAATTTCGGATCGAGTGAAGCGAGTGATACACATTACTTTGATTAAACTCATGCTGATCACAATACAGTACAGGGAAGTGGGTAACACGGCTTGCAGTCGCAGCTGCAGCTCCTCGCTGGCGGTAATATTTCAATGAACAAGAATTAAGAAAAAGAGAATTTAAGAAAAAGAGAATTTTATTTGCCACAGAATAATCAATACATATAATATACTTCAAAAACTTCAAAATATATTGTAACATGTAACTGTAAGTTCATCTATCGTTCTTACCTGAGGACCCCAGGCTTTAATGTTGTTAGAGATTAGGCGGAATGACCGGCTGAGCGCGGCCCAGTAACTATCGTTCATAAGATGGGGTACTCTCAATAATCAAGTACATGAGTACCCGACCCGCCGCGCTGGGTAAGAAGAAACCTAGCCAGAGTGGAAGTCGGCGCCCTCATTAAATTTTTGGAGAAAATCGCTCGCCAAAATTTGTTGGACCAGGATGTCCTAGCCTGGCAGCTCATTGCGCGTCGCGTCGCAACGAGCTTCGTTGTTCGTCGACGTGCAACGAGCAACAAGAAAAATTGTGTGGCGCGTCGAGTGGCACATCTTAACGGGGGATACGCGTATAAATTTCGATCGCTGACGTACAGCGAGCAGCACAGCTGCGAGTGGCGTCAGCTAGTAGGATTTCATCCTACAAGGCACATCGCGTTTACCTAGCTAACCAGGTCATTTCCGCCTCCAGCGGTCGCGCGCTACTGCAAGCGAGAGGGCTATAGTTAGAGCAACACATCACGCCACAAGCCAAATATTTATCAACATCTTGACTAGCTACGCGGTCCTTTTCCGCATGCGCTCGCGCTGTGCTCAAAAATTGACGTCGTCAATCAATCAACATCAAGATTTTAGTTTTACATTTGACCTTTATGTCAAAAAATCTTTGAATTTTCAATCGGTGGTCGACGTTACCTGAGGACCTCAGGCTTCGTCCTTACTTCGTCACAGGACGATCGGAGCTCGAAGAGCGTAGAGAGTGCTGGCTGGCGTCGTCCTGTGATGGTCGACGTATTTTTGCTTGCTAAAAACGCTTCCCCATATGAGATAATATGACAAAAATTGTTTTGGTCACGTGACCAGTCAATGACATTGATATTTCGCTGCGGACGGTTTGGTGGAGGGTTAGGGTCAACGTTTATACATTATAGGGTCAAAGTTAGGACTAGAGTTGTACACTATTGACATTGTGAGGGTAATGGTTAAGGTTTATCACTAGCGCAGCGACCTTTTCATCTGACCACAATATTGCAAAATGCTATGTTGTATGTCACGTGACAAATTTAGCCGAGGGTCGGAAGACGGAGGTCGGAAGTCAGTGGACTCTGTTGGAGTCCGGCGGACTCCGAGCGGAGTCCGCCGAGCTGGTGGACTCCGCCAAGCTCCGCCGGACTCCGCCGGACTCAAGTCTGGCGGAGAGGTCCGGCGGAGTCCGCCAAGCACTCCGCCGGAGTCCGCGGCGGACCGGAGTCCGCCTAGTGGCTTAGTCCGCGGCGGACACTCCACCGAGCCGCCGCGGAGCCGCTCGGAGTCCGCGGCGGACTTTAAAGTCCGCTCGGAGTCCGCTCGGCTCCGCTCGGAGTCCGCCAAAATGTACTCGAGTCCACTGTAAATACATTTTGGCGGAGCACCGCCGGAGTCCGCTCGGAGTCCGGTGGCTCCGCTGGAGTCCGCTCGGAGTCCGGCGGCTCCGCCGCGGACTCGACTCCGCGACGGATAGTGCCAATATTACTCATAGCCGGGCTGAAGACCCCATTTAATTTTAATATCGCAATTAATGTTTAAGTTTAACTGTTTATTAGTCTTACTACTCTATTTCGTCTCTACTAAGGGGTCGTTCACATATTATGGTTTTCAGAGGGCATTAATGAAATGTACTATTAGCTGGTTTCAAGTCCAGAGTCCAGACGCCATTGCATTCTTTGTAATTTTCAATAACCCTGTCTAGTCATTGACTACTGATATTACGTAATCAGCTGAGGGGGGGGGGGGGGTTTCCGAATGATTATGCTAGTGCAATTTTGACACAATAGCTATGTGTACAACTGATTACGGAGGGGGGGGGGGGGGGGGGGGGGGGGGTAAAAATGTTCCAAAAAATGATAACGTAATATGTGAACGACCCCTAATTTTAATTTACGCCTGAGAACCACCCTATAATCTAACTTCGGTAGGTTTGGAAGAAGAGAGTTGAGTCTGTTATCTCTCTACCTCAGTATAGTGAGCACGGTTGTATGTGCTGTTGTGGCTAACTATGCCACCCTCCTCCTCTCTAGAGCTCTGATAGGATTCTGTGTTGGTCTCAACCTCTCCATACACACCGTTCTGATCGCAGAGCTCGTCTCCAGCAAGTTAATACTAGCTGATATCATGCTGATAGCTTCACTAGTATACACTGCTGGAGGTATTTGGTGTGCATTCCTGGCATATTTGCTTCTAGAAGTATTGGGCTGGAGAACCTTCATCCTTTTTACTTCATTGCCCATCTTCGTGCCACCTATTTTTATGCTTCATTTCTGTTTGAACAAGACGGATGCCCAGCAAGCACAAGATCTGACGACGAATTCGGACTCAGACACGGAGGAAAAAATACCTAACTTTGTTGCCAGGACAACAAAACTCGGATTATACTGTGCAGTGAACTCGTTTCAGGGCTGGCTTACAATTCTTCTAGTTCCATATTTGATCCAGGCACTAAAGATTGATGAGGTCGGATCAAATAGTGACTGTTCTACTACCGTTATTCAGGGACTAGATTTTTTACTTTTGGCTCTGGTTACCTTTGCAGCGGTAGCTGGCCGATTATTTGTTCACCATGTCAGACACCTCGTTTGTTTTAGAACATTGCAGCTGATCGTTGCTGTCGTGAATGTGGGATGTTTTGCTGGGATGCTTGCGCAAGATAACCTTGTTGTGGTTATCCTCACCAACTTCATCGTAAAATTCTTGTTTGGAATCACTGCAATGGCCGCGACCTACATTTTATACGACGCGGATTACTTCGGAGCTTCGGGATTGGCTTCAGGTTCTAGTATCGCTTACGGTATCGGACTGAACGGAACTGTTATGGTTTCATTTGCACCACTATTATCTGTTAAAGTTACAGCGATTGTGGTCAGTTCTCTACAGATACTGATCGTGCTCTCGATGACTGAGGTACGATAGATCACATGCTGCAGAAAACAAACTCAAAAGTGAAACATTTATTCGGACAGATTCATTGTGATTGAGTGCCGGGTGCCCATACGCTGAAATTTTAACGCTAATGACATGGACAAAAATATACTGCAGAACCTATCAATTAAAGTTCTTTTTCTTCAGTATTATTCTAACATTCAATTATTAGATTGTTATTGGTTATGGTATGTGGTAGAATTTTACTTTTGCACAATTTTTCGACAAGGCATAAGATGGTTTTATTTCAGGAGAATCAAATGTCTCAGTGTGATCGCACTTTTATGTCTAAAATATTTGGATCATGAAACGTAGAAAATGAAACGATAATTTTGAGATAAAAAGCATTCCAGAATGTAATTAATTCAATTAAAAAGTTCAAAGATTCTTCCCCTCAGAACACAAAAAGTTCTCGTGCAATTACAGTGTCAGAGATAAGCACCTTCTAAACTGCGGTGGTACTACCACTACCACTACCACTGGGAGTGGTAAACATATACCATTTGAAAAGGTAGTACAATGAAAATTTCATTGTACTACCTTTTCAAATGGTATATGGATTTCATTGAAATCCAAGAATTCGTCGTATGGGTACAGATTTTTAAAGATTTTATATTCCTAAAAAGAATAATGACCACCAACAACAAAAAATCAGATTAAGATGAAAGTTCTAATCGTGAAATGGTGCTAATCACTTGTCGACAGAAAATATATTGTAATTAAGTATTTATAATTTCGAAGCTGAATGCAATTGTTAAGCAGTATCATACATTACACATATTTAAATAATTTAATTTTCGGTAATGTTGCTCAACCAGTCGATTGAGTAGATTGGAAATAATTGAGAATTTAGCAGACAATAAGAAAAGTTATCAGAATTAAACATGATTTTAAATTCTATCAAATATTAACTGGACTGAAATAACTCCCAGAAGGCATAACAAATGTAATTGACAAATATAAAAACTCACAACATAAGACATATTTAACGAATTCACCAATTTGCAGCCTTCGTACAATTTGTAGGGGATGTTCTTAAATGAGCTTGATTCTCAATAAATACGCTCAATTCGAAATCAAAATGAGTACCTTGCCAAATATCATATCAATCTTAAAGTAGTTCACTGAAATAAGAATAACTCGTTTCAAAATTTACAAAACCACGCCAAATTAAAATAGCTATCCAAATCCAATCCTTTAATTATATCAGCCTGTAAAACGTACTGAAAATAAAAACTTCATTATTACTCTGTCAGTTTAGATAAACTATCATGTTGTAGGTTTGTCACGTGCATCTGTCACGTGCAATGTGCATCTGTCACGTGGTGGACTTAACAAGAGCTGTAGCAGCTAGTTCCTTACAGAATTCCTCTGTAAGGAATGCAGCTCTACAAACATCTGGCATCTCATAGTCCAGTTCCGTCCGGAGAAGATCTTTTAGAGTGGGGCTAGCCTGGGGAAATTAATAGGCTCATGTTATAATTACTAATTAATTAATCAATTAATTAATTAGTAGGTTCATTTTATAATTACAATTTAGATTAATATTAACAGAACCAGTGAACCACCGAGGATGAAAGAATATTGCCTAATCATTCATCAATCATAAGTATTAGACAATTATACGAAGTGTTATTCAATTAACTTGAAGATCCTGATCCACGTTTCAGTGCACATTTTTTCAAGTATTCATGATGCAGGAGAATTCGTGGTCTCCTAATTTTCAGACAACTCACCTCGAAAATATCACGGAACTCCCGCGAGATGTCAAGTAAAGCGTTGTACAAAGGGGGAGATGGAAGAGAAGTGTCAAGGAGCAACAAGGTAACGCTGTCGTGAGGTATGTGAACTATCTCTGAAACCAACGACATCAGCAACATGTTCACCATGTAACTCTGAAGGTGGGTGGTTAATAAGTTAGTTATAGAAATTGAGTTAAACACATACTTAAATTACACATAAAAATTAAATATCAGCTGTACAATGTACATGTATGGGTAGCTGACCAGTAATTTTATCATAAAATCGAGAACCAGAAAATTACATATGCAAGGTTTGAAAAAGGTTGGTAGTGAAGTGTGCTTTGTCTCCTCAAATTATAAAGATAAGAATTACCTGATAAGGTATGCTCTGAACCATGGAGAAAACTTTCTCCAGGAAAACTCCAATATCTGAGATTAGGTCGTCATCCTCAATTGAGCTGTAATGGGCGGGGATCCAGCTGTATGCATACATAACCTCTTCAGCCTGAAAATGTGTCGTGAATTTATATTAAATTTTACTAAACTTTGTTAGTAATAATAGATAGTTTACATTGAAAAATGCATAATATGCTCACATGATCTACCAGTTGTTAGAATAATGCAAAACAAAGTTGTCTGAAGTTGCACACGATTTAAAGAAATTAACAATTTAATATGAACTGATGTGTACCTTGAGATGAGCATCATAAAGATACTCGTTAAATCCCGCCATTTTGGGTTGATCCAGAACTGGCATTAGTTCCACAAATTTTGCTACTGATGCCTCTGAAGTGATTTTATTTCGATATAAATATGATCAGCAGAAAATCTTGCAGATGATCGTTGAGAGAGAAGATATTTAAACAGTTTGTAAAATAAATCCATTATTTATGAGGGGGAGGGTAATTTGTTTCACAAAATTCAAATTTCCGGATCATACCTAGTTTTAGTGTAATCTTTCCATTCTTATCTCCCTTTCTGCTGTCTTCTGCTTGGTCATGAGAAACAATAACTGTCTTGAAGTGGTTAGGTGATCCAACACGGTTGTGCTCCAGAGTTATAGATGAACTCTTCAAAGCTTCCTTGGCAGGATTTATCGGTTTAATGTTTTCTGGAAAGTTTGGTTCCTCTTGGGGAGTCTCAGATATTACAATTGATTCTGGACTATCGCTGGTAACTTTATCGGCCACTGAATTTTCTTCGCAACTTTTACCATATGTTTCAGGGTTCCCGGAGTCTAAAGGCTCGTAGTTAATTTCACTAATTGATAATGATGTCGAGGAGCTAGAATCTAATTCCCCCATAACACTATCAGTTGAGACTGATTTACAGTTGGACTGTTCAGACGGTATTGAACCTCCAGCTGACGATGTTGCATCAATTACAAACCCGTCCTGAGACGATGTTTCTGCTTCCTGAGGAACTGATGATGTGGAACAGTTTTCTGATGACGTCACATTATTTTCTGTTGATACCGCGTTAGTTTCTGATAGATTTGCGTTATTTTCAGATAAATTTGCGTTATTTTCTGATGACGTCACATTATTTTCAGATAGATTCACGTTATTTTCTGATGACATCACATTATGTTCAGATAGATTTGCGTTATTTTCTAACGACGTTGTGTTATTTTCTGATGAATCCACATTGTTTTCTGATGATGTTACATGTTCATGTAATGAAACGGTCGCATTCTGTGATGACGTAACGTTATCATTTGATGACGTCACATCAATGTTTAATGACGTCACACAGTCATGCTGCTGAGTATCCCTGCCCTCTGACGATACAGTATTCTCAGAGATCTCTAATTCCTGTAGTTTTCTGGCGAGGGATGGTGATTGTTGGTCCGCCTCGAAGTGATTTACCATGGATGTGTCCATGTGGATGAAACTAGTCTCCTCGTCGCTGTACATCTCATCAACTCCACTGTCACTGAAATATAGAACTCGAGTTCAAACAATTATAGCTTGATTAGCTACACGTTGATTCTCGGGCATTGCCAAAATCGATACCACAAGTTCTTTCTCTCAATCTCAAGCCTAAAAACTCAATAAAAACGACCGATCACCAATCACCTAATAATTGATTAACTCTTTAAACCTCTAATTAATTACCTGCTGTTAGCCCTGATGAGTATGGGTCTGTACTCCTCCTCCCTCTCCAACAACAACTTGCTTCTCACGCTCACATTCTTACGAGTATACCGCAGGACGAGTGTCTCCACAACCAGCGAGTGTCGGGTCTCGAACAACTCGCACAGGAGCGTGAGGACACTGGTCAGTACTCGGGTATCCTCGTTGTTCAAGAGCGAACAGAGCGTGGTTATTACTGGGTCATCTGTTAGGAACTTCAGTACCTGGTGGGGGTTTTGGAATTAAGATAAATGGAGTGCTTATATGTGTTAGATTTTAGCACTCTACTATTTGGAAGAATAATGTGAAATTATTCAATTTTAAAAGCCAGTTTAATCCTAACTCCCCCACAAAATTAAAGAATTACAAGTACTGAGAACTGACTTAACAACATTTATCAAAACAAAAATATAATTTCGAACCTCAACCAATAGTAGTTCAGAAGTCACAACACCCAACATTTTCTGGCACATGGCCAGGGCTTTGACAACGTCAAGTGGCTGAGAGGACTTGAAATCATTGAGTATGTGAGTGTGTAGGAAGACTTTAGCCAGGTGACGTAGCAACTTGTTAACAAAATTAGGGTGCGAGGACGTTGCTACACTGTTCAGGTAATCCAACTGAGATATGTTAAATTGGATTTAAGTTTTTATTAGATCCTTATTTTCAATGCAATCATGACATGTGCTTATAAGCGGTACGACCATCACCTGTCATCAGCAGCATGACGTACGTAGGTTATTATACTTATTGTTCAGCTAAATAGTGTCCAAATAGCAGCAACAATTGTCTGTAAAAGTGTAAAAATTACTCACCCAAAGAAGCAGTCTGACAGTGGCTTTATCAAGGCTCCCAGCCATGACGGCCTCCAACTGGGTGTTCCATGATATGGTCGTGGTCAGCAGTAAGTCTGGGTCGGATTGGAATGAGTTGTATCTCTGGCACAGCCTCGATACCTGGGGTACGTCAGGTTTATCGTTTTTCATGTGATGGTGATTTGCATAAGATTAAGAAAGGTTAAATTGGTGATGATTATTATTTCGTTTAGGTCATTAAGAATTTAGCATAAGGACAACAGGTTTTTAGCACTATTTATAAAAACAGAAACTCTGAAAATGTCCCTTTTACTAACCAGATCTTGAACCAGAATGGTGTAAGACAGAACACTGTCAATAATGTACTCGCTATCAGCAGATACACACATTAGTAAACTTTCACAACTCTTCTTAACGACTCTATCTTCCTGAGTAATTACGAGATTAGTGTTAATTAGTTGTGCAAATACTCATAAACAAGGGATTACGTATTGATAGCTCATTCCAAATTGCCCTCATTGAAAAATGAAACGTCAAAATTTGTACATACATTTGTACATTTGTAAATTTGTATGTACTGTACAAGTGCAATTGCTGATTATCGCACACGTCATGTATAAAGCATATGTTGGTGGAAGTCAATTCCAAAATGGCTGCATCTCGCAACTAAATGAAGAGCACAGATATTGTGTTCGAAACCCTCCTTAATTTACCTTGCTGTGTGATAGTGATATGAGAGCATCGACAATCCTCAACTCGTAGTTCTGAAATCGCTTACTTTATTAAACTGGACACTATTATAAGACAATATAAGACAATTTTGTAACTACATAATCTGCTGTATGCTTACTTCCTTTTACTACTTAATAAAATAGTCATTCTACTGTATTCTAGGCGATGTATAAAAGACTCGCTCCTAGCTGGACTTGAACCAGCAACCTTTCGATTAACAGTCGAACGCGCTAACCGATTGCGCCATAGAAGCTTGATGCTGAAATCCAAGTAAAGGTATATCAATGAAACTTGAATGCGGTTAGCATAAGATGTTTTCATGGACTACAAAAGATTCGCTCCTAGCTGGACTTGAACCAGCAACCTTTCGATTAACAGTCGAACGCGCTAACCGATTGCGCCATAGAAGCTTGTTGCTTAATTCTAAGCAATGAACGTAATTTCAACGGGGTTACCATAAGATGTTTTCATGGACTGTAAAAGAATCGCTCCTAGCTGGACTTGAACCAGCAACCTTTCGATTAACAGTCGAACGCGCTAACCGATTGCGCCATAGAAGCTCTGACCTATTATTTATCTAAGACACAATATACCACAGAGACAAAATTGTTCATGAACTTACCACTGTTCCGTTCTTTGACCGGGTCTCACCCATGAACAGATTCACAAGAGAGGGATCTTCGTGAAATTTTCCTAGGACAGAGGTGAGGAAGTTGATTTCATCAATCGGGTATTTCCCTCCACCGCAGACACAAATCATGTTCTGCAACGAATTATTTGTGAATTCAGTGATTTAATAAGAAGGAGAATTACTGCTAGTTTAACTCAAGGCGGTCATGCTACCGTATTAGAAAATAGAATACAAAACTGTGCTATAAGTTGCTAAACCGGAAACGGAATTACCGATGTTTAAATGATCCGAAAACTTGTAGCTAACCTGAAGCGGTTTGTGAATGTGGAGATGAGGGATAACAGATCTTTGGAGTTTCTGAACCAGCTGGGAGAAGAAGGCGAGGACGATTCTTCGCAGACCGACCGGGATGTCATTTTGAGCATGGAGCTGGAGTGTTGATAACACTTCGTTCTGTAGAATAAATTCCACGCATGGACCCTGAAGTATAATTTAACATAGTGTTGACAAATGATATAATTTTGTTGACAGTAAGAAAGGTGGCATCAAAGGTGACGCAATCCAAACAAGCCCGTTCGTGAATTCTACAAAGCCGCGCGGTCCAATATAATGTCGTGCGCGCGACAAACTCTAATATCATGTCTGTCGCGTCATGAGCCAAACTAGAAAACAATGTGTCGATAAGTGAACATAGACTAATTCGATCGCATTCCTTACATAGTCAGAATCATCTGGAATCTTGTCGTGTTCAATCATGTAAATCATGTCTGCAATGTGAACTGACGCTTTTGTGTCGTAAATGTTGGGAGCCAGCATCGCTGAGGGAGTGAGAAGTTGAGATTACATTCATCTATACCCGAACGTCGGAAACATAATAATGTATATATTATGTGTTAATTGGTATGTAATATGATCATTAAATTAACCAACATAGCTGAGAATTAATGATTATGCGAGTTATCAGATACAACAGAAACACGTACAGGTACAGTATTCTGTCTCTTAATTAAATATTGACAATTCGTTTAAAAAAGTATACGAGATATGTACAGAATTATTATTTGTGATTTTGAGGCAATTGCTGAAACCCCGTCATATGTTTGGAAAATGATTTTGGAATGGCGCCTGACTATCTATAGGAAATGTTTGGACACTCTCTCAAACTCATTATTCCTCGTGCAGTATTCCATGCTGGACAAGGATCTTTCAGTGTTATTGGACCCAAAATTTACAACACTCTACCACCATCAGTTAAAATGTGTTATACAGTGGATACGTTTAAAATTGGTTTAAAGACATACTTATTCAATTTGTCACAATATGATTTGGAGACGCTCTATTCCTAGGATGTAATCAGTTTAATGGGTATATTTACTGATAAAGAGTATGTCTAGTGCAGTTTTTAGAGTTAAAAACTAGTAAGTGAGTTTTGTCGGTCTTGTATTTAATTTGAATCTTAGTATTTGGGCTTTTAAATATAGTTCTTTTCACACTAAGTACATATGTACAATGTACATGTATATATATGTATTATGTAACTTCATAGTAGTAGTGTCTTAAACACCATTTATTATTATTATTTTCGAAAGTAAACAAAAAAAAACCCCTAGAAAACCAGTTTATATTGGACAGCAGCTTACCCAGGGCGATTACAGAATTGAAATATTTAAAGTTGATTTACAGAAAATGACCCTTAGTAGTAGTACATTTGTCAGAAAACAGCAGGGTTGTTGAAGACAAGTGCATCGCCCCTGACAATTAGTAACCTGTGCGCGAAGACAGACATTCCACAACGTTGTTCCATTGCTCTACGAACTGGTTCTGCGTTCTGGTAAATTGATCCTGAAAATAAAGTACTGTAAATATGTAGAATACTAATTTTGGGAGCACTGCATCTTTAATTTGATTATATGCTTGACCCCTGGGAATTAATATTGTATCGCTTTTTAATGTATTGTCAAACTGATTATCTATTTTTGAATGGATGCCAAGTACGCACATTCCATAGCTTTATTTTCATAGTTTACTACAAAACAAACAAGGAACAAATTAATTGTAATTAAAACAAGCATTATAACAAGTTCCGGATACAAACATTGTAAATATGAACAATATACACAGAGAGTGGGATTGCTTTGCTCTCTCTCTCTTATGCCTCAACATACACACAGTTTACACTCAAACACACTATTAGTATGTACAATGTATTGTTTTTGTTGTTTATATTCTGAACTATGTAACTACACAAAAGGGATGGTCTTAACAAAAGAAATGTGTACTTTCTGGAGAGACTCTAATGTAGAGCTAAGTACAGAGGAGCAGAACAAAGCACTGTGATATTTAGATGTTTCTTGTAATTTAATTAAGCTGAAGCTGGCCATTTGAGTGTTGATTTTATGAAATGATGAAGAATGTGTGGTATGTGGATTGTTTCATGATCTTGATAAATTTCTTTTTATTAGCTAGCGTTTCAATACTGCAGCATACATACCTCACAATTTAAACTTTATAATATAGTTGGTATGTGGTTAAGAAATTATGGTGGTGTGCCAGATGTGGCCCACAATTTAAGAATCTTCATGACCCACTTTTAAGATTTTAACCATAGGTACCCCACCTGCAGCAGTGAACGAAAGTTCTAATTTTCCTCTCGATTATTTGGATGGGCCACTTTTACCAATGACATTATAAGTTATGGAGGATAAATTCGAGCAAAAACGGCCGATTTGTCTGGTCAGAACAGCTATCTTTCAGGCATCATTGAGAGCTTATATATATTTTTCTTTTCTCTTCTTATATCATGTATATAATATATACTATGATTAAAGTAAAAATACCGAAGAACAGCAAGATGGCCAATGACAAGTTACGATCGTAAATCTCATTCCCGGCTTTTACTAACACATAGTGCAAAAGTTCAATACTAATGATTACGGAGATTGTCACCTTGCAGAGGTCAAGGATCGATTAAACTATTTTACCAGACAAAATTACAAAATTACCTCGTCAAACATACGAACGACTGAGCACTATAATTTTATAAAAAACGTACCAGTAAAAAAATCTAAGACTTTATTTCTTGTTGTGAATAATCCCATTCGCAGTTCCTCGCTTGTTTACTGACGTAAAATATAAAAACGACCATAAGTTGTTTCCAGTTTCAACAGCCAGTCTTACAAATGATGGTGCTGTTGTATCTGACCATTCTGATAGTAACGATAATAGCTGATCCAGGTTAGAAATTAATTTAATGTTCCAATCACTGATCACCACTTTGTCAGATGAGCCAAATTATATACAAATACATTCAAAGTTTATCTTGATTGTTTGCTCTGATATGCCTCTCAAACGCTTTACATTTCAATGTACAATCATAAATTGTGAACCAACAAGGTTCACAGTACCACTTCGTATTAATATTATCTAAACGATATGTGTACATCAGAATTTTGGACCTCTGAAGAAACCTCTTGCACGATACGACCTATGCACGATGCGACACCAGGCTGCTGGAGAGGAGGCGTATGTAAGCAGTTAAAGGAAATAGTAGAAGATTGTGAAGGAGTGACTATAATTACATATAGAAGTGAGGAGGAATTATCTAGGATCAGTTTTAACAGGAGGTCATCTGCAATTACTACATTCTCTTCACCTCCTGAAGGTAGGTATTAGTAATGAACAATTAACAAACTCTAGATACTACTAGATTATCTCTTTACCTCTAGACTGTCGATAGGAGTATAAGTTGCACGCTTAGCAAGGCGGGCATTGTTAGCTTCAGAACTACATTGGGCATCATTCCTGTTTAAATTACTTAGGACGTATATAATAGACATCAGCTCACAGTGTGACTTTCAAGAGAATACAAACAAATACAAGTATAATGTAGCTACACACTTACACAAAACAAAACAGGGTCGACATAACATATTTAGTTTTATTACAATGGAAAGGATAATTCCAAGAATATTTCTTGCTGAATAACCAAAAATCAAGCATTCAGTGAAATATGTGTCACGCACGTTATATTCATGGAATTCGACACAGAACCAGCCTCAATTTGCAAGTTGTGTTCTTTTCCAAAAGATTTAGTTTCGAATTCCTCAACTTCGTCTATAATATGTTTGTTGACACTTAATTATTTAATTATTTGTTTTAGATGGTTATACGACAGTTAAAGTTTGCAGAATCAAAAGTCTTCCAAGCTCTTCTCCTTGCAATATCGTGGTTACCGTCAGATGTAAAAAAGGACAACAGAACGTGAATAGTCCACACAACGTGAATAGTTATCATGTTTCAGTTCATTGCAAACGAGGTGAGCGGTCACTCTTAAGACATTCCAGCTTTTACAGATATTGTAAACGGGTAGTAGCTTACTTGCCAATTATTGGGGAATAATTGTCAAGTAAAACTAATACACCAATAACCTTTTGATTTAATATAAGTATTTAACATGATATGACTGTTGCTATTAAATATGACTTGTGCTATTCTATTTTCTGACCAGGTGAGCAGCCCTTTATTCTGGGATTTCTAGTAGGATTTATATTGTACATAAGTCTCCAGTATATGACTGGTTAACATAGTGGCGCAGTGTTTAAAACCCCAAAAGTTTAAACATACTCTCCCAAACCAATTAAACATCTGCAAATATTGGGAAACATTAGAGACTGCAAAAGTATAAATCCGCAAGTATTGAGGGTCAAAAAGTAGAAGTAAGTTTATGGAGTTGCGGTGAATAAAACCAAATTAACTTCCTGTATCATACTCAGCTAATGTTCAGAAAGCTCGGTTTGGCTTTACTTCAAATGTCTGCCACCTGATAATGTTCACGTGCATTCGTTTACACGATGTTTAGAGAATTGTGACCTTATGTTTACCTACCACCCTCACCCTCTCCGGAGGGAGCTCCTATAGTATGCAGTAGATACATTTTTCAAATTGTAAATGCCAAAAAACCCTTCTTTTTTCTGTCAACGAAGTAAATCTTCCAGATTCAGATTATGAAAAAAATCAGTGAAGCGAGAATTACTTCTTAACGAATAGCTGATGTCAAAAATTAATTGCATTACTTACAAGTGCAGAGACCATAAAATTAACAGACCCACTTATTACAGAATCGCACTAACGTTTACTTAAATTAAAATTACGGTATCTTTGGTGACGTACATGACCATGAAATCAAAGACCGAAGGTAAGCTATTATAACAAATGAGTCGAGCCAAACACCGGTAAACCTGTAATAACCTAAACTAGAAAACCTTTGCAACTAAAGGGGAGTGGGGGTGGGGGGGGGGGGGGGGGGCTGGAGTTATATTGATACGTCATACGGCACTCGGCAGGGTGCTGTTTTAGAAACTTTCAAATAGTGTTAATGGTCTTCAGCTGTGGATGGTAGACTGGAGAGGTAGTTACTTTACTGAGTTAGCTTTTTGTCTCTATATCAAATACCAGGCACAATTACCTCAAAAACACGTGTCAGCGATTATAAGATTTACAAGAAAAAGGGGACAGATGGATCTCTCATTGCTTCAGTTTAGCAGGTGCATTTAGAAGTACAGCGTCCCTCTCTTTCCCTCTCTCTCTCTCTTTTCTGTTGACTCGATATTGGGGTTGGAGACTTGGAGTAACATGTTCTCGAGAGATCTGATCTTGGTTTTACTCTTCTCTGAGTGTTGCCTACTACTCGCTACTTCTGCTCAAGGTTTGAGATTTTAAAGAAAATTTAAATTATCAATCATTATCATCATATCTATTATAATGTCATTCATAATACACCTTCATAGCTGCTAACCCTAATAAATTAGAATAGTTCCGTCAACTTCTAAATTCAGATGTCAAGAGTATCTTGTGTCTACAGTCTGTAGACTACAGTTACTGGAATTTCCGCTCGAGCTCGTAATTAGCATAGCGTCCCACTGTAGTACTAATTAACTAACTATAGTCAGGAGATATTAAACAACTCATAAGTAATACAAAACCATAGTAGTAACTAGTAGTGCCCAGAAATGCGTTCTGATGTAAACTATCTAAGGAGCTGGGGTATTAAGTAATACGATAATCGTCATGGTCAGATAGTTTTGAAAGACAGGCTGTAACTCGTAACGTATTGTCCTTCTGCCTTTTCATGATATCATCCAAATAATTATAGCGCTAATTATAACGCTAATTATTTGGGTTATATCACGAGAAGATATTTTACTTGGTCAGTCCAAATCTAGAAGTCTCAAGTCAATAATCTGTTGCTATTCAGAACTTGCTGTAGTGTTAAATGCAGTGCTATTATCACTAATATCATACTTAGACATCTTTAATTCTCATATTACACAGTAAAAGTAGGTAGGACTCAGTTAAAGTTAGTAACACAGTTGTTCCCTCATTTTCACATAGTTAGGCTCTATATATCTCAACTAATTTGTTAGGCTCTACACTGTGTATCATTATATATATATAAACTAATCTCCAAACCACCGACCGAGCTACTAACAGAGTAGGCATAACGTAAATACCTGACATTTTTACTGATTCTTCAGGTATACCAAAGCACACGTTTTTCCTGTTACAAATCAACATACCTTACTATATATGATTTACACAGGAGTATTTGTGCTTAGTGATACAAGAGTGTGAATTTTAGCTCATCGACACCTTTATCACGTGACACACTCACACAATATCACACAATATCACACACTCACACACTGAGACACCACATAGCTGAATATTACAATGTGACATAGTGCCATGTAACACGAGAGAGCCATCTCCAATGTAACGTACCAGTGTTATATACACAGTTCTTAGGTTGACGTGATGGTATAATTGAAGGTGTAATTAATCGTTTATTGGAGATGAAGGTAGCTCATTATTGGAGAACAATGGATAGTGATTGGAAATGGTAGACTATGGTAAAGTCCTGTAGTCACAGTTCACTGCTAATATTGTCACCAACCTATCATGAGGATGATGGTTTCATTATGTTTGATATCATCTAGTCTTCAGCACTATTATTACATTGGTAGCTATACTCCCGAAACAATCGAATTCAAAATTTCAATTTGAAATTTCCTCAGAAAACTCTAATAACTCTAATAAATAACTCTACGAAATACCACTCCCAGGACAAGACGAGTTAGACAGTTACGACGAGCTGGACACTTACGAGGAAGGAGACGGTGCTGTTAGTGCAGCTGACATCCAGGAGTGCCTACGTACAGAGCACAAGGGAACATGGCACATCAGGTACACTATTAACTATCATAACTGTGAGTTCACTGGTACATTGTACCTGATTCTGGTACAGTGTACCGGTGAACCCATGACACGTGCAGGGAACATGACACGTGCGTGACACGTGTATGACACGTGCAGGGAGATAAGGCTGTTTGGAAGGTTCATTGTGTGATAACCCCTTCCAGGAATATCATTGCTTTGGAAATTGCACTTCAGAAATTCCTAAAAATAGGATTCCGAATTATAGAATTGCAAATGGTACATCTTAATTTTTAGGAGAAATCTTCCGGAAGTCTGAACTGTCTCTTACTAAGTCTTACTCTTACATTCCAAATATCATTGACAACTATGATTACGAAGCACTAATTATTGTAGTGGTGAACTCATGTTTTGACACGGGCAGGGAGGGAGGTTTTTCAGAGGGAGCTTATTTGACGTGAGATGTTGAAAGGTTGAGGTCATATAATATGTTGCTAGGAGTGGGGAGGCTAAGGGTTACAAAGCATTAAGTGCAGTTCTAGAAGAGAAATTTCACACCAACGAGGAATTTGTACGATTTGGCAAAAATACAAAACAACAAGTTAACTAGTCTCTACCCAGATGGAGTGATGAACTAGCTGCTAAGGTACAGCAGAACTTGAACAAATGGATTCATGTTAGTTACTACAGCAAGAACTGGAAAGGGAAGTTTGACGGGTACGTTACACTTACACGGGTTTTTAAACAACTCAAAAAGTAAAACTTGAAATTATTGAACCTATGATGTGGCAAATTGTCACAATAACATAATTAATAATACACCAGATTAGAAGCAGTTGTATACAAAGTTCATGGGACAAATAACCAGCCTTCTTCCTATGTCTGCAAGGATTTCAGATATCTGAAATACGATAAAATACGAGAGGTAAGTTGCAAGCACTTTGTCAATGAGCATAAAATCGAATACACCAAACGAGGCTAGAAAAAATCCAGAGTTAAGTTCAAGAAGCAATTGAGGTAAAAATTTTACCGTAAAATGCATTATTATATTGTGGGTCGACTTGTCAGCTTGATAACCAAGTGATAATTCCCAGATCTCTGTCCGAGACGGTGCAGCGGAGACAGGATGTGGAATGAAACTCAGTGGTAACTCTGTGACAGTCTTGTGTTTGTACAGGACAAAGATTGATGGTTATGTGCCTGTTGTTCGTTGGGACAAGTGAAAACAAACTGTTACTACAATTTGATGCAGATTTTTGATACTATACCGATTTAGCATTTAAATAATAAGGGAGAACAATTATTAAACAACTGCTTTACATTTGGACATGTATTTTCTTTTCAACATTTAATGTAAAATAATGTAAGACACACTTTTACAAATATACTGTACCTCTTTGTTGAGTACTTGTTTATATTCAATGCAATCAAAAGAAAGTGTTTTAATTGGTTGGAGTTTGAAGAATGAAATCTTTTTTACCATAAATATCATTTTACCTCATTGGTGGTGAATAAGGTCGTTAGTTTTTCAAACATCAATAGTAGAGCTATCTAAGTAGAGCTTGATCATCAACAACTTTCTACTTTCAACTTCTAATATACATGATCTTTCACTTCTCAGCTAAAGTATTCATAATTAGAAAACAGCGGATACAGAAAAACCAATAGGTCAATAGAATTTACATAACACAAAATCAAATCAAATCAAATAATAATGACACAAAACACCATCAGTATCACACATCATTATAAATATTTCAAAAACATTTCGTAGAAATTGTTTGATGCAATATACATATGATAGTCAAATGCATAAGGAATAAATGCTGACAAATTCTTTGGATTCTTGGCACATGGAATGCAAAATTAATTTAATGGTATAAGTGTCAAATTTTTTATTGATATTCAGAAATTCCAACACGAACAATAATTATCCAAGTTTTGAAAAGACTAAACAACTGTGAGCATTCATTGAGCAATGAAAAGGAGCCCAATTCATTGAATTGACCCTCCTCATGACAAGCAAAAGTGTGATATTTACTACCAAGGTATATACTTTATACCCATCATCAGTACATTGTCGATTGTCATTGTAAGTTTGAATATTTATATTACCATCTTAAAGAAATGATGATATAAGTAATGCTGCCAAATTTGGGGTGACCATATTAAAGTATATTAAAGTGTATGTATATTTTGTGTCTTCGACCCCAGAGATATACTTTAATATTATTTAATATACCTATATCTTGATTTGTTGGAGGTCTAAATCAAAAATTACTTCCACAATAAGGTTAAAATGCAAAATTTCATGGAAAAATAATGAAAATCTATGATTTATTTCAATTTTAATGAAATCACTTAGTGTGAAACAATTAATGCTTAAAATATCAAATCTGATAAGAAATTGTGACTGTGTGTTGTATAATTTGGCGATTTGACCCTGGGGATATATTTTAATATAATTTAACACGATCAGAATATTCTAAATATATTTTTAAAATTGTTCCAGACTACATGTGAATCAACCTGTGAGTTTTGATATCAATTCATCAAGTAGAACAAGTGTATCACACTAGACTAACCATCATTTGACATGCGTTTACTTCAGTGGTAGTGATTGAAGTGATAAGTAAAGGCCTGTTCCAACAAGTAATGCACCATACAACACAAAAAGCTTTACAGCAATGAAAGACCTTGCATTTATGCAAATATTATGCAGATGAGCTACTGCACTTAATGGAAAATGTTTCGAAAAATATACAGATAATTTCAACAATGGTAATTGTCTAGCTATAAGTTCATGTAGCTCTCATGCTGTGTATAGGAGATGATTAACTCTGAAAAACTGGGGACAACTGGGGAATGATCCCAGAACCTCGACATTTTGCGTCCCTTGCTCACCTATAGACAGCATGAGAGTAGGCCATCTCGAAGTGATAATAATAAATAAATGTTTCGCAGATTGGCAATTGATTGGTGTAGTTGGTGTTGTACACACTGCACTGATAATAATATCACGTTGTACGTGTAATGTAAATAGTGTGGATATATGCGAATATATATTCTAATAACTAATAAATTATATGTTATAAAAATGGTAAAAATCTAAAAACCAGGGTAAAAAATAAAACCGTTTGTAATATATATATAAATGGTCAACTAAAAATAAAAATCCACAAATTCACATCACAACAACAAGCAGGAGTGTTGATCTGGTTAAGGTCCAAATCACTTATCGCTGTGGGTGGAAGAGTACTGGCACCTCTGTAACCACCGATAGAGATTATACAGGTTCTGAGTAAAACAATTCATAGAAATATAATGCTCATTTGGTGTATGACTTTTTGTCCTTGACTGTTCGTTTGATTTTGAAGGGACAGGTAACTAACAGGGCAAGGAATGTGCGTGCCTGAAAGCTTTTGCACACACCAAAACGCTAGCTCAGTTAAGTTTTTAGAGACAAGACTCATATTAGGATCAAAAGAAAAGTTTAAGTGCTACGAGGCAAGTAAAGTGCTACCGGCAAGAAAGTAGCGCACGCCGGGTTACTGGTTATTCCATTAACAATATGGACAGCATTTTCATCGCTAGCTATTATTTTATTATATCAGCTAAATAAAATCCAATATTTATAATCTACCAAGTTTTTCGTAAATTCCAATGGAAGGTTTTTATAAATTTTCAAACCGACCACATTCCAAAAACTGAAAATATCAGATATGACGGAATAATACGACGACAATTAATGAATTTCATCAAACTACGTGACTTTTACATTTACTATAGCTTTACTGGGCCGCGCTCAGCCTGACATTCCACCGAATCTCTATCATTTATGATTATGAACATAAATATAATAGCCTGAGGTCCCCGTCCCAGGTAACTGTAGCTCCAAAACACAAAAGCCGCGCGTCATTAAATATGGCACCAAGGTTGCCCTTGCGTTTGCAGTGGCGCTTGTGATACAAGCTCGCCCGCAGTGGCACAAAAGCAAATGGTTAGGTGAAGCACCAAGGCGAAACTCAATAATCATTCCCAAAAGGTATGAAGCAAATCAGTTTTGTGAAAAATTTGATATTTTGATCTGTGATCATGATAAAAACATGAATGGCACAAAAATTTTAAAAATGCAAGCAAATTAAATTTTGTTGACATACGTTGCATGCTACTTTTCGCGCCGCCGAAGGCCGATACGCCGCCGATACGTAACTATGTATCAAAAATTTTATAGGTTTATTTGACCAAAACCCATAATCATGGGTAGAGTGTACCGCTGCCAGTGTCTCTCTTTTCCAAACAAAAGGAAATGATATTAATTTGAGGAACCGTCCGCTAATGCAAATTGATACCGAGAATGAAATCGGTCGCTCGCTTTTCCCATTCATTCACGGCTTACGAATTGTAATAAAGCTTATTAAATGGGAAAAGCGAGCGACCGATTTCATTCTCGGTATCAATTTGCATTAGCGGACGGTTCCTCAAATTAATATCACTTCCTTTTGTTTGGAAAAGAGAGACACTGGCAGCAGTACACTCTACCCATGATTATGGGTTTTGGTCAAATATCATCTCTTTTTGATTATAATGTCAGGATAATTTACACAATCGAAACTTCATTAACAAGGAGGTAATTCCGACGATTTCGAAATTCTGCCTTTGAAAACGTTTCCTTGTGTTTAGTTAGGTATATCTGTCGATAACCGACTGAATATGGCACTTTTTACTCATTCAAGTTGGCATTAAATTCATATATAATGCCATTTAAATATCGTGGAAAGCAGAATATATTCGAAATCACGAATGAGCAAAATTCTCACCTTTCGCACGTGCAAACTTTGAGCGGACGTTGCGTGCGCATACAATATTGAATCACCGTAAATTTTTGCATAGTGGTATTTAATATATAGTTTGATAAGCATGCAAAGTTTCAGAAGATTTCAAGAAGAACTTGGATCACAACAGGACTCCAAAGTTGATAAAAATCGTGAAAATCAAAAATTTTAGTGATTTTAGCTATTTTAAATAAATTTGGGCATGTCCCCACGTGTGCAACTTTTCGATTTTTAACTTTAAAACTAGCCTATAACACAATTTAGACCTTTAAGAAGCAAAATTGAGCTCCACAACCCAAGGGATGACCCAACACCAGAGAATACTAATTCACAACTTTTGTGTTTTTATAAAATTATTCTTCAAAAAAGCACTAACTTCAATTGCAAATATCTTTATGAAGGAGCAAGGTAGGAAACTATTCCGGTAGATTTTCGGAATGCTTGAACAATTATCTAAGGTAAAAATGTCCTCAGATTTTGAATAAAATTACTCCTTAATAGCGTAAAATCGATTTGAAAAGTTGTTACTTTGTCAAAAATCAAGTTTTTAAAACACTTAATTTGATGACGTCATCAAGTGATGATGATGACGTTAAATTATTTTTCAATACAATGTAAACTAAAGCTTAAACGATTATCTTTAAAACCTGTGGTTCGAGATGACTGTATCGTTTATACTTTCGAATCTACGGACACTTAAATGTAGGCTACAATTGACTGCAAAAAGCGTCTATATTATATATATATCTTCACGACAATCTGTTGTAAAACAGGGGTTCCAGAAAACCCACTTCACGATACTCCTGAAACATGAAATTTTTTACAGTCGATCTAGACAAGGTCTAGACGCCCTGCAAAGTTTCAGATCTCTAACTCAATTTTAACATGGTTTTTAAGGCACCTGAATATGGCGATTTTGGGTTTTTTACCTAATTTCGTATAACATGCTGGCGCGTATTTTGCGCAAATTTCTTAAAAACCTCCATATAACTATTTCGTATTCCTGTCATCTTTAACATTGAATTAGAATGTTTTGAACTTAAATGTACCTGCTGATCTACTTTCGATGAGTCTTAATGCATGGAAATCAATAAAGGGGATATAATAGTTTATAGTATAGGGGGTAAATAGTATTGTGAATATAAGGGCGACGGTAATGCTTGCCAGCATTGTGATAACCTACCAGGACGCGCGCTGAGTTATACAGTTGGACTCGCCGATATATTTAACGGTTGATACTCGTAAAATATTTGTTCCATCGACGATCAGTCCAATTCTCGGCGTGCGTCTTGGTAAATTGTAAACCTACAACGAAATATTTGAAACAAATATTTTACGAGTATCACCCCTTAAATTTTATCGTGCACCTTTTTACTTTTAACCAAAGTCAACAAATGATACCGTACCCGTACAGTATTTTTATAAAATATTATCGCGATATGATTATAATAACAGCTTGACCATTGTTAATGATTTGGCCCGGCGCGCGCTACTTCGAAGCTCGTGCCGTCGGCTAACATTTCGAGAAGAAAGCGCGGCGGCGCGCGCTACTTCGAAGTAGGGTGAGAATCCCTGCCACGTTTTTGGTCAGCTTCGCCGGGGCTCATGTCTTTCCTCGAGGGAGCATTAGTGTCTACAGAAAAACTGACAAATCCTAGCGAAGTCCAATCCGAACCACATCTTCCATCAGAGGTGGTGCAGGGTCAGCTGGTTACTGAACGGATTGGCCTGGAGAAAGGCATAGTCCTGTTATTCTCAAGTTAACCATAGAGGGGGTCAGGCGCTGTTCGCTCACGGCTGGTTCTTGGAGCCAACACCCTCAGCCCCACAGAAGTGGGAGCACTGTCTGTGGTGGCTCACCCAGATAACGGACGGTGTCTCTCCTTCTTTCTTCTTGGATTTGCATTGTTGCTGGTGAGTCAGCTGGCAACAGTGTACCATACTTCATAATCATGTTTTCTTCCCCACTTCTCCTACACCTCACTTTTTTACTCACTCATTCACTCACATGCCGCCTTAGGGCCGCTACCAGTTAGAGGGGATCTAACAATCAGACAAACTGCCAGCCTTAGGGCCGCTACCAGTTAGAGGGGATCTAACAATCAGACAAAATGCCAGCTATTGGAGATATAGCACCTAGATTATTTCCAGCAAACGTAAAATTAGCAATAATTACGTGAACAAAGAAATTGCCAAATTGCGACAGCAAAAGGGTCTACTCAAAATGCAAATATCGGATGCAAATTCGTGAGTCAGCACTTTAGTATATAAGCGCGGAAATTGAGCCGCGCAAAAACAAAGAATTAATACAAAATAACAAAGGAGATGGGTATATTCCATCAAAGGCTCAGGCATGCCTGGTAGGTTCCTGTCAGCCCACTAGAATGACAGGGGGCAGCCTGTTCTATCGAGTACCCGGGAGAACATCTAGGCATGGGTGGTGTTCTCCCGTGAACGAGCATTATGACAGTTTCCCTTACGGGAAACGTCGCTCACCAGGCTTTATCCTCTGGAGGGGCGGGATCACTAGCCCATGCCAAGTGACCCAAACCTACTGACACCTACAACCAGAGGAACCCCAATAGACGTTAGTCACTAATGACGGACGTAGCCTCCCAATAGGGAGGTAAAGTGGGTGCCCCAACATTAAAAAAAAAAAAAATCCGTCAAAATAACAGCGTCGATGAATCATGCGTGAACGGATGATACTCTATCGTATAAATTTTGCGAAGAAACGCGCACTTTCAATTTTTCAAAATATCAATGACCTGAGGCAAATGCTGCATATAAAGAATAAAAATAGCAAACGCTCCGAGTTAGTCCATAAACAGGATGATGATTAATCACTCTACACTCTTTACTGGGCCGCGCTCAGCCTGTCATGCCGCCTAATCTCTATTATGAACATAATAGCCTGAGGTCCCCAGGTAATACACTTTATGTTACTGGGCCGCGCTCAGCCTGTCATTCCGCCGAATCTTTAATGCAATGTTAATGAACTTGATAGCCTGAGGTCCCCAGGTAACACTCTATGCAGATTGGCGAGATGCGAAGGATTGACATCGTGAATTTGGAGGACTTCGCCGCTTCGACGCGCCGCGCGAACTAGCATTCTTGCTTCGACGATCGTTGCTCTGCTTCGCAGAGCAACGATCTCGACGGATTGACATCGTCAATCAAATCGTGAATCAACTGTCACGTGACTTTTTCAACCGTTCTCCAGCTGGCCCTGAACGACTGATTTAGCACGCTCGGAATTGAAGTTATAAGCATTTTGAGCGGAAATGGGGCATTTTCCGTCCATTTTACACGTACATTGCACTGATTATATAATATTATAAATAGTACTATTAATACATTAGTACTTGTAGCGCGATGCGTTAGTGTTACTGTGCCGAGCCGAGCTGCGATGAATTGACATCGTCAATTAACATTAGTACATACTGATACAACTATTTAATTTACTCATTTCTGATACATTTTCACACAGGCATACTGATATAACAGGATCATACATCATCAGACCTGAAACCGGACAAAAGAAAACATGTATTTGTGTTTCAAAATTCAAAACGACAATTAGTTAAATAAACATTTATCACAATTTATTAGTTTTACAAAATTTCATTAGTAGAACCACTAAAAACTAGTCTCAAAAAGATTTAATAAAGCCACTGAAGATGTTACCATTCAGAAGACTCATTGATAAAGATAATTTTGTCGTTTAACTTGTCTTAATTCTCATTTTTACTTTTAATTACAAAATATAAAGCATTTTACAAGACGTCACTTGTTCATATCAAGTGTATTACAATTATGCGTGATCTGTGAATAGAAGATGGATTCCTTGAACAGGAAACTATGAAGAACTTACCTCATAGATAGATTTCTAACTATACTATTACTACTGGCGCGTATCAAAAAGTCGATTTTTCATCAACATACATCTCACTGCTGACTGCAGCATAAACACTTTAAAAACGTTCAAAATTAAGGATAAAATGCGTCAAAGCAGGGTTTTTGTGGTCACGTGTGATCAATATCCCAGCAGACACTGACAGCAGTAATAAGAATTGACAATCACCATATGTATAAAACCTCAGGAGACATAATCATGTTGGAAATGCGGGTCACGAAATTTGGGGGATATTATATGTGAAGATTTGAAAATGACATCAGAAAAGTATGAAGCGAGGGTCGAAAAGGCCCAAATTTCAGGCCGTAAAAATATGTCTCCTAAGGTGAATATCTCTAAAATGAAAGAATCTCGCTTAGTAGACGCATTCCCATGACAACAGATATTCGATGTTGGTATGTACACAATGCGAGAACTTAACTTGATACAAGATGTACACTTTAAATAACCAAAAGCATTTAAAAATTAGTACTTTAAGAAAGGTAAATCTCGTTCTGATATAATAACTAATATTAGAATTATTACTAATATAACTGTTTATTATGCGTCTGATATCACCAATCTACCGGGGAAGACCTCGACTTTCAACGTCTTTCTTTTATTTACTGTCCTCCTGAGATTTAATTGTGAATTATAAAATTTGTATGACTAACATTTTCTGAGAACGTCACCCCATCCAAGTGAGCTGAGTTATATTACTCAGCCACTGAAACGAGATGTACAACCGCTCAAATTTTCTGCTTGATCACTTTCAATTAGTCTAATAATGATTTCAAAGTTGATTTGGTAATTTATTAAGAATCAATTAATTTTACCTTCTGACAATTAGAGTGACTGCTATTATAATAAGCGCTGCAACGCATACACCCCCTACGGTGAGTAGCAATCTTAACTTGGCTGTTTCATCGCTTGACCTATCCATTATATCTGAAGAATAGTCGTATCAAATTGTTATTATTTACAATCAAGTCATGTTAAAAATTATTAGAATTAAGGGATTTTAATCAAATCAGAAATTCGAAAATGTCATAATAAGAACAATCATATAGTAGTGTCGAGAAACTTTTATAGCTATCTATTTCTTCTTCTTCTGGTATAGAAAATAATACTTAAAAAAGGCGAATATAATCGAATAAAGCATACCGAAATCAGGAAAATCTTCATCAATGACAGTGGTATTGGTTATAACGAGGGTGGTATCAACTGGACCCCGGTCAAGAATCTCAATTAACACACTGCGCTTGTTTGTACTGGATACACAATCATAGAATCGTAATTTATCGCCGGCCGGTATAGTGACTGAGCCCGTCTTTTCCTGAATTGTCTCTACTTCGGGGGTAAACTCAATTGTTACAAATACAGATAGAATTTTAGTAGTTTTGTCCCAAGCACATCCGTTTAAATCAGCTCCAGTTTTAACACTACAACTTCCTGAAAATAAGACGAAAATGTGAACGGGTGGTCAAATCGCACAAACTTTAATGATAAATCTAGAAACGTGGTTCTAATCCACAGTGCGGGAGCTAATACGCTGTGGTTTAATTAGAGTACACTGGCAAGGGATACCAGGTCTGTTTACCGCAACTGCGGTATGATCCTCGGCAAAGGCCATGAAATATCGTTTGGACGAAAATAACAGGTATAGATTAAGGATTTGGTCAGTAAAAATGCACGATGAACAGTAAAAATACCATCAGCTGCCTTGAGGCAAGGAATAACATGTCGGGCCCCGCAGTCAGCGTTAGTAGTACTGGTTATGTACTCTATTATCTTAGCTTCTGTGAGCTCTGCTTCTGCATCGTTATTACACAACTGAGTTAATAAACTTGTTTTAATTTGAGATTATGACAAAACGATCGTCAATTGATAATACTAACAAAAGAACAAGTGATTAGTTGATTTATTTTAACAACATCGAGAACAATCGTTTTCATCTAAAAAATTCACGGAAAAATTTCACTCAAAGAAAACTCCTGCTGAATCTACGATACAAATAACAAGAACATCCCCGAAATATACCTCGTATTTCCCGGAGCTATCGACCCAAGTATTAAGATCGTAGATCTGCTCAACTTTAGCTTTTGAGAAGGCGACTATTTGGAGACAGGGGGACAGAAAGGGAGGGGTCCAGAACCCTGTGTCTTTACTGCATTTTGATTCAGATGCGGAGTTAACGGTCTCAGCTGAGAAGGAACGTGCGATAAGTTTGATTAATCGGCACTTTAATGAATATAATATCATTAAATCATTCAGATCAACTAAATGATGGAGTGAATAGCCGAGAAAAAATCGCTCTTCAAAGATCACTCTTCACTGAACATAATGGTAACACGACTCCTGTCCGACAGCGACATCTGTCCGACACAGGGTACCAGAAATAAACGACCTCTGTCCCAAATTATCATCTGATTTCAATACGACACATTTCCAATTTGAGATATGATCTGTCCGGCTGTCGGACAGATGTCGCTGTCGGACAGATGTCGCACAATCGAACATAATTGGCCAGGTAACTAGTACAAAGATACAACATACTTGCTTTGGTGTATTTCTCTGACGCCGTGTTGGCATTACATACGGTAGATGCCGTCAAACTGCCGTCACTTTCTACCGACCCGTAAGATATTGTTGCAAGTGTATCTGAGGAGAATTACCAATGTTAAGACTCTAAACCATCAGACAATTCTAGCAAAACTTGCAAATATCGATACGTCGAATCATGTTCAATATTAAATTCATTGTTTTATCTTGATAAACAAATCACCCTAACCTTTCAGTAACGTAATCTTAGCCTTAGATTCGGCACCGCCACAACTGTAATATGTTTTCAGTTCTTTGTCCTCACTATTAACTGTTCCTGCTGTAAACTCAGCCTGGACAATACATTTATTTAGGGGAGGCATCGCCTACAAACATATAATATTAGTATAATAAAATAATGAAAGGTGCGAACCAAACCAATCGTTTAAATTAAATATCGGGAATATAATAGCAAAGGGCTTTTGAGCGAAATAGTTGGTGTTTCTACCTCACAAGCGACAGTTTCTCCGTTAACAATCATGTTAGGAGCCTTCACTGAGAACTTGTACTCAGAATTCCACACATTCCCATCTCCCCCATCAACAACAGAGGATGCGGCAGCTACTTCCGTGTAGTATTCCGCTGAGAAAGGTGAACCCTCCGCAGTGAACTTGAAGGTTGGTTGAGTTTCTCCAGTTGCACTGCACGACAAAGTGACTGTGTCTCCTGTCACTGCAATGCTAGAGGGCACCACGAACGAGGTGACGTGTATTACTTTGACTTTTACGGAGCTGGAGGTGATAACACCTCCTTCGAGATGGTGGTTCGGATCGGCGGTGTATGTTACTTTGCACCTCACTGAATGGTCTGGCGCGTCTGAAGCAAGAGGTCCGATGTTGACCACGGCTACGTTTAGACCGTTTTCTCGGAAAGTGGTTCCAGCTGTTATCCTGGTGAAAACAGAAGTGAACTTGACGACGCGACTGAGATCGTGAAATGGAAGAAAATAAAGTCTGTGGTGAACTTGAAAAGGAAGTTAAACTTGGTTAAGACGGTTGAAAGTCAAATAAAAAGAAATGGAAGAGTTGTTTGGGAAATACAAACAACATACTTTCTTATGTCTATATAATTTCTATCAAAAATTCTTATAGACTCCCACAAAAAGCAAAATCCCAATGATGTTCACATGAAAATTTTACTCACAAGCTGTTGTCAGATATATCAGACCAAGAACCAGCATATATCTCCCAAGCGACACTAGTCACAGCAAATACACTTCTTCCATCCTCGTCTTCAAAAGCTTTGGTGTTACTTGCCATGATCTTATCCTCGTAGTAACAGTACTGCATCACCGAGTTCCCATCCAATCCCCAGGAATCAGCCATGTTACTCTGAACCACACTCAGAACAGACAGGTGCACGTTTGAGGATTTCACATTGTGATCACCCCAAGTAGCTTTGCAATAGTAATCCACCGCGTGGCTTGGTGTGACACCGGATAAAGTTAACACCCCGGTGGTTGTGATGGTTGTGGTTGAGGTTGTTGCACTGTCTTCCGTACTCACTACTGTAGTTACAGAAGAATCGTCAGATGTTTTGTGGAACGTGATCGTGGCGACCGCGTCCGATATGGCAACACAAGACAATTTAGCATCGGTTCCCTCAGGAACATTAACGGTGGACGGTTCTGTTGTGATGGCTCGGACAATTAGCGTAGCTGGTTCCGAGTGAATGAAAAGTCCGCCCCATTTGATAGAACAGGTGTATTTTCCAGCAGACTCAATGGTGACTTTTTCGATAGTAAGAATAGTTGAATAAGTGCCAGGGTTACGAACATTTTCAATAGATCCATCCATAACAACCTCTCCGTCATCGTTATACAAATCATCACCCAACAAGAACCGTTTCCCCACTCTCCACTCGATAGTTGGTGCGTTGGATTCTCCGTACGGATCTGGGAACACGCACTCGAAGGTACCTTTCTCGCCCACAGTAACCGTGGTGTCCTTAGGTTGGGTTGTGGCTACGTCTGTGATCACTTCCAGGTTTATTTCCTGGGATGTGAAGGTGTGCTGGGTTGGACAATCATCGTTGTAGTAAACACCTTTGCAAGTGTAAGAACCACCGCTGTTGTCTTCTATGTCGAAAGATACCGCAGATTTCTCATTATTTTCTTCAACGACTTCGTAGTTGGTAAACTCAGAGTCATCTTTGTACCTGAGGGGATTACTCCATTCATATCCACGGAATCAATTATGAGCATTAATTATGAGCACTTAATTATGAGCATTAATTATGAGCACATTATACAACCACGCAAACATGTAATTTTAACAACCACTGACGGTTTGTTCAACCCACCATGTGATTGTTTTAGCACCAGATGCGACAGTGCACGTTATTGTTACTGAGGATGTTGCCAGAAGACGCGGATTAGAAGTTCCGACCGATGTTGATACTTCTGCCTCTGAAGTAATACATCTTTTAGTGAGATTATGTCAAAATCAATATGAAGCTATTTGTAAAATGTCCAAGGAAAAAATTAAGTAAACTGGTCGTTCAAAGAAATGCTATATTTTTGTGTTTTTTTACAGTGGTGAATTGAGTGTTTATCTAATATAAAGCGCTCGCCCATATTAAAATTAGTTCGACCAAACGTACTTCGAGCTGAGAGTTTAATCTCAGTTGATGCCTTCAAATCATCAGCTAAACCAAAGACACACTCATAAGTCCCCGCCTTAGCGTCCGTGATGTCGATCAGTTCAAATGTTCCGGTCTGAAATTTGATATGTTAATGATTTATTTCAGGTATGTTACCAAACGTGACTTTGAAAAGATGTTCACTACTAGTACTAATCAATGCTCATTTTGCAAGCTCAAAACGAACTCGGGACGAATAAAATGATCTACCTTACTCGGGATTATTACGACGGGTTTATTAACGACCGGTTAAAATATGGTTCGGGGAAAATATGGCGAAATTGCTCAAAACCCACCACATTTTCCCGGTCGCCATTTTACCGGTGTCCAACCTTTCAATTTTAGATTCAAAAATTTTGTCTCAGATGTAAATTTCCTTATTAGAGATAAGCAAGTTTAGAAATTTTCGCATTGCTAAAACTTCTGAAACAAGTCGAATTATCAATAATTGTTGAAAGTAGACAGAAATAATGACTCGTGGTTAATCAAACTAGATGGAAAATAATTTTTAACATTTGAAGTGTAACAACCAGATCGATATTAAGATAAAGGGAGAGCTGTTTAGTCTTCCAATAAGTTGTAATCATCTTCGTTATCTTCATCTGGATCATCCCTTTCATCAGTTTTAATTAATTCAAGTTTTAATTTAACTGTTACTTTTACTTTGAGTCCTATTTCATTATGTAGAGATAGTCAATACCTAAGAAATTAAAAATTGGCCTATTTAAATCAAATTTGACAATAAGGATATATGACAAGAATTGGGCAAAAAGGTGAATTTATTGCAATTTTAGCCAAATGAAGTCGAAAAACCTACAACAAGTGTCCCAATAGTCTTCTTTAGTGAATATAAGACAACGATTAAAATATGAGCACCCATACCCCTTGGGAACCCTAAAAGCTGAGTAGGCGGGTTTATTAACGACCGGTGAAAATGTGGTTCGGGAAAAATATGGCGAAATTACCCTAAACCCACCACTTTATCCCGGTCATAATAATCCCGAGTAAGGTAAATAGTACAAAAGGTTCTGCTGCTTTAAAACTTGCAACTTGTTGCAGAATCCTACCTGTTTGTTAGAACTGAACTCGCCCAACTCTCCATCTACCTCCGTTCCCCCAGGGAACTTTTTCTTGAAGGAGAGCGCTGCAGCGGAACCACTGTAACTACAAGTAAGAGTCGTCGTAGTTTCTGCTCCGTAGTCAACGAACACGCACACATCAGGTGTTGTAACTGAGACTACCTTGATCTCTGCTTCTGCTGTCGGGTCCTGGCTGTCATCCAGATGGAACCTACAACTGTACTTCCCTTCATCAGCCACGGTTTTAATTCCCAAGTTTACGGAGCTCTGGTAGATATGGACAGGGTCCGAGACTCTGCTCTTCATTGAGTTAGAAAGAGAGAGACTAGGGTCATTGAAATCTATCTCGTCACTTCCGTAGAACCAACTAATACCATTGGGCAGGGCCACGCCCTTGTAGATACACTTCATTGAAAGTGTCCCATCCAGGACGAGAGCGTGAGACACGACAGTATCATCCACTCCCTCAACCACAGCAGCAGTCCTCACCACAGCCTCGAGTACCGTGCTCTTCTCGAACCCGTCATCGTACGTCATCTTACACGTGTACTGACCGTCAGTTGATCCCGGAATTGCGTCGGAAATTGTGAGCGTGTAAGTCGCATGGTTGTTCGACAGTTCTCCGTTGCTCATCGCTATTTTGTCGCCTGCTTCAAATGTGGTTGCGTCTTTGTGCCACGAGATTGTACCAGGTTCGATTCCACTGTACTTACAGGCAACCACTAGTGATCCATCCAAACCGTAAGTCTTGCCCTTAACATCATCAGTAACGTCCAAACCTAGGATTAATAAAATCATGACGTAGTGTGACAGTATGTGCTATACGAAGCAGTTGATTTGTATTACAAGGATCAGAAAAACTTCACAAGAAAGATTTAAAGTTGATAAAAACCAAACTATTGGCTGTTCAAGTATTTTCTACGAACTAACCCATGACACGGACGTTAAGTATAGCAGTTGGAGCTCCCAAGGCTACTGTCCACTTGCAGGTGTAGAGTCCTGACTCGAGGACATTTCCGTTTTTTAACTTCAAAACACTCTTCCTGCTCTTGGAGCTTGAATCGTAGTCACTGGTTGTGATTTCGTAGGTGACATCTTGATCAGTTAGCAGATCTCCCTTCAGAGCAGTTCCCTGGTTTGGAAGAGAATGTTTATATTTGTGTAAATTAACAGGAAGCTATAAAAAATGGAAGTAAGATCCCAGGAATGTAAGAGAGGAATGTAAGAAAAGAATGTAAGGGACGAACCTTGAGCCATTCAATCATGGAGGGTTCCTCGTCTCCGGAGTAAGTACAAGTAATCAGAAGTTCAGCACCGATATCAATATAGGCTGTGTCGTCGTGGTCGGGACCAGAGTGTTCGATCCTTGCAGCTACAGAACAATTTCAAGTTAGCTTATTTTTCTTTAATCAGTAAATAAACAACATTAAATAAATGTTCGGATTCCATCTCGTTACCCAAGGCCAGTAAACAGTCGGATTATTATGTTCTAAAACAAACTAACAGAATCTACTAACCGAGAAGTTGGAGTTTGGTTGTGAAAATTTTAGGACTAGCTTCAACATCAAACTTCACTTCGCACTGGTAATCTCCACTCTGTTCACTTGTCATGCCCAGTAATTTTACTGTACTAGTGTGAAGTCTTCCCTCGGTTACGGGTGTTATCGTGATCTGGAAGAGAAATGGATTTGAGTTTAGCATTTAAAACTATCATACAATATATGTTTGATACGATGACTATGAAAGTTAATTTAACACCATTGGAATTCATCACCGTTGTTATTTGAAGTTTTTTAAATTTCGAGTTCCTTGATAGAGATCCAAATTAATGCATTATTCTCGATGAACAATTCTACAAACCTTATTTGCCTCTGCCACTAAAGCGGTTCCATCCGATCTCTTCCAGGCGAAAGTGACTGAGACAGTTTCCGGATTCCAAGCGTTACAGACCATCACACCATCACCATTACTGTCAGAGTAGCTGTAGTCTTCCATGTAAGCTCCTCTAGCTGTAACCTGGAGCAAGGGGGTTAGAACCAGGATGTGAGGGGGGGGGGGGGCTATATGAGTCACAACGGTCAGTTATAACCGTACTAGCCGTAATATTTCAAAAATACAAAATTGAGTATAAAATTGTCCGTTGCAGTTGGTTTTCTCTTGGGAAATCGTACATAATGGCAGGATGATGAAAACAGAATCATTACAGGCTACAATAAGCATCTTAGTAACATAAATATAATGTCAAGGTAGACTGGGTGGTTCCTATACCTCTGCAGTAGACTCAGCAGTGTAAGGAGCAGGTTCGGGCCAGCTAACAGAACATTTCAGCAGTCCGTTAAAGTCAGAGCGGGTGTTGTCAACAGTGAGAGCGCTCACTCGGATAGACCTTCCTTGTGGTTCCTCTGTGATCGTCATGTAATCTTGAGAGTCATCCAACAGCTTGCCATCTGTGGTTACGAGGTTTGGTTATTGTAAGTCAGTGAACATTTTTTAGATATTTTATGTTTCTGTGTACATTTTTATGTGTGTGTTAGATTGAGTTGATGTCAGTTGCAAGTTTGAAGGAAATACAAGGAACGTCTCTCTTTTTCGCAATATTGTAGAACAATGAAATGACTTACCTAAGTACCACTTGATAGCGAATACTGTGTTGTCTTCACCAGTAGCTTTACATTGGAACTTTTCACTTTCATCCGTTATTATGACCTTCGAAGCTAGACCCTCCATCAGCTCTGAGGGAAACGATCGTCAACTAAAACTTATAGAATGTAATGCAAATGTATAAAAGTTTAAACATTGTTTTATGTGGCAAGAAACTGGCTTTTGGAAGAATCCTAGATTGGATATCTCAGAGCCTACAACTCTCAAACTTCGTATCAAATCGTCAGTGCATTACGGCACTTGCTTATTCTAATTTCAGAAGGTTTTCACAAAAATACCTCGTTTATAGACAGTAGCATCCTGTGTAGTCAGCACCTCAGTGGACTTATCTCCGAACTCAAGTTTTGCAGAAACAGTAAACGGCTGTATACCGAAACTGAAGGCAGTCATTTTGAACGACAATTTGAAGGTAACAGCGTTATTGTTCCATGCGGAAGATACAGAGGGTGTCAGTTGGGTGTTGGTACCCGCGTCGTACTCGGCACCAGCAATGTACCACGTGATGGTTGGTTCGAAGGTACCCTCGAATTTCACCTCGATGTGTTCAGGGCTGAAGTAACGTGTCTCAATCTGCGTCATTGCTGAGGAGTTGAAATTCGTGATAATTGGTTTTTAGAAAATTGCCACTTGTTGATGACATTATTTGCAAAAATACCATTACATGCATGAACCTGCATTCGAAATTATATTTACTACAGAGTTGAACAAACTGTAATAAATTAAACTTTACTCACAGAAAATAACAAGATTAGTAGATTTAGCGATGGCGGGTCCACTGTTGAAGTTGAAGGTACAAGTGTACTGTCCACCATCTGTTCCATCTAATGTATAGGTGCTTACAACTGTTCTTAGTTCGTCTTCGTAATTGCTTGTTACGATCTAAGGAAAACCAGAGTTTATGGAAAAATTCGCGAATAAAAAGTTAGTCTCCAACTTTCAGCTTAAAGCCATATTATTCAAGTACTATAGAGGGAAAATTCTTATAAAAAAATCATCTACCAGAATTGACCATAAACAGCAGAATCAATGTCATGTGTCACCCAACCAGTTGGGCAGTAAGCACGTGTACATTGTACAAAGTACATTGTACAATGTACGTTGTACAAGATTTCATTACTGAGATATATAAACCTTAGTTGCTGGATCGATTACACCGTTAGGTCCTGTCCACTGAACAGAAGAAACGTCGTTATCTCCCTTGTAAGTGCAAACAAAGGCTTCTGTAGCCGTCTTCATAACAGTTTCGTCACCGAATGATGTTGATACCTCTTCAGAAAGAAAAGGTTATAACAAAAAATATTAGCAGCTTTATTTTGATATGGTAAAAAAAGGTACCAAGGTTTATAGTTGATCAAGCTTTTAGATAGGCCGGCAATAAGTTGAAATAAAGGACTTACGTCTCACAACAAGTTTTGCATCTTCAGATTCGAAGCCGTCGTTTGTAACGTCGCCAACCTTCGCGGATACTTTACAGTGATAGGCTCCATCTTCAGAAAATTGAGGATCGGCTATGTCGTAGGTGGAAGTGGCTGCATTTCCAGTATCCGTGTAGACAGGTGTGTCTGATCCGACCTTGTACCAAACATAGTTGGGTGTCCCAGTATTACCAGTTACTCCACATGTCAGGGAAGTTGCTACTCCAACTTCAGCGTAAACGTCAGTTGGGTTCGTGATTTCTGAGGGAATTCCACCATTATATTCTAAAAACCATCATCACTGATAAAGTAAACAGAAATGTGGACAAACAGCATTATGAAAACTAAGCCCGTTTAAGAACGGAAAAATCTTAATCTCCATAGTTATTACAGAATACCAGCTCTTAAATAAACAGACAAGATCTAATTTTCTATTTGTCTCACCAAACACGTCGAGGGTAGCGGTGATGGCTGATTGGCCCTGGGTCGCATCTGTGGCAGTACATGTGTATGTGGTATCCTCTGTTGGGGTTACGGTCAGTTCACTTTCCTGTTCGTCGTTCTCGTCCCTCACTGCTTCGGAAAGAGCGTTCACCACCTTCGAGTCCTGGAAGGGAGGATGGTTACTTAGTTAGGTGACTAATCTTGTCGTTGGTTTGATAGTATTGAGGATATATACTATTATCTGTTGTAAGCAAGTCATATCTTGGTGAATAAGTAGTATTTAATATTATAGCTATCGTATCCTGCAACCATGTCGTCAATACTTATGATTGGACTTAATTATTAAAATCCAGGACAATGTTTTATTTTTCAGTACCTTATCAGTCCATGTAAAGCTGAAGGCAGAAGTGACGTCAGTAACTTTGCATGTAAGGACTGATTCTACTCCAGACTTCACCTCTTTGTTTGTCACGGACAGACCTGAGATTAAAGTTTAGGTCACGGAAAACTCATATCTCCGCCACGAAAACAGTCGAATTCACGAAGCTAATAATTTCGAATTTTATAAATCAGCTTGCTAGCTGCACAGTGCACGCCCTGTAACTACACATGAATATAATGTGCTGTGTTGTGTACATACCATAAGCATCTAAAGTAAACGTAGCAGACAATGACTTGAATGTACACACGTACACTCCTTCATTGTCCTTCGAGACGCTAGCGAATGACAAAGTGCTCGTTTGCTCATCTTTATCGGAGTCGAACGTTCCCGCACTATAGAAGGCTGCGTCAGTGAACGACTCTCCATCCTTAGTCCAAGTTACTGTTCCTTCGCTGTCGATCTTACAAGCAATGCTTGCACTCTTTCCTACTTCCGCGTAAACAGCTCCGGCAGCCAGAGGGGTCGGCTCCAGTCCTGGTGGACACAGTTTTATTTTATTATTATCTAAATTTTAAAACAATCTCAAAATAGTAAAGAAACATCTTAAGAGACTGATAAGTGCCCAAAAAAACATAACAGTTCTCTAAAAAATAAAGGTTAATTATGAGGTAAATAAATTTCTCCACAAAACTCTGTTAGAGGTAGTAGCCCTAAGATCATAAAGATCATTAATATCACGTAATCACAGTTTTATTTATATATCTAATTTTATTTTATTTATCTAGATATGCAACCTTGTAAACCCAGTGAGTTGAGTTATATTGTATTGTATATCGAGTTATATTATTAGATGGTTAAAATGCTTCAAGTTGTCTGTTCTGGTGTTTATATAATGTTTACTGAAAAGGACTGCCACAGCCTGCATTTCTCCCTAAGCTAAAGTAGTCCTAAGTAGTCTTGAGTAGTTTTAAGTAATCCTAAGTAATCCTAAGTAATCCTAAGTAATCTTAAGTAATCCTAAATAATCCTAAGTAATCCTAAGTGATCCTAAGTAATCCTAAGTAATCCTAAGTGATCCTAAGTAATCCTAAGTAATCCTAAGTAATCCTAAGTAATCCTAAGTAATCCTAAGTGATCCTAAGTGATCCTACGTAATCCTAAGTAATCCTAAGTGATCCTAAGTAATCCTAAGTAATCCTAAGTGATCCTAAGTGATCCTAAGTAATCCTAAGTAATCCTAAGTGATCCTAAGTGATCCTAAGTGATCCTACGTAATCCTAAGTAATCCTAAGTGATCCTAAGTAATCCTAAGTGATCCCAATTAGTCCTCAGTAGTTCTAAGTAGTCCTAAGTAGACCACAAACAAACCTTGGATCTTGAGAATGATCCTGTGTTCGGAGACTCGGAGGATGCTACCATCATTATCCAGTCTACACGAGTATTCCCCGATATCCGCGGATGTGAAGCTGGCAATAGTAAGTTCTGATGAAATTACGTTAGCCCTCAAAACTTCTTCAAATGTGTTGGTCAGTTCAGTTGCTCCTGGAAATAAGAGATTAGGTACAGGGAAAGGAGTTCAAGTTAGCGTTACAATGATAAGAATGTGACTTGGAGGTTCGTTTAAATTAGGTGCAGTATCTTTTAAAAGTGAGAACCGATTGCGACTGTTTATTTTACGGATATCCATTTCAATCCTGCATCACACAATCTAAATCCAACAAATAAACAAGAATGGTGTATCATTTATTGTGACTGGTCACTTTATCAAGGTGAATATTTACCTTTGTACCAGAAAATGTCCAGTGAAGTATCACTTTTAACTGTACAAGTAAGGATAATTTTCTGGGCGGGAGCTTCTGTTATAGGAGATGAAGTGTGTTGCGGCATCTGGAGCACTGAAATATTGGTTTAATTAACTGATCGGTACGGAGGGTAGAACGTTAGCATGGTCTTGATTTGTGATATGTACGAGAATATGATAGACAAACGTGGTAAATCATTATTTGGTTATTTAAAAATGCAAAATGGTTTCACAACTTTTTAACGGTAAAGATGAGGTACATTTTTCCATTTCCCTGTGTTCTACTAGACTTACAAGCTGCAACGATATCGGCTTTCGCGGTTCCTTTTTCGGATGGCATCTCAGCAAAATCAAATTCACAAGTATATTCGCCATCGTCAGCAGAAGAAGGATTCGACTTGGTGAGTATAGCTTGCTTGCTATCAATCAGCTCCAAACCGAAGTCAGTAATTTGATCAGTGACGGTAGTTGCCGCAGCATCAGCTGTTGCTTTGTGCGACCATGTTACAGATGACGGGGTTTCCTTTCCCACGAAGTCACATGTTATCTTGAAGTTTGCGTTGGTGTGAACGTATTGCGAGGCTTGGTCAACAGTTGACACTGAAAGTACATTACAGTGGTACATTTAATTGGAAACAGATTGGTTTGGTCGAAAATAGCATAAGCTTTAATCACCAAAAATGTATTTTAACAGAAAACTCATCAAAATACAACTTGAATGTATAGCTGTAATAACTGTTATAGTAAGAAAGGGTGTCAATAGTTAGAAAAGCTGTATAATTACCTCTGACATGAACCTGGATACTCTCAATGTATTTTTCCGTATCAGAATATTTGAAACCGCAGGTATACAATTCGGCAAACTTTGGATCGTCTATTCCTTTCAAGGAAAGAGTTGTTGTTCGTTTCCCGTCAGCTCCATTTTCTCCTGTCGAACAATTTAATGATTACATTATTCATTCAGAAAATGTGGATAGAAATGAACTCATAAATTGGTCATCCCATATATTACAGGCCAGATAGTGGGGTGTATAAAATTACTTCTCATTACCTAATTCCACGAGGTAATCAGTGGCCATGGTGAGACCATCTATCTGAGTCCATTCAACTGATGTTGGACCAGTGCCTCCCTTCGTGAAGTCGAATACGCAGGATAAAGTGACATCTTGCCCGGTTGAGTAGGTAGTTGAACTCTGTGTTTCAATTTCTGGGATAGGTATTGTTAGAGAAGTCAACATGAAACCCTGCATTGTGCTGACTGCTGCAGCGATGGTTGAATAAAGTTTTAGCGACGCGTCACGCGCGCACAAATTAAACTCAAATCAACATACATTTTTTTAAAACAAGATAAAACAAAGATATACAAAAAAGAAAGATACTTAAAATAGAACGAGAGATTACCCCTGAAGTGTAGAGAGGTGACAGTCTCCAGTCCAGCAACACTGTCGGGGAAGGTGTCTCCTGCGTCGAACTGAACAGCACATGTAAACGTAACCACATCAGTGTATTTGGACTTGTCGACACTCAGAGTGGAGGTTATGGAGTTGGTGTTACTATCCCAGGAGGAGGCGGGGATAGAGTAAGCAGATCCGGCTGTTGTGTCCACTTCTTGGTTCGCAGCTGTGTACCATTTTACTGAGGCTGGTTCGAAGGTGCCGAAGAAGGTACAGTCGAGTGATTCTTCGTTGATCGTTATGGCATCAAACATTCCCAAAACTGAAAAGTTTACCATTTAATATGAGAGCAGCGAGATAGTATACCGGGATGTTAGCCAAAAATTTCGACCATCAAAAATGAAATATTATTTAAAATAACGAGGTTCAACGTCATGAGCATTGAGCACTTACCAGCGATGGTGACCTTAGTTTTCTTAGACAGAGGAGTGATGGTGTTTTTGTCGAAGTTGAAAGTACAGGTGTAGTCACCTCCGTCCTTCCCTTCTACCCCAGTGAACGTGTATGTGCTCACTTTGGTTTGGTCGTTTTCGTTATAGTCACCCGTTTCCACCTAATAGTTGAGAGGTTAATAGTAAATAAAGTCTATTATAATACTTAAATAATATTCAAGCTATGAAAACTAAGAGTATCATAGTATGTATTATAGTATGACTCCCTTATTCCCTTATTAATACAAAAACAGTTATGTAATTCTCGACGACGATTATGCATTTCTCAGATCGATTGGAAAGTTGCTGCGCGAAAATGACCTCAACATAATGTCATTTTTTCAAATACCATAAAATTCAAAATATCACAAAATCATACCTTGGAAGCATCGACAGAAGCACCACCTTGACCAGTCCAGACTACGCTAGAAACATCGTTATCTCCCTTATACGTACATACCAGGGTATCAGTAGCTGTCTTTACCGTCGTCTCGTCTCCGAACGAGGTCGTCAGCTCTTTTGGGTATACTATTAGACGTTAGGAACAAAGAAAATTGTTATGTCCAAATTGTGGAAGGCTGAAGAGTTATGTTTTCGTGAGGGGTAGTCAAGATAGATTTAATAACTTACGCTTCATGATCAGCTCAGTTGTGGCTGATTCAAACACATCGTTTGTAAAGTCGCCAACTTTCATGGCAACTGTACATTTATAGGCCCCGTCGTCAGAAAATTGAGGATCGGCTATGTCGTAGGTGGAAGTGGCTGCATTTCCAGTATCCGTGTAGACAGGTGTGTCTGATCCGACCTTGTACCAAATATAGTTGGGTGTTCCAGTATTACCAGTTACTCCACATGTCAGGGATGTTGCTACTCCAACTTGAGCCATAACTTCTGTAGGATCCGTTATTTCTGTAGAAATTACGATGTTAGAAAAACGGGTAAAACCAAACTAGAGTCTAGACCAAACTATTTGTTTCTTGAATAATTTTGATAAATTTCTTTATATTGACTTGGTTTGAAATTGATGTAACGCAGATCGAAAACAACTGAGTTCACTAAATGTCAAAAGTACAAACCAAAGACATTCAGAATAATGGTATCCTCAATTGTTCCCTTTCCTAGGGGATCGGTAGCGGTGCACTTATAGGTAGTATCTTGGGTCGGGGTAACTGTGATCTTGCTGTTTTGGACGTTATTTGAGTCCGGTTGTGAGTCTGTAACAGAGTTTACCGCACCGTCAGCCTGTCAACAGGTATTATTATTTTAATAAATTTGGGAGAAATTAATGGATCGGACAAAAAATGACTCGTTATAACTTTATAACTAATACGGCAGTCGGGACTCGTGGTATCTATGACTTTATAAGCTCATTGCAAGAATAAATAGTTACGAAGTTATAGACAAATACAGTTGTGGTAATTTTGTACAGTCCTCTTTTTGATTTATTGAGTATTGTGTCATATTAAAGTCCTCTTCGTTCAGTGCGCGCTACATAAGTTGGCATTTTTCAGGTTGAAGGATATTTATACAATTTATATTATTCCTTACCGAATCAGTCCATGCGAACGAAAACACTTTATTGCTGCCAGTTACACTGCAGATCAACTCAGTCGCTTCTCCTGACTTCACCTCTTTGTTTTGTACTTCAAAACCTGGGAAAAAATGTGTGGGATTAATATAAATCAGTCGAAGAATTTTCATTAAAAGGATAGCTTAAAACTGTTCCATCATATGATCATTCACAGTCGTTAACTTGATAATAATGTAAGACTTACCGAAAGCGTCCAAAGTGAAGGTGGCGGTCAAAGTCTTGAAGGTACATACATAAACACCCTCATTTGCAACAGTTACACTTGAGAAAGTGAGAGTGCTGGTTGTGGAATCATCTTGTGAGTTGTATGTTCCTGCGCTATAGATAGCAGCATCATCAAAAGCTGCGCCATCTTTAGTCCACGTGACGGTGCCTTCGTTGTCGATCTTACAGGCGATAGTTGTACTTTTAGTTTCCTCAATGTAGATACTTCCAGCAGCTTCTGGAGTTGTGTCCAGACCTGAATAGAATGTGTATTATAATCTACATAGATTGTAAGAGTGAAGATATGATGTGTGTTATAATCTACGTAGATTGTAAGACTAAGAGTGAAGTTAGAATGTGTGTTTATAGCAAGTTATGAATTCAAGTGTGTGTCATCAGATTGTGCGTCTTGAAAAATGTACTTAAAATAAAACAGCATTTTGTATTAACTTGACAGAACGGAGTAGGCTTGGTAGATGAGCAATAGGGATAGACTCAGACAGAAATTCATCCGGGTTCTGATCTTTATCCACGCATAAAACTAAAATGACGATTCAGGATGTAAATTTTGAGGAGTTGATCAATTTCAAAAACTAAACACTGAATTTTTACAGTGAGTTTGGCGAAGGAAAACTGTAAACAGGAAATCAAGCTGTTCTCACGATTCCCTGTTTCAGGGATCTACTACACTTGAAATGGCACAATCTTAAAATTGCAAGACCTTGAAATCAAGTTTAAACGGGTCAGTAGAGTGTAGTTTCCCCTTTTATCAAGATAATATTCGAAAGAATTGCGATATTGCAGTACTAAAAGTATACATTTGAGTTTCTTTAAACAAAAGCAAGGATCATGCGTGGTGACAAATTATGCAATATGCACACCAGCATCTTCTATGAGAATTTGTATCCTTTTGAGGGTGTGGGACCATTTACATATTACATATAAAAAGGTATATATCTGTCTGGGGTGTTACCAATTAATCACAAAACACGATAAGTTCACTAGAAGACCAACTGGTGCAAAATGTACAAAGGTTTTTAAGCGAGCTTCATGTGGTAGTGATGGTACAGCCATGAAAACGCAGAGTCCCTTGCCAAACAAGGCTCTGATAACTTTGACTCCGCAAGTGCTACTATACCAATTCCAAAAGTATTATGGAAGGGAGCGCTGCGGAGTATAAGTCATCGGAAAATGAGGATAAGTCATATACGTTGCCCAACACATTTTAAACGAGTATGGAGTCAAAACTCAAAAGTTCGCCAGATCAATCCCGAAACTTGCTATAAATTAGCCCGTAACTATAACTACGTGTTGCAATATTGATAGACGATACCTAAAGTTCCCTTGAAATTGAACATAACAGACTAATGAGCTAAGAGCTGGTGCAATAATGGAACCCAAACACCTGTCGAACAGTTCGTGACCATATTAGGAGTGTGTGACGTAATCATACCAAATATGGAAGTGATAACGAGAAAAGAGGTACGTGACAAATAACACGTCTTAGTAATGATAACTGGAATAAGTTCCATTATTGCCAATGCAATAGTAATACCTATATAATCATTAATCATCTTCATACATAGAAAGTTTTACAATTTTTGTTATTTATATTATCAATTTACGACTATTATTTTCCAAGTATTATTAATTTACGATCTATATTTTCCAATTATCATTATTTTACAATCATTATTTTCCAACTGTTATAATTAACGCGTGAATTTCGGAATTTTCGCGGATTCTTATCACCTAAACACATAAGGTGACAACTCACATAATTGACTTCTATTAAAACTTTTATGACCTCTAAACATACTTCGTGACTCGAGTCACGGCCTGCTTGTTCCGACTAACGTGACTCAATTTCAATCTGTTGTGTGATTGCGATCCAGCTTGACAATTTATTCGTTTGCCAAGATATGCCCTCTTTTGTTTCGTTTAATCAAATATATATAATAAAGAACTTTAGTGGGAATATTTTTAGAAAAAAAAACTTGTTCTATTATATTATCTATATGGGCAATTTTATGTATACTATTACCATTTTTTGCGATAGTTAAAGTAATATTATCTCTTTAGCATTATTTAGTATTTTTTGATTTTATGAGACCCGTGTTTTGTTTTTAACTTTCTGCTCCGATGAGGAGAGAAAGTTTTTTGAGGAGAGCTGCTCAGACATGGGCACCGTATTGTGTAAATTATTTAGTTATATGTTATATAATATCTTTGTCTCGTAGTAGCGGGGTAGTAAATACAGTGTTTCGTTTCGTTTCTAGTGTAACTCAGGCCTACGGCCGGGACGTCACTATCGCAGTTGAAATTAAAAAGTATAAACTTGCTTAGTCGTAAACACGCATCAAGCAATCAAGATAAATTTGAAAAATTTCATGTGACAGTATAGTAGAACATATCCAAAACAAACTTATGAAACTTTAACTATGTGGATGAATAGAAAACACTTAATCTCAATTAACAATTACGGAATGTTGCGACCACTACATTCTTATGTTATGTAAGAGAGGGAGAGAGAAAAAGGGAGGGAGAGAGAAAATGCGAAACTTACCTAGTTGAGTATAAGTTGACAGTCAAACTTAATTAGCGTGATATCCAAGTGCAGGTAAAGCGAGAAACTTTAGTATCAAATTGGGGACAAAACCATTAATGAAACCATTCAAGTAAGTTAAACTTTGTATAGGACAAAGTTGCGAGAGCTGCTTCTTTGTTTTATCGAGATTGTAACTAAAAGTAGAAAACCCAAATGTACTTACTCTCCAAAAATTACCTAATAATGAATGGACCAACAAACAAACTAACCTTGGATCTTGAGAATAACGCTGTCCTGGGTGACCTGGCTGGTGGACCCATCCTTGTCTAGTCTACAGCTGTATTCGCCAGCGTCAGAGTTAGCGAAGCTATCTATTGTCAGAGTTGTCTTGACAATCTTCGTAGACTCGTCAAACTCCTCGAGAAGGTTTTTCAAATATGTATCACCTGCGAGAGGGTCGATGGTTAACTTTTTTTTCTCTATAGAGATCAATTAAATTAACTTATTGATCACTGTGTTGTAGAACTTTTTGCTGATTTATCTGAAACCATTTTAGTTATACATCTATTATACAGTAAGTTAATGTGACTGACCTTGGTACCAGTAAATATCTATAGTTACATCGTTGACAACAGTACAAGTCAAGTCGACCTTAATTCCAGGTGGTTCGTTTATCGGTGACAAGTCCTTTTGTGGCATCTGTAACACTGAAACGGTGTGGTTTTAGATAAAATTAATCTTTATACAAAGTTCACCATTTCAAACAAATAATTCAAATTGACGTCAAATTATTTAAAATAGTCTTTTTGACTGGAACTTACGAGCAACGATGACATTTTGCGTTCCGGTTGGCTTCAAAGAGGGGTTAGTAGCAAACTCCCATTCGCAATCATATTCGCCATTGTCATCAGTTGTATGCGGGCCTTTAGTGAGCACAGCCTCTGTATTATCTTTAACCAAAGCCAGGTCAAAGTTATCAGATCCTGAGGTTATTGGAGAGTACCCGGAGTCGTTGGGTCCTTTGTAGGACCACTTCACACCAGTAGGTTTCTCAGCTCCAACGAATGAACAGATTATCTTGAAGTTGGCGTTGGTGTGGTAGTATTTGATTGGGTCCACGTTCACCACTGAAAAGATAGCGTTATTAACCCTGCAGGATTTAACAATTTTTTTCATCCATTACTGCAGAACATAACTAAAACTTAAGAAATACGAATGCCATAAAATGTCGAAGGGGCCTCCAGGTTATTAGTACAGGGAAATCCGTCTGAAAAAAATCGATCTGCTGACACACGAAGCTTACAAAGGATTTTTGACGTTTTTGAGTCCTAATAGGTGCCCTCTATGGCTGACCAACTTTTCCAAACTTTTCCACGTGGCTTAAGGCCACTTTTTGCCACTTTACCACTTTTTACCACCTTTCTTATTTGTCGAATATCTTTAGTTGTGAACATCGTAAAAGGTTGCGAATCAATCGAGTGTGTTTATATTATCAGGAAGAAAAACTTTTGTTCTAACAATTTTTACGTCAGATAATAATTTAATTGGATAATTATCAATTAACCAATTAGCAAAATTCTAAAAATTTTTTATTGGCTAAAAATGATCGGAATAGCTTAAAACACGGAGAAAGGTAGTTTTTAGAAAAAATTTGAAAATTTTTAACTTACATTTTTTTTTCGAGACTTGGAAAAATTTCGAAAATTCAAAATATTGTTTTCCGCCAAAAGTGACCAAATTGCATGAAACGCGGAGAAAAATGATTTTCAAAAAAACTTAGTCAATTTTTCGTTTCAAGAATTTTGACCAAAACCCATAATCATGGGTAGAGTGGACCGCTGCCAGTGTCTCTCTTTCCCAAACAAAAGGAAATGATATTAATTTGATTGACCGTTCTCAAATGCAAAATGATACCGAGAATGAAATCGGTCGCTCGCTTTTCCCATTCATTCACGGCTTACGAATTGTAATAGGTTTCGATTGATTAGGTACATCAATCAGATGCTGTAAAAATCTCTTTGGGTTGCGTTCGGGTCGATACCTAGTATTTCGGGGTAAGGGTGGTAGTTATTACTTATTGAATTAGCTGAAGTTTATTGAATCTTTATTGCTGAGTACAGCTGCCTTTGGGTAGTTCTTCTTAATCTATTACAATTGTAAATGAATGGGAAAAGCGAGCGACCGATTTCATTCTCGGTATCATTTTGCATTTGAGAACGGTCAATCAAATTAATATCATTTCCTTTTGTTTGGGAAAGAGAGACACTGGCAGCGGTCCACTCTACCCATGATTATTGGTTTTGGTCAAATATCATCTCTTTTTGATTATAATGTCACTGTCAGGGTACTTTATAAAGTCGAAATATAAACTGATATCTTCATTAATAAGGAGGAAGTTTCAACAATTTTGAAATTTTTCCTTTAAAAACATTTCCTTGTGTTTAGGTAAGCATATCGGTCGATCACTGACTGAATATGCCACTTAATACTCATTCAAGTTGGCATTAAATTCATTTATAATGACATTAAACTGTCGTGGCAAAGCAGAATTTGTTGGAAATCACAAATGAGCAAAATTCTCACCTTTCGCACGTGCAAACTTTGAGCGGACGTTGCGTGCGCATCCAATATTGAATCGCCGTAAAATTTTGCATGTAATTGTTGTATATATAGCTTGATAAACATGCAAAGTTTCAAAGTATTTCAAGAAGAACTGTAATCACAACGGCACTCTAAAGTTGACAGAAAATGACGAAAACAGCAATTTTCAGTGATTTTAGCAATTTTCTATCAATTTGGGCGTGTCCCCACGTGTGCAACTTTTCGATTTTTAACTTTAAAACTAGCCTAATGCACAATTTATATCTATAGGAAGCAGAACTGAGCTCCACAACCCAAGGCATGGCCCAACACCAGAGAATACTAAATCGCAAAATTGACGTTTTTATAAAATAATTCTTCAAAAAAGCACAAACTTCAATGACGAATATCTTTATGAAGGAGCAAGCTAGAAAAACTTTCCGGTAGATTTTCAGAATACTTGAACAATTATCTACGATGAAAATGTCCTCAGATTTTGAATAAAATTACTCCTTAATGGTGTAAAATCGATTTTAAAAGTGACTACTTTGTCAAAAATCAAGTTTTTAAAATGGTTAACTTGATGACGTCATCAAGTGGTGATGATGACGTTAATTTAAATTTTAATATAATGTAAACTGAAGTCTAAACAATTATCTTCAAGACCTGTGGTCCGAGATGGCTGTATCTTTAAAGCTTCTGAATCTACAGACACCTGAATATAGCCTATAATTGACTGGCAAAGCGTCTATCCCTGAATATATATGTATCTATGTCACGACAATCTGTCGTAAAACAGGGGTTCTAGAAAACCTATTTCCCGATGCCCCTGAAACTTGAAACTTTTTTTGCAGTCGATTTGGTCAACATCTAGACACCCTGCAAAGTTTCAGATCTCTAACTCGATTTTAACATGGTTTTTAAGGCACCTGAATATGGCGATTTTGGGTTTTTTACCGAATTTCGTATAACAGTGCTGGCGAGTATTTTATGCAAATTTCTTAAAAATCTCAACATAACTATTTTTTATTCCTGTCATCTTTGACATCAAATTAGAATGTTTTGAACTAAAAATAAATCTGCTGAACGACTTCCGATGAGTCTTAATGCCTGAAAAACTCCTGCCGGAGGCGGCGGCCTTCGGCCGCCGCCTCCGGCCGGAGTGCACGCTTCGCGTGCACGAAAGAGGCTTGTAACGTGTACCAAAGGGGGTATAATAGTAAAGGGGGTATAATAGTAAAGGGGGTATAATAGTAAAGGGGGTACATAGTATACCCACAATAAATGCACCGGTCGTGCTTGCCAGCACTGTGATACTTAAATCACCAATATTTGTAGTTGGAGTTCAGTAAATCTCGGCAGATTTTAGTAATAATCAGGAATTACTAACTCTAAGTGGAAAGGTCTGAAACTGAAAAACGTTAAGTTTAACCATACGATCGCGATATAAGAGTTTCATAACTAATTACAATACAGCCTTATCGATTTTCACAGAAACTGCACCAATGGCACAGTCAAGATCGAAACGATAGCCTGCTGTACTGTCATTTTATTGATTTCAATGATGAATCAGTGGGGTTAAGATAATCACATTTGTAATAAATAAAACCTCTCTGTACCGTCAATTGTGCTGTCTAAACCGGCCTACCTGTATTACCAGACCTCTTCTTTTCCTCAACAATCAAACCGAGTTGTTCATATCGCATTTGGTGGGTGATGTAAACTAAGTAGTAATACATATCGAGCTATATTCAATCACAATACGACACAGTACGTGTATATTATATGGCTCTTAATGAGGTTTATGAAACGCTTTATACCGTGAGAAACCCGGTATAGAGAGGTTTTACAGTTTATCACGAAAACGTCTACTTGGTCTCATGGCTCATTTACAGTTCGAAGAAGGGCAAGAACAGATCAGGGAAACTGAGGAACAGCCAGGTCCAGGAAGCAAGTGTAAATACACCTTCCAACATCTACTGTGACTGTTTTGTATTGTACTGCATACCGCTTCATTTGCGGGATACCTCAAATCACCCCCATATGTCAGGGTCGGCTAAAAGTAAAATCAACAAGGGTAACATACGGGAAAGGGTAAGATTTAGATACGAGTACAGTGTCGGGCAAGGGGTAGTAAAGAACCAGTTATAATTAATTCAGTGAAATGTTCCACGAGAGTTAGGATATTTTGGAAAATAATAGAGACAGATCCTGATCAGGAAGGATTGTTAATGTTATTGAGGATGTTGATTTGAAATCCGGACGTCGTGAAGTAAAAATACAGGTTCTTCCCGCAGGATATTCGGGGCCCATGATGATCAGCTCGGGATTAATGTGGGACAGATCGAAGACTGACAACTGAACCCAATTGAACCTAGTTCCCACTAACCAATCAGCTTAATTGGTTAGGGTTAGGGTTAGGGTTAGGGTTAGGGTTAGGGTTAGGGTTAGGGTTAGGGTTAGGGTTAGGGTTAGGGTTAGGGTTAGGGTTAGGGTTAGGGTTAGGGTTAGGGTTAGGGTTAATCTAAATGTCTAAATTGAGTTCAGTTGTCCGGTAGCCCGCTCTTGCGAGTTGACATTCTAAGCTTTCTGGTCTTTTCTTGCCTTCTTTGAGCTGTCAAAGAGCCATGAGACCAAGTAGACATTTTCGTGATAAACTGTAAAACCTCTCCATATCGGGCCTCTCACTGGAGAAACGAGAAGTGTACGGTATAGAACGTTTCATATACCTCATTAAGGGCCATAATATAATATACACGTGTTGCATTGTGTCGTATTGTGATTGAAAATAGCTCGATATGTATTACTACTTAGTTTACATCACCCACCAAATGCGATATGAACAACTCGGTTTGATTGTTGAGGAAAAGAAGAGGTCTGGTAATACAGGTAGGCCGGTTTAGACAGCACAATTGACGGTACAGAGAGGTTTTATTTATTACAAATGTGATTATCTTAACCCCACTGATTCATCATTGAAATCAATAAAATGACAGTACAGCAGGCTATCGTTTCGATCTTGACTGTGCCATTGGTGCAGTTTCTGTGAAAATCGATAAGGCTGTATTGTTATTAGTTATGAAACTCTTATATCGCGATCGTATGGTTAAACTTAACGTTTTTCAGTTTCAGACCTTTCCACTTAGAGTTAGTAATTCCTGATTATTACTAAAATCTGCCGAGATTTACTGAACTCCAACTACAAATATTGGTGATTTAAGTATTCTTGAAACGAAAAATTGACTAAGTTTTTTTTGAAAATCATTTTTCTCCGCGTTTCTTGCAATTTGGTCACTTTTGGCGGAAAAAAATATTTTGAATTTTCGAAATTTTTTTAAGTCTCGAAAAAAAAATGTAAGTGAAAAATTTTCAAATTTTTTCTAAAAACTACTTTTCTCCGTGTTTTAAGCTATTCCGATCATTTTTAGCCAATAAAAAATTTTTAGAATTTTGCTAATTGGTTAATTGATAATTATCCAATTAAATTATTATCTGACGTAAAAATTGTTAGAACAAAAGTTTTTCTTCCTGATAATATAAACACACTCGATTGATTCGCAACCTTTTACGATGTTCACAACTAAAGATATTCGACAAATAAGAAAGGTGGTAAAAAGTGGTAAAGTGGCAAAAAGTGGCCTTAAGCCACGTGGAAAAGTTTGGAAAAGTTGGTCAGCCATAGAGGGCACCTACTAGGACTCAAAAACGTCAAAAATCCTTTGTAAGCTTCGTGTGTCAGCAGATCGATTTTTTCAGACGGATTTCCCTGTACTATATACCCTGATTTCAGATCTGTCTGTTGCTGAATATCCCTACAATCTATAACAACTATTAACAACTTTTAACAACTATTAACAAGTATTAAAAACTATTAACAACTATTAACAACTATTAACAACTATTCACAACTATTAACAACTATTAACAACTATCGACAACTATTAACAACTATTAACAACTATTAACAACTATTAACAACTATTAACAACTATTAACAACTATTAACAACTATTAACAACTATTAACAACTATTAACAACTATGGACAACTATTAACAACTATCAGCAACTATCAACAACTATCAACAACTATCAACAACTATCAACAATCTATTAACAACTATTAACAACTATCAACATTCTATTAATAACTATTATCAACTATTAACAACTATTAACAACTGACTTACCTCTAACTGCGACTTCTATACCCTCTGACTCGTACTTTTCAGTGTCAGAATATTCGAAATGACAAGTGTACATCTGGGCATATTTGATATCGTCGATAGCTTTCAGTGTCAAAGTCGTCGTTCGCTTACCGTCAGCTTCATTCGTTCCTTGGATAGCAGACGGGTTACTTTTCTACTTTTAACAAGACTTTGTGTATTATTTATTGGGTAAAAGTCAAAACTAAAAGTTCAGATACGTAATGATCTATTGATTTACAATCCTCACCTAAATCGACGGTATATTCGTCATTCTCAGTTAGATCGCTTAGATCAGACCATTTCACAGTTGTAGGTCCTGTACCACCCTTGATGAAATCGAATACACATGAAAGGACAATGTCCTCTCCAGTTGTATATGTTGTTGTACTCTTCTCCTTGATTTCTGATGAAGTAAATGTATTCAGATGATTTTTAAATCTCGATAACAAGTCATCAATATTGCGACAGTTTCATCGTTTACCAAAATTGGGATTTTAGGAAAACACTGCAAATTCCACTCATCACGATGACCGAAAATTCAATCCCATATCTTCCATGGAAAAAGATTCCACCCCATCTAAAAACCTAACCAACATCCCACCTCGGAAGTGAAGAGCAGTGGTGGTTTCCAGGGGATCAGTAACGGCAGCATCATCAAATGTGATCTTACAAGTTATACTGGCCAGTTCCAGGTACTTGGACTTGTCAATGTTAAGAGTGGAGATCATTGAGTTGACAGTCCAGCCTCCGGGGGTCACACTGTAGGGAGAGCTCCCTCCTACTACTAACTCCTGGCCATCTGCACTGTGCCATTTGATTGTCGGTTGGTTTGTTCCTTCGAACTCGCATATAAGAGAGTTCTCGTTGAGAGTCAAAGCAGGCCAAGCGGTCAGGACTGAAAGGATTTAGACTTTAGTTCATGGTAAACAGTTCTGTGTAGTCAAATCATTATTATTCGTAAAACCGTGAATAAGGAGATATTTATTCATTAATTATAAAATGGCAAATCGAGATTTTCACGAAAGAATGAAGAAGTAAATTCAAAATATTCACAACAACTGGAAAAACAGGTACTTACAGTGTACGGCGACAGTGGTCTCCAAGCTGATGGGATCACCAACTTTAAAACTATATTCACACTTGTAAATGCCTCCCTCCGTCTTATCAGGCACAGGATCAGTATAAGTAGTCTTCTGTAACGTGTTGGTCGTGTCAAAGTTAGCATTATCAAACAATTTGCTGTCGTCTACTTCCTCCGATCCAATGAACCACTTCATTGATTCCAGTTCGTCTTCTGTCTTGACTTTGAGATCACAGACCAGACTGACGGTGTCTCCCACATGGATGTATTGTGTAGGGTAGGCAGAGGTTACAAGTTCTGAAAAAGAGGCTTTGCTATTATTCTGAGAATTACTGACTGTTATGGTGCACAAAACAAATATCGCCCCAAGGATGAAAGGTAAAAAACCGAAACTTGCAAGTATTATTATGTAGCACTAACCAAATATCCATCAGAAAGTACAATATCGCAGTTTAATAGATCCGACAAAAAATAAACCATCTTAACTTCAACTCATACAATTCTAACCTCTGACGAATAAAGTCCTGATCTCTGATTCAAAGGTGCTGGCCTCAGTCGCACCAGATGCGGTCTCCTGGTACTGAAGCTGGCAGTAGTACTGATCACCACTCTGAGCAAACAGTACGTTCGTCAGAGTGAAGGTGGACTTGCCCTTCTGGCTGTTGTCTATATCTGGATGTGAGGGGTTGTTGTTAAGTAGAGAAAATATTGTTAGGTTTGAAGGTATCATTTTCAATTTACTTCATAAGGTGATAGATTTGAATGAACTGGAATGATTGAGAAGCATTTCTAATAACTACTAATTTGTACCTGATGATTGTGTCTGCTCGGTATCAGCCTGTCCGTTAGTTGGGTTCTTCTTGAACCACTTAGCCAGCACAGCAGCATCGGAGAATGTGTTGTAGTCACATGACAATACCGCAGTTTCCCCGGATTTCTTTCCGACATCAGGAGATATGGTCACACCTGAAGACATCAATTAGCTAACAGTAAATAGAATAATAGGAAAACCGATTATTTTGCGTGATTTTTCCCGTAAAAGCTGTTATTTTAGCTGGAGAAGCTAATATTTTAGCCGGAAAACCTATTATTTTAACTGGAGAAGTTTTATTGTAGCCGGAGAAGCTGTTATTTTAGCTGGAGAAGCTGTTAAGCCAGTTGGTTAGAAGGCCTGTCAGTGAGCCAGTTATAAAACTAGCTAGTTGAAAGCATGGCCAGTCACCTTGACCTGAACTGTAACGTAAACCAGGAGGTTGGGAAACTCGCTGAAATATTAATATCACAGTCATGTAGATTGTAGAATATTAGGGGTTTCCCGGGTAACATTAAAAATCATTTGTTTTGTGATTAATACACTTGCTGGAAGTGTTCACTTACCGACAACGTCAATCCTGGCCTTCCCACTGACTTTGTTACCTTCACCCTCTCCGTACTTCACTGTGCAGGTATACTCCTTACTGTCCTCAATTGTGAGGCTTGCGAACGAGAGAGTGCTGGTTCTGGTACCTGATGTTGTTGATTAGTCTGGAGTTGCTACTGAAACATTTTATTCTAAACTGGAATAATTGTTTTACATGATCTTTGTTATAAAAACATGTACTTAATCTATCGTCATTTTGGCAGAAAACACTTAAATCGCAGAAAGTGAAAGTACCGGCTTTGTTGTCAAAGTCTCCAAGCACAGCAGTGAGAGCAGTGTCAGGAGCTTCAGCAGCAAACCATTCTATCGTCATGCTAGCATCTCCATCACCAGTACACACCAGGTTTTGGGATTCTCCTACTTTATTAATCGCGTATTTGACGTCGATTGTAACACCTGTTGGAGGTTGAAGTTATTTATATTCAATCTAATGGTAAGACTTGTAAAGTGTAAACAGACTGTTTACGACATCAATGTAAAATGTACTTAATGTACAATGTACTTAATGTACACTGTACTTAATGTACAATGTTTTTAATCCAGTTGTTCCATACAAGTACATTGCTACAATCTACATGGAGATGGAATATCAAATTTTCATCTGCTTAAAAACAAAAAGTCTATCAACAACAAAGGTACCCAGGTAAGAATGAGAACTCACCAGACACAGAAACCGTGACCTCCTCGCTCTGAACCGGAGAGAGGGGGTACTCTCCAGAGGTCACCTTGCAGGTAAAAGTAGCATCATCCTGTACGTTGTACAGGGTCATCTTAGCGGTCTGGGTGGTAGCATCCGCAGCTATCGGAGCTCCTGTTTCAATAAGACGGACGTTAGCTTCTGATGCCAGGTCGTCGGTTCCGTCGTTGAACACGACGGTGACAGCTTGAGTGATGTCACTGATTTCGCAAGTAACGACAGCGTCTTCTCCCACCTTGCCTTTAGCGTTTGTCGGTGTTATCTCTGCGGAGGTGAGGTGTCAATTAAGACGCAATGAAACTACCTATAGCTCTCCAAAACAGTGTTTAACTTAAATTCTGTGTTACGTTCAATTGCGTAACTTACCATATTACATTTATACTCATACTGTTATAATCAACCAGTAAAGTAACGGATATATTGATAAATGATAAGCAGCAAAGATCCTAAAACAAATTATGAAAAGGTTTCTCACCAAACACATTAAGCTTGACAATCACCGGATCAGATTTGACTCCGAGAGGATCAGTCAGGGTACAAGTGTAAGTTGTATCAGCTTGCGGAGCTGACAATGTTAGCTCACTCTTCTGGTTATTACTCCCGTCTACCACGCTCTCAGATTGAGCTGTCACTGGTTGGCTTGACTGTAATGGGGTAGGAGTCAGGGATTTGATAAATTAAGTTATACTGTCGTCTGTTTGTCGTATATTTGTGTGGTATCATACTCAAGAAACAACAACGGTCAATTTAGCCGTAAAACTAAAAGCTGTCATTTTAGCCGGAGGAGCGGTTTTTAGCTGAAGAAGCTGTTAAGCTAACTTGTTAAAAGGCCTGTCAGTGAGCCAGTTTTAAAGCTAGCTAGTTGAAAGCATGGCCAGTCACCTTGACCTGAACTCTAACGTAAACCAGGAGGTTGGGAAACTCGCTGAAATATTAATATCACAGTCATGTAGAATTTTAGGTCAGTTGTCTTCAATAGCGTGTTAGTCAGTCAACATTAACAATATAGATCTCTTACTAGTTATATGTTCATTAATCACGGCATGAACAATAAACATACATTCAATATGATTTAAAACATATTTAAAGATAAAAAATCAAGCAGCTGTATCATTTTTAGTCAAATAGATCAGTAATCACAGATCAATAAAATAAACAAGTTATTAAGATGTGAAGTAGACATGCTATTGTGCGGCTAATCACTAAAACCAATAACCGCTTATATACCCTAGCTTAACGGTGCATGTACTGGAATACGCAGTATGTAATCGAGTGAGTACCGCTTATAGCTTTATAGGATAATAAGCAGATGCTGGCAACTAGCCGAACAAAATCAGGACACGTTCTTAACTTAAATTGTCGTCATTTACAAGACAAGTGTACAAGTGATCTAATTTCTAGATGCAAAATTAGCAATCAATATAATGTTCGTTTGATTTAATTTTTAGATGCAGAATTAGCAATCTGGACTAAAAAATAAGGTAGCGATTATTTAGCATCACTTTCACACTTTCACCTTTTCACGTTCTAAAATGAACTTACTGACTGAAAGTTAACACCAAGTTAAAATAATCTGGAATCAATTGAATATTTGTGTTAGGATCAGTAGCTTCGACATAATTCAAACGAAGTTTAACACTAAATCACGGTCAGCGTTACGCTAAGCTAAACAGCCAAGAATATAAACTTACTGCATCAATCCAAGCGAAGGTGAATGGTTTTGTGACTGCTTTCACCATGCAAGTAAGAACTGTTGTCGTATCAGTCTTTACTTCTTTGCTAACAACCTCCACCTCTGAAATGCGGAATTTCAAATTTAGGATTTCTTCACTTTTTTAGGTTTTTGACGTGATCATAAATGCACGAACAAATTTTTAAACTTAATCTACACACTTAATCCTCTGATCCTCAGTTCTTTATAAAATCTAAGACATAAACCACCACAAAACCTAATATAAACAAACCCAAACTAACCGTAAACATCAACAGTGATGGTATCCTGAAGAGAGTCATCACCGGAGTGCTCGCAAACATAGTTGCCATCATTAGCAGTATCCACCGTCTCTATGGTGATGGTGCTGGTTATAGAGTGGGTGTCTTTGTCCCAAGTAGCACCTGCCACCACCCCTGTGGTGTACGCTAATCCGTTGTAGGTCCACTCGATCTCCGTGGCACTATCTCCGATAGCTGTACACGAGATGGACAGCTCCTTTCCCTTTTCAATGTACAATACGTCCTCCAGGCCAGATATTGCTGAAATATGAATGGTGGTTTAGATGTAGTTTAATTGATTGAAGCTATCATATCTTCCATAAGAGGTTGGTTAAACGATCAGTCTTATTGCAAAAATACTATTGTAAAAATATTATACAAAAAAAACAAAAATGCTCAAGTAATGATCGCCCAAGTCAACTCTCACACAATTAAAAAGGCTTGCATCATCGTAAAAATATTTTTGTTAAATAGTCAAAAAGCTCTCGGTACTCAACTCTTTGTCGTATTGGCACCTGAACCGATACTTTTTACTGACACATTTAAAATAAATACTCAGTACAAAACAATATTATTATAACACTTCCATTGCTCCACAGTTAACGGTACAAAAATTGCTGCACGTGTAAACCAGATAATGTCACACATCTTACCCATTTGAGTGACGGTAGTTGCAGAAGAAGTGATGGAGTTGTCTGTTCCCACTCCATCTCCGGAGAAAGTAAACTTACAAGAGTAGCTCTTCTCCAGCATATCGTCAGTAAAGGATATACTCAAGGAGCTCACGTACACGTCTGCAGCGTTAGTTGCCCCGTTGAAAAACTGGGTAATTTCCTGTGAGGCTCTTACATACAGCGATAAAAACAGATTTCATGATCATTTCACATTTCACAGTCTGTGTCGAGAGAGGGAAGTAATAAATATGATAGTGAAATTATCAATTTTTGTTAATTTCACCTCTTGTTATAGTCCTATCATTACAGTTAATATTACCTTGTCACCGCTAACATCAGGTTCACCACCATCGTTAACCAACCACACTACAGCAACGTTAACTCCCGGTTGACCGTAGCTAGATTTGCAGGTTAACCTCACATCCATACCATCTGCTCCAAAGGTCTTGGCGGGTGGTTGCAGGACAAAATCTGGGAATGCCATCAGTTATGTGAGCACGTGACAGGCTTATGGCCTTAGTGAAGATATCATCATAAAAACGTAACGAGCATGTAGGTCAATAAAGTAACTCGATGAGGGGATCAGTCTTACTACAGTGTAATTTACACACCAAGAGTTTTGAGGGTGACAGATGTGGAGGAGATCTCCTTGTGGGTAGAAACATCAGCGTCATCAGAAGAAGAGCAGGACCAGGCCCCATCATGGTCAGCAGCTACTAGTGCTGCGATGGTGTAAGTCGACTTCAACACACCGTCGACCAGGGAGGGACTAGCCACGTTCTGTTTGAGAACACCATCTGAGGAGGGATGTGTTATTGTCTTTGTGGGATGTGGGTTAGTATGGTGTATGGATTTTGAGTTATTTACCGTTAACTTTGACTTTGGGTTATTGACAAAACCGAAAAATTTCATCTTTATCGAATTCAGTTTACGGATTAGATTCTTATATGGATGACCATTGACCACAAAAATATGAATAGAAACCATATCGACGACTTTTTAAAAAATTGTTACGTTAAAGTTTACCTTTGAACCAGTACATCTTTGCATTGGGAACATCAGTTTTCATGGTGCACTCTAAAGATAGGGCTCCACCTACAGCTCCGAAGTAATTCTCCGGTTGCGTCATGGTCAGCACTGGAGGGATTATTTTCATAACTAGAGTTAAACTTATAAAGATAATCACAAAACCTTCCTTATCCATGGTAAAAGTTTGAAAACACTACGCTCAATATTTTTCTTTTTAAATAGAAATTTATATCAGCAAATCAGCAGGGGTATCTTCGATAACTTACATCCTACAGTGATGGTAGTGGAAGCAAATGGAGGATCTCCTGCAACCTCCATCGTGAACTTGCACGTGTAAACTCCATCGTCAGCCGAATTGGGGTTGGTCTTAGTCAGCTCGGCCTTCTTTTCTCCAATCGTGTACACAAGAGTGTAGTCGTCCGTGGCTGTAACCAGGGGTTTGTCTCCGAGGGTCCATGTTACATCACTTGGTGTCTCCTGACCCGCGAATGTGCACGTGACAGAAAATCCGTCGTTCGTGTGGATGTAAGCTTTGGTGTCGGGCACTATGGTTGTCACTGAAATGTTGGAATATAGAGATTTGATTTGACCATTTATTTCATGTTACATCATATATTGAAATAAACATAAAATTGGATAATTGGTTTTTCACAATCTGCTTGTCTGGTACACACTCATCTATCAACTAGAAACCTTATCTTAAATTACAAAAGAGCAACTCACATCGTGTTACTATCACTATTTCACCATCGTATTTCTCCGAGTCGTCATACACAAACGAGCAGGTGTAGGTACCATCAAACTTGGCATTATCAGTACTAGGGAAGGTTAGTGTAGTGGTACGAGTACCGTCTATGTTGGTATTCTCGTCGATCTTCTTCTCGGCGTCCGTTATCGAGGCGTCAATTCCTTTCCATTCGACCGAGGCAGGACCGGTACCAGATACTCCGAAGAAGAGGACACATTCCAAGATGACCTCCTCTCCCATTGTATAGGTTTTATCGTTTATGGAAGAAATTTCTGGGGAGATGGAAAAGTGAAAACTTCTAAATTGGGAAGTTTAGTCAACATTTCGAGTCAAAATTTCATGTCATTATTCGCGTATCATATGTGAGTGTGTATTACTACAGAGTTTCAGGGACAAACCTCGCTTGTGGATCATCGTATTAGTCTCCAGTGGGTCGTCCAATCCTGTAAACTCAAGTTTACACGTGACCGAGGTAGCGTCTGTTACCTTAACTAAATCGATGTTCAGTTTAGCGGACACAGCATTTGCGACCCAGGACCCAGGGTCGAGTGTGTAAGCAGAAAATTCACTTTGGGTAGGATCGATTTTTGTCATTGTTGGCTGGGATTGTCCCGATGCTTGGGTGACCTTCCACCATGAAATTGTAGGTTCGTTAGAACCCTGGAAATCACAGTTCAGAACAGAAGGATTTATGTAATCGCTGTCCAGGGGAGTGAGCACTGAAATGATGTTGGATGATTATATTTATAGGTTGTTGGCGTGATTTGATAAAAACCTCATAAAAAATACAGAAACCACACCCAGATTTAGATAGGTACTTTAACAAAACTGCCAATTCAAAATCTTATCCCTTTTTTTCAATACGGTACTTCTACGGTACCTAATTCTACTTCAATACGGTACTTACGATGAACGTGGACGGTAGTCTCGAAAGAAATCTTTTCTCCGACAGCGAATGTGAATTCGCATTTGTAAATACCTCCATCATCTTTATCAACATCAGTGTCAGTGTACGTTGACTTCTGAAGCTCATTTGTACCATCATAAATTCCGTTTTCCACTTCTAATACGCCCACTTGTTGCACAACCTCTACTCCGTCCTTGTACCATTTAATGTCAGATGTTCCAGCTGATTTCGCTATAATGCTCAGAGTACAGTCCAAACTTATTGTCTCTCCAGTGTGGATAAAGACAGGTGTGGTTGGTGTTGGGTTGATCTCTGAAATGAAAATTATGAACGATAAAGCTTGATGAGAATATTTGGGTCCCATGATGGGTTTGCTGATGACATCTTTGAGACAGACTCCTAAATATCCTAATACAACTTACGTCTAACGTGAAGGTTAACTTCTTCTGACTTGAAGACTGCATCTCCAAGGTTGAGTGGTTGAGTGTATGTAGCTAGGCAATAGTAAACACCATTGTCAATCTGAGCAACCGCGTCAATAGTGTACGTGTACTCATTTCCAGTTTGTGCTCCTGAAGGGAGGAATAGAAAAATCAGATGGCCGACATTTCATGGAAGATCAAACAATTTTAAATAAATGATTATAACCATTTATTTAATGGTTATAACCATTATATAAATATTGCATTCGACAGATAAATGGTTTTTTATAATATTGATAAAAGAATTTTTACCTGCTCCTTTGGAAGTATCTGAACCACTACTGGATTTTTGGAACCATTCGATGACTAGAGCAGCGTTAGTAAAGGTTGAAACAGTACAGGTGAAAATAACCTCTTCCCCTACCACCAAACCCTTTGAAACGAGGTCGGCGAACTCTGAATTGAAGATAATTAAGTATATTTATTATTTATGCATATGTAACGGTACTGATGAGTCATGATTTACATGAGTCAGAGTGAAGTTGCTATACCTACAATCTAAAAGTAGCGTTGTAAAAGTAATATCTGACAGGAGTTTTTCCAAACAACTTATACGCAGCATGCTTAGTAGCAGGAACATAAACGAGGAACACACGATTATAGGTTTGGTGATCTTACCGACAACATTGAGTTCCATGGTTGCAGTGAGAGCGGGAGTATTTTCTTCGTAACACTCAATAGTGTCAGTACTGTCAGCATTTGTCAAGGATGACAACGTCAAAGTGGATTTCCTTGAATTGTTGTCTGGATCGTAGTTATCCTGCTGAGCTGAGGTCGTCAGATCAACGTATTTCTTGTCGTTCTCAGTGTAGTCGTCAGCATGTTTTCTCCACTTCAGGTTGACTCCGTCCTTCGCTATCACAACACAGGTGAACATCGCTGATTCTCCGGTCGGTACGATGGCGTACTTCGCTGGAGTAATCTCGATACCTGGAATAAGGAGCATATGAGATCAATAAGTTACATTTAAAAAATATAATCACTTCAAAACTTATAAAAATCAAAAAAGGTACGGGTAAAATAGCATATAATATGACATGCAATTTCTGTTCTCATTAATCGGCAGTTATGACTTATTTAAAATAATGTAATTTAAAATAAATATTTTACTTACTGGCGACTTTGATGTCGGTTGTACTGGTAAGTGTCAGGCCGGCTGTAAGTCCGGTATATGTAGCAGTACAAGTGTACTCGCTGCCGTCCATGTCAGGGGCAAGAGTGATCGTCAGCTCACTTTGAACCCACGTTTTTCCTGACGTGTCTTCTGTGTCTGATTTGGTCTCCTCAGCGGCTGAAGCTCCCTTTAACCACGTGAAGGCTGGTTTGTTCTGGTCGACTGTGTTCCACTCTGCCTTACAAAGCAAGACTACACTATCTCCAGCAGAACCTTCAGTTGACTCTGCAAGCTCTTGTGTCCAGGTCATCACATCAAGAGTAGTAGAATCGGAAGTTTCATCTGCACTTTTGTAGCATTTAAACTCCGCATCCTTATCTTTAGTATCAACCACGTAATCGTACTCAGCATTCGTCTTGCCGTTCTCATAGCTCCTCCTAGTTGCTGTAACTTCCTGGGTTCCGTCGTAGAAGTTAAGGTCACTCATCTCGGAGCGAGACCCAGCCGAACAGGAGAAAGTAACGGTAACACCAACCCCATAGGTACTGTACATCTTGGTCGGGTTCGTCATCTCGATCAGGTTCAAGTTAACATCGAGAAAGGTGCCAACCGGCTTGAAAGTAGGTCCATCAGTGAAAGCAAATTCGCAGCTGTACTGGGCTGCAGCAGCATCGGTTGGAAGGGTCAGAATGTAAGTGTGAACATTGTTTGGATCTTTGCTGGTTAAACCGGACGGATCAAACCCTGTTGGCCCAGACCATGTTATACCGGTAGTAATGTCGCTCGACTCAAGTGTACATGACAATTGTACCCCGTCATTTCGGTAGCTGTAGATTTGGGCATCGGAAGGTACTATCGTGACCAGCCGTACAACAAGGTTTCCTTCAGACTTATAGAAATCTCCGTTGTCATATGAGAATTCACACGTGTATTTCCCAGCAAGGGCGACCGCGATATTGGCACTAGAGATAGTCAGAGTAGTTTCCATTTTGCCGCTATTGATCTGAGAGTCAGTTACTATGGCGTAGTCACCCTCGTTTTTTAGTGCCTCGTTTTGCGTTCTATCTGCTTCATTGTAGTTGAGGAACCTGAAATTGTGATGTATACTGAACACTGATTTGATGATTTGTAGGATACAGTCCAGATACATTCCACAGCCAAAGTAAAGTTGTAAATAAGTAAAAATTGAAAGACCTAACTAGCATAATATCAGCAACAAAGGAATGCAGACTTACCACTCAGTATAAGCAGGGACATCCCCATCAGCTCCTACTCCTAGTTCACAAGTAAAGGAAACAGAATCCGTCCCAATCGAGTAGTAGTTCGCATCCAGTGGCGTAATAATTCCTAGGAGATATGAATTGAATCGAACAACAGAAGCAGGAATATAGGCGATACCGATTTTATGATGCATCTTATTGTATTTTTTTAAATTTATCAATTATTGAAGGACTGGTTTGTTAGCCAGCCAATGTTTACTCGAATATAGTATCTTTATTATATAAAGATAATTATAAAACACGAGTCAATCAAATATTAAATAAAATATTCTGTACGCGATGGGACACTTTGACATATGGATTCTGTTTTTCTACATACCTTACGAGACATATTTATATTTTATACTCGAAGAAATTCCGGTTTATGTAGCAGTTTCGGGATTAGACCCCCGCCTCTTTGTAAGCCATTTTACTCATAACTTTTGTGGCCAAATTATACTACAAATACCTCGGAAGAGTAGAGTTGTGGAAGATTCCATGGTTTCTTGCGGGAGATTTGTGGAGAAGATAAACTCACACTTGATAATTTTTTCTGCGTCCGTGTATTCTCGTCCGGTTATTGTCAAGGTGGTTTTTCTGAGGTTTTTTTTGTGAGAAAAAAAACTTAAACATTTTACCTGGTATTGGTTGTCAGGGAAGAACATAAAACATGGATACATAAACAGCAAATATAAATAGTCCAAAAAGTAAAAAAATGTATTTAAAACCTTTCGTTATTTGTAGAACCATGGAACACCCCTGTGGTGACAGTAAAACCGGTATCAGCAGTATCGGCTGATGTCTTCACTGAACCGTCAACTCTCCACTGAACGGTATCCGGGTCGTTGGTACCGGCGTAAATACAGCTGATATCCACTGAGGCCTGATCAGAAATTGTTTGCGCATCGGGCGCCTCAGAGATTGCTGAAAATAATCAGTTAGGAGAAATATTGTAAAAAATGGCCTGAGGACAATGAAGTGAGTCGATAAAGAAAATGGAGGAAACATTTTAACAACATCTTACAGCGGACAACAAAGTTGCTTTCGGAGGACAATGCATTGTTGTAAGAGTCTGCCTTGAAGTCCACGATACATTTTACTAGCTTTCCGCTGGTTTTCGTGAGACTGGTTACTGTTAACGTGCTCTCCCATGTGCCATCGGCAAGGTAAGATCCCTGTAGATAACGGAATTACATCATTTGTTTCCCCCCGAATGATACTAATAAATGATTTAACTGTCACACAAATTCATTACATAACCGACATTTTTTATGAATTCCTTACCGCAACTTCTGACCACTCGGTATGAAATGTCGCGTCGTACCCATCTCCGTTTAAATTCCATTTGATGTTCTCAATACCGTCATCTCCCTTGTAAGTGCAGGTAAATACCTTGGTAGTATCGGCTGGCAGTTTCACCAGAGCGATCTCGTCCAGTTTTTGTTGGAGCTCTGAAGATTTGAGTTGTGGGTTTCAGGTTATGACAATCATGTGTTTGATTTATCTTATTTCGAACTTATGATATTATTGAATACTAGAAAACCCGTGGTCACAGGGAGGAAGCTAATAGTATTTTTTGTTAGTGAGTTTAAATCGCGTCAAAATATCCTACACAACCGAACATACAGCCGATTAAAATGTTGCTCGCATTAAACACAACATAATATCAACAAAACCGATAAAAATGCCGTTTTAACAATCTTTGCACGTGCACGTGCGTGTAACGAAACCGTTACCATGGTTCCTTTGCAACCTTTTGCTTTTTGCCGAATTTGCACGTGGGCGGTCGTACAGACAACAACATCAGAAATAATTCTCTGAATTATAGTAGAGATTATTGAATAGGAATTGATTCATAGTTCATACTATCAACAATAAAAAATAGAAAAGGCCTTAAACTAAAAAATGAAGCTTCACACAAAATTTTATTGACATAATTTTATAAACTATAATAACATGATCAGGAAAATAGAAATTGAAGTGAAACAGGCCAGGAATGTGGCAAGTTGCCAGGAATAACTGTCCTACCTCTAATAAAGAGATCAACAGGTGTGCTTTCCCGAGAGTATGTTTTACCATCTACAGTGTAGTCTGCTTTACACTTGTAAACACCAGCATTATCATGGGTGGCACTGAAACACGCATATCGGATCAGTTTGATGTTATTGTTTCGGCGAAAAACTTTCATCTGATGATCATTAAAACAAAAGAAAATAACATACAACAAGAATTGCGCCCGTTTGTTCGACTGTCGGCGGACGCTAAATTTCCATCCACTTGCATCACCTGTCCAAATTTTATCATACCTTGGCCTTCAATCGATTTTTTGTTTCTTGTGTCACGTGAATTGGCTTTAATTGACTATTCTGAATGGTTAAAACCCAAACAAAAGAAAATAACATACAAAAATATATCATCATGTTCTAACCTGTCGTATACCAGAGTGGAGGTTCCGACAGGGCTCTCGTTAGCCCACTGGATGTACTGATCTTCAACCACTTCATCTCCATTTGCTGTCGCCAGTATCCAGGAAACAGTGGCCGGGTTATCCGTCGGGTTCTTTACCTTGCACGACAAACTAGCGTCCTCTCCTGCTAGGAACCCTATCTTTACTGGGTCCTCGCTGATACCGATGTCTGGGAATAGGGAGAGTATTTTCAGAGATGCAAATTAACTTTTGAGGATTTTGAACTTCAGCTTTTCGGCACGCTGATTATATTAACCGTCATGGAATAAAAATAAAATTTTGTAAATCCAGTAATTCATCAAATTTGTATTTTAGCAGTTAGCAATTACCAATTATCAGTGAAAACTAAAAAGGTAAAATACTGGACATAACAGTTGGGCTCTTAAGAAGCCTAAACCGATCAGAGAACTGGTACCTACCAAGAACGGTGACTGTAGCGACAGTACTTTCCACAGTTGTTGCCCCGAAGGTGGCACTGCACTTATAAGATCCTGAGTCGCTTAGTTGAGCACTGCTAATTCTAAGTTCACTCGAGGTTTCCAATGATGTAGGGAATGTTGGAGTTTCAGGAGTTGGGTTTGATTCAACCCCCTCAACGGTTTTAGTCCTGTTATAAAGGTGGTTGACTTCGCAGCTGTCTACATAATCTTACTTATCTAATTTAGTAAATCGCATAGCCATCTCCAGTCTCCATAGTTGATGGAACAAAGGTGACAGTGCAAGATTCTGGAAACATTCCACGTGATCCAGCTATCCAAATTGATTTTTTGGTATGTACAATTTGGTGAAACAATAAACCTATTTTAATTGACTTCAAATGTATTGATGTAATCAATCAGATAATTTGTAAACATTTTCGAGGTGAGTGTGCTGTACATTTTAGGCAGCAAAAGAGTGAAAAAGTTATACAACTAAGGAAACAACAAATTAAAGAAAGAAAAAACTGAATTCATTTCAACTGAATCTATTGTAACTGAATCTATTTTAACTGAATCTATTTTAACTGAATCTATTTTAACTGAATCTATTTTAACTGACTCTATTTTAACTGGATTTATTTTAACAACACATACCACGTGATTGTGGTGGAAGCATCTCCCTGTGCAGTACAGCTGAGGGCGAGGGCCACTCCGACTTCACTAAACGTGTTCTCCGGTTGTTCACTGTATCCCAGCACGTACACCTTTACCTCTTTAGTTATAGGCAAGGGCTGTAATGGTGCTCCATCGTTACCGTACGTGCCTAAGTGTTGGATGATTAGAGAAATCGATCGTTAGTTACTTCCGGTGATAATTCAGTAAAAGCCTCCATTTATTAGGAACATATTTTGTTAAACCAATCCCATGATGGCCGTTAGGGACTGTTGGATTGAGCAGAAGATTCCAACCATTATCCCATTGGCCATCAACATTGATATGCGCTTGAATGAACATTTCTTTAACAATAATTGAAAAAGAGCCTGGTATGAAAAGGAATGTCAGGGTTTTGGAGGTGGTCCGCTACCATTATCCCCTTTCCTACCTGTACAAGTATAATCTGCCGTGTCTGTCAGTTCAGCAGTTTTGGTCATAGTTTTGTGTTTGTACGGCGACGTTTCACCATCCAATAGGCCTGTTGGCTGAAGTGTTTTCATTTATGTTATTCTTGATCGTATTCATTTAGTGTTCCTCGAGAAAATTTGTAATTAACCTTCTGTCTTCCTACGAAAAGATAATTTAGAATTTTACATACTGTTTCGTCACCATCATAAAACCATTCTATCTCTCTGTCCACATATTTGCTATCAGCCTTCATTTGGCACATGAGAGAAAGGCTTTCCCCAGCTACAATTAGGGTTTTGGCGTCAGCAGGATCGACCTCGACGTCAGAAACAAAAATCTGAATGTCTGAAAAATATATGTTTTGTAGGTAAAGAGGAAATAAAACGATGAGTTATAGATGTGGATTCTCGTGGGGAGGTGAGGTACATTTGTTTACTTTAACATGGAGGTTCTTCTCAGCAGGAGACAGAGGTGATGCACATTTGTTTACTTTTAAGGTGGAGGTTCTGCTCAGCAGGAGAAAGAGGTGATGCACATTTCGTATTATGGAACGCTTGTAACGCTTATAACTCCTTCTTGTTACCCCCCCTTTGAAGTTCCCGAATTATTTTCTGAACGAAAGCTTAAAAATAACCGAGAAATCGACTTCGTTATCAACTCATTTTGATGACTGTTTCTGACCTAAGATTGCACGTAAAATCGATTTAACTAGGTTTCAGAACCTATAAACACTTCCTTATCCCTCAAAATTGATGTTTTATACTTAATACGAGCAACAAGCAACATATATTTTGATCCTTAGGTTCTACTCATGACCTAGGGCCTAGGCGGTAAAGCTGAAACCTGAAAGATTGAGGCAATCATCACCTTAACTGATCGAACAGGTACTAACACAATTTTCAGAGAGAAATGTTTATTGCAATATGTTTATTGCAGCTTTGCAGCTTGAGCGAAGAGCAGAGTAAGAAAACACACATCAGGTATGCAACTCATTTTGGTGTCTGTTCCTCACCTAACATTGCACTAGAAATCGATTTAAGTTGGTTTTACAACCCAACAACACTTCCTTATCCCTCAAAATTCATGTTTTACTCAAACGAAGAACATTTTGATCCTGCAACACAAGAACAAGGAGATCGTCTCCTTAACAAATCGATTTCACGTTCAATTTTAGGTCAGAAACAGTCATCAAAATGAGTTGATAACAAGGTCGATTTCTCGGTTATTTTTAAGCTTTCGTTCATAAAATAATTCGGGACCTTCAAAGGGGGGTAACAAGAAGGAGTTATAAGCGTTACAAGCGTTCCATAATACGAAATGTGCATCACCTCTTTCTCCTGCTGAGCAGAACCTCCACCTTAAAAGTAAACAAATGTGCATCACCTCTGTCTCCTGCTGAGAAGAACCTCCATGTTAAAGTAAACAAATGTACCTCACCTCCCCACGAGAATCCACATCAATTATATTAATTATTAATTGTTAATAAGTCAAATTGAAAGTTCGTAAATTTACACGCTTCATTTCCATATTGATCCTATTAGTAGTGATCGAGCATTTCCAACAGAATAATCCTTTAATTTAATATTCCAGATCCTTGATGCAGTTCTACCAGACACCAAGATAATTTGAAATAGACAAATTTGTTTTCGTAAGATGGCCATGGATCATCGAACTAGGATAATCGTGCACAATGTTATTTTTGGTTAGAATGATGCTAGAATAAGTAATAAACTAGAATATAAGTATTCGTTTACTTGTTTTTGTACTTTTAATTCTTCTATTAAAAGTACTGAAAATGTAGCATGGTATCTTCGCTTAAAATCTTGAGGTAATATTATCGGGTTAGTTCCAAACAAAAATATTTTAAAACTAAATAATTTTTTAATTTAAAAAGGTATCATTTAATAAAACTTATCCTGACCTAGGACAGTGAGGTCACCAGTTATGGACTGTTCACTGAGAAGTGGAGATGCATAGTTCAATTTACATGAGTAGGATGCAGTGTGAGTATCATCCAGCACTTTGATAGTCAAAATAGAAGTTAGTGCATCTGTACCGATATCAAATCCGTAGTTGTCATCTGAACTAAGGAGTTGGGAGTCGCCCTTGAACCAAGTTATATCTGAGTTATCCGACTCATTTTCGACGATACATATAAGTGACGCTTCGCTACCCATTTTTAAGGAGGGATTACCCGGTAATTTCAGCGTTATTTCTGAAAAAATAATTTTTTCAATAACTTATAAAAAAATTTTTGACAAGTATTTGAATAACAACCAAAGCATGCATACTCACAGTTTTTATTGATAATCGATAAGATGGTTCATTTCTGCCTTATTCTAAAACCGGAGCATTGGGCATCTCATGATCATTTTAACAAATATATAATTATAAATTTAAACAAATATATAATACTTCCAAAATAATGGATAAAACAGATATCACGCTTACTTCTACAACCGGCAGGGTACCCGTTGTTCTCGAGGGAAACGTCACATTTTATAATTTGTGTTTCCTGATCTCCGTACTGGTAGCCACTATCACACACGATGGTGGAATCCTCGCCAGTTGCCAACCTGGTACCAGAAGGTGTCGTTCCGGTTATCGTATTCGTCACGCTCGGGACCGTACACACCTCTAAAAAGGTTAATTTCGTTATATGAAGAATATTTTATCGATGTCCAATGTCCATTATGCAACGTGGTATAATTTCTTTAGTTTGATAATTTACGACCAAATTACCAAACCAAAAAAAATTAGTAGCAAGTGCACTAATCAAGTTTACATGACAGTCGAACGGCAGTTTTAGTTACCTATGATTCTTTTGAATAATCTTTGGTTCTGAATGAAAAACTCTACATAGTACATGATGATTATACTGTACTGATATGATATCCCAAATTAACGAATCAGTGACACAGATAGGGCAATTTAAGAATCAAATTCAAAAGAGAAATCTCAATCGCACCACAGTTCCAAAAAGAACGTGCGATTATTTTCGGGGAATCAAAATCGTCCGGATATGATAGTTTATTTATTTATATTTTCAAATTATCTGGAAGTAGCAGGTGCACGGTTCTGTGTGCCACGGTAAATAATAAAAAATTAAAATGGGCTGTTCAAATCATTATCTCAATCATTCCTTACGATGCAGCCTGTAACTTACTGCCTGTAACGAAATATTTCAATTCCTACAATTGAACATGAACTCATTGGTAACCTCAAATCGTTTAGACTATGATATTATATTAAATCACAATTCCAACGACGCCAAAGCGTTCATGTCGCTGTAGAACCGATAAACCAAACCTAAGCAGGCCATACCAACCATTAAAAATAACTGGAGTGACTGCAGCTTAAGGTAGATTAAATATTAGAAGTTAAACTTACTGACGCAATCCTCAGCCTTGGTGCTTCCATCACTTACAGTTCCTAACGGGCTAGCACATTCTATACACGCTGTAGCCTCCGCCAAGCTGAAAGTAAGTGTCAGAATATGAAATGTTAAGCACACTGTTCGTAACTTTCAAACTACCTTAACAATTCGATTGACAGGGTCGTTATTGGGGTTAAACACTGTCACGTGTCAGAACATGGTTTACCTAATACCTCCCCACCAGTAGGGCAGTGAACTCACCTGTATGAGTCTAGAGGACACGTTTCACAACCTGTTTGATCAGACTTAGCTTTGGTACCGGCGGGACAACCTTGACAACCTGATAACACACAGTTTAGTTAATTAAGCTGGTTAGTAAAGTTATAGAAATATTGAATTACACTTATGACTGCAACGAGTAACCAAACAATCTCGTATATTTCAATTACATTTTGGTGAATAAACAGGGACAAAATATCGGCTAATTCAACTTACCCGTGCCATCTGTAAGTATAACGGACCCTTGTTCACAGGTTGCTGCTTGTCCTGACGAGTCAGCATCTGCAAAACCGTCTAAATTTGCTCCAATAACCTGAGAAAAAGCGTTCATTATTATCAATATCATGGTTATGGTGAGAGGATAGTGATGTAAAATTCCCAAAAAATTAAAATTTGTCGAACAAGTTTAGTTTTATGTACGTCCATGCTTTGTAGTTGTATATCAAAAGTTGCAATCCCCCAACCCCAAACCCATGATTGAAATAATCTAAAACACGTACCGTGACAAGAGCAAGCAGTTGAAAGAAACTCCTCAGTATCATGAAAGAAACTCCAACTCGCTTACTTGGTCACTTTCTCTTTCACTTTCTCTTACTTTCCTTGTCTTAAACTGGCATGACAGAATGTTACCGGGTAAAAAGTCTGATCATTTCAAGTAACTAAATAAATATCAATCAACAAAATGATAAACGGGCAACGAATAAATATTATTGCGGAGTACAAGGTTCTTCTTGCTGAGTACAACAATCAAGGTTAACTCTTGTAACTCTCGACTATGCTACTCAACCACAAGTTAGTAACGGTGAACTTGACACAAAGCAAATACCTCTATTACACAATATGTATATTGTATATTATGAGTGCGATAACCGCGAACTGGTTAAAAATAAAACCCCAGTAAAACCCCAGTGAAACCCCAGTAAAACCCCAGTAAAACCCTAGTAAAACCCCAGTAAAACCTCAGTAAAACCCGAGTAAAACCCCAGTAAAACCCCAGTGAATTGACGGTAAATTGGCAACAATTCAATAGTTTCGCGAGTGTGTGAGTTGTGGAGTGTAGCAATGACTATAACCGACGCTGCTACATGCGGACTTATAGTCAGACAATCACATTGGAAAAGACAAGCTTTCCGTGCTGTGTGTATACGATAATACTTATTAATAGCTAGAGTACAAGCGATTAGAATTTTGCAACATATTTGATCAGTGAGTCAGCACTTAACTTTAAGTTGTCGTGGGTTTCTGAATTTGCAGATCAACTTCGGTTTTTGCAGATGAAGATGTAAGGGGATGAAAGATTTAAAACTTGAAATATCAAAAATTCTGACAAAATAAAGCTGGATGATAAATCATTTCAGGCGGGGCGGCAACGTAAAAACATACAACCTCTAGTTACTAGCACTAAGTTAAAGTACATCCTATTATATATTTTACCTCATGTAAAATAAAAAACAAAGACGCGACTCCTTGTCTACTCCAACATATGAATACAATTAGATGTAACAAAGAGCAACTCTTGTTCAGCTGGAATGTTAACAATGTAAAAGGTACATGGGGTCCTTAGATCAAAAAAAGAGTTGGGGTAATAAAGTTGGCGGGCGTGTAATTAGACAATAACCCAGATAACCACGTGATGCCCAAATAAGGAGATGGGGGTTATGGTCCGTCAGTCCATCACGATAACGTATCTCTATGATAATGTATCCATTTAAGATGTTGAACTATAATTTGAAGTTTGAAGGAGTCCTTGGACGATATTCAATTGTTTTTTTTGTATGTAGTATCTAATGATAAAGTATCAACATTAGAAAGCTATGTAATAATGTAATAACGAGACTATCAGTTAGGTTGTAATTTAATGATTTTAGCAGAGCGTCTATCAATAATAACTATCCTTTCATATAGGACATAACACAAATCAACCGCATAGTATATGAAACATAACTGAAAACAATCGGTCACATAAACTATGATACACAATTATGTTTCATAACATGGTAAACAAAGAAGAGATCAAGCTATAATGGTTATCGGACAATGTCAATAGACTCCATCCCTCTGCTTAGTGCATAATATCGAGGATGCTAAGCAACCAAACTTAAAAATACATGCTTTCTTCTCATTTATTGGCGAGTAAACAGTAGTAAAGATGTAGCCAAGAATCCGTCGTCTAGGTAACAGTATATATATACACACCGTGCTGGTTAACAATTAGATGTATCAGAGAAGGGTTCTCTCTCTAGCTTTGTTCTGTTCACAAGGCAGAGTTAGAGCCTTTAAAAAATAAATATTGAACACGAATACAGGACAGGATAGTCGTACAATGTACCGTATGGGTCATTATGACTCATTAGTCATTAGACAGGACTTATAATTTATGATAATGGGTAAATTTGTTCTTGTTCTGTCAAGTAACTTTGAAAGGCAATAATATTGTTGCAGTTGTATTGTCACAGTAATATTGTCACAGTAATATTGTTACAATAATATTGTCACAGTAATATTGTCACAGTAATATTGTCACAGTAATATTGTCACAGTAATATTGTCACAGTAATATTGTCACAGTAATATTGTCACAGTAATATTGTCACAGTAATATTGTCACAGCTGTAGAATGTGGTCAAAATGACGATTAAGCAGGAATAAAACAGGTTGAACGATATCAATTTCGAGAAGAAGCAAGGGGCTAACAAAAAAGGGCTAAACAATAACTAAGTATTCGCATTATCAGGTTATATGTGAATTTACACAAGCTAAGCAAATGATCTAACCACACGAGACTGTTATAATAAAACTTAAAAGCACTTCAAACATTTGCTGATACAAGCCGGCCAGCTAGGAGTCTTGACTATAATTATGATGTCATTATCAAGTTAATGATGCCATTATCAAGTTAATAGTTGATTTTGTTCTCCTGATCGAAGTATATCTTTTAGTACTCTCAAGTCGGAAGTGGGGAGATTGTGGTTAACTTCTCAAGTACGCAGACTACAGGGACATCACGTATGTTGTATAACGTCAATTGGGCATATATGTCAAGATGTAATTAATTGACAATTAGATATTATAAATTGTAACAATAAACGTGTTATTGATGAAATTAATCATTGGATCTGAAAGTTTAAGCTTATTATAACGATGAAGCATCTCTAAGCAGCTATAAAATTAAATGATAGAGATTAGAGCAACAATTTAATCTTGCTCTAAAGCAACTACTATACATATCATGTCACATTATTTTAAAACGGAATTGTAATGCTTGTGAACGAAAACCACTATATATATCAGAGAAAATATGAATAAAGCAGTTTTGAATGATTGATGCATCACGATTGAAGACTTAACTATATCTGCGTGAACATTACTCGTATAGTTAATCTTATAAATAACTCATTTCAGAAAATAGACTATCAAGCTGAAATGAATAAGGATATGAGCATAATCCGGTAGCAGCATTCCTAGCCAGATACCTCAAGTTGACACTATCTTTATTCCATACACTTACACTATACGCTATAACCTGGGAAATAATAACAAGCCTATGAAGATAGCAACAAAATTAGCACAATATTCAATAACGTTCAATGTTTGGAAAGACAATAGCCACTGTCAGACTGAATGTGGTGGTGTACAGTCTACACCCACAAGGTCACCATAGCATTGCGCAGTGCGCTCTACCACCCGTATACCTAACAATTATAGTCCTAGATGAATAGAAAGCAGCAGAGGCTTTGAGAATCACCGCTGGGTGATTAAATTGAAGTTGCGGAGATTTTAAGTCGGATGAAGAATATACATTTTGTTCTCTCTCAGAATGTTTTCGTATTAAAGTGAACGGACCTGAAATAGCGAAACATCCCGGGTCCTTAGCCTCTAAACTGAAACACGATTCCAATAATATCAATAAAAGAACCGACCAATTTGTAGAGTTCCATTCCGCCCTGTCCCACTTTCCCCTATAGTAAATGTACCTGCTCCTTTCTATACTCCACAGTGTACTCTTCAATCATTGGGCACGGGTTCAAAAACAGGGGCAAAGTGCAAAGCATAACACACTATCACTAACCAACTATTGCTTAAGAATGATAATAGTGAATGGTGTTTATTTCACTGCTATTAGGTGAAACTTATACTCAGTAGTGTTAAAAGAACTATCTTAAGGCCAATAAATTCACAATAAATTTGGTTACAACAATTTTGGTTACCATAATTTTAGTCACAAATTTCGCAAATTTTTAGTCTACTACAACAGTTTTAGTCACATTTTTTGACTTTTCGAGACCATTTTCCGTTCCATTTATTTGATTTTTTCATTAGTTAGCTAGTTCCCCCCCCCCCCCCCCCCCAATCCCCCCCCCCCCCCCCCCCCCCCGATTTCTCACTTTAGTCATACTTTAAGGTTTAACGTCAGGCATGTTGATTAAATGATTTTGTAATGAGTTAAACTAGATGCAGATACTGCCTGATGGGAAAAGGAAGTAAGAGAATGTGAAAGCTCAAAGCATAAAAGCAGTAGATTACACGTGTAATAGTCAAAGTAGTTCAGAAGTAGGAACGGTGATGTCATTATATTAATTATAAACAATGTAAGCTAAATAATATTCATGTCATATAATTATATGCTCTACTGAAATTTTGGTCTGCTTTTAAATTAGTCGCCGAAAAATGTTGTCTCAATAAAAAAAATGTTGTTTACAACAATTTTAGTCAAAATTTTGAATAAATTAATGGTAGATAAGACTAAATTTGTCGACTAAATTTGTCGTTCTTAAGGTATATAAAGAACCCAAAATTAAGATTCACAGAAAATATAAGACTGAGTAAACTACCAGTTTTATCATCCAAAAGCCGCGATTAATAAAGTAACGGACTAATTCGTCAACCCGAATTCCATCCTGCAACAAGCGCCATTGTCCCACGCTTAGAAGAGGTAACTCGTAATTACACTCTGAATATTAATCCATGATATTATCATATCGTCAAGTGCGGGATCCAAAAGTCAAAACTAAAAACAAAGGGGTCTAACATTAATAATAAAATTTTGCAACACAAATAAATATGAACAGTAAACTCAATATTGAGACTAAGTGTAACTGTATGACTAAGTGTAACTGTACTGCTGCTACTAGTTTAGTTAAATGTGTATACATTGGTTGAGAAGCAGTTCTGGTGATACAAGGATCATGATAGGTGTAGACTGTGCACAAATTGAAGGTGGAGCTATAATCACATGTTTTTGACTCCCCGCAATTTGGCCCCTATTTTTGAGAAAGACATAACTTTGCCGCCCCAGCGACTGATTACAGTTATATTATTGTATTATTGTAAATAAGAAAAACAAGACCGTCACTACCCGATCTACTTAAGGAACGACATATTGACTGATGAACGAATTTGTATCGAAGAAAAAGCTAATATTCCACTAGTAAATCTAGCAACTAATTTAGTTAACTGTTGAGAGTCACAGTCAACACACTTACACATCATTATGATACTGGGGGGGGGGGGGGGGGGGGGGGGGGGGGGGAGGCATTGATGGTGTAGCTAAAATAGTTTTAAATTATCCAAACGTTTACCCCCAATTAACAGCCCCAAAAACAGGACACAGTTTTATGGATATAACCTCTCAGTATAACCTGAAGACACATGATCACCAGAACACACATGACCAATACCATTACAACTGGGACACGGCTTACAACAACTCTCTCTCTCTCTCTCTCTCTGGGAGAAGTAGCTCTTATAAAGTCATTGTCAGGAGGGACGTTTAAGGCATAATGATAACCAAGATGCTTGAGTAAGGAGCCAACTGTGACCAGCCCAGCCACTAAGGGGTGACCAATACGATTGATTAATATGTGTATAATATTCAACATTATACGCCACATATATGACATTCGGGGGAGTTACAAGCGTGTAGTGTCTTTAATCCTTTTCAAGGGTCTGGTCCATTAGTAAAGCTCTTTTCAAAGGCAGTACTCATTAATAGTCATAGTAACATGGAGAAATATTGTTAGAAAATCTTTAGAAGGCGTTGCCAAAAAATGTAACTATGAAAAGATACCGAAGACAAGCAAAACAGAATAGGACCGAGAGTGCAAGATGCAGTGCTGTTGAAACTCGAAGAAAGCAGTTTTGATTTAAACGCCAACAAGTATTGCTTAGAGTTCAAAATTTCTGATAATTCCGTACATGTGAGTTGATGTTACACTAACAAATATTAATACATTATAATGTGTACCTGTAATATTATTAACTAAATACAACTGTGATATTTTTAACTAAATACAACTGTAATATCATGATGTGATGACCGTTCATTAATTTTTCCGGCGTTTATAGTATTCCATGTGGCCAACAATCAATCGCTCAACTTGGTGACTTCAATGTAATAATATGAACTGTGATTGGTAATTTACTAAGTTAACCAAATGCACCGAAATAGTAAACTTAACTTAAACCTGTCAACTAAGTAAACATCCACCCCACTTACAGTAGAACAGTTCCGAACAAGTTCTGTTTAGCTAACACGATAACTCATTCGTTTACTAGTGATTCGTTTACTAGTGATATAAACGTGGCTACACGCCGCTCTAACCAAGCACGTACGCCTAGCGGACTCAGTCTGAAGGTAATATCTCGAAGTTAAACACGGAACATGTAACTATAAACTGGGTCAGGAAACAGAACCTGTAGATGACAGAGGGAAGGTCAAGGTAGCATAAACCAGGATTGTGTGTCTAAAGCAGAAGGGAGGAAAGGGAATAGAAGCGCATTAGACGAAGTCTCGTGGGATGACCTAGTATTTAGTTTCTACAAATGACTGAGTGCAAATGGCTGAACATTAATACTTATACACTTTGTCTACCACTACATCATCACAGATCAAGCGAAGGAAATAGGGACAAAAACAAGCAAAGATGAACCAAGTAAAAGTTAACAGACGAATAAGTGTAAGACAAACGACCATGGCCAATATAAAAGATCTCCCTCGAAAAAAGGTACCCATATCATCAAACAAGATCCACACACACACACACACACAACGCGCGGGGATGTAAACAATACCAATTCAGACAGGCCCTCCAAAGAAAATAACTCTCTCCCTCCACGTACAGAATTACAGGTACCTTGAAATTAGTTTAGCTAAGAAGGAATGTGAGGGGATCAACGGTACGTGAAAACTGGACCCACAAAAGACTTAGACGCACAAACGAGTAGGTCCAGTCTTTCTGTGTAATATAATATAAACAATGGAAAGTTTACTTCGGAACTTGAATCTTTCATGTAGACAACTATATAGTACGCGTTTGTAGCAACAATTTATGTAAAAAAACAATTATAACATAGACTTATTACCTACTTAAATTTGATATAGTCTTATCATCTTAATATATCTTTGTCCTTACAGTAACTCAGCTAAGCAACGAAAGGACTACGGATTACTAAGGACCTGGACAAATCTGGATCTGATGTGATAAATTCAATTTAAATATATTACATATAACGTTATAATAACTCCAAGAACTGTGGCGCAAGACGAGTTATTTACACGTAAATACAATGAGTTTTTAGAGGCTGCACTTGTGTTCCCCGGGCCCCGTGTTGTCGTGTAAGCTTGATTAGATCTAACATTCCTGAAGCTATAAATCCGGGGAATGATTTTATTACCGTTCAGTTTTGTCCGATATATTTATCATAATTGTTTGAAAAGCATTGATACGTATATACGTAATATACGTATGGCTTTCTGATATCGCGTTTGAGGTTTAAAGGATGATCTCAGCTTTTAATGAAGGTGCAGATATATGAGTTTTATGTTTACTGCTTTGTCTATAAATAACAAATATCCGGGATCAATATCAAGAAGTTCGACACGTACTCTAGTTCGACAAACCGGTAAACCCTATCGTTCGAATTAATCTTAAGAGTTGAGCTGAATATTTTTGTGATCAAACCTTCGATTCACGTTCTCTGTACACTGTGAAGCATATTAACGTCCCTAGCTTCCGTCTAATTGATAGGCAAGTGAAATTCGATTTTGATTGACTTCAGCAGACAATCTGCAGCACGGCCCAAAGGCGAGTAAACAACCAAGTTCTTGGAAAATATGAAGATTTGCCGACAGACTTCTTCCCCCAGTAAACATTTTTTCTTAACAAGGTAAATTTGAAAATAATCGGAACAATTGGGAGCCCTCTCAAGCAGATTTGGTTCCCTGTTATCTGTGTGGAAACTGAATTTAAACTGGTAAACACCGAAGATTTAGTAAATGACCTGATGAGAAAACAGATATAAATTGTATTATACATGGCTGCAACTCTATTCTAACAACTAAAAAGTGATGGATAACTATGAATATCTCACAAAATGAGAATGATTGCTAATATTCCATGAGAAGAATAAAGAAGGCTCTAATTGGCCGGTACAGGCCGGTACAGCAGTTCCGAGGAAACACAAGAGGTGGATCATATAATCACTAAGTGTAACATTAAACTGTTAGCAGTACGTGTGCTTGAGGCATTCTTAAGAAGTTCTCTTTATGTACAAACACGTACACGGCAGGTTATTGTTCCAGTTTATTTCTGCCAACTCCCAAACATAAACCTCAACATAGGACGGTCCCGAAAAGGTGGCCGGTAAAAGCTTAATATTGCGATAAGATTATGTCAAAAGCCCAAAATCTAGAATAGACGAATAAATACAAGCTGTGCTATATAATAGTCGTCAGGAAGTAAAGCGTTGAAATGATTGCCGAAATAACGTGATGAGCAGCTGAAAAGAAAAGAATAGTGGGTGGCACACTTCTGCTTTGAGCTATTGTTGCTTCAACCTGAAAATTGTGTAGAATGGCAGATGGTGTAAACTTTGTGGCGTCACTAATGGCTTGTATTAGGATCACGTACGTAACAACTACGAGCAAAAGGGTGTGATACATGTTAAAAGTATAACTTGATGCAGGTAAATTGGTCAATTGCTCTTGCTTGCAAACAGAAACTAACAAAGGACATTCATGGCTGCAATCAAGTTCGTAATCGATGATTGACGATTCCGAACACGGAAAGACCCAAAATTTCAAAACAAATGACCTGATCAGAAAATAGAGATAAACGCTCTTGTCTCTGACACTAATCCTAACAAGCAAAAAGAAGGACAGCAACATCTCACATCGGAAGTGAAGATTAAATATAGTTGCTAATATTCTATGAGAAGTATAAAGCAGCTCCGTTAACTGCACGAACAGAGGAGCAATGAAGAAGGAGATGATAATAATGTCATCTAAAGATTAGTGAGGAGACGAAACTGTTAGTGTTAGCTACTCGGAGTGGTCCTGCGAGACACTGCAGTTTCTTTTGATGTTCTCTGTTTGTCTAGTCTCTAGGTTACGACCAAGTCACAATATCAAACACACTATCTACTACACTAAGTGGCTCTGTAAACATTGTTATTACAACGTGGGTTGTAGTTCCAAGATAAAATATTAGTTTCCAGGCAAGTACACTCAGCAGGTGTGAGGACATTGTTGATAATTATTAATTTCTTTCTCGTCACTGATCGAGACTCATAAAGATAAATGATGAGATCAAGTATGCAACAACTTTAACAAAAAGTATAGGACACGTCTAGTGAATGGTGATCACCGGTATTTGGCTGACAACTTCATTAAATTAGATCCAGTTACTCAGCTTGATATCGAGCCTAATCTAACAAACTTCACAACAACTTTATCCAGGTACGGCTGAAAGTCACACTAAAAATCCATCGAAACAAACAAAACAAGACAAATTAAAGTTGTGAAATTAAATAATAGCTCAACAAAAACCACCAGAGCTAAGAGCGTCGGCCATGTACCGGAGTCAAAACACCATGTATCGGAGTTAAAACGCCATGCAATTGTAAGTGGAGTATAAGGAGTGCTTGCCAGACTACACTTTCTATCAGAAATGCTTTTCTTTTCGTGTAAGTATCGCATTTGTCTGGTAGATGCTGCTTGCCAGATCGATAATGTGGCTGATTTATCGGGAATTTGATAGGTTAGGTCATCAATTTTCAACGCTATCAATTTTCAACGCTACGGTTTTGCTGCATGACGAAAGAAAGTGAAAATGTTTTTTTGGAACTTGGATATTTTTGTATATGGCCGTGAGTTTAGAGTCTAGAAAAACCATGACAAAACATGTAGTTGGAAACGAACTAAGATTGTCGTGCATGATTACACGACATTAACAATGCTTACTGACCGGTGGTGGACACATGTTTTAAACATTTGAGTGTATACTACTTCCTCATTTGTAGAAATTCCGGAAAAAACGAAGAAGTTTGACTTGGAATATTACTTTGACAAACAAAATTAAGATGTGAGAAGTGGACACAAGGAAAATGTCACATAAAAAATAATACGATGTATTAAACCCAAGCTTCAATATAGATGGCTATATCTGCATTCAACTTGATAGATGAAGCGAAGGTTAAGACAACTTTGTGGAGGGCGCAAAATATAGTGTTCAAACCCCGGCTGTGTGGTTTGACATTGTTATGACAACACTACACTAAACTATGAACTGGCTAACAACTTAATGACCTCAATTCTCTATTAAAACGTTAACAGCAGATCTTTATATATCACATGGTATATTCTACAGTAGTACAGGGTACAGGGTACAGGGTACAGGGTACAGGGTACAGGGTACACGGTACACGGTACAGGGTACAGGGTACAGGGTACAGGGTACAGGGTACAGGGTACAGGGTACAGGGTACACGGTACAGGGTACAGGGTACAGGGTACAGGGTACAGGGTACAGGGTACAGGGTACAGGGTACAGGGTACACGGTACAGGGTACAGGGTACAGGGTACAGGGTACAGGGTACAGGGTACAGGGTACAGGGTACACGGTACAGGGTACAGGGTACAGGGTACAGGGTACAGGGTACAGGGTTCAGGGTAATATATTTGTTTATTTAACGAAAGTAAGCTACTATCCTTTGAAAGACGGGAGCCGACTTTAGTGAACAATGTTGGAAATTTATCATTATCAATTCAGTGATGGAAGTGTGCTAGTACTTAGTCGGAAGTATGACTGATATGACTGATATATAGACGATAATATAGACGATAATTTGACGAATTGAATCATTAAATCATTACATAGTGCACGCTAAAATTCAGCATTCCTCATTCCTGCAGTCTGTGTCAAGACATGGCGTGCGTAAGGCACAGAATGTAGTTTTCTGACTTTGCAACATAAAGCACAGTTGGGACACAGCTTATAAAAGATATAAAACACTACACAGTACACAATACAATTGGTAAGATAAGAACAAGTTAACCTAGTCTAGTAACAGAGTAGGAGCTACTCAACAGAACTTCACACACTGTGCTCACCGTTCTATTAAACTTTAAGTCAGTATACTGCCTTGGCTGTTAGTAGTAGTATGATGAATAAGAAGGGTAGAATTGGCAGGCATCAAAGATATGTTCAAACACGTTTTATGTTTTAGTTCTTAAGTTTATTGCCATTTAATATGTTTTTACCGATCTTCTTTGTAGACTTATCAGATCTTTAGGATTACTTCAGATTTGTGTACAGTTTGATAATAATAATAATAATACTGGTGGGGACTGGTTGGGACTGGGGAGGGACTGAGGGACACGCACGTATCACGTGACATTGTATCACCAATCAGCATTGGCCAATTAAAATATAGAGTCACGGTCACGTGTCAAAACAAATACGGTTCAATTCCCTACCAGTATCCACATCTTTACACTGCCCTAAACAGACAGGAACCGAAATTATGGGCTAGTTATGTAACAAAGAACTTCAACGTATTATTATTATTTTTCTGATAATACAATATTATTGAATATCAATCACTAAAGCTAAAGAAAAGTGACTGAACACTTGCTAAACTAACACTGTAAAGAGTGAACTAGTTATAATGTTTACTATAAACTGCAAATTAGTGGGAAACTGCCAAAACTGTAATTGAGCTCTACAACATGTGACAAATAAACAACATGTGCTAACAAACTATAAGGGGGATGAAATAACTGCTAAACGACGCTACAGGTAGCTAAGTTGCTATAGAAACAAACTCTACTACTGTACGCTAATGTTATCATATAGACCGTATAACGGTTACACGTCATTCCAATAGAGTAAGATAGGGTCGGGCAATTATGTGCTTAGGTGATTAACGAAAATTTGCATAGACAACTAACAGTCGCGCACTATCACAGTGCTGGCAAGCACGACCGTTGCATTTATTGTGGGTATACTATGTACCCCATTTACTATTATACCCCCTTTACTATTATACCCCCTTTACTATTATACCCCCTTTACTATTATACCCCCTTTACTATTATACCCTCTTTGTTACACGTTTTACAAGCCTCTTTCGTGCACGCGAAGCGTGCACTCCGGCCGGAGGCGGCGGCCGAAGGCCGCCGCCTCCGGCAGGAGTTTTTCAGACATTAAGACTCATCGGAAGTCGTTCAGCAGATTTATTTTAGTTCAAAACATTCTAATTTGATGTCAAAGATGACAGGAATAAAAAATAGTTATGTTGAGATTTTTAAGAAATTTGCATAAAATACTCGCCAGCACTGTTATACGAAATTCGGTAAAAAACCCAAAATCGCCATATTCAGGTGCCTTAAAAACCATGTTAAAATTAAGTTAGAGATCTGAAATTTTTCAGGGCGTCTAGACGTTGACCAAATCGACTGCAAAAAAAGTTTCAGGTTTCAGGAACATCGGGAAGTGGGTTTTCTAGAACCCCTGTTTTATGACAGATTGTCGTGATATATACATATTATATACATAGGTATTCAGGGATAGACGCTTTGCCAGTCAATTGTAGCCTGTATTTAATTGTCCATAGATTCAAAAGTATAAAAGATACAGCCATTTCCGACCACAGGTCTTGAAAATAATTGTTTACACTTTAGTTTACATTGTACAAACAAATTATTTGACGTCATGAACACCCTTTGATGACGTCATCAAGTTAACCGTTTTTAAAACTTGATTTTTGACAAAGTAATAACTTTTAAAAATGATTTTACACCATTAAAAAGTAATTGTATTCAAAATCTGAGGAAATTTTCAGCTTAGATAATTGTTCAAGCATTCTGAAAATCTACCGGAAAGTTTTTCTAGCTTGCTCCTTCATAAAGATATTCGTCATTGAAGTTTGTGCTTTTTTGAAGAATTATTTTATAAAAACGTCAATTTTGCGATTTAGTATTCTCTGGTGTTGGGCCATGCCTTGGGATGTGGAGCTCAGTTCTGCTTCCTATAGGTCTAAATTGTGCATTAGGCTAGTTTTAAAGTTGAAAATAGAAAAGTTGCACACGTGGGGACACGCCCAAATTGATAGAAAATTGCTAAAATCACTGAAAATTGCTGTTTTCGTCATTTTCTGTCAACTTTAGAGTGCCGTTGTGATTACAATTCTTCTTGAAATACTTTGAAACTTTGCATGCTTATCAAACTATATATAAAACAATTACATGCAAAAATTTACGGCGATTCAATATTGAATGCGCACGCAACGTCCGCTCAAAGTTTGCACGCGCGAAAGGTGAGAATTTTGCTCATTCGTGATTTCCAACAAATTCTGCTTTGCCACGACAGTTTAATGTCATTATATATGAATTTAATGCCAACTTGAATGAGTATTAAGTGGCATATTCAGTCAGTGATCGACCGATATGCTTACCTAAACACAAGGAAATGTTTTTAAAGGAAAAATTTCGAAATCGTTGAAACTTCCTCCTTATTAATGAAGATATCAGTTTATATTTCGACTTTATAAAGTACCCTGACATTATAATCAAAAATAGATGATATTTGACCAAAACCCATAATCATGGGTAGAGTGGACCGCTGCCAGTGTCTCTCTTTCCCAAACAAAAGGAAATGATATTAATTTGATTGACCGTTCTCAAATGCAAAATGATACCGAGAATGAAATCGGTCGCTCGCTTTTCCCATTCATTTACAATTGTAATAGACTATGAAAAACTACCCAAAGGCAGCTGTACTCGGCAATAAAGATTCAATAAACTTCAGCAGTAGTAACTACCACCCTTACCCCGAAATACTAGGTATCGACCCGAACGCAACCCAAAGAGATTTTTACAGCATCTGATTGATGTAATCAATCGAAACTTATTACAATTCGAAAGCCGTGAATGAATGGGAAAAGCGAGCGACCGATTTCATTCTCGGTATCATTTTGCATTTGAGAACGGTCAATCAAATTAATATCATTTCCTTTTGTTTGGGAAAGAGAGACACTGGCAGCGGTCCACTCTACCCATGATTATGGGTTTTGGTCAGATATATTACACACTATATTGTATCAGCGCACGTATCACATTACTGATTACACATTGTTTCATCCAGAACCGGAAGACATTATAACAAATAATACCTTGGCTTAGTTATCGTGCCGGACTTATTATTAACGCCCGTAGCATTCAACAGCCAATGTATTTTAGTATTATATATATTTGACCAAAACCCATAATCATGGGTAGAGTGGACCGCTGCCAGTGTCTCTCTTTCCCAAACAAAAGGCAATGATATCAATTTGAATGACCGTTATCAAATGCAAAATGATACCGAGAATGAAATCGGTCGCTCGCTTTTCCCACTCATTCATGGCTTACGAATTGTAATAAGTTTCGATTTATAACATGTAATCTATTTCAATTGTAAATGAATGGGAAAAGCGAGCGACCGATTTCATTCTCGGTATCATTTTGCATTTGATAACGGTCATTCAAATTGATATCATTGCCTTTTGTTTGGGAAAGAGAGACACTGGCAGCGGTCCACTCTACCCATGATTATGGGTTTTGGTCAAATATCATCTCTTTTTGATTATAATGTCAGGGTACTTTACAAAGCTAAAATGTAAACTCATAACTTCATTAATAATAATATTAATAAGGAGGTGATTTCAACGATTTCGAAATTTTTCCTTTAAAAACATTTCCTTGTGTTTAGGTAAGCATATCGGTCGATCACTGACTGAATATGCCACTTTATACTCATTCAAGTTGGCATTACATTCATATATAATGACATTGAACTGTCGTGGCAAAGCAGAATTTGTTCAAAATCACGAATAAGCAAAATTTGAACCTTTCGCACGTGCAAACCTTGAGCGGAAGTTGCGTGTGCATCCAATATTGAATCACCGTAAATTTTTGCATGATGGTGTATTGTATATAGTTTGATAAGCATGAAAAGTTTCAAAGTATTTCAAGAAGAACTATAATCACAACGGCACTCCAAAGTTGACGGAAATTGGTGAAAACAGCAATTTTCAGTGATTTTAGCAATTTTCTATCAATTTGGGCGTGGCCCCACGTGTGCAACTTTTCAATTTTCAACTTTAAAACTAGCCTATGACACAATTTAGACCTTTAGGAAGCAAAATTGAGCTCCACAACCCAAGGGATGGTGCAACACCAGAGAATACTAGAACGTAAAATTAGCGTTTTTATAAAATTATTCTTTAAAAAAGCACTAACTTCAATAGCGAATATCTTTATGAAGGAGCAAGCTAGAAAAACTTTCCGGTAGATTTTCAGAATGCTTAAACAATTATCTAACTTCAATATGCCCTCAAATTTTGAATAAAATTACTCCTTAATGGCGTAAAATCGATTTAAAAAATGATTACTTTGTGAAAAATCAAGTTTTAAAAATGGTTAACTTGATGACGTCATCAAGTGGTGATGATGACGTTGAATTACTTTTTAACATAATGTAAACTAAAGTCTAAACAATTATCTTCAAGACCTGAGGTCCGAAATGGCTGTATCTTTAAAGCTTCTGAATCTACGGACACCTAAATATAGCCTAGAATTGACTGGCAAAGCGTCTATCCCTGAATATATATGTATGTATATATATATTTGACCAAAACCCATAATCATGGGTAGAGTGTACCGCTGCCAGTGTCTCTCTTTTCCAAACAAAAGGAAATGATATTAATTTGAGGAACCGTCCGCTAATGCAAATTGATACCGAGAATGAAATCGGTCGCTCGCTTTTTCAAATCAATAAGCTTTATTACAATTCGTAAGCCGTGATCGAATGGAAAAAGCGAGCGACCGATTTCATTCTCGGTATCAATTTGCATTAGCGGACGGTTCCTCAAATTAATATCATTTCCTTTTGTTTGGAAAAGAGAGACACTGGCAGCGGTACACTCTACCCATGATTATGGGTTTTGGTCAAATATCATCTCTTTTTGATTATAATGTCAGGATAATTTACACAATCGAAACTTCATTAACAAGGAGGTAATTCCGACGATTTCGAAATTCTGCCTTTGAAAACGTTTCCTTGTGTTTAGTTAGGTATATCTGTCGATAACCGACTGAATATGGCACTTTTTACTCATTCAAGTTGGCATTAAATTCATATATAATGCCATTTAAATATCGTGGAAAGCAGAATATATTCGAAATCACGAATGAGCAAAATTCTCACCTTTCGCACGTGCAAACTTTGAGCGGACGTTGCGTGCGCATACAATATTGAATCACCGTAAATTTTTGCATAGTGGTATTTAATATATAGTTTGATAAGCATGCAAAGTTTCAGAAGATTTCAAAAAGAACTTAAATCACAACGGGACTCCAAAGTTGATAAAAATCGTGAAAATCAAAATTTTTAGTGATTTTAGCTATTTTAAATAAATTTGGGCGTGTCCCCACGTGTGCAACTTTTCGATTTTTAACTTTAAAACTAGCCTATAACACAATTTACACCTTTAAGAAGCAAAATTGAGCTCCACAACCCAAGGGATGACCCAACACCAGAGAATACTAATTCACAACTTTTGTGTTTTTATAAAATTATTCTTCAAAAAAGCACTAACTTCAATAGCAAATATCTTTATGAAGGAGCAAGGTAGGAAACTATTCCGGTAGATTTTCGGAATGCTTGAACAATTATCTAAGGTGAAAATGTCCTCAGATTTTGAATAAAATTACTCCTTAATAGCGTAAAATCGATTTGAAAAGTTGTTACTTTGTCAAAAATCAAGTTTTTAAAACACTTAATTTGATGACGTCATCAAGTGATGATGATGACGTTAAATTATTTTTCAATACAATGTAAACTAAAGCTTAAACGATTATCTTTAAAACCTGTGGTTCGAGATGACTGTATCGTTTATACTTTCGAATCTACGGACACTTAAATGTAGGCTACAATTGACTGCAAAAAGCGTCTATATTATATATTATATATCTTCACGACAATCTGTTGTAAAACAGGGGTTCCAGAAAACCCACTTCACGATACTCCTGAAACATGAAATTTTTTTTACAGTCGATTTGGACAAGGTCTAGACGCCCTGCAAAGTTTCAGATCTCTAACTTAATTTTAACATGGTTTTTAAGGCACCTGAATATGGCGATTTTGGGTTTTTTACCTAATTTCGTATAACATGCTGGCGCGTATTTTGCGCAAATTTCTTAAAAACCTCCATATAACTATTTCTTATTCCTGTCATCTTTAACATTGAATTAGAATGTTTTGAACGTAAATGTACCTGCTGATCTACTTTCGATGAGTCTTAATGCCTGGAAATCAATAAAGGGGATATAATAGTATAGGGGGTAAATAGTATTGTGAATATAAGGGCGACGGTAATGCTTGCCAGCATTGTGATGTATGTATATATCACGACAATCTGTCGTAAAACAGGGGTTCTAGAAAACCCATTTCCCGGTGCTCCTGAAACTTGAAACTTTTTTTACAGTCAATTAGGTCAACGTCTAGACGCCCTGCAAAGTTTCAGATCTCTAACTCAATCTTAACATGGTTTTTAAGGCACCTGAATATGGCGATTTTGGGTTTTTTACCGAATTTCGTATAACAGTGCTGGCGCGTATTTTATGCAAATTTCTTAAAAATCTCAACATAACTATTTCTTATTTCTGTCATCTTTGACATCAAATTAGAATGTTTTGAACTAAAAATAAATCTGCTGAACGACTTCCGATGAGTCTTAATGCCTGAAAAACTCCTGCCGGAGGCGTCGGCCTTCGGCCGGAGTGCACGCTTCGCGTGCACGAAAGAGGCTTCCGACGTGTACCAAAGGGGATGTAATAGTAAAGGGGGTACAATAGTAAAGGGGGTACATAGTATTCCCCCAATAAAGACACCGCTCGTGCTTGCCAGCACTGTGATATATATGTCCTTAGTCATTACGTTTTAAAAGGGCATATAATGTTTCTTAAATATCGCCACAGTTGAATAAACTCGTACAGATTCAACTGAACTCAAACTTTGATAAAATATTTTCTGTAAATTCTCGTAAGAATAGCTTTATACTGTAAATGCAGTTGCAGGTAATTTACAGGTTAACAAACATTGAAAACCGGTTAACATTTTCACTTTATGAACTGACCGATCATAGTTGGAAATAGCAAATAATTTAATTGAGATCAAAACCAAGTAAACAAATAAAGCATGGATAAACAAATGTAACCGTAAGATGGCTCCTGAATGCCACTATTTAGATATGTTTCTATAGAAACAAGCTCAACAGTTGCAGTGTAATTAAAGTTACGGTATCATACATAGACTCACATACAATACGTGTTGAACGGTTTAATGCCGATATAAACTAGAAAGTGAGATACTTTCGTATAATTATATGTTTAGGTTATTGTCATTAATAAGGGGATATACACCAAAACCGTTTATGATTGTTCCTGGCAAATGATTTCATATTCGGAAAATATAGAGAAAAACAACATTACTAAGAAGTTTAAACGCATCATCACATCATAGCATATGATTGCATGGGTAGAGGGATGTTGACTGTTGTTGCTAGTATTATAACTATTTACTAACAAATTAAATAAAAACGGTGGAATATTCAGCAAGTATAAAATTCCAAAATGTTACAAACTATTTTAGCATAACTATTATTTATAACTGTACCAAATATAAATTCTGCTAATCCATGTCCTTAGTCATTCGCTTTAAGTTTAAAATACGGATATTTTATTCCTGAAATAGCATAACACCACAGTGCACACTAAAATCTGAAAAGTTGCGTAAATAAGGGCGTCCTCTGAATGTTGATAGAAAACACAGTACTCCGGAGTGTACGTGTGCGATTAAATCACTGATAAAAAGAGAAAACGGAAGCATGCGAAAAGTAAAGTATAGAGGATTACAAGGAGCTGCAAAAAATGTGAAATCGGCTGTAGAGGAGGGCCTGGCTCGCACAGAACGCTGGCTCGTACCGAATGAGCTGGAATGTAGCTGTGATTACACTCACAATCACACTAAATCACACTTGCTTACGCGATCACACCCTCCAACACACTGGATGCATGAGATCAGAGATAACAGGATCTCGTAGTAAGGGTCCGGGAATGTAAGCTAGTCCGGGAATGTAAGCTAGTGAAGCTAGTGCAGACACACAAAGTACTTCCTTCAAGTCTAGTACTCGATATTATATGCGAGATCGAATCAAGGAGCTTTCTTTCTCCGTCTTTCCGGGAATCCGGAATCGGATCACGGTCTTGGAATGCAGAAAATACCTGCTGAATGTTGCCTGAAATTGATACTAATGATCAGAAATCAGATGATCATAAACCAGGGATAAAGTAGTTAAACGTTGGATTTTGTGAAATTTTTGAAGAATGTTCTGGATGTAGATGTGATCATTCCAATTTGAAATGTAAACGTGAACACAGTGAGTTAGTCTAACTACACTCATGAAATCCTGAACAACGATGAACGAACGTCCCATGAATACCGTAAACTAAACCAGACTAGTGACAAGGATCACTGATATGATACTTTTAACTCCCGGTAGAACAGTACAAGGAAACATATCGAAAGAGTTTAGTTGATTCTATTTTAAGATTAGCGGGGTATGATGTTCAACTGAACGGGAGTATCAGCTCGTTTGTCCGAACCTCGTTTGTCCGATCCGGAGTTAGAATACGCCCGGATTGACGATTGTTCAACCCGCACAGAGTAGAGCCAGGATTAATAATAGAAAACTTCGTGGGTATGCCTTCTGATTGGTGGCATTTAAAGGGTCAAGGGAGACAGAGGTTTCTAAATATTGACTCTGGGAGATATGCACGAGACGTTATCATCTGCATTTTGCATCCACATTTCGAACACGTGCACCCGTGCAGTCAATGATTATATTATAATAGACTATTTCGTAAATACTCTCGTTACCACGGAACAAAGATTCGATTTATCTAATTGTATTTATAATCAGTAATACGATGAGGAGAACGAAAGAGGATTAGGGCACGTTTTCTGTAATGAATAGCAAGCAAAATGTCAATGAAAATCAGATCAAGGGTATCAGTGAAAATCTGATAAAAGGTTGTAAGATTAGGGAAATTACAAACTGAGTACTGACGCGTTTATAATGCACAATTAACAGTTCATACTATGTTGAAAAATGAAAACTATTTGTAAATACGATTAAGTCCGAACAAATTTTTATTAAATCCGAATAAGCTTTAGCGGGCAAAGGATCATCCACAAACACCGATTGATCGTCTATCAGCTCTCGACTTAATGAGGTCGTGAACAATATCGGATCAGAATCTGGCAAGTTTCCATAAACGATATTTTATGATCGTCGCCGATAATCGCTTATTGAGCGCTTTTTCGGCGCTTTTTTAAAAAAAAAACCGTTTACAATCGCTTTTTTTACGATTATAAACGGTTCAAAAAAAATCGCTTATAATCGACTATAATTGGTGTCATAATTCAAAAAAGCGCTTTTTTGAATTTAAAAGCGCTTATAAGCGCTTTTAAGCGCTTACTAGCGTCGCTGAGCGATTTGAAAGCGGTTTTCCAGTAGGATTAGCGCCAAAAACGGGTGGATAAGCGGTTGGCCGGATAAGCGATTCGTAGGCGCTTTTTTGAACCATTTATAAGCGATTATAAGCGCTTATAATTGGGGTGCAATTTAGCTGTTTGTAAAGCGCAAATAAAGCGCTTATAAGCGCTTTTAAAATTGAGTCAGGAAAACGCTATATTACATCTTACAACCGCTTATAATCGATTATAAGCGTTTTTTCAGAAATCGCTTATAACAGCTAATTCATCGCTATTTCACCGCTTTTACCGCTTTTCCTATCATCCATGGCCAGGTGAGCAGGAATTAAAAAGCGCTTATAAGCGCTTTTTCGATGCTGCCCCTAGCCTGGTCGGAACGGGGTAGTGCCCGGAATTTAAAAGCGCTTATAAGCGATTTCTCAATTCCCCTTAACCTGGTTGGAACTTTCATGTGCTTTTATGAGCAACCTGGGGTGCACCGGCAGAGTCAGGATTTAAAAGCGCTTATAGGCGCTTATGATCGCTTTTCTACCGCTTTTTCTATCACCCATGGCCTGGTTGGCAAGAATTATAAAGCGCTTATAAGCGTTTTTTCAATGCTGCCCCTAACCTGTTCGGAACAGGAGTGTGCCCGGAATTAAAAAGCGCTTATAAGCGCTTTTTCAATGCTGCCACTAACCTGGTCGGAACGGGGGAGTGCCCGGAATTAAAAAGCGCTTATAAGCGATTTCTCAATTCCCCTTAACCTGGTCGGAACTTGCATGTGATTTTCTGAGCAACCTGGGGTGCACCGGCAGAGTCAGGATTTAAAAGCGCTTATAGGCGCTTATGATCGCTTTTCTACCGCTTTTTCTATCACCCATGGCCTGGTTGGCAAGAATTATAAAGCGCTTATAAGCGTTTTTTCAATGCTGCCCCTAACCTGTTCGGAACAGGGGTGTGCCCGGAATTGAAAGCGCATATGATCGCTTTTCTACCGCTTTTCCTATCACCCATGGCCTGGTTGGCAAGAATTAGAAAGCGCTTATAAGCGCTTTTTCAATGCTGCCACTAACCTGGTCGGAACGGGGGAGTGCCCGGAATTAAAAAGCGCTCATTAGCGCTTTTTTAATGCTGCGCTTATAAGCGATTTCTCAATTCCCCTTAACCTGGTCAGAACTGGAAATCAGTGTGCCCGCTTATAGTTATAAGTGCTTTTCTGTGCAACCTGGGGTCACCGGCAGAATCAGGATTTAAAAGCGCTTATAGGCGCTTATGATCGCTTTTCTACCGCTTCTACTAAATCGCTTGCCCAAATTTTAAGGAAATTCTTGTGAAAAGGCCCTTTGGGGCATGAAAATGATCTATATATGTGTATTTTTGGACGCTGATTCCGAATCACCCCCCATGACGTAGGGTTAAAATGCTTCCCTGGAGAGTTATGGGCAAAAATCCGTTTTGGTCACGTGACAGGCTAGGCTAGTAAAATACGAATTCGATTGTTTAGGGCCCGGGTTAGGGTTAGGCTTGTGGAACGGGTTATGGTTAACTTCGGGGTTATGGTTAGGGTTAGGGTTGGGATTAGGATTTATGTAAAACCGTTTTGTACGGCTGCAAAACCATAAAAACCAAAGTCACGTGAAATTTTTGGGCGAGCGAATTAGTAAAAGCCGAGTTGGACTCCAATATATGGAACAAATATTTTACGAGTGTCACCCGTCAATTCTCGCAATCACGTTCAACATTGCGCTTCGCACAAATACGGCGCGCGCTAACATTGACTCTTAAAATAATCGGATTGCTTTAATGTTTAAGTACCCGGGTTTTTACGCTTGCAGTGGCGCCCCACCTCCCGGTGACACAGAGGCGGTACTTGTGCGAAAAAATGCTTGCAGCCTGGGCACGGATCTAAGCAATTTTATATTGGGTGTCAAAATTTTGTCCTCATATCTGCAATCTGACGTCGCGCGTGGCAACATGAATACTGCGGGCGCGCGCACGAAGGCGAGTTGATGCTTTTCTTTACTTGTGAAACAAATGGCGCGAATTTTACCAGGTGACCCCAAGCTAGTATGTTCATAAGCATAGCCTGGCGTAATTAAACCCTCTAAAACGCGCAAATAGGCGTGTTTATGCGATTTTACAATCAAATAATCAGATTTTACAATCTAACTCAGCGCGCGGCTCTTGTAGTGCATACGTCACTTCTTTTTTATTGGTAGTTGGCGTGCACGTGATCTTTTGCGCGGCTCTAATTGGTTCTGAACGATCACGTGAATGCTAGTCCAATGAGCATTCGCACTTTTTTAGGGCGATGAAAGTCGTAATTCACTCAGCCCGAATAAAGATTTGGCGGAATGCAGATAATGACAGGCTGAGCGCCGCCCAGTAACGCGAATTGTAAGCACCCTGTCACCCGATCTTAAGGTGACGTACGACACTTCGTTTAACAAACTAATTAAAACGTTTTTTGTTTCCCGCTAGGCTCATTGGACCAGGTGAGCTTGCATGCTTGTGAATGTGATTGTAAGTACAGCTGTACTGTAGTTTATACCTAATTACCCCTACTGCAGAAACTGCAAAGTGCGGGAAATTTTGGGAACCAATATATGGTTGCCAAAATCGATGGAGGGTTGGCGGCTAGATCAAAGCTCAACGGCTTTGGATTAGGGGTGGACGATAAAATAAACTTGCTCAGATTTTAAAATTTTTTTGTAACACTGTTTTCTAGAGACTGTGAGAATTTTCACAATACCAAATTTGTCATACCTTTTTGGAAAGATCAGTGAGTTTCGCCTCACTAGCTGGGTGCCATTTGCTCTATCCAGAGCCCTTGCGCTTGCAGTAGCGCGCGCCCACTCACTTCTTGAGGTACTTGTGAAACAAGCGCGCCCGAAGTGGCGCGAAAGCACATGGTTAGGTAATGGGAAAAGCGGTAGAAAAGCGATCATAAGCGCCTATAAGCGCTTTTAAATCCTGACTCTGCCGGTGCACCCCAGGTTGCACAGAAAAGCACTTATAAGCGGGCACTCTGATTTCTAGTTCCGACCAGGTTAAGGGGAATTGAGAAATCGCTTATAAGCGCTTATTAATTCCAGGCACTCCCCCGTTCCGACCAGGTTAGGGGCAGCATTGAAAAAAAGCTTATAAGCGCTTTATAATTCTTGCCAACCAGGCCTTGGGTGATGGGAAAAGCGGTAGAAAAGCAATCATAAGCGCCTATAAGCGCTTTTAAATCCTGACTCTGCCGGTGCACCCCAGGTTGCTCAAAAAAGCACATGCAAGTGGGCACTCTCCAGTTCCGACCAGGTTGAAGAGAATTGAGAAATCGTTTATAAGCGCTTTTTAATTCCGGGCACACCCCCGTTCCAAACAGGTTAGGGGCAGCATTGAAAAAACGCTTATAAGCGCTTTATAATTCTTGCCAACCAGGCCATGGGTGATAGAAAAAGCGGTAGAAAAGCGATCATAATGCTTTTTAATCCTGACTCTGCCGGTGCACCCCAGGTTGCTCAGAAAAGCACTTATAAGCGGGCACTCTGATTTCCAGTTCCGACCAGGTTAGGGGCAGCATTTAAAAAGCGCTTTTTTATTCCGGGCACTCCCCCGTTCCGACCAGGTAAGGGGCAGCATTGAAAAACGCTTATAAGCGCTTTATAATTCTTGCCAACCCATGCCATGGGTGATAGGAAAAGTGGTAGAAAAGCGATCATAAGCGCCTATAAGCGCTTTTAAATCCTGACTCTGCCGGTGCACCCCAGGTTGCTCAGAAAAGCACATGAAAGTTCCAACCAGGTTAAGGGGAATTGAGAAATCGCTTATAAGCGCTTTTAAATTCCGGGCACTACCCCGTTCCGACCAGGCTAGGGGCAGCATCGAAAAAGCGCTTATAAGCGCTTTTTAATTCCTGCTCACCTGGTCATGGATGATAGGAAAAGCGGTAAAAGCGGTGAAATAGCGATGAATTAGCCGTTATAAGCGATTTCTAAAAAACGCTTATAATCGATTATAAGCGGTTATAAGATGTAATATAGCGTTTTCCTGACTCAATTTTAAAAGCGCTTATAAGCGCTTTATTTGCGCTTTACAAACAGCTAAATTGCACCCCAATTATAAGCGCTTATAATCGCTTATAAATGGTTCAAAAAAGCGCCTACGAATCGCTTATCCGGCCAACCGCTTATCCACCCGTTTTTGGCGCTAATCCTACTGGAAAACCGCTTTCAAATCGCTCAGCGACGCTAGTAAGCGCTTAAAAGCGCTTATAAGCGCTTTTAAATTCAAAAAAGCGCTTTTTTGAATTATGACACCAATTTATAAATTATAGTCGATTATAAGCGATTTTTTTTGAACCGTTTATAATCGTAAAAAAAGCGATTGTAAACGGTTTTTTTTTAAAAGCGCCGAAAAAGCGCTCAATAAGCGATTATCGGCGACGATCATAAAATATCGTTTATGGAAACTTGCCCAGAATCTTTGTTATACTAGTTACTAGATACATAACTCGACCGTGGAAGAATGTTAATATGAACGGAAGAACATAGACAGTTAGACACATTTGAATTTTGTAGCTTCACGTGCCAGTTTTTGTAAACAAGCATTGGTACGAAGAATCTTGAAATGGCAGAAAAATAACGATACTGGAGATAACTACTGATGCATATCGAAAACCGAAACAACCAATGATCTTGCGTGTTGAGGCATATTTTCATGAAAGTAATATATATTTTTTCATAGTCAATTAATGAATACTAATATCTCCGGAATTTGGAATATTGGCAAAAAAATCGTCTGTATCAAAATAGAGCAGCAAATGGCCCAATGATCGCTTCCTGGCTGGTCCCTACAAGTTGCGTATCGATTCATTAAATCACGGTTCGCCAGATTCTTTTGATTCAACAGCCTAGTGATCGAGGCATAAACGTATCAAATAAAGGCATAATTCAGTAATGTAACGAATTTCTCTTAATTTGTGCTTATATCTGAATTGGCAAAAATATATCCGGTCTCAGGGGATAACTTTATCATCTGATATCTTATATCTTATATATACTAGCAGGAACCCGTATAACCCTAAAATGGTGTCAAGACTCAAGAGACTAAAATAATTATTATCTATTTAATTCGCGTTTTTGACACCACTTGGGGGTCCAAATTTGAGGCTCTAAAACTTCTATTTCTTGGCAAATTTTTTATTTTTTCACGCTGATTTGGAGGCCATTAAAGCATTTGGCCCAGTCAAAAAAGTTTCAGTTGTATATCTTTTACGGTTTTTGCGGAAAGTAGCGTTAAATATATCCGTACCATTTTACTCATTACTGACATCAACTTTCACACGACTTTCCGCAAAAACCGTAAAAAATATACAACTTAAACTTTGTTGACTGGTTCAAATGCTCTGATGGCCTTCAAATCAGAATGAAAAAATAAAAAATTGGCCAAGGAATAATAATTTTAGTGCCCAAAATTTGGACCCCCAAGTGGTGTCAAAAACGCGATTTAAATAGGTAATAATTATTTTAGTCTCTTGAGTCTTGAAACCACTTTAGACGGGTTCCTGCTAGTTACACTAAACTACTAAAGAATGTTTGATGATCACTGTGATCACGATGAAGCGTCAGTAATAATATTCCCCTTAGTTCATTAATAATGTGCATCTCATTATGCAAGTTCGAGTTTTAATGATATTAATATCAAGCAAAATCAATTTACCTTGTATATCCAGGGTGCTGTATGAATTGTGTTGATTTATCGAACTTACAAAATCATAGCAGTAACCATGTTATTATATGAATTAGGTGCTAATATTTATGATGCTTACGAATTTCAAAATATAATCCCTGCATGAGTGTTGGCGTTATGTGTATGATAAAAATAGCCCCTATATCAAGAATTTGAAACAAAAAACAGCTCGGCGAGTCACAGAATAGGGGCTAGTGTGACAGAAAATCTTGATATCATAAAACAATGGAACAGGCTATGTCACGTGGAAAGTAACAAAGCGCACATGATATAACATTTGAGGTATAATACAACTACAAGGCCGGGCACATAATAAAAGGGGCAACAACGATTGTGCCTTTTCAGTGCACATTTTTCAGTTCAAGATTAGCTTTATGATTGCGGATTGAAAATGTCTTTTAAGAAACTAACAATGATTGTAACAGCATTTATAATCCTCTTGGTCGTATTCGCGGGAAACCACAGCTGTTATAAACATGACGTTGTCATAAAGTCGGAGCCCTTTCTGCAGTTTATTGTAACTCCTGGAAACGAATGCCGGGAATATTGCAATTATGAAGCCGAATGTGAGACGTTCTCCTTCAACATAAATTGGCTGTCCGAATGTTTTTTGTACCGAGAAAATGGGAGCACTCTGGTTTACGAAGTCAGTAATGCATCACGTTTTATTTTCGGAATGAAAGACTGTAATGTTGAACGGCTCGCTATAAACATGCAGGACCAGTATAAATCCTTCAAGATGGGCCAGAAGGATGCCGTTATTTTTCTGAGGACTGATTCGAAGATGTGTGCCGAGGTGGATTACACAGAAACCCCAAGTTCCTCGTTCCTGCAATATAAGTTGTTTTTTAGTTCAGCCTGTGAGAGAGCTCCGCAATGGGAAATTGTCCCCTCGCATCTGGACAGGGTTTACGGATGTAACCTGGTTACAGTGAAGGAAAAGTTTGGAAAGATGTGTGTCTTGGCCATGTCTGAGAACGATTTTGGGACCGATTTTGCCTCCCCTGAAGCCTACTTATCCCCTTGTCATGAAAATTACAATCTTCTGCTGTGCCCTGAGAGTGGTACTTGGTCACTCTACCAGCATACTCCTATCTTTCGCCCTATCATTATTCCAGTCGATAATTCCTCCCACAAGATCAAAAGACTATCACTGTCCCTCCTTACTCTTGTGACTGGCAACAAGCTCAAACTGCTACAAGATATCCCATGCAAAAATATCAGTGTAAGAGATGGGAGGATTCTGCTTGAGGAGACGGTACCATTTTTCCTACCCGGAGAAACCATCACAGTTTCTTGTAACAAAGATTTTGGAATGCAAGTCACCCAGGGTGTATTTCGTCAGGAATTCACCATAACTTGCTCTGCGTCCAGGATCCCGGTAGTGTGCTCAGCAATGCCAGAAGATGCAGGTTTGCCAAGGGCACAGAATTGCTCCAGTACAGTACAGCTTGATTCGAGTAGCTCTAACAGTTATGTGACCGTGGAATTGTTGGTGTTTCTAACCTGTCTTTCCAACTTTTTGAGGAGTACGTGATAAAAGAGGTCAATAACAGTATCACGAGGAGGTTTGGTAGCATATGCAAAAAAAGTAAATTAAATTAAAAAAGATACCGAACAGTCGTTGTGTAGGCTATTATATAGGAACAATAATTGAGGTCGTTCACATATTAAGTAATCACTTTTTGGCCCAGCTTGAACCCCCTCCCCAGTCCCCCCCCCCCCCCCCCCTCCGTAATCAGTTTTACAAATAGCTATAAAATTACACTACCGTAATCATTTAAAAACCCTCCGTCCGGCCCCCTCGGCTGATTACATTATATACACTGGCCAAAAGTCGGTACCCATACGTTTGGTCTTATACCACCGCCGTGTTTTATATTTGAGAGTTGTTGCTTTGCAGATGGAATACTGTACCTACTTGTTCGAGGATTTCGTCACCAAAATTTTTTTTATTAGATTTTTGGGGGCCACACCCAATCAACATTGAATTGCTTATACATGTGTTTGTGAACATGTTAGAGACTCCGTTGTAACATATTGCAATAGGTCATTTAATCCGGAATATAATCTGAAAAGATGATGCGAAACGGATTTAAAATGACGAAGTTATCAAGCAATTTGTTTATCTCATTATCAAAACTGATTGGGTAATCAATGATTACCTAATTACGACACCGTAATTGGGCTGTCTGCAAGATTCCCATAATGCGGATCTAGCATCAACCCAATCACCTGATCACACGCAATGAACAAACTCGTTATGCTTCATATCTCGGTCATCTGAGAAGCTACAACTCTCATTGTTTCAGGACAAACGTAATTTAAATGACCCAACACAATTCAATAAAATTTGGTCCGATCCGACTATCCAAACTATCAGATAAATCTGAAAATGAACCTTCATTTAAAAAATGAACACGAATATTTTTCGATTTGAAAAATTTCTCGAACCAGTGGTAGTAGTAAGTCATACCAGAAAGAATTATTTCAATTGGGCACTCAGTGACTGAGCTATTAAGCCAACGTATGGGTACTGACTTTAATGCTCAGACGGGTGCAGGGTGATCATTGCCGAATTGATAGATAGCATTTTATTTTATAAATTATTACAAATTATGTTTTATTTCTTTAATGTAACTAATCATTTTTAAATCAACATGCCTAACGTTCAACTATGAAGTATGACTTTATATACGAAATCGGGGGAAAAAAACTAGCTAAATAATGGAAAAATCAATAAATGGAATGGAAAATGGTCTCGAAAAGTCGAAAAATGTGACTAAAATAGTTGTAGACTAAAAATTTGCGAAATTTGTGACTAAAATTATGGTAACCAAAAATATGGTAACCAAATTTATTGTGAACCAAATTTATTGGCCCTAAGGTTGCATTAATTTTTCGTCTGTAAGATGCTTTTATGACCTCAAAACTTATAAAATTGTTTACTTAGAGTAGGTCTGGACTTCGAAAATCGAAAAAATATTTTCGGCTAATAATGATCAGGGTAGCATGAATCGTGAACATCCTCGATACGTACCTCTAAAGGCAGACTCCCCGCTTCCGAGCTCGTATTGCAAAGGGGAGACCTGCCCTTCGAGATCGTATTTCAAAGGGAAGCCTCGACTCCAAAATCGTATATCGAGGGTGATGTGGGGACTTCGAAATCGGGATATAGAAAAAATGTTAACATATAAATCTCGGAAATATTTTTACAGGATTGTTTTCAGCTTGGAAAGGCAAAACGTTTAGTACCAAAATTATAATATTTGAAAAACAAATTATTTTACAATTTTTACAAAATTTATGCAGCTGGAAATTAATTCGAGCTGGAAAATTGTTGAAGGTCGAAATACGATAAATGGGCAAAAATTGTCTTTTTGGTGTTTGAAATGAATTGTATTTAAATTATTTCGTCCTTTAAGGTCAAAATTTTGTAAAAAATGGCGTTTTTAAAATGTTTAAGTTTTTAAATGGCATAAAATGAAGACTTTTTTATGGAAAAACCCTAGAGTAATTCTCCATTTATGCCTTACGAATTTCGAAATATAATCCCTGCGTGCGTGTTGGTGTTGTGTGTGATGAACAATAGCGCATATTTTTAGAATGTTAAACAAAAAACAACTCGGTGACAGATAAAATCATAAAATAATGGAACAGGCTATGTCACGTGGAAATTAACAAAGCGCACATGATATAACATGAAGACATGATAGTAATATATGGGCATAATATAAGGCCAGGCACATAATAAAAGGGGCAACGACAATTGTGCCTTTTCAGTGCGCATTTTTCAGTTCAAGATTAGCTTTATGATTGCGGATTGAAAATGTCTTTTAAGAAACTAACAATGATTGCAACAGCATTTATAATCCTCTTGGCTCTTGATCGTATTCGCGGGAAACCACAGCTGTTATAAACACGACGTTGTCATAAAGTCGGAGCCCTTTCTGCAGTTTATTGTAACTCCCGGAAACGAATGCCGGGAATACTGCAATTATGAAGCCGAATGTGAGACGTTCTCCTTCAACCTAGATTGGCTGTCCGAATGTTTTTTGTACCGAGAAAATGGGAGCACTCTGGTTTACGAAGTCAGTAATGCATCACGTTTTATTTTCGGAATGAAAGACTGTAATGTTGAACGGCTCGCTATAAACACGCAGGGCCAGTATAACCCAACACAATCCTTCAAGATGGGCCAGAAGGATGCCGTTATTTTTCTGAGGACTGATTCGAAGATGTGTGCCGAGGTGGATTACACAGAAACCACAAGTTCCTCGTCCCTGCAATATAAGTTGTTTTTTAGTTCAGCCTGTGAGAGAGCTTCGCAATGGGAAATTGTCCCCTCGCATCTGGACAGGGTTTACGGATGTAACCTGGTTACAGTGAAGGAAAAGTTTGGAAACATGTGTGTCTGGGCCATGTCTGGGAGCGATTTTGCCTCCCCTATAGCCTACTTATCCCCTTGTCATGAAAATTACAATCTTCTGCTGTGCCCTGATAATGGTACTTGGTCACTCTACCAGCATACTCCTATCTTTCGCCCTATCATTATTCCAGTCGATAATTCCTCCCACAAGATCAAAAGACTATCACTGTCCCTCCTTACTCTTGTGACTGGCAACAAGCTCAAACTGCTACAAGATATCCCATGCAAAAATATCAGTGTAAGAGATGGGAGGATTCTGCTTGAGGAGACGGTACCATTTTTCCTACCCGGAGAAACCATCACAGTTTCTTGTAACAAAGATTTTGGAATGCAAGTCACCCAGGGTGTATTTCGTCAGGAATTCACCATAACTTGCTCTGCGTCCAGGATCCCGGTAGTGTGCTCAGCAATGCCAGAAGATGCAGGTTTGCCAAGGGCACAGAATTGCTCCAGTACAGTACAGCTTGATTCGAGTAGCTCTAACAGTTATGTGACCGTGGAATTGTTGGTGTTTCTAACCTGTCTTTCCAACTTTTTGAGGAGTACGTGATAAAAGAGGTCAATAACAGTATCACGAGGAGGTTTGGACTTTGGTTGCGGACGTTTTCACTTATTTCTTAGTAATTTAGACTGCTTTCTTTTGTGAAAACACTCTTAAATTCTATCGGCCAAGACGACGGTTTTTGGAAGGTAGCAATAAGTAGCATATTCAAAAATAAATTAAATAAAATAAAAAAAGATACCGAACAGTCGTTGTGTAAGTTATTATATAGGAACAATAATTGGGGTGGTTCGCATATTAAGTAATCACTTTTGGCCCATGGTTTTGACCTTCTACCCCTCCGTAATCAGTTTTACGCATAGCTATAGACACAGTGTCAAAATTACACTTTACACTATAAGCGTAATCATTTAAAAACCCTCCCTCGCCCCTCGGCTGATTACCTTACTCGGGATTATTACGACGGGTTTATTAACGACCGGTTAAAATATGGTTCGGGAAAAATATGGCGAAATTGCTCAAAACCCACCACATTTTCCCGGTCGCCATTTTACCGGTGTCCAACCTTTCAATTTTAGATTCAAAAATTTTGTCTCAGATGTAAATTTCCTTATTAGAGATAAGCAGGTTCAGAAATTTTCGCATTGCTAAAACTTGTGAAACAAGTCGAAATATCAATAATTGTTGAAAGTAGACTCTAGCAAATTCGTTGTTTTGAATTAGCATTACATGTTTACGTGTATCAAATAACCATTATGACTCAATTTGTAGAAAATCTTCGAAAGAATGCATCGTTCACATTGTTTAGAATTATGAATAAATGACTGATGAAACTGATTCATGTTATTGACCGTTTTAATTAATTCGAGTTTTAATTTAACTGTTACTTTTACTTTGAGTCCAATTTCATTATGTAGAGATAGTCAATACATAAGAAATTAAAAATTGGCCTATTTAAATCAACTTTGACAATAAGGATATATGACAAGAATTGGGCAAAAAGGTGAATTTTTTGCAATTTTAGCCAAATGAAGTCGAAAAACCTACAACAAGTGTCCCAATAGTCTTCTTTAGTGAATATAAGACAACCATTAAAATATGAGCACCCATACCCCTTGGGAACCCTAAAAGCTGAGTCGGCGGGTTTATTAACGACCGGTGAAAATGTGGTTCGGGAAAAATATGGCGAAATTACCCTAAACCCGCCACTTTATCCCGGTCATAATAATCCCGAGTAAGGTACGTAATATGTGAATTGTTAAGGACCCCACATTGTTGTTATTTCCAGGATTTTTGCAAGAATAGTTATTTTAAAACTTTAATGCTGATTAAATTTATATTACGTTGCATTATTTTTCCGTTTGTTAGATGCTTTTATGACCGCAAATTATGCCTATGTACTACGTATGTAATATGTTTATTGTTTTGACCATAATAATTGTATAATTCTCATGCATTTTGGAATTTGGACTGTACAAAATAAATAAAACACTTTTAAAGTGTTTAAATAAAACACTTTTAAAGTATTTAATTACGAATTTTGGGAAAGGGATTGAACTACGAAACACGGGAACAGTATGCAAATATGTACAAACGTTATTAGTCAAGAAGAACTTCTTGTCAATATTATAATACACACTGCCCTCTTACACACAAATTTGCACGTGCGCGCGGCGTTCAGTTTGGTATTTTGCGACAGATCGCATATCAAATGTCAATTTTACATTCGGAAGGATACATAAGACATTCATTAAAACTTGAAAGTACCTTCTTCCGGATGAGGAAACGAAAGGTTTATACGTATAGTACCATACGGGGATGTTCAGTCTGGGCTTATATTACCCGCTAATTTGTGGCTACATTGTATTTGTAAGTCACAACGTAACAATTTTATTTGATAACACTGATCCTTGATTCACGATGTCAATCCTTCGCAGCTCGGTGAGGCACAGTGGTGCATCTCGCCGATCTACCGAAGATTTGCGAGAAGCATTATTTAATGCGCGCGCGACCCAGTAGTGCATCGCGCTACAACACTGATCCTTTATATATTATGTTGGTTTGAATACAGAGAACAGCAAGGGATCGTTCACACATTTTTAAAGCCATTTTTTGCCATTTCAGAGCTGAACCCCCCTTGGCCCTCCCCCGTTCACCGTTACTGTGGATCTCGTTGTGTAACCAATATTGGATGATGTAAACATTGGTTTAATGTTGGCTACAAGTTGGTTGATGAAAGATCAAAGATGCCATATTATTATTGTGACCGCAGATTGCACTTATGGTATCGGAGATTTGAGAACGAACTGAGTTGGGAGGGATTTCAGATGCTCAACAGCATTCTTAACTTGGCAAACATATCCTGATATCCGAACACAGAGGTTTGGTTTTTATTATTCATTTCTGAATTTGAGTAGCTTTTTCATACTAAGAAGTAAGATACTAGTCAAATTTTTGGCTTTTTGGACTTCATTGGCCGCCGAATGGAACGATACTTTGACGAGCGTACTAAATCACTCTACTATCAACTATTGACTATATACAGTCGATCGCTCTCATACTTTGATCGATTCGATCGCGTGACATGCAGAACGCGCGTGTACTGTGTGCCATGCGCTGCATGCTGCGCGGCGCGCGCGCGTCGGAATTCTAGTTTAAAATTGTCGATGGCCTTTTCGCTGTACATTATCAGAAGACGTTTCCCTGAAATGTGTATGCGATTTTGTATGCGATTTGCGCGCCGCACGTACGTTAAAATATTTATATTTGTAGAATTTATGACGGTAACCCTTCAAAAGTCAGAATAAACTGCTCGTATATTTATAGACACTATGATATCAATAACTAAATAACACCTTGACCCCAACTTGGAACCACATCCAAGGGACGCATCGACCCCAGAAAAGCTATAATTCAAGTCAAAAATCTTTACTCGGCCCTGTATGTGATTTGTGTTCCGGGGTAGTGGACAGATGTTTTAGTGGTTGAATAGCTAGTACCTATCCCAAACCATCATAAAAACCAAGTTATATTCTCTCAACACACTCAGGCCACTCCCAGGGGCCACACATAACCCAAAATAGCTGAAATCCAGGTCAAATCCCATACATAAAAATCCAGACTAAGAATCTTTACCCCCGTATGCGATTTATGTTCCAGGGTAGGTGGCCCATGTTTTAGTATAAAAATGGGTACTACCTATCCCAAACCATCATGAAAACCAAGTTTCGACCTCTCAAACCACTCAGGCCACTCCCAGGGGCCACGCCCATCCCAAAATAGCTGAAATCCAGCTGAAATCCCATACAAATTCAAACTGAGAATCTTTACCCCCGTATGCGATTTATGTTCCGGGGTAGGTGGCCCATGTTTTAGTATAAAAATGGGTTCTGCCTATCCCAAACCATCATAAAAACGAAGTTTCAACCTCTCAAACCACTCAGGCCACTCCCAGAGGCCACGCCCATCACAAAATAGCTGAAATCCTGGTCAAACCCCATACAAATTCAGACTGAGAATCTTTACCCCCGTATGCAATTTATGTTCCGGGGTAGGTGGCCCATATTTTGGTATAAAAATGGGTACAACCTATCCCAAACCATCATAAAAACCAAGTTTCGACCTTTAAAACCACTCACGCCACTCCCAGGGGCCACGCCCATCACAAAATAGCTGAAATCCTGGTAAAATCCCATACAAATTCAGACTGAGAATCTTTACCCCCGTATGCAATTTATGTTCCGGGGTAGGTGGCCCATATTTTGGTATAAAAATGGGTACTGCCTATCCCAAACCATCATAAAAACCAAGTTTCGACCTCAAAACCCACTCAGGCCACTCCGAGGAGCCACGCCCATCCCAAAAGGACTGAAATCCAGCTAAAATCCAGATTTTAAAATCTTTACCCCCGTATGCGATTTATGTTCCGGGGTAGGTGGCCCATGTTTTAGTATAAAAATGGGTACTGCCTATTCCAAACCATCATAAAAACGAAGTTTCAACCTCTCAAACCACTCAGGCCACTCCCAGGAGCCACACCCATCCCAAAATAGCTGAAATCCAGCTGAAATCCCATACAAATTCAAACTGAAAATCTTTACCCCCGTATGCGATTTATGTTCCGGGGTAGGTGGCCCATGTTTTAGTATAAAAATGGGTATTGCCTATCCCAAACCATCATAAAAACGAAGTTTCAACCTCTCAAACCACTCAGGCCACTCCCAGGGGCCACGCCCATCACAAAATAGCTGAAATCCTGGTCAAATCCCATACAAATTCAGACTGAGAATCTTTACCCCCGTATGCAATTTATGGTCAGGGGTAGGTGGCCCATATTTTGGTATAAAAATGGGTACAACCTATCCCAAACCATCATAAAAACCAAGTTTCGACCTCTCAAACCACTCAAGCCACTCCCAGGAGCCACGCCCATCCCAAAATTACTGAAATCCAGCTAAAATCCAGACTTTAAAATCTTTACCCCCGTATGCGATTTATGTTCCAGGGTAGGTGGCCCATGTTTTACTATAAAAATGGGTACTACCTATCCCAAACCATCATAAAAACCAAGTTTCGACCTCTCAAACCACTCAGGCCACTCCCAGGGGCCACACTTATCACAAAATAGCTGAAATCCTGGTCAAATCCCATACAAATTCAGACTGAGAATCTTTACCCCCGTATGCGATTTATGTTCCGGGGTAGGTGGCCCATGCTTTAGAATAAAAATGGGTACTACCTATCCCAAAACATCATAAAAACTAAGTTTCGACCTTTCAAACTACTCAGGCCACTCCCAGGAGCCACGCCCATCCCAAAATAGCTGAAATCTAGCTGAAATCCCATACAAATTCAGACTGAGAATCTTTACCCCCGTATGCGATTTATGTTCCGGGGTAGGTGGCCCATGTTTTAGTATAAAAATGGGTACTACCTATCCCAAACCATCATAAAAACCAAGTTTCGACCTCTCAAACCACTCAGGCCACTCCCAGGAGCCACGCCCATCCCAAAATAGCTGAAATCCAGCTCAAATCCCATACAAATTCAGACTGAGAATCTTTACCCCCGTATGCGATTTATGTTCCGGGGTAGGTAGCCCATGTTTTAGTATAAAAATGGGTACTGCCTATCCCAAACCATCATAAAAACCAAGTTTCGACCTCTCAACCCACTCAGGCCGCTCCCAGGGGCCACGCCCATCACAAAATAGCTGAAATCCTGGTCAAATCCCATACAAATTCAGACTGAGAATCTTTACCCCCGTATGCGATTTATGTTCCAGGGTAGGTGGCCCATGCTTTAGAATAAAAATGGGTACTACCTATCCCAAAACATCATAAAAACTAAGTTTCGACCTCTCAAACTACTCAGGCCACTCCCAGGAGCCACGCCCATCCCAAAATAGCTGAAATCTAGCTGAAATCCCATACAAATTCAGACTGAGAATCTTTACCCCCGTATGCGATTTATGTTCCGGGGTAGGTGGCCCATGTTTTACTATAAAAATGGGTACTACCTATCCCAAACCATCATAAAAACCAAGTTTTGACCTCTCAATCCACTCAGGCCACTCCCAGGAGCCACGCCCATCCCAAAATAGCTGAAATCCAGCTCAAATCCCATACAAATTCAGACTGAGAATCTTTACCCCCGTATGCGATTTATGTTCCGGGGTAGGTAGCCCATGTTTTAGTATAAAAATGGGTACTGCCTATCCCAAACCATCATAAAAACCAAGTTTCGACCTCTCAACCCACTCAGGCCGCTCCCAGGGGCCACGCCCATCACAAAATAGCTGAAATCCTGGTCAAATCCCATACAAATTCAGACTGAGAATCTTTACCCCCGTATGCGATTTATGTTCCGGGGTAGGTGGCCCATGCTTTAGAATAAAAATGGGTACTACCTATCCCAAAACATCATAAAAACTAAGTTTCGACCTCTCAAACTACTCAGGCCACTCCCAGGAGCCACGCCCATCCCAAAATAGCTGAAATCTAGCTGAAATCCCATACAAATTCAGACTGAGAATCTTTACCCCCGTATGCGATTTATGTTCCGGGGTAGGTGGCCCATGTTTTAGTATAAAAATGGGTACTACCTATCCCAAACCATCATAAAAACCAAGTTTCGACCTCTCAAACCACTCAGGCCACTCCCAGGAGCCACGCCCATCCCAAAATAGCTGAAATCCAGCTCAAATCCCATACAAATTCAGACTGAGAATCTTTACCCCCGTATGCGATTTATGTTCCGGGGTAGGTAGCCCATGTTTTAGTATAAAAATGGGTACTGCCTATCCCAAACCATCATAAAAACCAAGTTTCGACCTCTCAACCCACTCAGGCCGCTCCCAGGGGCCACGCCCATCACAAAATAGCTGAAATCCTGGTCAAATCCCATACAAATTCAGACTGAGAATCTTTACCCCCGTATGTGATTTATGTTCCGGGGTAGGTAGCCCATGTTTTAGTATAAAAATGGGTACTGCCTATCCCAAACCATCATAAAAACCAAGTTTCGACCTCTCAACCCACTCAGGGCCGCTCCCAGGGGCCACGCCCATCCCAAAATTAATGAAATCCAGCTAAAATCCAGACTGAGAACCTTTACCCCCGTATGCGATTTATGTTCCGGGGTAGGTGTCCCATGTTTCAGTATAAAAATGGGTACTGCCTATCCCAAACCATCATAAAAACCAAGTTTCGACCTCTCAACCCACTCAGGCCGCTCCCAGGGGCCACGCCCATCCCAAAATTGCTGAAATCCAGCTAAAATCCAGACTGAGAATCTTTACCTCCGTATGCGATTGATGTTCCGGGGTAGGTGGCCCATGTTTCAGTATAAAAATGGGTACTGCCTATCCCAAACCATCATAAAAACCAAGTTTCGACCTCTCAACCCACTCAGGGCCGCTCCCAGGGGCCACGCCCATCCCAAAATTGCTGAAATCCAGCTAAAATTCAGACTGAGAATCTTTACCCCCGTATGCGATTTATGTTCCGGGGTAGGTGGCCCATGTTTTAGTATAAAAATGGGTACTGCCTATCCCAAACCATCATAAAAACCAAGTTTCGACCTCTCAACCCACTCAAGCCGCTCCCAGGGGCCACGCCCATCCCATAATTGCTGAAATCCAGCTAAAATCCAGAATGAGAATCTTTACCCCCGTATGCGATTTATGTTCCGGGGTAGGTGTCCCATGTTTCAGTATAAAAATGGGTACTGCCTATCCAAAACCATCATAAAATCCAAGTTTCGACCTCTCAACCCACTCAAGCCGCTCCCAGGGGCTACGCCCATCCCAAAATTGCTGAAATCCAGCTAAAATCCAGACTGAGAATCTTTACCCCCGTATGCGATTTATGTTCCGGGGTAGGTGGCCCATGTTTCAGTATAAAAATGGGTACTGCCTATCCCAAACCATCATAAAAACCAAGTTTCGACCTCTCAACCCACTCAGGCCGCTCCCAGGGGCCACGCCCATCCCAAAATTGCTGAAATCCAGCTAAAATTCAGACTGAGAATCTTTACCCCCGTATGCGATTTATGTTCCGGGGTAGGTGGCCCATGTTTTAGTATAAAAATGGGTACTGCCTATCCCAAACCATCATAAAAACCAAGTTTCGACCTCTCAACCCACTCAAGCCGCTCCCAGGGGCCACGCCCATCCCAAAATTGCTGAAATCCAGCTAAAATCCAGACTGAGAATCTTTACCCCCGTATGCGATTTATGTTCCGGGGTAGGTGTCCCATGTTTCAGTATAAAAATGGGTACTGCCTATCCCAAACCATCATAAAATCCAAGTTTCGACCTCTCAACCCACTCAGGCCGCTCCCAGGGGCTACGCCCATCCCAAAATTGCTGAAATCCAGCTAAAATCCAGACTGAGAATCTTTACCCCCGTATGCGATTTATGTTCCGGGGTAGGTGTCCCATGTTTCAGTATAAAAATGGGTACTGCCTATCCCAAACCATCATAAAAACCAAGTTTCGACCTCGCAAACCACTCAGGCCACTCCCAGGGGCCACGCCCATCCCAAAATAGCTGAAATCCAGGTCAAATCCCATACAAATCCAGACTGAGAATCTTTACCCCCGTATGCGATTTATGTTCCGGGGTAGGTGGCCCATGTTTTAGTATAAAAATGGGTACTGCCTATCCCAAACCATCATAAAAACCAAGTTTCGACCTCCCAACCCACTCAGGCCACTTCCAGGGGCCACGCCTAACCCAGAAAAGCTACAGAGGTTGGGGCAAAACTAACGTTACATATGTTGGGTCTTACACCACCACCGTGTTTCATATTATGGACCTGTAACTTTGCAGATGGCATGCTGTAAATACTCATTCGAGGATTCCGTCGCCAATGTTTGAAAATTTGAATATTTAGACTACGGCCTACGTCCATATAATATTAAATCTCCTATATTGTTCTTTTCAGACATACTAGACGCCCATTTATTTCAGATTACCTTAGATATTTAATTGTTGCATCTGATCTGAAAAATTGACGTCAATCGGAGTTGAAATGACGCATTGAATGTATCTCGTTAACAAAATTGATTGGGTGATTATGTGATAGGACACCTTGATTGGGTTCCCTTGCAATTTAACGGGGCCATCTAATCACCTGAACAGGTAATCCAATCACCTGATCACACGTAATGAATAAACTCGTTATGCCTCGTATCTCGGACATCTGAGAAGCTACAACTCTCATTTTTTCAGATCGAACGTAATTTGAATGGCCAAATACAATCCTATAAAATTTGGCTCGATCTGATTATCAAAACTATTTAAAAAATGCGATAATGAACCTTCATTCGAAAAAAATGAACATGAATATTCTTTGATTCTCAGTCTGAATTTGTATGGGATTTCAGCTAGATTTCAGCTATTTTGGGATGGGCGTGGCTCCTGGGAGTGGCCTGAGTGGTTTGAGAGGTCGAAACTTAGTTTTTATGATGGTTTGGGATAGGTAATACCCATTTTTATTCTAAAACATGGGCCACCTACCCCGGAACATAAATCGCATACGGGGGTAAAGATTCTCAGTCTGAATTTGTATGGGATTTGAACAGGATTTCAGCAATTTTGGGATAAGCGTGGCCCCTGGGAGTGGCCTGAGTGGTTTGAGAGGTCGAAACTTGGTTTTTATGATGGTTTGGGATAAGTAGTACCCATTTTTATACTAAAACATGGGCCACCTACCCCGGAACATAAATCGCATACGGGGTAAAGATTCTCAGTCTGGATTTGTATGGGATTTGACCTGGATTTCAGCTATTTTGGGATAGGCGTGGCCCCTGGGAGTGGCCTGAGTGGTTTGAGAGGTCGAAACTTGGTTTTTATGATGGTTTGGGATAGGCAGTCCCCATTTTTATACTAAAACATGGGCCACCTACCCCGGAACATAAATCGCATACGGGGGTAAAGATTTTCAATCTTGATTTTACCAGGATTTCAGCTATTTTGGGATGGGCGTGGCCCCTGGGAGTGGCCTGAGTGGGTTGGGAGGTCGAAACTTGATTTTTATGATGGTTTGGGATAGGCAGTACCCATTTTTATACTAAAACATGGGCCACCTACCCCGGAACATAAATTGCATACGGGGGTAAAGATTCTCAGTCTGGATTTGTATGGGATTTGACCAGGATTTCAGCTATTTTGGGATGGGCGTGGCCCCTGGGAGTGGCCTGAGTGGTTTGAGAGGTCGAAACTTGGTTTTTATGATGGTTTGGGATAGGCAGTACCCATTTTTATACTAAAACATGGGCCACCTACCCCGGAACATAAATCGCATACGGGGGTAAAGATTCTCAGTCTGGATTTGTATGGGATTTGACCTGGATTTCAGCTATTTTGGGATTAGCGTGGTCCCTGGGAGTGGCCTGAGTGGTTTGAGAGGTCGAAACTTGGTTTTTATGATGGTTTGGGATAGGCAGTACCCATTTTTATACTAAAACATGGGCCACCTACCCCGGAACATAAATCGCATACGGGGGTAAAGATTTTCAATCTTGATTTTACCAGGATTTCAGCTATTTTGGGATGGGCGTGGCCCCTGGGAGTGGCCTGAGTGGGTTGGGAGGTCGAAACTTGATTTTTATGATGGTTTGGGATAGGCAGTATCCATTTTTATACTAAAACATGGGCCACCTACCCCGGAACATAAATCGCATACGGGGGTAAAGATTTTCAATTTTGATTTTACCAGGATTTCAGCTATTTTGGGATGGGCGTGGCCCCTGGGAGTGGCCTGAGTGGTTTGAGAGGTCGAAACTTGGTTTTTATGATGGTTTGGGATAGGCAGTACCCATTTTTATACTAAAACATGGGCCACCTACCCCGGAACATAAATCGCATACGGGGGTAAAGATTCTCAGTCTGGATTTGTATGGGATTTGACCAGGATTTCAGCTATTTTGGGATGGGCGTGGCCCCTGGGAGTGGCCTGAGTGGTTTGAGAGGTCGAAACTTGGTTTTTATGATGGTTTGGGATAGGCAGTACCCATTTTTATACTAAAACATGGGCCACCTACCCCGGAACATAAATCGCATACCGGGGTAAAGATTCTCAGTCTGGATTTGTATGGGATTTGACCTGGATTTCAGCTATTTTGGGATTAGCGTGGTCCCTGGGAGTGGCCTGAGTGGTTTGAGAGGTCGAAACTTGGTTTTTATGATGGTTTGGGATAGGCAGTACCCATTTTTATACTAAAACATGGGCCACCTACCCCGGAACATAAATCGCATACGGGGGTAAAGATTTTCAATCTTGATTTTACCAGGATTTCAGCTATTTTGGGATGGGCGTGGCCCCTGGGAGTGGCCTGAGTGGGTTGGGAGGTCGAAACTTGATTTTTATGATGGTTTGGGGTAGGCAGTATCCATTTTTATACTAAAACATGGGCCACCTACCCCGGAACATAAATCGCATACGGGGGTAAAGATTTTCAATTTTGATTTTACCAGGATTTCAGCTATTTTGGGATGGGCGTGGCCCCTGGGAGTGGCCTGAGTGGTTTGAGAGGTCGAAACTTGGTTTTTATGATGGTTTGGGATAGGCAGAACCCATTTTTATACTAAAACATGGGCCACCTACCCCGGAACATAAATTGCATACGGGGGTAAAGATTCTCAGTCTGGATTTGTATGGGATTTGACCAGGATTTCAGCTATTTTGGGATGGGCGTGGCCCCTGGGAGTGGCCTGAGTGGTTTGAGAGGTCGAAACTTGGTTTTTATGATGGTTTGGGATAGGCAGTACCCATTTTTATACTAAAACATGGGCCACCTACCCCGGAACATAAATCGCATACGGGGGTAAAGATTTTCAATCTTGATTTTACCAGGATTTCAGCTATTTTGGGATGGGCGTGGCCCCTGGGAGTGGCCTGAGTGGGTTGGGAGGTCGAAACTTGATTTTTATGATGGTTTGGGATAGGCAGTACCCATTTTTATACTAAAACATGGGCCACCTACCCCGGAACATAAATCGCATACGGGGGTAAAGATTTTCAATTTTGATTTTACCAGGATTTCAGCTATTTTGGGATGGGCGTGGCCCCTGGGAGTGGCCTGAGTGGTTTGAGAGGTCGAAACTTGGTTTTTATGATGGTTTGGGATAGGCAGTACCCATTTTTATACTAAAACATGGGCCACCTACCCCGGAACATAAATCGCATACGGGGGTAAAGATTCTCAGTCTGGATTTGTATGGGATTTGACCAGGATTTCAGCTATTTTGGGATGGGCGTGGCCCCTGGGAGTGGCCTGAGTGGTTTGAGAGGTCGAAACTTGGTTTTTATGATGGTTTGGGATAGGCAGTACCCATTTTTATACTGAAACATGGGACACCTACCCCGGAACATAAATCGCATACGGGGGTAAAGATTTTCAATCTTGATTTTACCAGTATTTCAGCAATTTTGGGATGGGCGTGGCCCCTGGGAGTGGCCTGAGTGGGTTGGGAGGTCGACACTTGATTTTTATGATGGTTTGGGATAGGCAGTACTCATTTTTATACTAAAACATGGGCCACCTACCCCGGAACATAAATCGCATACGGGGGTAAAGATTTTCAATCCTGATTTTACCAGGATTTCAGCTATTTTGGGATGGGCGTGGCCCCTGGGAGTGGCCTGAGTGGGTTGGGAGGTCGACACTTGATTTTTATGATGGTTTGGGATAGGCAGTACTCATTTTTATACTAAAACATGGGCCACCTACCCCGGAACATAAATCGCATACGGGGGTAAAGATTTTCAATCCTGATTTTACCAGGATTTCAGCTATTTTGGGATGGGCGTGGCCCCTGGGAGTGGCCTGAGTGGGTTGGGAGGTCGAAACTTGATTTTTATGATGGTTTGGGACAGGTACTAACTATTTAAAACCCTAAACCTGTTCCAAATACCCCGGAACACAAATCGCATACAGGGGTGAAATCGCATACAAATCGCATACACAAATCAAGGAAACGTGCTCTCTACATTATGGACATTGCGCGTTCCATAAATTCCTATCCATTATGATGGACCAATTGATGAATTAATGACTGGCGGCTGGCATTCAAGGGGAACGTTTAAAAACGACTAAATGAAAATGAGATTATTGTAACTTTGGCGTCTCCGATTCTCAAATAAATATCCAAAGACCATTCAAAGCCAACAATTTGGTTGAAGAAAATAGTTTAGCATTGTTCATGTCGACATGCTAGAATTGCTGTAGCAACCTAGGAAGGTTTCAGCATATTTCTAACCAAAATACCAATCATGATAACTTCCCTCGCTCAGGTTGGCCAGGATCAGGTGTTACATGGTATCATTTCGGACGAAGTACAGAGCACCCAGCAATTTCATATCATAATATAATATATTATATTCTCATATAATTAGCTAATATGACCATAAACTTTTGCTTTAAATTGCCGCAAAAATTATGATAATAAATATTCGTTGCTTGTTGAAATGGAAACATGTCAATTGCTACTTACCTAAATCAGCATTTAATTGTAGCTAGACATGAGGTCGATAGAAAAGTCTTTGAGAATTCTTTTGATATGACCGTAGCGAAACTAAAAATGTTCCTCCTTTTGGTATCCTGTTTTAGGTCCTTTTGACTTGGATGCAGGTGGAAAAGCCATATTTTTTTAAGCACGTGGCACAGAGAGAGAGAGAGAGAGAGAGAGAGAGAGAGAGAGAGAGAGAGAGAGAGAGAGAGAGAGAGAGGGGGGGAGCTTGGTCTCTTGGTGAATCACAGTAGCACTTTACACTTCTGCCTGAATCAAATGGCTTAGAGCACGTATGGTATGAGTTTTTTGAATTTCGTGAAATAAACTGAGAGAAGCAAGATTCATTGCGCACATAGACCAACCCATTCATTTAATCTCAAAGATCAGTCTCTTTGTTTTCTTATTATATACCATTTACTTCTCTTTACATTACTTCTTACTCGAAATGATATTAAGATATGCGTTTTAAACTCATACGACACCGGTTCATGCATTCATAAAGCCGAGCGGCATAAATATCATTAGCAAAGAACGTTGCCGTCTATAACATTACAATCCGTTACAATGACTAGAACCTACATAGTTGCATTGCAGCAACATCTCGTTTGCGCAATATTAAGAGAGGGTCACGTGACACGTCCGGTTGGGAGCTTCAAATTAAATAATTGCACTAATATGTGGAGCCCCCTAGTATTATAACAATATTATTAGGACTTCATAATAATACGAAGAGGCGTCAAACTGGCTCCTTAACCATATAAACGCCTCAGTTCTCCTTTGTTGTGCAATGTTTAAGTAGCTGTAATTCAGGAAGTTTATCGATTATTGACGAGGTTTTTCCCGAATGTACATTGTCAAGATTGATATAATCTGAGCAACTTACCAAAATTTCGATAATGCAGCGAGTTTGTTGTAGAGAGGCAGTTTTAATAAAATGCGATCCGGCTGATGATCTAAAATGTGATTTCTGTTGAGCATACATTTAATTTAATCCAACTTTTATGATTCGAATATTCTCTAGAATATAAGCGCAAGAACAGAGAATGATATTTGTGATAACGGATTGAATATTTCTAGCACACAACATTAGTTTTATAGCGATCGTTTCGTGGTCTATGTTGTTCTAGACAAACGTAATCCGTCTGATAAGATTAAGCAGAGACCAAGTCAAGATTCCAAATAACTTTACACTAATACCACGACCGTCTTTACCTGACGCCCTGACGGACATTCTTGAGTGAAGACGCTGTAGACAATATGTGTAAACCACATATTATGTATGTTATATATGCATATATTGTTTGAATGACCTTTATATTGTTATATTAAAATCCAATGTTTTGAGTTTATAGGTTTAAAAGGGTCAGACTCAACAATCTATTTAACAATTAACAGAAAAAAAACAACAGCTCGAGTCCTGACAGCAAGATACAGCAAGAGAGATACAGAAAGATAACGTATCCAGCTACTACGAGGTAGCAACATCAGTTTAGAAAAAGAATAATGGCATTTACTTCCGAGTTCTGATACTGTCCGACTGTGGAATTCGAGGGGACAAAAAGGACTTCCTATTTCAGCGGCTACGCTTGGTTACAAATTAAAAACTTCACGGCTGTGAAGTTTATGCTAAATATTTCAGATTTCCACATAATTCAGGATAATTCATGTTTGTTTTAATGATGAACTGATAGTCGATAGATTACACATTTTCGGAGCTTTTGCCTCGGAAGAACTATCTATCTGTGGTAAGTTGGTATTCCTGATAATTTAAAAACTATGGATCCGCGTCCGTGATTAAATCGCAATTCTAAATCTGTTATGGAATTTTCCAACTACGCAGGTATTACGTTAGCTCAGCCTTAGGTGGAATAAAGATATAACTTTACCCAATAATTTGTGTTCTATTGTGATCGGTATTTTAGAAATTGCACAAATTAATTACTTGACTTTTATTTAATTATTTAGATTGTTTGGATAACAATGAATGACAAAATATCGGGAAACCATCTACCTTTATGTTTTTAAATGAAACAAAATTAGAGATATTATGAGAACTAATCGAATTATTTTGAATTAATACGCATACAAAAACAATAATTGGGATTTGCAAGGTAATATATTGTAGTGATTGATAGTGTTGATTTAGTTGGTTATTAGGCGTGGAACTGTAAGTGGTACTGTGAGTGGAAGTTGTTTTTGTTCCTGTTGGTTGATCGTGCACTTCCACCTTAAATAGATATGGGACCATTTCTTGATATAATCAACGATACGAAGACGTCTATAAACAGTCCCGTTTGAAATTTATCAATAATCATCAAAGAATGTGTCTGTACATCTTAATATCTTCAATTTATTGGCTAACAGTAACCACAGACCTATTGTTGTGAAAAAGAGACAATATTGAAAAGGAAACAATATTGCCACCGGTGGAAGTTAGTGCAAAGGACTGTGCCACACATCTCTGAAGCCATGAAGCCGCTAAAACACGAGATAAGACAAAAGCTTCTACCAAAGATGCTGGGCAGGGAGATCTCTGACTTAGAGAGAGAGAGAGAGATGTGTTAAGTCTACCAATAAGATTGGGAGGATTGGTAAACCCCCACGAAGAATGCCAGTTTGAGTACACAGCCTCCAAGCTAATCACTACTGAGCTGACAAAGGCAATAGTGGACCAACAGGAAGTATACACCGCATCAAGTAGTATATCGGGAAAGAAATTATTAAGAAATTTAAGAATTCCAAACTCCAAGCCAAGACACAATGGCCAATCTCCTGCGTGAGGTATGTCATGATGTGAAAGTTGAACCCCAGCTACAGAAGGTAAACGAGGGTGACTGTCTCAACCCCAAGACTATAACTGGTGACTAAGCTGGGCTTGATGTATCTGCTAGAGGAGTTTGGACTCCATTTGATAAGACCTTTCTTGACATTAGGGTTTCACACCCCAATTGCTTATCAAACAGGACAAAGACTTTTCAAGAAGTATATGAAATGAACGAGAACGAGAAGAAGGATGAATATTTAGAAAGAGTTTTGAATATGGAGAAGGCTACCTTCACCCTCGTAAGAACGAGGATAAGATTTGCAATGCTAAGAACAACACTTATTGCTTTACGTGGGTACAGAGGAAAGAAGATGGACAGCAAACATGAGACCCCTCCATCAGAAGTCTCGTACAGCCTTATCCCTATGATGGAGTAAATCATGTTTGTTTGTTTAAAATTCAAAAATTTTGGTAACAATTTACCATTTCCGTTACCTATGTATTGTGCTCTGTCAATTGCATCTCAAATTGTTGTAAAAAAATACAGAAAATAAAAACCTGAATCACCGTCTGTACTTATGTCATTTCCGATCAAGTAGGCAATCAAAGTACGAGTGGAAATAAACAGACGTGACCGGGAGCCCCCGTAAACAACTAAACGACTAGCACACAGCGTGGAGCTAGCTCCGGAAGAGTGTCAAAGAGAACTAACATTCCTCCCTCTCCAGACCCCTTCTGCTTATTTACACTCGTAATTATATTCACGATAAAGGGGCTCTCCAGTCTCCACACACACACACACACACACACACAAACACACACACACACACACATTCCACGTTCCCCTTCTTGGGTGTGGAGAAAATATTCATTCTCCAAACATTGTTTGTAATTGTTTTCTTGGAAACAGCTCTATATAATTGTATTATAGTTCATTGGGGAGGTTTGGTGTGGGATACCAACACTCTAACAGCAGGGGAAGGGCATTTACAGACAGTGACACAGCGACACAGACTGTGTCACAGTGACACAGACAGTGACATAAGGGAACTGGAAGGGTAGTTCAAAGGAGCTGGTTTAGTTTAGACTTCACTTTAAATGACTTAATCGTACTTCAGTATAATCAGCATTTTTGAACGGCTCTTTCTTTCAAACAACTCAGTTTAAAGCAATCGAGCAGTAATGAAGTCAGACAAGCTGACTAAGGACTTGTCGACAGGCCCACCCACTGCCATGTCAAGGCCACAAACCGGTGACCATATCGGCGACCACACTGGCGACCACAAGTCACAACCATGGCAACTACGACTGATGGTGAAAACTCCCCGAAGTGGTGTAAGAATGTTATGTTGTCATAATGTGCACACATATTATGTTAAATATGGTTATAAACTTATGTTTATTAATTCCTGATAGATTTTGACGACATCATTCATTGTATTTCGTGATAATAAGCCTGGTATTGACGACCGATTAAGTTTCATGGTTGAATAAAATATCGTATTATAGTTAAATCTAGCTACCTGAGTCGAACCAAATCTGTCCTATTTTGAAGTAAACTGATGAGACATTTTAAAATTGAAATCTAAGAACAGCCCACAGGTTCCACAGGTTCCACAGGTGGAGTCTATTTAAAGATTAGGATTAATCGCTCAGAGAAGGTGGCTCCTGGTACCAATCACAAATGTTATCTGATAATGCACTTGTCAGACGACTTACATTAAGACTTTAATGGTGAAATAATGTTTCTATTAAATCAGGTCAGATGCAGTGTTTTTTATTGTCTCTCATGGAAATTGTGCTGCACGTGCTGCAAGCGCTACACGTGCTGCTTCCCTAGCCACCAACAAGTTCGAAAACTATCTGCTGATCTGGGAATATACATGTCATATTGCAATCTGTAAAACCATGGACAATGAACATGGCGGAGAGAATTATCTCTACAGTGCAATCTTGAGTTTTGTGAGTTTTAAAGTCTCTGTCTGACACTACTTAGACCCATTTTGTCCGACAAAGAGGCAAACTTTAAATGGAATAATCTGAAGATCTGGGTTAGATAAAACAATAAAACAATAAAACATTGGACATGTATTTTCTTCAGATTAGAGGCGGGTAGTGTTTAATGTAGATTACACTTCTACCCGCTTCTACCACTACTGGAGATAATCTGGATCGTCTGCGAATGCAGATAATAGATACTAAACAGTGTTTGAGCGTGTAAATCTTTAGTAATTCCCGTGATACTGTGGCCGTTTACTGTATGTGGAATGTGGCTGACGAAAATCCGGCTGACAGCTAATTTGGAATTTGTCGATTGAATTCTTCTTCATCAAAAGATTATCACTCATCTAGAGCTATATTAGATCCTCTTGTTCTACTTCTGAGTTTATTACTTGCTCACTTTATTTCACGTTATTGTTGTCAAATCTGTAAATATTCATTATCTATTTCAATTTAAATGTGAATTTTTCAGACATATCCCGATTCAACATGGCAAGAATGAAATTCAGCATGTTTCAGATACCTTTGTCAAAGTGTCTGTAATAACCCCGGGGGATTAAAAATAGTTTTTTCATCCTTCTTGTAAAAGCACTATAGTCGGAGAAGAAAGAATTCTCATGGAGAAATCAGACTTTAAAGTTGTCATCAGTCCGGTATAAGAGTTTACAGCAAGAATTTGAGCGCTGGTGTGCCGCCACAGAGACAGGTCGTAACACTCTCCAAGTTGACATTCTAGTTCTACACTTGAATTTACACCATGTAACGTTTGATATTCTCAATACTACTATGTAACTAATAATTAATAATAGGAACTTATAAAGTAGTTAGTGGCAATGAATCCGTGACTATTACCTTTACGAAAAAGAGAAAAAGAGCAAGTTTCTTTTTTGTGGCAACCACGTGATTATGAAATTTTTTTGAACTTTGACGTTATCGTGACACTGACAGACTACATTTGAATTTACACCATTCCGTTTTTGATATTTACAACACTAATCGTTAGTCTCAAATTTTTGGGAGGTTTTCAGTAATGACGTATTTCGGGGAACATTCCTAATTTGGTATTATATTATGTGAGCATTCCTTAATCGAACAAAAGAAGAAGTTATCACTATTAAGCTGCTTAAGTAGTTACTTAAATCTGAGTCTCAGTCAACAGATTGTATACAGATCTATTTATACATACTGACATGTTACAATGGCAGAACAATGGACGCGTTGTATTGTTTTCTCTCCGCACACTTCCTCCACTGTTCGCGGATACATGTTCACTTCGGTGTTACGGTGTTACAAATATTCCGGCTGTAGCGCTATTGCTAGCAAAAGTAAAAAGCAATTTGTTAATCGAGGGCAATTAACGAAATTTCTTCGTAGCAGGAATCGGGTCATGTAGGAGCGTGGAACATGTTCTGTGAAAGACACGAATATTCTGTTGAATTCGTTAAAGTCTGAACAGAGCAACAAAATCTTGGTTCAGAATATTTATAGATAAATTATGAATTTTGAAGCGATGGCGGGTTGGTGCTCATTATCTTTGAAAATGATGAAGTTACGATAATTTTAGCAGCCTTTATTCTTCCACAAATTGGTGATTTGTTACAACACTCGTTCAATGCAGTACAAGCTTTAACTACCGTATGTTCCGATGCTTGATTTTCACATCCAATAATGATTCTTAAAAGCAGTGAACCTACAGACACAACATAATATCAGACAATAAAAATGATTGGGCATAAATACGTCAAATATCATAAACGTTAAACGGTTCAAAGAAGATAACAACAAATGAATCCTCTAAAAAAGATAATACACTCCAGTATGAAGCCCTGATCATATGTATAATGTGTATAAATATTAAACTAAATAGATGCGATGTACGTGTTAAGATAACACCACCAGGGCCCCTATATAACAGCTACCAGGGCCCCTATATAACAGCTACCATCTGTTACCGATCTAGTCATTCGTTCATTCCCCCCACACTTATCAACCCAGAATAGGGTCACCACCAATATGTTATATAGGGTGATATGATATGATAGCTATTAGCAACCAGCACATTACATTTAATGATTTAAATAATGCGGCTGGTATAATATATTATGCAGCATATTTGGATGATTGCAAGTAGACAGTAGACACTGCACTTGAGCAAATCATTAGGTGGAAGTTAACTGTGAACTTATCGATTAGTAATCGAATAGATAGCGATAAGAGTTAAGACACAAGATAGCGAATTACAGCAGATACAGGAAGCAAATGATCTAGTGCGATAAACCGCTGATTTTTAAAACATTATTCCCTGGAATTTATTATAGACCAGTAGTCAGTACGTGAATTTAACGACTAAAATCAAATATTTACGTACGTTGTTGATCAGCAAAGCATGAAAATGAATTACGTAAACCGATTATTAATGTTTAAACTTTAAACTACGTCTAAAGGTCTAAGGAATTCGAAGGCCTCGAGCAATGAAATAAAAGGAACAGTGCAAGATTATAATTTGCATTATAATGCAATGAATGTGCGGAATGCTCTTTTATCTTCCTAGTTTCAAGCCCTCCGACTAATATGAAATACCAGGAATATTCTCGTAACATGCAGATCACGTGATGTAGGTAGGCTCTTGGAAATGTGACGTGTTACAACTACCTGCACTCAATAAACCCTCTTCCAATCCATAAGTCCATAGTTTCGCTTTCACTTTCACTTTTATCACCAATTAGAATTCATGCATGCAATGGTGGAGGGATATTCCAGCGTCATGGACCATGGTAACTATCTGATGCTGTTTGTATTATTCCAGGCAATATGCCCATCTCATTTGCTATCCTAATATTTATCACGTGAAATACTAATGCATGTCACCCTGGACTTCACGTTATACATGTATATGTGATTTGTTATGAGCTGGAGCCAGGGTATCTACTATAGGTAACATAGCTTTTTAGACTCAGGATCCATATTTAATTGTCACAAAGTTATATTTAATTACATATTTATCATAGCTTCATAGGTACCATAGCTTTCAGGTATTATTACTACAGTTATTTAACATAGCTTTCAGGGCTTAGGGTACAAACTACTAAAGTACCTGAATGAGGGTTATACTACACACGTGTGGGCACTCCTGAGTAGTGACTTAGCAAGTATCCTGGTTGTACTCGAAGGTATAATTTACAGGTGTAACGTGGAAAAGAATATACTATACAAAATGTGCCCTTTATCATACACACGTGACATGTGCTGTGCGTTAGGTGACGTCGAGTATGAAATCGACAAGTCAGTAATGATGTTAATGAACTAATTAAAACACTACAAATCTATTACATTTATTGATGTGGTACTCGCTTGGCCGTAAAAAGCCGTAACTAGTCGATTCACAAGCGGGTCACCTCGAGATACCAAAAATCTTTATTCTACACAAGTATACCACAAAATAAACTTGATTTGCCTAATTTCACCCCCAGCCGGCAGCCCCGAGTGTATTATGAACACTTCGTAACGAACTCATCTCATCATTTGTCGATATCTACTGAGGAGATGGAAAGGTATTTACCTCCGAAATGCCAGGTATTTACATTGTGATGTTGAGCGGATGTTATCACTTGAACCCCTGGCGTCACGCCAGAACTACCTTACCTAGGATAAATATAGTGTCTACCAGTGTCCAGTATTGATGTAGCACTATTATTATAGCACAGGGCAACACTAGGTAACACTAGGTAGCGCTATTGTAGCACTATTGTAGCACTATTGTAGCACTATTGTAGCACTATTATAGCACTATTGTAGCACTATTGTAGCACTATTGTAACACTATTGTAGCACTATCATAGCACTATTGTAGCACTATTGTAGCACTATTGTAGCACTATTATAGCACTATTGTAGCACTATTGTAGCACTATTGTAACACTATTGTAGCACTAAGTAGCACTAAGTAGCACTATTGTAGCGCTATTGTAGCACTATTGTAGCACTATTGTAGCACTATTGTAGCACTATTGTAGCACTATTGTAGCACTATTGTAGCACTATTGTAGGACTAAGTAGCACTAAGTAGCACTATTGTAGCACTATTGTAGCACTATTGTAGCACTATTGTAGCACTATTGTAGCACTATTGTAGCACTATTGTAGCACTATTGTAGCACTATTGTAGCACTATTGTAGCATTATTGTAGCTCTGGGTAGCAATTCAACAGAGACAACCTCCAGTTTACTAATCCATGTTTACACTGCTAGATCTGTGTAACCGGGGACAAAAGGAAGCTAAATGGAGAACTTAAACAGAGAACCCTTTTACTTATAAAACGTTTTACATAAATGAAATATCTTTCGCCGTCTTAAAATTATTATAAAAGTAAATGGCGCTGCGGCTGGAATTCTGTTTCACCCTGTAGCTGATATACCAGTCCAACATCTGACAGACAGACAGTTCACAGCAGCGTAATATCATCTTGAGACCACACATTAATTATACATATGTATAGATTGTCACGCTTAGACAGTTGATGTTATTTGCGGTTTATTGTCGACTCGTTGATACGGAATTTTGCTGAAATTATAGAGCACATATTTCGGACTAAATTCTGGAGTAAAACGTATGTATTATTATCACTGGAATTTCTTGAAGTACTGAAAATTCCGGCGGCAATTTGCTGGAATTTACTAAAAAACACTCTTATAAACACTGCCACTTTCTGAGCCGGCATATCATAGAGGTTAAACGATAACTAAGAAGAATTTGCAGGGAGGTGTTTGGTAAATAGTGTTTACTGAACCCTGTTCACTGCTCAGCATTTAATTGATTTATCTCAAGGTGTTGTTAACAAAGTATGATATTGCTGAAGTATGATATTGCTGCATCAACAATTTATATTTTTCAATTTCCTTTGTGGACTTCTGCAGAAAGAAGTAGAACTCAAGAAACTATAATAGGGAATGGTATAATTTATGACGCTAGACTCTAGATACGTTATACAAATTAAAAAAGGCAGGAATTCATATATTTTCCAAAATCTGGTAAGCTAACAACATTTTTGTCGATCATTTCAGTAGATATACATTATCACAGTGCTGGCAAGCACGACCGGTGCATTTATTGTGGGTATACTATGTACCCCCTTTACTATTATACCCCCTTTACTATTATACCCCCTTTGGTACACGTTACAAGCCTCTTTTGTGCACGCGAAGCGTGCACTCCGGCAGGAGTTTTTCAGGCATTAAGACTCATCGGAAGTCGTTCAGCAGATTTATTTTTAGTTCAAAACATTCTAATTTGATGTCAAAGATGACAGGAATAAAAAATAGTTATGTTGAGATTTTTAAGAAATTTGCATAAAATACTCGCCAGCACTGTTATACGAAATTCGGTAAAAAACCCAAAATCGCCATATTCAGGTGCCTTAAAAACCATGTTAAAATCGAGTTAGAGATCTGAAATTTTTCAGGGCGTCTAGACGTTGACCAAATCGACTGCAAAAAAAGTTGTAGGTTTCAGGAACATCGGGAAATGGGTTTTCTAGAACCCCTGTTTTACGACAGATTGTCGTGATATCTATATACATATATATATATATTCAGGGATAGACGCTTTGCCAGTCAATTGTAGCCTGTATTTAATTGTCCATAGATTCAAAAGTATAAAAGATACAGCCATTTCCGACCACAGGTCTTGAAAATAATTGTTTACACTTTAGTTTACATTGTATAAACAAATTATTTGACGTCATGAACACCCCTTGATGACGTCATCAAGATAACCGTTTTTAAAACTTGATTTTTGACAAAGTAATAACTTTTAAAATTAATTTTAAACCATTAAGATGTAATTTCATTCAAAATCTGGGGAGATTTTTACCTTAGATAATTGTTCAAGCATTCTGAAAATCTACCGGAAAGTTTTTCTAGCTTGCTCCTTCATAAAGATATTCGTTATTGAAGTTTGTGCTTTTTTGAAGAATTATTTTATAAAAACGTCAATTTTGCGATTTAGTATTCTCTGGTGTTGGGCCATGCCTTGGGTTGTGGAGCTCAGTTCTGCTTCCTATAAGTATAAATTGTGCATTAGGCTAGTTTTAAAGTTGAAAATCGAAAAGTTGCACACGTGGGGACACGCCCAAATTGAAAGAAAATTGCTAAAATCACTGAAAATTGCTGTTTTCGTCATTTTCTGTCAACTTAAGAGTGCCGTTGTGATTACAGTTCTTCTTGAAATACTTTGAAACTTTGCATGCTTATCAAGCTATATATAAAACAATTACATGCAAAAATTTACGGCAATTCAATATTGGATGCGCACGCAACGTCCGCTCAAAGTTTGCACGTGCGAAAGGTGAGAATTTTGCTCATTCGTGATTTCCAACAAATTCTGCTTTGCCACGACAGTTTAATGTCATTATATATGAATTTAATGACAACTTGAATAAGTATTAAGTGGCATATTCAGTCAGTGATCGACCGATATGCTTCCCTAAACACAAGGATATGTTTTTAAAGGAAAAATTTCGAAATTGTTGAAACTTCCTCCTTATTAATGAAGATATCAGTTTATATTTCGACTTTATAAAGTACCCCGACATTATAATCAAAAAGAGATGATATTTTACCAAAACCCATAATCATGGGTAGAGTGGACCGCTGCCAGTGTCTCTCTTTCCCAAACAAAAGGAAATGATATTAATTTGATTGACCGTTCTCAAATGCAAAATGATACCGAGAATGAAATCGGTCGCTCGCTTTTCCCATTCATTTACAATTGTAATAGATTAAGAAGAACTACCCAAAGGCAGCTGTACTCGGCAATGAAGATTCAATACACTCCAGCTTGTTCAATAAGTAATAACTACCACCCTTGTCCCTTACCCCGAAATACTAGGTATCGACCCGAACGCAACCCAAAGAGATTTTTACAGCATCTGATTGATGTAATCAATCGAAACTTATTTATACAATTCGTAAGCCGTGAATGAATGGGAAAAGCGAGCGACCGATTTCATTCTCGGTATCATTTTGCATTTGAGAACGGTCAATCAAATTAATATCATTTCCTTTTGTTTGGGAAAGAGAGACACTGGCAGCGGTCCACTCTACCCATGATTATGGGTTTTGGTAAAATACATTGTACATAATACAGGAGGGAACTCTCAAGTTGTACTCTATAATATCAAATATGATACTCTACAATACTATAATACGATACTCTTTATACACTCTATATTATACTCTGCGTTGTTGAGAGGTTGAGAGGTTAAGTTGTAATATTTCATTCACCAAGAGTCAAGACCTCAGTCATCTTTTTCAGTCAACTAGAAGTACCACAGATGTTTAATGTTCTCAGCTCTCTAGAGAGAAAAAAAATAACTCTAACCTGATGAGTGGTCCAAAGAAGGCTTTCTTCTGTTAGAAAAGTTACGGAGTAAAAGTTAAGTAGATTTGACGGCACCAACGATCCACCTGTCACTTGATAACGAAGGTGAAAAACTTATTAGTACCGAGTTAAAGGTCTTGATTTAATAAGTTAGTTACTTTTTCAAGTTTACTCCTTGCTTCTGGACCTTTGTTAAGAACGTAGAGTTTAGCATATTTTTTGAAGAAGTTATCATGTTACTAAGCATATGACTTACCTTTTGTTCATGTAAATGTTGTTAAACTTAGATTAATATAAAAGATTAAGTTTTCAAAATTCAATTAGTGTTAGTTACCATGTCACTGGTTAAAAGTTCAGTTTTATTTAAATAACTCAATCTGCCAGACAGCGTTGTCACAGAAACTTTGGTTGTACTCTGTGGTTTTCCTCTTGAGATGCACAAATTCAGTTCACGTCCATTGACCATACAACATATCTCCTCGGCCCCAAGTTTGACTTACCGGTACCTTCACTGCGATTATACTATTTTCTTAATTTTTGGAGGAAGTTACAAATAGAAATTTAAGATTGAACACAGATTGAATACCAGATTAAACTTGTGCAAATTATACGTTGATTTTAAATGTTGTTCCGCTATAATTATACATCATGGCACACAAATCAAGTCTTTAAAAAGTGCTGAAACAAACCTCCCTTTCTCACTCCAGGATGTGTACTAAACTAGCGACACTGCTAAACGCAGTGGTGGTCCTGCTCTTCATCACTGCTAGTACAGCAGAAGAGGATGTGGGTCTGAAAGGTGATGACTACACTGATTGGGGACCGTGGTCGGGATGGAAAGACCAAGGCTCATGTGGAGAATCTGATGTTACAGGCTACAATCAAACCAGAACCAGAACCAGAACCTGTGAAATATCAGACTGTGAAGGTGAACAACTGGAGACAAGGTTCCTGGAGGTGTGCGCGAACGTGACAGCTGTATATATAAACCTCCCTGATACCTACCACGCTGGAACAACTGCAGACCTCTGGATGGGGATCAGACAAGGTGACATCTACTGTTCCACTTCCAGACCAACTTGGGATGCTCCAGATAGCGGACCTGGAACTTACTGGAGGGGAGGAAGAAGAGGCTGCACCAAAACTTTTGATTACACAAAGAAAGTTGAGATCTACCTCTACTCCGACTCAGATAACGATGTCTACATTAGATACATGGGAGCACAGATTGGGATGGTAGATCACACATGGACTACCAGAAACAAAGACGACGGTTACACTGCCATCGACTCTAACGAGAACAACGGTTGGTATACGGCTGATTAGAGATGTTCAGTAAGAAGACGTCATGAAGACGTCATGATGACGTCATGAAGACGTCATGATGGTACCAGATCAAGTCTACATGTTCTAATCGGAATCCCAATCGTCGTCACTTCTCTGTGCGATTTTAAATATTTTATTAAAAATGTATTTCATGATATTTATTCAATAATTGCCAAAACGACTATTGATAGTCTCATTTGTTTGTGCATAGCAGGCAGCTTCAAGTATCTCCTCGGTTGTCGAATTGTTGCGTAAAAATCACGTAAAATCAGAGGATCGCGTAAAAAACTTGAGGATAGCGATTAAAGCCATTACTGTTTCATAACATTATAGGCTGTTGGATTGAACACAACTAGTAACTACCTCGAGTTTTGTGATCTTACTAATATAACTCTTTAATTTTTTTTCCGAAGTCCATTGTGATTAATCCAATAGCTAGTTAACATTATGAAATTTAATGGCTTTATAAAATTGGCAAAAACGCGTGAAAAACCAGCTAAAACTCTAAAAGTAAATGGGAAAGAATAATGAAAAAAATTAAGAACCTCTAGTGCTAACTGGATGTGACTTAGACCCATTATTATCACTCACTGGTTACTCTTTGTTAATAACCAGTAAGTGATAAATTTAGAGAAAATTAATTTCTCACGTTAATTGTCAATTGTCATCCTCTCCATCAACACCTAGATCATTAACAAACTAAAATATAATAGTACATACTTTTCTTAAAGCTCATTATTAGACAATAATTTGCATAAAGAAGTCTTGATGGATGGAAAACTAGTATTTACAAGTTGGTTAAGAAATCTATATAGTGGAATATTTAGTCATATAAGTGAGACTAGCAACACCTGAACGTTTTTACAATCGATAATAATTGATTGTTATCTTCATCTATTACATTTCTGCACCTCACTGATTTAACAAGTATCTGGTAAATCTCAAAGCTATATTTATAGCTCTTTCTTCCAACTTACTTATTAGTGTGCTTTTTCCTCTGTGACTGCGAATCAAATATTTTCTCTCTTTAAAATCTTAACATGAAACGAAAAGGTTCCTTTCTAAGGTCATTGATTTTAACGATTCTTATCTGTCGCGGCTTAAAGTTCTGCTATATTATAACAATTAATATAAGTTTAAAATCCAAAATTGAAAACCAAAACACTGATAATTGGCCTAATTTCAAATTTTGTTGCTTTTATTCCGAGGACTGATTTCATTATATAGCTAACCGAATCCATCAAAGTTTCAATGCAATATTTTACTATTTTTGCACTGATATTGTGGCTACTCTAACCAACAGTGAATTCCTCTCTTTAGCATGTGTTCCAAGCTAGCAACAGTGCTGAACATAGTGGTGGTCCTGGTCATCATCACTGCTTGTACGGCAGAAGACAGTGACTACAGTGATTGGGGAGAGTGGGGTATGTGGTTGGATGAGGGGGTATGTGGTCCAAGTGATATTACAGGTTTTAACCAAGTCAGGATCAGAACCAGAGATTGCCTCAAAGAAAGCTGTGCGAATGGAGAAAGCGGGAAGAGTGAAACCGAAACAAGGTTCGCTGAAGTTTGCAAGATAATCGATGGCGTATACATCAACCTACCTGACCTTTACTATGCTGGAACTACAGCGTCTCTGTCTTTGGGGATCCGACAGGACCACATCCACTGTAGAACGTACTCAGCAACCTGGGACGCTCCAGACGGTGAAGGCTCTCACTGGAGAGGTGGACAACAGGGATGCTTTAACACTTTCGACATCAGGAAACTCATTTCTCTTTATCTCTTCTCTGACTCTGGCAACGCCGTCTATATTAAATACATGGGGGCGATGATAAATGGTGAGTACAAGACCTGGTGGAGTCCTACCTGGCACACTGAGATAACCAGCGACACAAATAATGGTTGGTATTTCGCTGATTACGTAGAGCCAGAACAGATTTAAGAGATTCGATAACAGGATTAGTTTGGTGAAATATGCTGTTTTAAAGCTTAGTTAGTTTTTCAATTTCTGTATTAAAATACTTTTGTTTGTCTATTAGTTTTAAGAAAATATCTAAATTGCTAAAAATTAAGTTGTCTGTGTTTTATTGATCTACGCTTTGAAAGTCATTTGTGTTATTCTCATCAGTCAACTACAATATAAAGTGGATAAAATCTATCACTAGTTTTTATCCAGTACTTGGTTGATCTATGGCGGCTCGTTCTTCTGCCTAATTCCAAACATAACTTAATTATCTAACCATTATATCCATCACCGTCCCAACACGTTGTATCTCTATTACAACCAACAATAAACACCTCTCTTTAGCATGTGTTGCAAGCTGACAACACTGCTGAACATACTGGTGGTCCTGATCCTGGTGGACATCACTGCTTGTTTTGTAGGACCAGAACCTGACTAAGGTGAGTCATCAGTAGGAAACAGTGACGAGTGGGGACAGTGGGGACACTGGAATGCCAGAGGGGGAGACAGAGGTTAATGTGGTCATCCTGATGCTACAAGCTATGTCCAAACCAGGTACAGAACCAGAGGATGGGAAACTCAATCTGAGCGGAGTTCAGATACATTTGTCAGAAGGTAACAGGAGTTACCGAGAAGGTACTTAGTTACTTAGTTACTTAGTTACTTAGTTACTTAGTTACTTAGTTACTTAGTTACTTAGTTACTTAGTTACCGAGAAGGTACTTAGTACTTACTTGACTTATTTAACCGTTCACTAATGTTGAACTAATTGTAAAACTAACGATTGGTAACTCAATATTCCCTAAATATGCTGCAGCTAATGTACTATGTTACTCTCATGAGACTTATGACTTAGTTAAGTGATTACGGAAATAACACATTCAAGTTAAATGTAACACACTAAAACTTTAGAGAATCACAAGAATTTCAAATTATCTGCTCATACTAGGGATTGTGCTAGTAATCCCAGTTTCTGAAGGTTATAAAGCGAAACTGTTGGCTTCAAAATCAGTTGATCGCACCATAGTGCTATATGACGTTGTTAAATGTCAAAATTTATACAAGTTAGCCCTTTGTGCTGTCATTATCTTATTATAATATGTCAGATTTTATAACAAAAGCACTCCAGTACGTGATCCGATAATGTATTTATACCAACCTGTACGGCAAATGTTTATAAAAAAATTGCCGTACAGGCTGGTTTCAATGCACAAAAATCTTTGAAGAATATCATTGTCACTTACTGTTCAAGCCTAAACGAACCAGTTCTAATTTCTCACACATGCCCAGTACTATCATCTCTACCAACCGCTAGTCCATTCTGTTACTGTAAAATTCACATTATATCATTATGTTCACATAATATCACACATTATATCATTATGTTCACATATTATGTTACATCCACCAAATAGCACACCTGCTACAGATAATCCCTGTGTCATCTAGAAAGGATCTGACCAATAGTATCGCTCACTTTAGTAATTACTCCCTGGATTAGTAATTAGTGATTAGTGATTAGTAATTACTCCCTGAACTGATGATCAAGTCTAACTGTAACTGTTATCATCTCTCATTCTGTTTCGTTAATTATAGGAAGATGAAGACCTTCTAGCCTTCTGCAAGGGCCGTGATCACCTTCAGAACGCAGGTTACATGCCTAGGGGTTTTCACCATGTCGAGGCGGAAAAGGTGCAGGAGACCGACCATCTTCTCCACGATAGCATCTAATACTACTATTACTAAAACTATCACTCCAAATATACCTGGAAATTCAAACTGTAATTCAGAAGTGTCTGGCGTGATTGATTATTTTAATGACGTCAATTAACAGTCGATCAAGTGAATTATCAATTCTCAGGTTTTAGAGTAAATCGCGTCCTGTTACCAGTTCTCCAGTTAAACCGAATATTGTTCAGACTTACTCGAAACAAGTGGTGAAATGTTACTTTTTGCCGACCTCAAGGCGCTGGCCAGGACTCGAAATGCCGATGCCCGATAATATCGGACTCTAATTATTATGTCAACTTACTTTTTCTTTGAAGTTCTTACAAAACCTGATAGAAATGTCTAAAATTGCAAAATTCTGAATTAGGCGGAATTAATACGCTTACTTTTGCGGATGTTTTAAAATTGTTCCAGCTGTCTCTAAATTTCAAATTATTTTTCTTTAAAGTCCTTATCATGAGTCCTTTAAACCACAAGTTCTTACAAAACCCAATAGAAAATAATATAAATCTGAATTGCCAATAAACACTCTCGTCTGACAGTTAATTTTTTAACAGTATAATATAAAAACTTACATACATAGTAAGATAGCACCTGACTGTAAAGTCCAACTTATTATTTCTTTGAAGTCACCATAAAACCCGATAAAATTGTCTAATATAACACTATTACTACTTTTGCTAGACACTTAGTTGATGTTTTAAAATTACCCCTTACAAAAGTTACAAAAAACCGCGCTTTACCACGATCAGTTCTATCTCCAGCGGTAACCATGGTAACACTGCCATATGCTCATATGAGGAGTCAGCGGTTCTAGCCTTTAGTGTGCAGCTTGATTGTTGAGTTACACGTACAATATTTACTAATATTAGTCGCTATCCTAAAGCTACCACACAGGGTTTACATTAATACCATTACTGAGGAATTATCCATTCGGTTACTTAGGATAACGAGTCTTTATCTAAGTAACCGAATGGATAATTCTTTAGTAATTGTATTAAAGTAAACCCTGTGTGGTAGCTTTAAGATAGCGACTAATATCAGTTAATATTGTACGTGTAACTCAACAACATTAAAGACTTGTCAAGCTACACACGTGTTAAATTAAAGAGGGCACAGTTCCAACTCCAATTTAACACTGAAAGCACTATGATTATTATTAGTTCGGTATGTTATTTTCGCTGCATTGACACATCTCAAATTAGAACATGCCTTACACACTAACTCTGCATTTAACGTATCAATAAATTAGTTTTCTCCAAATTACTCGAATTATCACACAATTATGAAACTAATAGTTAATACACACAATAATTATGACATCTTACAGAAATTTGCCCGGGAAGAAGAACATGTGTCAAATATCTCGCTAAATATTCTTGTAATTATTCTTCTGCACAATGCGAATAATAACCGGTGCAGCTTACAATAATGGCTCAGTGACGGGTTACCTCCGCGCCGTTTTGTTCATAAATCACAAAATTGAATACAATAATTGTAATAGACAAGAGCTCTTGAATACCTGACACTATTATATCACAAGTGGTGTTGGGAAAGGAATTTCTCGGTCGGATGACTTTACTTTTGATGATGTTATTTACTGGCCACGCCGTTTACTTTCAACAGTGTAACTGAATAAGGTATATGTTATAACACGGGTATAAAGCGGTGTATAAACAAGATATGAATAGAATGTTTAGTATTTACATGCCATAACATTAGACCCGGTCTTATTCCTAACACCAAGTCTAGCGCATGTCTTTGTTGTGGAGCTTGTGTGAGGACTGAGGAGCAATATGTGACTGTAATGATAGGTTGTTCTGTGAGTTTTTCCCACTGCAAATGATATTTGGAAGGAATCGTGGAGCTCGAAGGAGGAGAAGAGGCTTCAACCGTGGGATCTGAGGCTTGCTAAACGCAATTCTTAAGAACGTGCAGTGATAGTGTGATAGTGTGATGCGCACTTTGGAATGCAGTTTAGTTAGGAAAAGTACTGGAGTGTAACGAGTGCGAACAGCATATCATTTAGGTTGAACGTGTACAGCGAGCCTTATTCGAGATCTGTAACATCGAGTTAGGGTCTTAGATCCGAAAAATGTATGTTAACACCATTTTTTTGAAAAACTTTAAATTCTTAATTTGCAAAACTTTCCGTCAAACTTTTGGCCTTCCCTGTTAAATTTGTTTGAAATTTCATGCAAATTAAAAAATGTTGGGATAATATCGAGAAAAATATAACAAATTTAAAATCAATACTTTCTTCTTGAATTTCTTTAACACCTCTAACCATTCTGTGCTACCACCAAAAAATCTTGGCCAACAATTAGATTAGTCATCAGCTCATTTAGTCACTAATCACAAATAATTAGTTAACAACATTAAGTTTAGCTAAAATATGGCCTATTTTTGGTAGACTAAATGTTTAACAATCCATGATCTGTACGGATTATATGCGGAGTTAGACACATTCACTAGACATCTGCATGTGTCACGATAGTGAGTTATAGAGTAATGGGTAAGAAGAATAGGTAAGTGGTAAAGGGAGAGGGGCAAGTCCGCAAGTTGCTAACCATTAGTTGCTAACCCCGCCCTGGATTAAAAATACAGGAATCTCGGGTTTTTGCTTACCGCGCCCTGTGTTTATATTCGGTAAACTCGGGTTTTCAAAGGCTTCTCGACTCTGGGCAGTGGGCAAGCAAATTTTGATTGCCGTGTTATTCTTAACATTGCAGGTGTTAGAGGTTTTATAATGTGTCAGTAATTTTCGATAAATCAGTACACCAATTAATTTTAATGTTGAGCAGTTTTCACTCTCAATAAAACAAAGATCATAACTGAAAGTACAGTGTGAAATAAAAAAGACAACATGATAAAAATTATCGATTCAGCAATCAGCACATTTTCTTGAATTACTGACACTATTTCTTATAATATTAACTAAAAATAGTTACATTGCCTTGAATACTTTCCATAACTCAGAAAATTGTTATATTCAGAAATGCACGTACTCTAGTTCGACACGCACTCTAGTTCGATAACTATAGTTCAAACTAGAGTACGTGTCGAACTAGTGTGCTATTCGAACTAGAGTACGTGTACCATATCGATTATATGAAGATCAAGATTCAACTGGATCACATGCAATGCATTTTTATTGGGAAATAAATCGCTCAAGATTTCAAAAAAAACCAAACAGTTATATTCATCAACCAATTATCATAAACTAAAACGTTGTTTAAAAACACTACAGTGTACAATTACATGCGGTATTTTCTTTCGCAAACATTCTTCAAGCAGTATTATAAGAAAAGCAAAAAACAGCAGCTAGATCAAAGTAAACAAAACAGCATATTCTCACCACATCAGTGATGATTATTTACATAACTGACTTGTGTTTCTAGTGTTCATAACCTAAAGCGGAACCTGACTCTAACCTGACTATTCTCAAAGCAGTATAGTTGATAAAAACAATCAGCCATAATTGCAACTCCGATATACCCACCAAATGTCCGTGATGTTCCCTCAACAGCTCAACAGATCCTAAATTATCTGTAATAGGGCTAGCAGTCGCAGTATGAATCTCATACTCGAAGCACTGTACAATTGTTAGTTAATGACTAGTTAGTAACCAGTTAGTGACCAGTTAGTAACCAGTCAGTGACCAGTTAGTGACCAGTTAGTGACCAGTTAGTGACCAGTTAGTGACCAGTTAGTGACTAGAATAAAGAGTAAACTGTCTTGAAGTTAACTCTTATTAAACGCATAAGTCGGATAACTAGGAGCGTAAGTCCCACCTCCCTGGACCTCATTCCCTTCTCCCTCAGTTCCCTCCATCGCCGCCCCACCGTGCGCCACTTCTCCATAGCTGGGTGGTGGGGGTGCACTCATGTCTGGTGGCGGTGCACCTATTGCTGGAGGCGGTGCGTTTGCGTCCGGCTGGTATTGGTAGTTGATGTGTTGGTACTGTTGACGAAGTGGGATTGTACCGATGGTGATGTTCACCGGAACGTCCAGATCAAACCCAATCCCTGAGGGATCCACACTGAGCTCCACAGTGTATATTATATCGATGATGTTACAGTAGATGAGCTGGGAGGGTGGGAGAGGGGGTATGAGGAGCCCGACATTACTCCACGTGAAACTGGCACCCGGTGCAATGGTTTCCTCCTGGTGGGTCAATATTATCCGGTTTGAGTGCCGCTGCTTGCCACGCGCTGATATGAAAATATCGCGCTCGATCAGCTTTATCGTTGATTTGGTCATGACCTTGTTGCTAAGATTCTCTATACTAGCGGAAAAGAAGATGGTCTCCCCACACACGTACCCCAGCTTGGGGAGGGACAGTGTAGCACTGAGGGGACCAGTTGTGCAGCAGAGACAACCGAACTTTTTACTCCCACTGTTGGTCATCGGCGATGCTGCATCTGAAATAATGTGGTTGATCAGCGGTTATGTTTTAAGATATAATGTGCTGTGTCGAGTTGCTGCAGTGTATGTGCGTGTCAAATTTTGCAATAATATACATGTGTACATCGTTAAACGAATCTATTTAACTCTAATTTTATCTATCATGCAATAGTATCGATATATATATTTTACATATCGTGTAGGAATTTGAAACCATACATTTTCATTTGACATATTATTAGTGCAGTACGCGGTACGCCACTTTCCGATTCTCATGGGGAGTGTGTCAACTAGTGTTACTGAATAGACCATCAAGACGTACGACTGATTGGAGTGCAGATGAAATGGGGAGATGTTTTAAGAGCCTAAAATCTTTACAAACAGGGCACCACCTCACTCTGAAGTAAAGACAGAAGCTACAGCTGATGAGTAAGTTACTGTCAATAAGTAAGATATTTTCAATAAGGGAGAAGTTAGGGATCTAGATAGCCGATAAAACATTCAGCTCCCAAAGGGATCAATACCTCAAGAATGCGTTAAAATAAGGTAGATTGTGCTCTGGAGCTCGCTGGAATGTTTATCAACATTATTATTTTCTCATCATTCTTCGCGAGATCCCAACCCTATACCATCATCTGAACTAAATCTACCTAGACAGCTGCATACAACCGAACATCTTGAGATCATCTAGGAGAAGTAACAACTGATGATTAGTGCCGTCAACACGCTCATTAGTGTATACTTACACAAGTTTTTCATGTGAAAAAAGTACGTACTCCTTATACCACTGTGTATTGTTTACCCTCACCATGTTTACTTTCTAACTGTAACACCAACTTATATTATGAGAATTTCTAACACTAAAGTCATTCCCAAGTATGAATATTTGAAATTATACAATGTGTGACCTCTATCAGCCCAATTTATAACCCACCTATATTTCCGTTAAATCGTGAAGCCAACAATCAGTTTTTCACTAATAACTTAATAATTCAAAAAGTAAGTGTTTTAGCCCATAATACTATAATAAGTTGTATATAAATATGTTAGTTGCGGCTATTTTGCATTCATCCAGAAGTCTGTAATACCTTCCAAACGAAGGTTTGTTCATAGTAAGTTGCCTGGAGAAAATACTCTCTAGATAGTTTTGTCCATCAGATTTACTTTTACAACTCTTTGGGGTGGTTCCTGGGAGCTGGGAACACATTCTTCCACAGAAATACTTGTAGTTGTAGCAAATTAGTTCCCAGAAAATATCCATAATGCCCTAACTGTATAGATATATTAATATTGTTTGATTGTGTCATAAACTTTAAAAATAAATTATCGTTTTACCAAAATACATTTTTTAACTAACAAGTTGGCCTTTAAATCGGACATGAAATTAGGGGCCAAAACATGGCACACGAGTTTAACACAGGGCTATTGGCTAAGTGAGGTTGCAGTTGCTAAGTAAGGTTGTACTGCTTCACCCTGCTACTGTCTAACATGTTTTACAAACCTCATAAGGCACTGGGCGAGGTTGTGGCGAGGTCCAATATTTAACACTAATCAAAGTACAGATTCACTAATTAAATATCCCTTCACTAATTACGGGTGATTGGTGAGAAATCTCCGATTCTTTAGAATTCTACAAATATTTTAAATGTATTCTGTAAATTAAATTTTATAAAATTCACCAGTTTTGAAGGTTTATATTGGTTTTAATATATTATACGGGGTTTTTAGTTAAAAAGTTTAATTCTGATTTTCCGGTGATATTTAAACAGTACGGTAAGCTAGACTTCCTGACTACCAATTATATGCGAAGTTTGATAAATAACTTCCAGTACTATAAATATATTAATTCTGTTTGACTTCACTATTTCTCGATGACATATTCTGCTGATTTGTGCTTGGCAAATCAGTTAGTATAGCAGAAGAACTGCTGTACTAGTATGTTGGACAGAGTTAAATTTAGTTCAATTCGGAGACGCTGAGACGAGCAGAAACTTGTTAATTCCTTCTTTCGCTCCAATATAATAACATTACATTATTATAGTAACCAAACTGGCATACTTTAGAGACAATTTTATTATATTTGGCTATGTGTACTGTGTATACTGCTAAAGTCAACTATCTGATGTCCATTTGTTAATAATTACAAACAATAAACATGGTCTATTGTAAAATTTTTAAATTTGATACAGTTTATATTATACTATTTTGAAAGAATTCAAATATGACAAGTTGCCAGATAGATTGAAACTGAGCGCTGCTCTGTATACAACATGTAAGACTTGACATATTTTGGCATTGTTATGAATAAATATTTATAGATCACGGCACAGGAAGCCATTTAAATACAGAATAATATGCTAATAATGTTAATGACAGTCTAATTCACATTACTCAATTATTGATTACTTTTGTATTTTATCACAGTAAATGTGATGTCTATGATCTCCAGCAGTAATCATATTAACAGTAGATAACGACTAGACAGGGCCATTGTGTTAAAAACCAATTAATGAAGGCGTCTGGACTTGGGACCAGCACACAGTACATTACTATGTAAAATAAATATCAGTTTTTATGCCCTAAATTTAACAGCAATTTTACCCTCAGAGCCCATTTAAATTGGTAAGTACCTTCTGCACACAGCAAACTGAATGTAATAATGCTTTGGGGATGACTTATTAATGGGCGGCACAACTGCAAAATACTGTTAAGAAGCTGTAAAATAATCTCCATGAGGACTTACTAGAGAACTAATTTTCCACAAGTTGACAATCAAGGTCGATGATATCATGTACAAGACTTTTTCAGATATTATCATAACTTTAAAGAAATAATAAAAGTTGATTGATCAGCTTAATACTTTCTACAGCTTGAGCTTATTACGTAGTGTTCCTTCATTGGAAAAGCAGGACCGCTAATTTCTTCACAATAGCTATGTGCAAATTAGCTTACGGAGGACAAAAATGGCCTAAATCTGGCTTTACTTACTCAATATAAATTGTAATGTGGACGATCCCTTTAAATCCCTTAGAAACACTCACTTAACCTGGAAAATAATGTTGATGTTGAAGACAAATGAAGCCTGGGTTATCTGAACAGTTTATTAGAGTATCTCTCCATCATCAGAGGCATTGAACTCAATTATAAATGTTGCATGATTTTATTACACTTAACCATTTACAGGTTAATATTATCTGTTCTCAGCTCTTTAGACCCTATATATAGGCCTGAATTAAATACCGTAGAGAATAAAAACACAATAATTTTAAGATCCTGTAAATGGCCAGGTACCGAGGTGGACTCAGCCTTCACGACTCCCTTACTTATATTACTTAATAGTAATGCTTACACGTATACTTTTAAGGATTCTAGTGCCTTGCCGATGATTTGTGTCACATTTTACTGATCACCGATCCAGAAATGAGACGTCGTTATAACTGAGACTAGTCACTGCATTTTACATTTTAATAGTTAAACCGATCGTTCTGTAACTTTTGGTGTCTTATTAGTTTTACTATTTAACTATTATTTTCCAATGTTAAAGATAAGAAGAATGTTAGAAGAACTGTGGAAAGGGGAAAGTTGCGCGTTGAAAGATGAACTTAACCCTAGCCCCTACATTCTACAACTGCTAGCAAGTAGTCGCTAGTACTAGTAGTAGTGTTTAGTACATGGTATTCTAGACCGAAACTATGCCGTTTACCACCTGATATCGTACTACCGGCTCATATTAAAGGTCTAGAGAAAGGTGAACAGATTTCAGACGAACAATCTAGACAATCTTAGGAGTTAGGACGATACACTATGTCATATCCATTTTAAGACTTTTTAGACATTAGACTATGTCACACCTTCACTAGCAAAGATGTAATTACAACAAAACGTTGTTATAATTAGAACTAAAAAAACTCCTTAACACCACGTTTTAAGTGTTGACATTGGCCTGTATAAGATATCGTCATTTGGGCTGACGAAATTGGCTAGAATTGCCAAGGAAAGGGCGTGGTATCTCGGCACTTAGAACTCCAAGCGCATTACAAATTCTTAAGATTTATTACGGCTGTAAGAAGTAGTAGTCGGCACTCGGCAAATGTTTGAGTTTCTGAATGTTATTCTAGAACTTTCAGTTGTAAAATAGGCAATATGATTTCACGGTCCGAGGTAATGATTTGGGAATGTTCAGATAACATTAAGCTTTGAATTACTCACGGGAGAGTAGAAAATACCGATTATTCCTACGGTTTTGGCCATGAAAACTAGAACTGTACTGGGCCGTGGTAGTCAGTACAAGTATAAGTTTTCATGAAACATGGTATTGTGACTCTTAAAAACAAGTTCTGGTACGGTTTCTTGACACTTCGTGAGGTGTAGACAGCAGAGGTTTAAATATTGAACTAAATAGGAACACTTCCAAACTTCAAACAAAAAACCTATGTCCACAAAAATTAAATTTCGCATTTTTCCTTCGCAAATTAGAGCTAACGGTGAATTTTCCTTAAAATTCAGTGATCTGGATAGCTCTTTTAAAACTAGCAAATGTTAGCTGTATAGATGCGGGTACTGGTGGGAAGGTGAAAGAAAAGTTTTTAATTTTATGGCAGTATCAAGGTCTATCAAGGTCTATGTTAATTTTTAGCCTACAATAACTTAATCACAGAACACTTCTTCTTGCATCAAAATATGAATATTTGTTGTTTTAAGATAAGAACATTAATTTTTTTTAAATATTTTTTATTTAAGATAACATAAGTACTCACTGGGATCCTGGTTGAGGTCGAGCAATGACACAACTGTGATATAAAGGTGGAGGTTGTTATCTCTCTTCCACGGTCTATCAATGTTACACTTGAATAAGTACAGCACTCGCCCTGGGAGTATGTGGTGTGAGCTTCAATCTGTGTCGCTGTGAGTGTAATCGCTTTTCAAGTTAAATCTCAAAATTACAAACGATGATCATTATCATGATTATGCCAAATTGTTTAATTTAGACTTTGGATTTAGACTTTATGCAAATTTAAGCTATAATATCGAGATATTGCCGGAGCCGATAACAATTGTTGCAATTTTTAGAATTTGCATTTCATGAAGATATGCAAATTGATACAATTGCTGACGCCATAAAGATGGATTATTATAGAAGGTGGTGAACTATGAAGCCGCATGGTCTTTGAGTCTCATCTTGGTGGCCTTAATTACTCAAGTCAGATGTATCTTATTTAAAAAGAGCGATAGCATCCACATGTTTCCATACTATGAAGTTAATATCTGACTTTTAGAATACCTATTTAAATATATCATTAGTAACAGTTTGATCGCAATACGCTTTATTCGATGGTATTTACGAGATATTATGGATCTTAAAATAGCTGAACGAGATAAGCCTGTTAAAGTAGCTTACTAAGGATGTATAAAATATATATATATATATATATATATTCGTTATTGCTGTAACCTGTATTTATGATATGTTTGAAAGTTATAAATTTAAATTAAAGGGGGATTTGTAGGCGAGTGATATAATTGCAGATCGAGCAGAATCAATTAATTGTCAAAGTAGTATGTAAATAGGTATCAATTGTGGGGACAGTATTAATTGATGATGGCAGATAGCTCCTCTCACCTCTGATAATGAATATTTATCATGATAATAATAGATAACTATAATTAATAAATATGTATAACCCCAGGTCACGAACAACACCCTGGAAGCAAATCACCCTCTGAGTACTAACCGTGATCTCCAATGAAAGTGGAGGGTAGGTTCATGGGGAGAGTTATAGAGAAGGGAAAGTTGTGACCTCCAGCCGGAAGCTTGCTCTTCTCTTTGCCGTCCCCGATGAGATAGAGTTTTATGTTAAGGTAGGTCTCGTTGTTACGATAGTGAACTGTGCGGCGGCTCTTCCCTGATCCATGATGTTCCGTCCAAGCAACCTGTAAAAGGTAACGTGAGTTACCTTCTTATGCTGTAAGGGTGTGGGGTGGGGTGGGGTGGAGTAGCGTGAGAAGAGCTGAGTAATCCACAGTGAGAACGAGGTAATCATAATGAATAATTGATTCAGACTAGACTAGGGACCATATTAATCTTCACATAGTAGCAACAAATAAGCAAGCCAATCACTCGCTTCACTGGATCACTATCTCACTATAATCACAGGCCGTGCACTGCCTGAAGAAACATCTAGGATATAAACCCAACAGTAACCTAAATTTATGTAATAACACTTACATTTGCGTCACCATGCAGTGCCAAGGTAATGGCACGGAAGTCAAGCTCAGCTGCTAATTCAAGATACACCTGTCCTGCTACGGTCTGTCCGGCATAGTATACTGGCTGAGGGTTGTGAAGCCGGATCTCAAACGTTGTTATCTTCATCACCTATTGATGTTGTACTTTTAATGAACAAGAATATAAACATGTAATTTGCTTTATAATGTAGGGATAAGAACTCACACTTAAGAAGAAGCATTACTAGCAATTGTGTCCTTTACCCTCTTACACAATTTGAACATTTTCGTGGCTAATTAACTATTAAACAATTCAGTAAGTCATCTTTTCATGTACGCGTACGCTGTACACTAGTTAGTAAATGTTTTTGATCAGCCGTGCGCTGAACCAGTGTTGCAAAGTAAAAATTGTGTATTTTTTGTACATTTTTTAGTGTAAATTAATTTATCACGTGTACACATATCACAAATTATTTTATTATAATAAAACCACTTCTGTGAAATGGTTATTTTGACTTTAAATATTTGAACTAAATATGAATTGATTATGGGTGTAAAATAAAATTTTGATTTACTAAAATTTTGTTTTACTTACTTCCCAGATTATATTAACAGGTTGTCGGGAGGGGGTGATTGACATTTGCTGTTGAATTTTAAGTTTCCTTAAATATATTGTGGAGAAAAGGGTAAAAGGACTACTTATTTCGAATTATCGAACTTGCTTTGCTATTCTTGCGATTGTGACGTAAATGACAAGAACAGAACAAAAGGCTGTCACAGTTTTCCCTAGAAAGAAAACCCGAAATCTTTCAAATAAATGGCGAATGGTGATGATAACCAGAACTAAACCCATAGTTTAAAAATATTTTAACATGATATAAAAGCAAGTACAAAAGAAAACCGCGACAAGTCAAACTAGGCAAAATCGCGGTGAATTTGGACGTGCTGCAATTTCCTTTTGACCTTGTATAAAAGTACCAAAATTACATCTGATATTGATAATAACCATTAAGGGGGCCGGGGGGTCTTCATCAAAATTCTCTCGAAATTGATTTTATAGTTGTTTCTGATAGAGGGGATCGATATTTATCAGCTGCTTTTGGTCCCATGGAAAAATATTGTTCATAGCCGAAATTATCGCTGGTCAAAGGTCTGCGCTCATGTGTGTGTCAAAAAATCTATTGATTTTGAAAATCTTGGACCTGGAAAAATCGTCAAAAAATGAGGTCCAAGATTTTCAAAATCGAATTAAAAATTTTCTGAGGCCTATCTCAAATTCGGCTCGACAATTCTCTTCTAAATGATCCCTAGAACATATCCTGAAAGTTTGAGGGTGATTGCTCAAAAATTGTAGAAAAAAATATATTTTTAGACTCAATTTTCAGGAAGCGCGATTGAAAATTGCTCACGCAATACAATTATACATGAGCGCTGACCTTTGACCAGCGATAATTTCGGCAAGAAACAATATTTTTTCACGGGACCAAAAGCAGCTGATAGATATTACTCCCTTCTATTAGAAACAACCATAAAATCAATTTTGAGAGAATTTTGATGAAGACCCCCCCCCCCCCCCCCCCCGGCCCCCTTAAGTACAAATAGTAAAAAAGGGGTGGTCAAATAATTACAAATCATTAACAAATCGTAGCATGTACACTTTTGAAAGGTTAGGAACTGTTATCATATTTACAATTTTTAATCTTGAGTTAGTTGTGAGGGGCCGAATAGGTTGATATTTTAATCTCTGATAAGTAATCAATGATAGTCTTTTGAGCTTGAAATAGAAGTGACTACCAATATCTCTGCTGAAGATCCCACAAACTACAAAGTTGTGGGTGAGTGGGTGCAAGGACATAAAAATAATACAGAAAAGTAAACCTTCATGGCAATGTACAACAAAAAGGTATAACATCCATGGCTGCAAAGAAACAGGAGGGTTGAATAGGAATGAAAGGAAAAGATTCAACCAGGTATTCAAGTTAGTTTATCATAAACTGTTAATACCTACAAGAAGAGTGGGATTGTTATACAAAATGAAACACAGAATATAATAATAAAATAAGCTGAAATGGTTTGAGTAAAATTGTATAACACACATTTAGTCTCTCTCGTGCCAACTCTCTTTAATCTCCATAATCCCTGTTCCCACTTCCCACTGTAGACACAATCACATGCGGCAATCTTCACTGTATCCAGACAGTTTCCATGATTTATTGAACTATACTTTTATACTTTCTTGGTGCCAAAAATAGGTGCCAAAAAGGGCTGCTAGGGCCACTGCACATGGAGGCGCTAGTGTGAAACGTTACACCACCAATCATAGATTTTTTATTTTGTAATAGCAGTAACTGTGATCTTGTCACTTGACCCAACAACTTCTGTGTGAATGCATGGTTATTGCCAACTGATATCATATCCCCCGAACTCTACAGTAAATCGAGGTTTTATGACATTTATTACATTAAAAATGAGGGTAAAACGGTTAAGTAAAACAAAATTCCATGTAATACAGTTCATTGTAAGTTGTTCTTCGTTCATTACCTTGTTTCATTGAATAGACCACTTACAAGAACCTCGCATAATCACCCTCAATTTATTTCATAATGTGAAAGTATGGAAAAACAATAAGTTTAGGCATATTCAAAATTTGTTTAGAATATTCCCTCATTCGGAAAAGATCATTTTTATCTTTTTAAAGATACCGATCTTTGTAATACCGATTTCTTAGTCATTTTTTAAGGTATTGAGATATTATTTTTACTGAATCTTTATAGTAAAACAAATTTTAGTAAAACAAATTTAAATTTTGGTATTTATTAATAACAATCAAAACATATCATATCATAAAAATAAAGCCGCTCGTTGGTTGACTGCCTCAGTATGGTGAATAATTTAAGCTTGAAGGTGCCCTGCGCATTTACAGAACATTATGCGGCGATCACATGATCACGAGGACCTGTGAGCGCCAAATTTAATTTAAACTTTCTAGAAATCGTACATCACTACGAGTTACTCATGCTTTTGAATTATAGGAGTGCGGATTGTCAGGTATTTCATTCATTCATACTTAATCGGTTTAAAGCTGTATATTTAGAGCTCACTATTGTTTGAACTATGAAAGCAGAACGTAAATAATGGACAATATACCGACGACAATACCAAGGACCCGAGTGCCGCATTGACTTTTCCGGATCCGTTTTTACCGAAGGCTTATCCACCAGTTACTCATGCTGCATGTATAGTCTGATAATATTTTGTTTTATCTCTAGCAAGCATTCTGTAAGTTGGAGTGTCGTATTTATTATAGAAGAGCCAGCCAACCTCCGCATTACAATCTTTTGTATGCCAGGTTCGTTTATAAAATCTAATCACATAATAAGATTGATCCAATAGTCTAAGATGAACGGTATATCTTAGCTCATCGTTATTAAAATCCTAATGGATCGTTATTAACGCTTACAATTACCTCTCCAAAGGATTATCTTATTTAACAAAAAACAACCAAGTTACGACCCGAATAGTAATACTATAGTGTATATCGAACGAAGCGGAATTAAAATGTTTGGCACCAACAACTTTGTACATGCTACCGATCAAACATTTTTTGAGATATCGCTCCACAAATTCGTGTGGGTGTAATTGATATTTTAATCACACACAAGTTTTTGGAACCAGATTTCTCTCAATTTTGAGTTTTCAGGTAAAAATCTAGATTTCAAAGATCTTAATAAAATACGTGTAAAAACTAAATAAACTTTGACATACGTTGCATGCCACTTATTTCACGCGCGGAAAAATATCTCTGCACTCTGATGTTTGTGATACGCAACATGTATCAAGATAAATTACTGTTCATTTTTTATTGCCATGCTTATTTTTTAGTAAAAACCACAATAGCGTAAGTAACTTTTGTTGAGGAGCAGCTCGAAATCAACGGGTGATAATTGTAAAATATTAATTCCAAATATTTTGCTCCATCCAGAGCCCTTTCGCTTGCAGTACGCGTAGACTCATGGCTAGGTGAACCAAATATTATATATTTGATATCTAAGACCGTCGACGAGTTTAACTCGGCGCGCATGCCATGTCTTGTTAAGTTATTGACAGATGTTACTCTTCTAAATTTCTTCGAAGTAGTGCGCGCCGCTTTTTTCTCGATGGCAAGTGTTACGAAGTAGCGCGCACCGAGCCAGATCATTAAAAATGGTTAAGTTAAATTATAAAACTACAGCCTGAAATACAAAGTAATATGCTATAAAAAGTGTATTTTACATAGTATATCTAATTTTCATGATTTTATTATTGGATGTTCAAGTTTAATTATGTTTATTATGATATAAGCGTTTCTACGATACAAGGGGAGCCGTGCACACGTGCGCGCGCAGCGGGTCCGGTCAGACAACGTGTACGAATGACAACTAATCCCAATGATGAATCCGCGGCATTCTTTTCTTGTAGGTTTACAAATTTGATAGGATTATACGAATTGATAATTTTGTCTACAATTTCTGGTATACCAGAATTGTATAATGGTAAAGTTGATAGTTAATATGGCAGTGCCACTGATGCCGAATTAAACCAAATTCTGTGACACAATATTTGACTTTTCTTTGCACAACGCACTTCATCCCAGAACTGAAAGAATTTAGCTAGTTATAAGAAGCTTGCTTAAGTATTTACGTCTCCAAGCTTACTAATAATGTAGGCACATCCGTGTGTAAACCTAGACTGAAGTACATTCAATCAGATAATACATTCAATTAAATCATGCGATGCAATTGGTAGAGCACGGCAGTACACTGGTAAAGGAAATGGTCTATTGCTACCAAAATTAGTCGTAATTTTTATGTTTTCATCAATGTCCTAAAACAAATATCAAGTTTTGCCCGGAATAATATAAGTGTAGTACCAATCATTATGTCAAAAATCGTACGATTCACATGATGGAATCAGTTTGAAAGGGATGAACCCAGCAATATCTTCCTTAACTGCTTTTCCCAGACAGCTGAAACGGCTATCAAGAAAACAACAAATTTTCAAGAAAACAACAAATTTTTATTTAAATCAATTATAGCAACAATTTTGTTTCTAAGAGGAATCAGAGGAAGATCAACGGCCCAGCATCTTGAACTGCATGACATCTCCTTCAACCTCATCCCCCAGAAGACGAGCTTTGAGGTCTCCTAGATTTGTTTATGTAAATTTTGATATTTTACTGTACTATTTTATGTTGTATATAATTTTACGGACGAAATGATCCCAGGGGGGACTCCCAACCCACCGCTTCGGCGGGTAGTTGACGCACCTTTCACAAGCAAGAGCCACTTTGGTCTACTTGCTGTGAGGTGTCTCAGCTACATGGGTTGGGGGTCCCCCCTTTTTTCTTTTTTTTTTTTTTTTACAATTTTGTTTCACTAAATTTGTTTCACTAATCAGTGCGTGTTGAATGCCACCATCCTACCTAAAAATTCAGCTAAATATTTGTCAAAATTATTTCTAAATATTGATGGAAATGCATCAAACTTTGACAACTTTGCAGTTGAATTGTCTTGTATCGACCACAAATTCTCTGTTATCGGCCTTGCAGAAACAAACACTAATCCCGAAAATGGAACTCTGTATCAGCTTAACGGATACTCCTCCTGTTACCAATCACGCTACTTTTGCCAAGAGAAAAACCAGTTCAAGGGTAAAGGGTCAGGAGTGTGTCTTTACCTACACGATTCCCTTAACTTTAACAAAATCACTGACTTATCTCTCTGTAATGAACACATAGAATCACTGTTTGTATCTATCACTAGCTTGCAAGATCCAACTGTCGTAGGGGTTATATACCGTCCCCCAAACGCATCACTTGAGATGTTCAACAAAGCGTATGAATGTATTCTCTCAAAACTGAATGGCAAAAAAGTATATATTCTTGGTGATTTCAATGTTAACATTTTGAACGACCCATCTCCATCAGAGGACAAATTCCAAGAAATAATATTCAACAACGGCTTCATACCAACCATATCAGTACCAACTCACCAAATGCCTGGCTGTTCCAGGACCTGTATTGACAATATCCATACCAATGTCGTAGATCAATCCCTTATTTCTGGTGTGATATCTGACAAGATCTCCCACCATCACCCTATATTCACTCTTATTGAACTTTCCCCTGACTCTGTGCCAACACCTGATTCATCAGACAAAATTACTATACACTACGACTATAGTAATGCTAACTTAGAGAAGCTCTGTCTTGAAATAGAAAACGATATAGATAGATTCCACCACAGCTGTAACACATTTGACTCTTTCGTGCAGTTATTTCAAGAAAAGATAGATTTGTCTTGCAAACTTCTAACTCCTAGAACCACTAAACGTAACAGCATAACCAACCCTTGGATCACCCAGGGCCTCATTAACTCCATCGACAAGAAAGCTAGGTTGTATTTCGAATGGAAGAAGACTTGTACATTAAAACTACCTGATGGGGATCCAAACAAGCACATCTACTACAAGGAATTCGACAAGTTTCTCAAGAGCTCAATAAAGATGGCAAAGGCTATGTGCTATACTCAAAAATTCGAGAAGTACAGCATGAACTCAAAAAAGACTTGGGAAATTATAAATGAACTCCGTGGCAAAAATTTGTCTAGATGTAAGGACGATTTTGTTATAGATGGCCAGAGAGTTACTTGCAGACGAATAATTGCTAACAAATTCTGTGAATATTTTACATCTCTTGCAAGTAATCTCAATAAAAATGTACTGTCAAACAATAGTATTTCTCTGGAACCAGTAGAATCATTTGCTCAGTTTATGTCTAATTCGGTATCTGACTCCATATACCTGGAAGAAACTAATGAAGAAGAAATTATAGAGGTGATCAGAGATTTTCAAAATGGTAATACTTTCAACACTACTATATAACAAATAATTTGAGTTCAGGGATGGCAAGTAACAATGTACCCGAGAGGGTGTCGATACGAAAAAAACGTGGAGTCAAGACGAGTCCCCCTAAGGATTCATCTTCTGATAATGTCCCAGTGCCAGAGGAAAAATACTGCCAATGTGATGTTTACATGTCAGAAGAACTATCAGTTGAATGTGAAGCTTGCCAATTATTTTGGCACCTGAGTTGTGTTGGTTTATCTGGCCTTAAAAACGAGATGTTACTGAATCTAACAAACTGGAAGTGCCCATACTGTTTTGTGGCGCCTCATACCTCAGCTGACACTAAGGAAAACGGGGCTGTCAGGGCTATTATTAAAGAGGAACTCCAACATTTGACCCCAGCCCTGACTAACTCGATTAAGGAAGCTATTAAAGGAAGCGCAGAGAAAACAGTTGATAAAGCTGTTCGTCTCTATTCTGAGGTAACAGCACAAACCCAGAAGAAGGTTCTCGATGACATGAGTCGTGAACAAGCTTCTGAAACTGTTATTTCGGAAGTGCAAATGAAGATGCACACTGATACATTTGAGCGAAACAAACGAAAACTCAATCTGTGTGTGCTCAAGGTTCCAGAGAGCAAAAAGACTACCTCTAAGCAACGCCAGGAGGATGACTCCAAGTTCTGCAGGGAGACCCTAAAGATTAAGAAGGACGACATGATAAGTTGCCATCGCTCTGGCAAGCTTGATGCTGACAAGCCAGATCACCGTCGCCCGCTCATCATCCAGACACGAGATGAAGAGTCAGTAAATTTCTACGCTGACCATGGTAAGGGCTGGAAAGAGTCAACTTATTGGATCAACTTGGACCTCTGCAAGGCAGACAGAGATATTCGTTTTTTAGCCAGAAAGGAGAGGAAGAAGAGGCAGGAGGAAGCGAAGAAAAGAGAGACAGAGAAGACGAAGGAGGAAGCAAAGAAAAGAGAGCCAGAGAAGACAGAGGACAAAGCGGAGGCCGCAGTGCCCAGCCGTTAAATATTTTTTATACCAATGCTAACGGCCTATTTAATAAAATTGATGAACTAAAATGTATTTTATCAATGTATAAATCTATTGAGGTAATTTGTGTAACCGAAACTCATTTTAGTAGTGATATATTAGATGCCGAAATTTATATTGAAGGATTTAGTATGTTTAGAAAAGATAGAGATTTTAGAATTGACAATTCCACTGGCAGTATAAGTGGTGGAGGAGGCTCTATAATTTATGTTAATAACTGTTGTAATGCTTCACTAGTGAACTCTTTTTTAAAGGCACCGGATTCTTTAGCTGTTAATATCAACACATCAGGTGGACTGATTAGTATTTGTTGTATTTACAGATCCACTTCATTGAATTTAGAACAGAATAATGCGTTAATATCTTGTATCAAGAGCATCTGTAGTGAAAGGAATGATTTTGAAACACTCCTTTTAGGAGATTTTAATTTACCAAATGTTTTATGGGAAACTGGTAGCATAAATAGTAATATTGCTAGCAAGAACCAGTTTTTAGTTACTCAACAGAAATTCATGGATGTTTTCAATGACAGTGGTTTAACTTGGTATTTCACCAACGAGACAACTAGAAGACGGCTTGTGAAGGATACTCTCCAGGAGAGTCTTCTTGATCAGGTCCTGTATACAAATGATGCTCTTGTCAACGGTTGTAAGATCGTTTCTCCGCTTGGTAAGAGTGATCATGTTGGGATACTTGTCGAACTAGTTGTTTCGCCGGATACTAGCAAATGTTTAAAAGAGAAGATTATCAAACCTATATGGGGTAAGATTTCCTCTGAAGAGTTATTAAATTTTAGTTTGAAAAATATCGACTGGGATTATAGTTCTACCAATGATGTTCAAGATATGTGGGCTGAATTACATGGTAAACTGGAGACTGTTGCTGCAGCTGTTCCGACTGCTTCGGTTTATCTCGACAACAGACCTGTCAAGTTGCCATGGAGTACATCTGCACTTAAACGGATGAGAAAGAATAAAGATAAAGCATGGGCTGAGTTTGATATTAATCCATCTGATGTTAATTTTAGTTATGCAAGTAGCAAACAACATACTTATGAAGTAGCAGAAATTAAAGCTAAAGTTAACTATGAAAAGAAAATTACATCTAATCTTAAGCAGAATTGTAAGTCTTTTTACTCTTATTTACGAAATAAACGTCAAATTAAATCAAGTGTGGTTTCTTTAGATAGAGGAGATGGTACACGCACAGATAGTTCAACTGAGTCAGCTGAGGTACTCGCAAGTGCCTTTAGCTCTGTTTTTGTGCGTGAACCACCTGGCCCTCTCCCTAAAACTGAGAATTTAAGACCTGACAATGAGAGTATTGATGATATTGATGATATGGAAGTCAGCAGTTCTGATATAAAAAAGCAACTTTTAAAGCTTAACATTTTTAAGAGTTCTGGTCCGGATGGTGTTCATCCGAAGTTGTTGAAATCGCTAGCTTATGACAACAATTTTGTTGAAGCATTAACTAAATTATTTCAAAAGTGTTCAGATACAGGATCTTTACCTGCAGTGTGGAAATCTGCATCTGTTGTAGCATTGTTTAAAAAGGGTATTAAATCGGACCCCTTAAATTATAGACCAGTTTCATTAACGTGTATTTTGTGCAAAGTGTATGAAAAGTTGGTGAGAGCACATGTATTAAATTTTCTAGAACATCGAATTTCGAAGCATCAGCATGGATTTGTTAAGGGTAAATCGTGTTTATCTAATCTTTTAGAGACATTCGATGACATTCTTGACATTTTAGATGAAGGTGCCCCGGTTGATCTTCTATACTTTGATTTTAGTAAGGCATTCGACACAGTCCCCCACTTTAGACTTCTGTCTAAATTGGAAGGCTTTGGTGTCAAAGGAAAGGTTTTAGATGTTATTAAAGATTTTCTTACAGACAGGACTATGAGGGTTTCTGTAGAAGGACAATGGTCCGAGGTTAAACATGTTTTATCTGGTGTTCCTCAGGGGTCAGTTCTAGGCCCTCTCCTATTCATTCTGTATATTAATGATTTGCCTGACCTTGTAAAAAATAAGATAAAGTTATTTGCTGATGATCTTAAATTAATTGGTAATGCAGCTAACCACGGTAGTGTTGCTGAAGATATCGAAGAATTAGAAGTTTGGGAAAGTATTTGGCTTTTACAATTTAATCCTGCCAAGTGCAAAGTAGTGCACATTAATTTTAACAACAATCCTAATTTAAATTATAAGGTAAATGGTATAGAACTTGAAGTATCTGCACAGGAAAAAGATTTGGGGGTTATTACCCATAGCTCCCTGCTTTGGAACGAACAGATCAAAGCATGTATCGCTAAGGCAAATCGTATGATTTGTTGGATTGTAAGGAATTTAGTTATTAGAGAAAAGGTTGTTATGATTGCTATATATAAAGCTTTAATAAGACCTCATCTTGAGTATTGTGTCCAATTGTGGAATCCACCTGCGGCTCATGGAAGTTGGGGGACTGTTTTGGAGCTGGAGAGCGTCCAGAGGCGGTTTACCCGTCTGATTGATGAGGTGGGTACTCTTCCTTACAGCCGTAGACTGGAAATCCTCAATTTGACAACGCTGGCAGAGCGGCGAATACGTGGGGACCTTATTGAAGCTTTTAAGGTTATTAATGCTATGACTGATTATGGTTCAGACTTGTTCAGACCAAGCAGATCAGGTCTTAATCTGGTTTCATCCAATAGATGTAGTAAAAGTGTGACAAAGGTCAAGAATATCCAGAAGTCTTTTCTCCCGGAGCGAGTTATTCCATATTGGAACAAACTCCCTCCGGACGTCAAGAACTCTGTGACAGTTTTAGGTTTTAAAATTAAATTAGAAGGATATAAGATAGATATGATTTCTAAAAGTATTACAAATGATTGCTTTTTTTGGAATGTTTCTAATGAAGTTTTAGTAAGAATTGAGGGAGCCAGTTATGTCAGTAATAAAGAGAAACATAACAATTATCTTTGGTTCCATCCTTATGTGGCAAAGAAGCGTTTTATAAATCTTTATTCCACTGGGAAGTTTTTAAAATAGGATAATGTTTTTGATGAAATTGTTTTTAAATATTGTATTTGATAATTAATTAATGTTGGTGGGGAAATATTTATTATATATTTTTTCACACAGTGCGATGATAGTTTGTAGACATGTGTGATGATGTGATGTCATAAATTTTACTTTACTTTACTTTACTTTACTTTACTTTACTTTACTTTACTTTACTTTACTTTACTTTAAGGCGAGTGACATACCTATAGTTGTTGTTAAAAAACCGGCCAAGCTCATTGCTGGTACCTTGGCTAGGCTTTACAACACATGTATACAAAGTGGTACATTCCCAAGTATTTTTAAAACTGGTAAAGTTATTCCTATTTACAAGAAAGACAATAAGGAATGCATTGAAAATTATCGGCCTGTATCAATATTACCTTTATTTGGAAAAATCTTCGAGAAGGTCATTTATAAACGCCTCTATAATTTCTTCACATCTAAAGGTGTACTAACAGACTCACAGTTTGGATTTAGAAAAGGCCATTCTACCACCCATGCTCTACACAAATCTATAGACTCCGTTACTAAGTCTCTGGCAAGCAATAAACATGTACTAGGGATATTCATTGACTTGAGCAAAGCCTTCGACACCCTTGATCACGATATTCTTTTATGCAAATTAAATTCCTACGGTATTAGGGGCACAGCACTTACCTTACTAAAAAGCTATTTGACTAACAGAAAGCAGTATGTTATGTATAACGATGTACCATCAGAAACAATGGACGTGAAATTTGGAGTACCACAAGGGTCAATTCTAGGGCCGTTACTCTTCCTATTGTATATGAACGATATAGTAAACTGTTTTTCAGACAGTGAGGTGAAATTTGTACTTTATGCTGATGACACTAATATCTTCATATCAGGACCATCTAGAGAAGCAACATACAAAAAAGCCAACTTAGTACTTAAACATGTCTCGATTTACATGAAATGTAATCTACTTCATATCAACATGTCCAAATGCTGCTACATACATTTTAAACCTGCCTCTGAATATGATGACACCTGTGCACGGACCAGACCATTTGCTATCCTGCTAGATGAATCTAGATCAATATTCATCAATGGTAAGGTTATTACTAAAGTCAAGGATACCAAATTCTTAGGTGTTGTTATAGATAGTAAGCTAAACTGGATTGCCCACATGCACTACATCCGTAAAAAACTGCGATCTATGACTGGTGCAATCTGCAGAATTCGGCACTCGATACCTTCTGAACTATATTTGAAAATATATAATGCTCTTTTTGAATCACATCTCAGTTATGGTATAAGTGTTTGGGGTGTTGTCCTCAAAGAACGGTCCAATGATAGTCTTTTCATCACACAGAAGCACTGTATAAGGATCCTTTTTGGCGACCTTGACTCATATTTAGATAAACAATCAACATGTGCACGTACTAGACCATACGGTATGCAAAAACTAGACCATAAACACTTTGAAAAGGAGCATACAAAACCCATTTTTAATAGATTAAAAATTCTTACAGCTCAAAACTTGTACAAATATCACTGTATTTTAGAATTCTCTAAGATTATCAAGTACCACTGCCCATACTCCCTTTATGAGGCTATCAACATTTCAAACCGTGCAACGAGTCTAATGGTTATTCTCCTAAATAAATCAAATACCTTTTTGTTTAATGCAGCCAAGCTTTGGAACGCTGCTCATAAAAAAATTTTAACTTCAAGCAATTGCTTAGAAACGTCCATTAGCTTGATAAAACTGAGAACCAAAGCACTATTAATACAAGCACAGGCAGCTGACTTAAAAGATACTTGGACTCCAAACAATTTTAAATTGCAGTAATCAAATCTAATTGCAGCGGCACACACTTACTATTACTATCATGATTGTACTATAGACAGAAAATCTTTCAAATCGATTTTGGGCGCTTTTTAAACATTTGTTGTAATGTTTTTAGATTATAAGTTAAATATCTAAATTTATAACATTTTTTATCGGAATGAATTAATTGATATTTAATAATTTATTGGTTAGGTTTATCTGGTATTGATATTGATTATATTGATATTGTTATTATTGAACGAAGCTAACTCTAGACATAGTTAATACTACTTCTTTTAAGAAAGGGACTTGGAGTATAAACGACCAAGTTTGCATAAATTTCTACCCAACCAAGAACTCAGGAGGCAAAGGTGGGTGCGTAAACTTTTGGTCTGCACTCTCCGATCCTGTATCACCCTGGATTCTTCTCGACGTATCTTTGTAAAAGTTATATACCTTTTAGTCAATCTCTTGCTACTCCAAGTCCCCTAAGATATCTGATCTAAAGTTCGTGCTAGTTATATATATATGAAATATATTTTTGTCTGCTTTAATTGATACTAAATAAAATTGTTGTTTTCTTGAAATTGTTGTTTTCTTGTGTACCGATACTTTGTCTTCACAAAAGGTATTTCATAAAGCTGGGGACATAAATAAAGGGACAGCTGGGGTAGCGCTCGTCATTGATCCTTCACTACATCCAGAGTTGGTCTATGACCTTAACGTAGACGAAGTTGATGCTGTTTGGTGCCAAATAAAAGTTGAAGGAAAGAGATATTTGGTGGGATCAGTTTATTGCAAACCTTGCAATAACTCTAATGATTCCATAAGAAAATTTGAAGGACTCCTTGCCCACATTGATAAAGCAAGAGAATATAAGGCTAAATATAAATTCAACTCTCTTCTCACATATGGAGACTTTAATGCAAGACATCATGACTGGGGAGATCATGTTACCACGCAGCGAGGAAAGAAGCTTCTAGACTACGTTGAAAAGGAAACCCTAACTCTCTGCTCGCCATACGACTGCACATTTGTCTGTACAAATGGAGGAAGTGTTATTGACTTAGTGTTAGCCGAAGGCCCCATCATCTCAAAGTTGGGAAATCAGTGGATGGATAAAGATGTTGAATTATTTTCAGGTGCCCCAAGAAGAGGTCACTATCCGGTGCTTCAAGAAATCTGCAGAGGGATTCCAAAATCAGACACTGTCCCCAGAGTGTGTATGGACTGGAAAAATGCAGACTGGAAAAGATGGTCAAATGCAATCGAGACTAACTGTCAACATCTTCGTTCGGCCCCAGAGTTATTAAACCAAGGGGATCAGCTATGGCAACAGTTATTACATAAAATACAGGAGGCTAACCGAATGTTCATCCCTCAGAAGACAGTATCCATTCATTCAAAACCATATTGGTGTCCTGCACTTACAGCTCTATCTAATGAAGCTCTAGAAGCGAAAGAAAGATTCAAGCAAAGGTCAACTCCCAGAAACAAGGCCACACTCACTGAAAGCATTGAATCATTCAAAAAAGCGCTGATTAAAGAAAAGAATGAATGGATTCGTGACAGAGTTGAAGCACTAAACACCAAAGACTGCACTCAATTCTGGAGAAAATATAAACGAGTTTTTGGGGCCAAAACTGACAACTTCATCTGCAACCTCAAAGACTGTGACTTGCTGGTCACATCTGAAAAAGATAAGGAAGAGCTGTTATTTAATACTTTCTTCACAGGAAAACACCTTCAAAACCAACCCAATGACCAAGAGCACGAAATGCATGTAAATAATGAGTTCAGTAAATTAAAGAATGTTAGCAGCAAATCTGCAAGTAGTTACAATGAAGATGATCCGCTGAACAACCATATTTCCATAGACGAGATAAAATCAGCTATAGAAAGGCAAGAAACAAATGACAAATCATGTGATGCAGACAATATTCACCCCACCATCCTCAAACACATGAAAACAAATTGTCTTCACGTCTTGCAGATCATATTTAACTGGTGTATGAGCACAGGAAAATGGCTGTGGAAATCTTCCGATGTAACATTCTTGAGGAAAGAAGGAAAATCCAGCTACATGTTACCTGGTGCTTATAGACCGATTTCCATATCATCCTACTTTAGTTAGTTTTAAACTAATTACAACACTACAAATCTATTACATTTATTGAGGACCCCCAGTGGGAACTAATGCCTCGGTAAATGTAACGACCATTACAGGTTGTATGTCAATGTAAATGGTTGTTGCACGATAAAGTTATCTTAAAGACATCCTAAGGACTATCAGACATCGGTTTTTAAAGCAGTTTACTCCCACCTATCACCTAAAGATTATCAGACATCACTTATCCTTATCCTCCGGAGTGCTACAAAGGTACTGTAATCATTAACTAAATTTCGAACAGTAGCATCTTTTTGTGATAAACTATGTCTAGAATACCAGTTGGCTCAAGACATTACAATCTGAGATATCGAGGGAATTCTGTTAAATTCCCCAGCAACGGCTCTTGTCCTACTGATAAATGTTCAAATTGTTTAACTCTATTAAGAGAGAATGATAGTCTTCGTCGGCAAATTTCTTTTCTCTATAAACAATTATCAGAAAGTGACAGTGCACTCAAAGTTCCCCTCAGCGATGGTTCACTTATCCCTGTGTTGCCCCAGGTACCTGATCACTGTGAACATTCTATCAATGTTCCCCTCAGTAATAGGTCATCCTCGCATCTTGTTTCTGAGTTAACCCAAGAGCTATCCAAATTAGCAGAAGACAGTGAACATTCAGCAGAAATTATCAATTTGGAAAATCCCAAACACTCTGTAAATGGTGACAATGATGTGACCAACTCTATCAATCCATACCAAGATTTGAGTCGAGGAGTTTTTCAGTTTGTTGACACTGCCAAGTTAGATATAGAAACCCACTATACTCATAAGTTTGAGAATAGGGCAGTTGCATATTACGGGGACTTTCCCTACGCTTACAATGGAGGCTTTCATAACACAAGGCCAGTAGCAGACAATCCATACCTAAAGTCTATTTTAGAACGCTTACGATCACAGTTCCCAAAGTTGAAATTCAATAGTGCTATGATTACCAAGTATAGAAATGGTCAGCAAGGAATTCCCTTTCACTCGGATGACGAGAGGTCAATTTCACCAGGCTCCATGATCTCCACCATCTCTTTAGGGGCTACTAGAGTCCTAAGCTTCAGATCCAAACTTAGAGCTCATATTGCTGACCTCACCCTCTCCCATGGTGACATAATGAATATGACCAGACAATCCCAGACCAGCTTTGAACACAGCCTCATCCAGGACAAGTCTGAAACCATGAGAATAAGCATTACTCTGCGCCTAATTGATGGCAGCGCAACCTTATCTACTCTGTCTGATGTTTCCAGTCAAGTTAAGAACACTGAACCCTCGGTCCCTAAGACTAGATCAATAGAACATTCTGGTAAATCTTTGTGTGTCTACATTAGCTCTAGTATGTTCTCCAAATTAGAGGGAGAAAAGCTATCGTCCAAACATCATGAGGCACATGTATTCAGCTACCCTGGTGCCACAGCCAATGCAATCAATGAACGGTTTCAATCAGATGTAAGAAAAGACACTCTTAATACCAATAATGTGAAAAGCATTGTACTTATGTGTGGTACAAATGACGTGGACTCTATCCTGAACAGCCCTCGCAACATGAGGACTAAACTTCTGTGCCCTGATAGTTTTTCTGGTGATGCTAGAGCTCTTGACTTTACAAACAATTGTATTGAAAAACTTGTACTTTTCCTTCACAAGTGGGCACCTGGAGCTGATATTAAAATTGTTAACTTATTACCTCGGGAGAGTTTCTCCAGAAACAAGGTTATAACTGATATCAATGAGTGTATATCAAATCTGCAAAGAAAATACACCTATGTAAAACTGCTCTCAACCGAGACAAATCGTTTCTTGTTTAGTGATAAGAAAGGCTTTAGAAAATCGTCATTTTTTAGTAGTTATGGAGAGGATAATGTCCATCTCAATGATTATGGCATAGTTAAATTAGCAAGGCACTTGAAGTATCATGCACACCATTAGAATACTGCTGACTACTGACATAACACTCCTACCATCAGTTTTATTTTTACAGTACGACATCCAGACAAATACAACCTGCTTTTATTCTGTTTTTTAGTTTAAACACAACTTTACAACTTTTATTCATTCCATTGTGAATTAATAAGATTCACAAGATGACAAATTTTAATAATGCAGCTGATAGGTTTCACAACCTCTGCATTGGTCATTGTAACATTCAAGGAGGGCTTCTCAATTTAGCTAAAAGTAATGAACTTTCCCAACTTATTAGAGATCATAAATTAGACATACTTTCCCTAAATGAGATGAATCTAAATGATACTATTGACACAGACACCATAAATATTCCTTCCTCCTTCAACCTTATGCGATGCGACAGGCCAAACAGTTCTAGGGGTGGTTGTGGCTTAATGATAAACAAAAAACTAGCTTACACAGAATTAGTTATGGATAGTAAGCTTGATAACATTGAAGCATTATGGGTGAAGCTTAAGAATAGCAAGATCAATGTTTGCTGCTTCTATCGCTCTGGAAATTATTGCAGTGTTGATAACTTTATTGAATACATTCATTTTTGCATGAAAAAATTGAATGGGAAAAAGGTTATCTGGATTGGGGATATAAACATTGACCAGAATAATATCTCATCCACCCAGTACAAAAAATTAGATATGACCTTGAGATGTTACAATTTAGTTCAAACCATTCAAGGGATAACTAGAGTTGCTAAACGTGGAGACAATTTTACCCAGACTACTATTGATGTAATATTCACTAACTGTTATGCAGATTTTGTCCAATCTTCTGTTCTTGATGAACGTATAGGAGATCATCAAGCTATTATGTGTGAGATAGATTGTAAAGTACCTATAGCTCCTAAATTTGAGAAGGTTGAAATTAGAAATCATTGTAAACGTAATGTTAAACAATTCTTAGACTATCTAGATACCTGTTCTGATTACAGTCCACTATTGGAAAGTACAGATGTTGAAGCTATCACTGCTGGCCTTTGTCATCATATTGAACAGGCATATGCAACCTTCTTCCCTTGCAAGACCATAGAAAGGCATGAAAAGTTCATACATAAACCTTCTACTGAACTTTTAAATGCCATTAATCATACACATTTTCTTCTAAAGAAATTCCGTAAAAAGAAGGATAAGAGAGACAATGGAAATTGCAATGAATGTGGTACATGTAGCAAATGTATAAAGTGTAATGAGGCCTGGGATTGCTACAAGATTCAGAGAAATATTAGAAATAAATTAGCTAAAACCTGCAAAAAGGCTAATGTAATCGATGATCTACAAGTTAAAAGTGCCAAGAATGATCTTAAAGGGATATGGAAAACTATCAAACTGGCATCAAATATGACCCCTGGTACAACTAATTGTCAAACTATCAATGAGAATGATCCTGAGCTATTTAACTTTCATTTCGCAAATGTTGGATCAAGATTACAAAATCAGGCCCCCAATATTGAAAGAGTTAGTTTTACTGATTTTTTACCTCCTAGAACTTCTAATATCTCATTTGATAGATTCCAAGAAATAAATGAAACTGATATCCTAATGTATGTCGAAACGCTCAAGAATGACAAGGCCTCATATGACAATGTGCCTCTATTTTTACTTAAGCAAGCTGTACCACACATAGTTGAGCCACTGACCCACATTGTCAATCTGAGCCTTAATACAGGTGTTGTACCAACCCTTTGTAAAAAAGCTAGAGTAACTCCCATCCATAAGGCAGGAATGAAAGATGATCCTAATAATTACAGGCCAATATCCATCCTTCCACTTATAGGAAAACTTATAGAATACTTTGTCGGCAAGCAACTCACTGATTACATGGAAGAGAACAAACTTTTCATCCGGCATCAATATGGCTTTCGGAAAAATCACTCCACAACTTATCTGATGTACGATCTGATGGACGAAATATATATGAGTAAATCTAAGTCTTATAAACCAGGAATCATCTTTCTTGATCTTAAGAAGGCCTTTGACACAGTGAATCATGAAATATTGCTTCAAAAATTGGCATATTATGGAATTGGTGGCATTGCTTTAACCTGGTTTAAGAACTTCTTATCTTGTAGATATCAATGCACTAGGATCAATGGCAATCTAAGCTCATTTTTAGAAGTTCTGAGTGGTGTACCACAAGGAAGCATCATTGGGCCTATATTATTTAGTATCTTCATAAATGACATCATTTATGCCTGTAACCTATCTAAGCCCTTTCTATTTGCAGATGATGGTGCACTATTCTTTGATCAAACCTGCAGAAGCACATTTATAAACATGAAAATAGAACTTATGACAATCTTTAAATGGCTCAGTGTTAATAAATTATCACTCAATGAAAATAAGACTGAATTCCTATTGTTTGATTCTGTTGACCAACATGATGAAATAACCATTGATTGTAATGAGGTAACTTTCACAATCAAGGAGTGCAAAGAGACAAAATATCTTGGCCTCATTCTAGATAGTAAATTAAACTTCAAAAGCCATGTAGATTATATTATTAGGAAGGTCATGAAGAGAATTGGTGCCATGTATAGAAGTAAAGCACTGCTACCCATTAAATATAGGAAAATGTTTGCCAATGCACTCATGTTGCCACAATTCGATTATTTAGACACGATCTATTGTAGAGCTGGCAAGACAAAACTTGCTGAACTTGACACTCTGTACAAAAAGGTAGCCAAAATAGCTCTCAACGTTCCAAAAACAGAGAGCAGCCTTAATGTTTATAGAGACATGAAATGGTTACCACTCCATCTTAGACGACAACTCCATCTGTCAAATTATATGTTTAGAATCATCCATGACAATTGTCCTACAAACTTTATGAACAAATTTAGTTACATATCAGGAGGTAGTAGGAGCGGCGAAAGCTGCAACCTTTATGTCAATAGATCAACATCACATAAAAACTTTCAATACTTGGGGGCAAAATGTTGGAATAATGTTCCAACAGATCTACGAAATCTGCCCGATGTTAAAAGCTTTAGTGATTCGTATAAGAAACAGCTACTATCATCTATAACAACAGACCCTAATTATACCGTCGACAATTCATATGAAAAATTTTACACTGCAATCATAGTCGACGATAACTAATTAACTTCTAATTCTTTTAAATCTGAGGCATATATAATTGATGTATCGAAAAGATATTCCCTTTTTTACCACCTTACCATTCTGATTGATTTTGCACATGACTGACACGTTTTAACTGGAGAAGGGGTTCCCACAGTGGTAGTTTTATAAACCACTTTTAATTTATTGACCTATTATACTTAGTGGTAGTTTTATAGACCACATTTAATTTATTAACTTATCATACTTAGTATTTATTTTTGGTGACTGTATCACCCAGTTTTAACATTTGATAATTGTACAGTTTATTGACGACACATTGACTGAATGTTATTTTATATTCTAATTTATATTCTAGATATTTTATTTATTTTACAACAGACGACAACTTCCTGTTTTTTCTTCTATATTAGTTACTCATATCTCTTGTACAGACTTTTTTACAAGGACATTGACAAATGATACTCACATTAGGCATTCATTATTGCATCTAAATTATTTCACTTGCATTAGGCTTGGAATTTGTTCTCTGGTCAACAGATTTCAAATGTTTAATTAATTTGTAGTATGACAGTAAGGTATATAAGAAGTTATTTAATTTTGCTTGGGCTATTATATTGACTAGGTATTGAGGTTTAATGATGATATGGAATTTGAATTCTATATAAATTTACACTATGTGGTTGGGGCATTTTGCATAGTAAATATGGTTACTACTCATATATATCATATTATTTGATTGGTATTCGATTTCTGATTATTTCTTAGGAATATGATTATTATATCTCAATTTGGCTTTAGGTAGGGTGCCCCGCTAAAAGAACTGGATTCTTTCAGGAAGCATCCCGTGCACAGACCTTGGTCTACATATAAATTAAATTATTAACCATTCATTCTGTATGTGCACGAAAATTTATTTCAATAAAACAAACTTTGGAAAGATTTGTGAAAGAGTGCTAGATAAAAGATTGAGACTCTTCCTGGACATTGAGGGAACTCTTGATGAAGATCAGGAAGGTTTTATTGGAGGGAGATCAACAACGCGATATCTTTTCAGAATGCTGGCTAACCTTGAGGAAGTTAAACGACAGAAGCTGGCATGTATAGTGCTTTTCCTTGACTTCGAAAAGGCATTTGACAGTGTTCATCTTCCATCACTATGTGTCAAACTATCAACTCTCGGTATTCAAGGAAATATTCTTAACGTGCTGAGAAGTTTCCTGTTCAACCGGACGATATGTCTAAAAGTGAACAACTATAAAGGAGAAAATAGAAAATGTACAATATTTGGACTACCTCAGGGGGCTGTACTCTCACCTCTCCTCTTTATCCTTTACATAGCAGACATGACGCACAACACCCCGGAAGAGGTAAAAAGATATCTAAGCTGCTACAAATTTGCTGATGACGGTACACTTATGATTTCCTTTGAGAACATCTCCGGATGCCATGAAAAAATGCAGATGGTATGTGACCACCTCGGCAAGTGGTGCATCAAGAACAAGCTAGTAGTGAACTGTGATACAAATAAAACAGAGGCAATAATCTTGAAAACTGCAGCCTATAATGAAGAACAGAAACCTGCAGAATTATGTATTAATGGGAAAAGCATCAACTACGTTCAAAGTACGAAGGTCCTTGGGGTAATAGTAGATGAGGACCTCAATTTCAAGAAACATGCGTCTCAAAAACTTAAAGAATGCAAAAGAAAGTGGGGATTAATAACAAAATCAACTAACCGCAACTACGGTCTAAACGTTTACAGCCTTACTCTCCTCCTTAAGACAATGGTCCTCACTAAACTGTTCTACGCAGCACCTATTTGGCTTCACAAGTGTCTCAATCAATTTAAAAGCTTCTGGAATAAAATAATTCTAAAAATATCTGGATCAGTCCTGAACCCACAAAGGGAATTAACCGAACTTGCTCTCCACCTACCACCACTGGATGTGCAACTCGAAGCTCTCTCGGTTAAATTCATGTGCAAAATACTCACACATGGTGACAATCTTACAGCTACCCTCTACCAAGTTGATGAAAGCAGAATACCAAGCTTTCATGTCTTAACAATGTCACTGAAAAAGTACTTCCTTTGGAAAGAAAATAAGTCACACGGAACCAGAATGATAGACCTAACACAGCAACATTTTAAGGATCTGGCCTATTACACTCAGGCAGACATAACGAGCTACAAAAATAAGATCTGGATTGACAGCATCGAAACAAATCTGCAATGCAGAACTGTCAGTAACAACAGGGAGACCAAGATACTCGGTGTGATCGCAAAGATCAAAAACGGTGGGCTGCTCCTAGACAAAAACAACTTTTTATTCGGGCACAACACGAGTAAAAATCTGGACAGCCGAATAATGGACTACATTCACGGCAGCTCACCACTCTTTGCGAATATCCTAAAGATCATGGGTGGTGGCAGTGGTGAGGCCTGTCGTTTCTGTAACAGCTTCATTGATTCTCCCGTACACCAGCTCCTATTGTGTCTGGAGGTGCAAGACACCAGTTACCTGCAACTGAAAGAAGAACTGGGTGGGGCAGACTCACATTCCTATCTAGATGAAGTGTTAACAAAAAGCAGCACACAAAAAGCATTCATTAGGAGAGTCGAATTTCTTTGGGGACAAAATGATGCTCTCCAGGATTTATCCGACTAAAAAAAAAGAAAAAAGATCATGAAATAAAGACTCTGCAAACATCTCAGAGAAATATTACCACCATAAAGAACAAAGAGGGAGTATCCTGGACCCCGAAATCCACCACTTTTCTGTACTTTCAGAGGTACCAATGTGGCAGGAAACCAGGGCTCATGCTGCCGCTGAGCTAAAGCAGTAGAGGGGATGGCGGCTTCTCTAGGATCTAACACGTCCTGAAGCAGACCAACACTATGTCCCAACGCACTGGTGTTGGGATGTCTGCCCCCGGTGCCTGTCCGGGTCAATAAAGCAGTCAAGCATCATGTATGTTATGTTGAGGATTCTCAACCAACAAATGTGGGAACTCCCACGAAAAGACCAAAACAGATCTAAAGAGACACTTAACAACATTGGAAAAATAGACTTCAATTTGTTTATATAATTTAAAAAGCGTATATTATTGCCCACGTTAAGGGGCCTGTTAATAATTTAATAAATTATTAGCTATTTTAGATTTAATAATAATAATAATAATATGGGCTGTACCTGTGATAAGATATGGAGCTGGAATTCTTTCTTGGAACGCTGGAGAAATCAAAGCCTTGGACGTCAAGACCCGGAAACTAATGAGGATAAATGGAGCTCATCATCCCCAAGGAGATGTTGATCGGCTATACGTAAGCCGTCAACTGGGTGGCCGTGGGCTACATAGTATAGAGGAAGTCGTAAAGAGAGAGGAGAATGCACTCACCACCTATGTGATGAAGAGTAGAGACCCGGAACTGATTGCTCTGAAGGACTACTTTGTCAAAGACAAGATACTCTTAGGTGAAGAGATAGACAAAGATACTGACCGAACACAACGCGAGGAAATACGCAAGGAGAAGTGGACTACTAAAGTGATGCACGGACAGTTTCCAAGGCAGATGACGGGTATAGCAGATCCGATAACCTCTTGGAACTGGCTCACTCAACAAGACTTGAAGAAGGAGACAGAAGGATTGTTGATAGCAGCCCAAGACCAAGCACTTAGGACTAACTATGTAAAGAATAAGATTGACAAAACACCTGGCTCTTCTCCACTCTGCAGACTCTGCAGAAATCATTATGAGACAATAGATCACATACTGAATGGGTGCCCAAAACTTTCACAGACAGAATATAAGTGTCGGCATGACAAAGTAGCTGCCGCATTGCACTGGAGTCTGTGCAAGGAATACGGCTTCCCACGCAGTAAAAAGTGGTACGAACACCGAGCAGAGAAGGTGTTGGAGAACGAAAAAGTCAAGCTATTGTGGGACTTTCACATCCAGTCAGACCACGTTATCGAGCACTGCAGACCGGATCTTCTCCTGGTAGACAAGGTAACCAACGCAGCAACCATCATCGACGTTGCAGTCCCAGGAGATACCCGGATCTTGGATAGAGAGCAAGATAAGATACTAGCTTATCAAGACCTAAAAAGAGAGATTAAGAAGAACTGGAATTTACGAAAGGTTACAATTGTCCCAGTGGTGGTAGGCGCTTTAGGAACTGTCACCATAAACTTTCGTAAGCACCTCGATGCAGTCCACTGCAATCTGAGCATCTCTAATCTTCAGAAGACAGCTCTGCTTGGATCAGCCAGAATTCTCAGGATGGTCTTGGACATCTGATTGAGTGTTTAATACACACTTCTTTCAGTTTTAGTTTATTCTGTATAACTGTAATATATACTTTTTGCCTGGTCCTCTTTTATCTCTTCCCTTGCTCCGCAAGCCCTGTCTCTAGTTTATACAACTTTTAACTCATATCAATGTACATATCGGAAAGTTATTGTATTTATTAAGTATACTGTATTGAATTTACTCCCAGATTTGTGCAAAGATTATTTTCGTCTGGACTTTGTGATATACAATTGTTACAGTTATTTCTCTTGTTTTTCTTCCCTTGCTCTGCAAGCCCTGTTTCTTGTATAAAAATTGTGTTTAGTATTTCATATATTCTTGTAATTATTGTGATAATTTGTGATTCAGTTTTCAGTATTAGTAATAGGTGTTTGCTGAATTACTGTATTATACACTCTGTGGCCAGCTCTTATGTGTCCCATCTCTTGCCCTGCAAGCCCTGTTTCTTGTTTATACAACATATTATAATTATGTAATAAACATTTATTGTAGTGTAGGATTGTTTGAATTTCTAAGTCATTTAATATGCATTTTGTGTTTGTTTCTCCCGTTTTTCTTCCCTTGCGTTGCAAGCCCTGTCTCTTGTAAAAACAACCACTTTTGTAGATACACACAGTCTCTACGCCTTTATCCTCTGGTCCCTAGGGTCAGCTGACTCCGGGCCAGAGGAAAATTACCGATTGCCAAGGTTTGATGCCTAGGCAGTCGAGACCTCTTATTGAGACCCGATATAATAATAATGTCTTCACAATTTGGTTGTTATAAATTTTGCTCGGATTTTTGTAATTTTTACTGTTTTATTCAATTTATCAATTGATGTATAAATATATATATATCTAATCATGGTGTTGAATAGTGACCATTGTTGAGCTTACCAGTATATAATATATATTGTTTGAATGACCTTTTCAAAAATAATATTAAAGTTCATTTTTCCTCAAATGAAAGTTAGTTTTGGGATTGCAAGATATTTTGAACAAAAGATTAGATTAGATTAGATAAATCTATTGAGTAAAATTGTAGTGCATTGTATTTGGCCTTTCAAACTTTTTAAAAGTTGCACTAGCTACTCACTACTCAGATGACTGTAACGATCAATTGTAATTTTCAAGAATGTAATTTCTAGCATGTTTGTAACGCACGTTCCAACGCACTGGTGTTGGGATGTCTGCCCCCGGTGCCTGTCCGGGTCAATAAAGCAGTCAAGCATCATGTATGTTATGTTGAGCATTCTCAACCAACAAATGTGGGAACTCCCACGAAAGACCAAAACAGATCTAAAGAGACAATTAACAACATTGGGAAAATAGACTACAATTTGTTTATATAATTTATAAAGCGTATATTATTGCCCACGTTAAGGGGCCTGTTAATAATTTATTAAATTATTAGCTATTTTAGATTTAATAATAATGTTTGTAAAGGACCTCCCCCCTCAAATTCATCCTAACAAGTACACTAAATTATCTTTATTCAAGGTATGACAGTGCAAGGAAATTCACTATGAGAGTATTGTGTTTTGTAAAGGGATTTTTCATTATTTTGTTTGGGGGAATACAGCTTATCTACAATGTTATCAGAAGTCTTTATGTCAAGGTCAGTGATCAGCAGTATAGTTATCTTGTATCCTTTTTACATATGGAAATGGTTCTGTACCAAAAGCAAGTCACTCATCTCTGGTGCAGTATTTAAATGCAGTATTTTATCTCTAAACTAATAATGAACATCTTTCAGACCTTAGAATACCAAGCAGTTAAATATGAATCTATTCCCTTGGAGCAACCTTGGGGATTTGAGCGACTTTGTAAGTAGTAGACTACACTAGTTTGACTGTGTTATTTGAAATATTTTACATTAAAATTAGATATATAATATAAAGGCTAAATCTGGTCAAAATCCGACCTAGCATTCCTAAGATATCGGTTTTTTCTAATTTGTCTCCAGCAGCTGTAACACATAATTTTCATGTGCTTTAATAAGGAAAGTAATTTTTGATCATTTTATCAGCCACACATTGTGTACCATTCTTGTAAGCTATGGATATTGGATACTAAGATAAACACAAAGTAAGTTACTTAAAGCAGCAACTATTAATGATTAGGTACTAACTCTCTTACCACAATTTCAGTAAAAGTAAGGCGGAAAGTTTTAGTCTTAGATTTGGACGAAACTTTGGTCCACTCTCAGAACAACAACCCGTAAGTAGAAGAACTGGCTTCATTCTTCTTTAAAAGAACGACTACATAATAATTTGTTTAACGCTTTGGATTATTTTTTTTCATATACTTAACTGTCAAATTTTCTTCACGTTCAAAGATGTATGCTGAGTGATTTTGTTTTATATCAGCACAATGACAAACATCATAATATAAGGTCTCTAAAAAAATAGGGTAATCACTTATTCAATTCTCTTTCAGCTATTTAATACGACCACAGTCACAACCAGACTTCGTGCTTAGAGTGAGTACCAAATTTAGAAAATATAACACATATATATTACCTATATGTTATTATATTTACTCCTTCAAAACCATTCCGACGGTATACTTTGTGTACAGTAATAAGAGCAGAAAGTCTTAATTGACACATCTAATTGCAGCCAAAGGTATCTCCAATTTATGTTATGCCAAGTGCAAGTTAGTGTAATGTGATGTAATCTACACACGACACGTACAGACTGTTTACAGTTGAAAATTTGGTGGTATGTATTTCCCAAAACTTAATGCATTATATATGTATTATGTAACTATTATAATTGATGTGGACACCTGTTATCATATTATAATATACAGCCTTGTAAACACTTGAATTGCTCTGAGTCAAACTGAACATTTAATAATAAGATTTAATTTAAAAGGATAACCGACTCTCTCCCTCCCTCCCTCCCTCCCTCCCTCCCTCCCTCCCTCCCTCCCTCCCTCCCTCCCTCCCTCCCTCCCTCCCTCCCTCCCTCCCTCCCTCCCTCCCTCCATCCCTCCCTCCTCTCCTTCTCTCTCTCTCTCTATTTTACTGATGAATTTGAAAGGAATTGTAATAATTGCGTTCAATTGCCCAACCTAACTCATAATATGATTTTCTGCAACAAGAAATTTAGTGCTACCGTTTTGAGGCTCAGTGTGGTAATGGTTTAAGGAATGATCATCTGAACAGCTGTGAAATTGGTCATTTTAATAACAGATAAATAGCAGTGGTTGTAGGAATGGTGCTTACCTGGAGGGTTCTTGTTTGTAATGTTATAATCACGTGAACAGTGCAGTGAATTTCCTGTTAGAGATTTCCTGTTCATTGTAAAATAACATGTGGTTCCTTTTCTGAGGTTTTAAAACTACTTTCGTCATGCATGACTGAACTGATAATAATGATGCGTGTCTTCTTTATAGTTATGATTAATATCCGTAATATTACATAGAATGACATAATAAAATGAACAGCGGATATGTCTGAAAAATGCTTCGTAAAAAGAGCATAATATAGTAAATTTATGTTTATAAATAAAAGATTTGACTAGTGAAGCACTTCACATGTCAGTTTAAGCCCTCTTTTTCTCGAAACGCAGCTTACAAAACATACAATATCTTTTCTGTACAAAAGTTGCTGACTTACCATATATGTCGGAGCATGTAAAAGTCTGTAAACTGTACTATTGTCCAAGTCTCACAAATGGCTTCCTCAATATCATGTCATCGATGTGTTGAACTCACGATGTATTACAATGTTAAATGAGATGAAGGAAGCACTCACATTCGTGATATATTATCTCCTAAACCAATGAGACGTCAGATGTTTAGCGAGGAACCAGTCAGAATTAAGATATGGTTCTTCACGTATCAAACCTCCAATTGAGTACTACAGATATATATTATATATATTTGCTGCATGTCACCTATAGTAAAATATCGTGTGCAAAACTTGGCGCTTGTAAAACAATTCCGTTGTTTCATGGACTGTAGCGATAAATCTTCAAACATTTATAAATCTTCAAATTCCAGACAAAAGCTGACCCACGTTTGATCTCGTTTTTTTTAAACAGTACTAAAATGAAATCAGTAGACAGATGAGAATGGATCATAATCGGGGAGGCGATGCACATTTGTCTCTGAGGAATTAAGTTTTGTCCTCAGTCAATTAATTAGTTGATCAGCCTCTCAGATCATGTATAGAACACAACCATACTGTATTCCGCACTATTATCCATGCTAATTCACGTTTATTAAAACCCAAACAACTTAAATAATATGTAAACTAAATTAAAAAGTAAATAAATAAACTATAACTTCAGGTAGAGATAGAACGAGGACATGAACCAGTTAAGTTCTATGTCAATAAGCGACCACACGTGGACTATTTCTTAGACGTGGTAAGTAAAAACTAGTTTCCTGTAAGTTTACCAAGACTAGGGGTCTGCAGTACTTGTTTCTGTTGAGGTATGGTCTGAATGTGTGTACCCTGGCCTGTGTACCAGTCTGTTTGTACCCTGTGTACCAGTCTGTTTGTACCCTGTGTACCAGTCTGTGTGTACTCTGTGTACCAGTCTGTGTGTACCCTGTGTACCAGTCTGTGTGTACCCTGTGTACCAGTCTGTGTGTACCCTGTGTACCAGTCTAGTCTGTGTGTACCCTGTGTACCAGTCTAGTCTGTGTGTACCCTGTGTACCAGTCTAGTCTGTGTGTACCCTGTGTACCAGTCTAGTCTGTGTGTACCCTGTGTACCAGTCTAGTCTGTGTGTACCCTGTGTACCAGTCTAGTCTGTGTATACCCTGTGTACCAGTCTGTGTGTACCCTGTTTACCAATCTGTGTGTACCCTGTGTACCAGTCTGTGTGTACTGTGTACCCTGTGTACCAGTCTGTGTGTACCAGTCTGTGTGTACCCTGTGTACCAGTCTGTCTGTGTGTGTATGCTTGTGATCAAAATGGTTGCCCCCTACCGTCACAGTATACACTCATACAATGTTGTGTATAAACTATAATAAGATATAACTGGCTATCGTAACGATAGCAAATGTATTTATTGTATATGTGTGTGTTTCGTAACCGTGTTTTGGACCGGACTATATTGTATACTCCAGTGACACTTTGTTTTATCGGGCCCCAGCTCTCACGTTTGAGAAAAACATGACTTTGATCACGGGGAGGCGATGCAAGTCTGTCGTGACCAATGTATTAGCCTCCAGCTTGTGAGGTTGCAGCGTTGATCCCCGATCATTAGCACATTGCAAACAATCGTGCACCACCTCCCCACCATTACAAACACCTGTAAACCGTGCAAATAGATGTACACAGTAGCCTACTGCATATTGTATAATGCATGGTTGTAATAATGTTGCTTTGTTTCAGGTACGGCAGTGGTACGACATAGTGGTATATACGGCCAGTATTGAGGTAGGTTTTGGAGATCGTGGTGGGTCAAATCTCGGATTGATTAATCAGTATTGTTACAAGTTGGGATGAATTAACTTTAAACATCACGCTTCCTCGATATAAACATGTATTGTACAGTATAGACTGTACATGTTACAGCAACTGTATATAAATATATATTTGCCGGAAAGGCGGACAAATTAAAGGGCTTCAAATGGTTCAGATATACTTATATACAGTTATATATAGAACCACCAATACACATTGCACGACTATTCGGGTAATTTGGGTAGAATACCACACACTATGCAACTAGCGAGTAGAAACTAATTTTAAAAATGTTAGGCCTTCCATTTAGAACCAGACTTATAATTCAGTATCGGACTGATTATATTATATTTAAGGTTTAACTTGAGGTTTTAAGAAATCTTGAGATTTGCATGAATTAAATTTATTCAACCCGTATTTTTCTGTTCAATCTCTTATTTTAATCAATGTATACATTGTATTGATGATCATTTGTTGGATAATAAGCAGTATACATTGTACACTCCAAACTCAATTATACATACAACAACTGATTAATCACATAGAGGAAGCTTAACTGCATATCATGCAAGCTTGTAACGACTAACGATACAGATTTATCAATTCGTAATTTGATCAATTTATTAAAGGTAATATATACTGTTATTTGTGTTAAGTTATTGACATTCTAAATTGATATTTTCTTTCAGAAATACGGCCAGCAAGTAATAAACGTGTTAGATAATAAACGCGGAATTTTTCAGAGACGCTATTTTAGACAGGTAATTATTATAATTATTATAGGTAATTAGACAGGTAATTATTAAGACAAGTAAAATTTATAACATATGGTTACCGGATTTTTTTGCTCTTTCGAGAGAAGTTGTACTTTAATTTGTCCTTAAATCACGTATAGCTGATATGATAACACTTACACTTACACTCACCAAGATGTTTATTTTATTGCTACAGACTACAGAGCTGGTCAAAATTCCATATATTACGGAGAACAATATCAGCGTCTGTAATTTTAGGCTTCTGTAATTTCAAGGCCTCTATCTTATCTGACTATCTTATCAGTAATTATTTACCCTTATTTGATTCTAACTGAATCGGGACTGAGGTCTTACAACAGAATTGTTGATGTAGATATAATATATTTTATGATGTTAATAACGATAAAGCTCATGAGAATAGCTGTGACCTAACTGCTAACACGCCTGAGGCGACACACGGTAACACGCCTCACAAAATCGTACGTTTTTTGGTGTAAAATAGAAATTTGTGATTTACTGTAGAAAGACCTTTTCGTCTCAAGTTATAAGTTTCCACTGCAGTTCCAATTAAGATCCACATTTATACAATATACATTATACATGACGTGTAATGTGAATTATCTAAAGCAACAAATCATCCCCCCTCCCCCTCCCTACATAGTACTATACATAGCCCCACCCTTCACAAGCCAGGAAAACCTGCCCAACTAAAAATGTAACACAAGTTTTAAAGTACGTGACCACTAAACTTTATCTGATTATAGGAGTGTTTAACGGTTCTGTGGAATAACCGTATTAGTCTGTAGTTTAAACCTTTTGCAGAACACTTTGCAGTTCAGCTGCAATGAACTGACTGATCTTAAACCTCGAAATTGTAATTAAATCACTTAAAAATAGTTTTGAATTTATTTGTCTACGATTTCATAAGCTGGTTCATTTAAAGATAATTCTGAGATCGTTGATGTAGGAATTTTAAAAATCGACATTCCATTACCAATTACCATCCTATACTTTGTCTATTATTGTCGTAGCTATGGTAACTGTTGTTGTTTACATACAAATATTATTGCAATTTAAGCTGTAAGTAAGCGTGCAGTTATGCAATATGACCTGATGACTGATGTGGTAAAAGTATTTTTAGTGACAACAATTACCACCGGATATATCTTGCGGATTTAGTGAGTCTTAGTCTTTGCCCAAAACTTTTGGGTTCAGTGGATGCTCACAGGTAATCTGTTACATAACAACTTTTCAATTGCATCTTAAGTCGAAATCCTTATCTAGATTTATTGAACCAATGTAACGAGTAATTCTTGTAACACGAACTGTTTCTTTCACAAAAACCCATGACTGGGCTTTAATGAACAATGACGTCACAAAACCGCACAACCGTAAAAGATAAAACTCAGCTCAGGTCCAAATAAATGCAATTTATGCAACGCGATACTGTTTTGGCAGACTGTTCCATTTTGTGCAGGTTATTCCACCCCAAATTGGCACACTAAGAATTATAATTAGTTCTTGTAAATACTCTCCGGTTTAAAGGATGAAATACTATAACCAGACACCTGCTAATCTAGCACCTGGTATCTGAATATTTGGCTCTGTTCCAATGTGGAACATACGGTTCTTTTTGTAAAAGTGGCGGGATTTTCATATCATAAACATTTAGTGTATTTACATGGCTAGGATTGCTACCTATTTTGAAGTTTAGAAGTAGGCATCTTCACGGTCATCACGCAATCTGCGGACCACTTCCTTGACTGCACCAGTCAGTTATCGAGTTAGAGTTTTCTGCACTGTATTCAGGAGTAGTAGGCTTGTCAGGAAAGGGTGTCTAGGAATCATCCTGTTACCGTTCGCGTTTCTAGTTTTGATTATTTAAAATAAACCATAAAGCCTATTTAAAGGATTGTCTTACTATTTGTAACTCAACCATGACGTGTGATGATTTTTATGTCATTATTATTTGATTTGATTTGAACCAACAAAGTATAAATTTATCCCCGCAAATCCATAAAATATAATATATTTCAGCACTGTGTGCTGGACTCCACCAGCCAATACACAAAAGATCTAACCATGATCAAATCGGACTTGTCAAGTGTTTTTATCATCGATAATTCCCCTTCAGCTTATAAAAACTATCCAGGTTTGTTCATACGTAAGTTTTGTTTGTTGTATTTAAAGTTATATCCCGGGACTACCGATTATCACACCAATTTCACCCTGATGAGAAGCCTCGCTAGTTGAACGGGATGACATGATTTGACTTACTAAATACTAAACACTGTACTAACTGTATACTAACCGTGTCTACTCATCTAGATGACATAATCTCTGGCCGGCTTGTTTAAATGAGTGGTCTAGATGTAGCCCGTAATATTTACTTCCTATTTAGAAACAAATTTGGGATATCTACAAAATATATAAATCTTTATATTTAGGGCCGGCACTGTTATCTAACCTCGTGAATGCATTATTTCGCTAACAAATTTTAAACGTGAGACGATCAGCAGAATTTAACTTATGGTGAATGAAATTGAGAAAATACAAACAAAGCCCTCGCTACGAATTGAAACTTGCTAATTTGAAACCTGCTTTAAAGACCCTGAAAACATTTAACCCAAATCTGCATTTCTACGGAGGAAAAGTTCAATTTTGTTCATTATTTTACGAATCAGGCATGCAATAACAGCTGTTATTGTATCGGAAACTTAAAGAAGGCTAATTTTAACTCTGACGTACCAGGAAATCGATTGTTGGACACTCCTGACCAAATGTGACACAAAAGAGCAGCTGTTAATCATCTAGTTTTCCTATTGCTAGTTTTGAAGAAATTGATAAGTAGAAAGTTGAAGCAAGCTCACATTTGAGAGTCCAGGTTGAGCGCGGCGCGCGACTGGGCATCGTGCCATTGCCCCTAAAATAACAAACAAATATTACCATAAATATCGCACGATTATGTCAACAAATTATATGGCATATTTATGTATTCGTTCATATTTCCCACTAGACTGAATTACAGACACTTGTCTTTCAAAATTCCTACTTACGCTGCATTAAAACGAGGGAAGTTGCACTACCACATCTTAGAGAATTAAATTAACTCTGTTTGGTGTGTCATATTTTACATGTTGAACGTTGATTAAGATGGTATAATCATTTAGCTCGAGGGCTCACACGATAAACATTACTCAGATAATGCCATCGCGGTTCCAACGTGGACGAAGGACCGATCGGATACATGGCTTCTAAATCTTTTGCCTTTCCTAGACGGCTTGAGATTCTGTAATGATGTGCGCACAATCCTCTCTAGACACCGACAGGTGAATATAGCCGTGTGGAATTATTTAATTGTTATTGATTTTACGTGATTGATTAATTAAGAAACATTGGTTTACTCTGTTACTTGGAGGTGATCCGTATTACCCAATCTACTTCTAGCAGCAACCGAATGTGCGATTGAATCCCTGTCTACTATACTGTCAAAACAAATAAAAACTGGTTCTAATGAGGTAGATTGGGGATTAGGTGACACCATAACTAAAAGTAACTTCCTTGAATTTCAGAGGTGATGAACTTAAAGCTGATGAGTTAATTTGATACGGAGGGGAAGATGACACAGTCAAGCGAGGGCGTGTAATTTTGTAATTTGTACGGCCAAATATTGACGAAATATTATTAATGAATAATTGAAAAGACCTTTTTCAATGAAACAAAAGACAAACTTCCACTAATCTGTCAAACTTTATTAACATCTGATACGACACAATTGGTCTTGTAGAGTTTAAACGGCTGTTATTTGTGATTTTAGAGGAGTTATAGATGTAGATTGATTTCAGGCAACTTGATTTGCCATTTTCAATATCAAAGATTATGTTTTTGTGCTCGTGCCAGTAATTTGAGGCATTGAGAGTTTCCGGTTTTCGATTTGAGTGAAGTAGTTTTGTTACTTCGTTGTATGATCGTTGTACCTAAAAGATTTCATAATGACCTTGATAAAAACTCGGAGCACTAAAATGCCCTGAGCATTTCATCCTACTTTTTTATTGACATTTCAAAATGTGCGGTATGCAGTTGATCCACTTACATAATTCGTGATTTTTCTCCTGTATTGAAGGCAATTGGGATTTTGACGGCTCACAGCAATTCAGACAATTATTTTATCGATTTAATAACCCAGACTTTCGGCGTGGCCTATTTGTTTTGTGTATCATACTTTTTATTGTACCGGATATTTATTTTAACTACATTTATACCAACCATTGGTTTGCTGTCATAGAAAAAAGGCTTCTCTTCAGAGATTGGATGAGGGTTTTTCAGGAAAATAAGTAATACATCTTTTTAATTGGTTACAAATGGAATAAATTAATTCAATATAACAATTTCATCACTTATTTATATATCAACAGCATTTATGATAATTACGCATCATACTTAAGCTTCATGTTTCAAAAATATCTTAGACATGTGTACAGGAGCAATCAAGAGTTTACTCAAATTAAATGCCCCTATTACACCCAATCGATAACTTATTATATATTATGCCCTGTAAATTTCTCACAGCATTTTACTGGTAGTTGTGAAGGTAAAACTGATCAGTGCATCAGACCTTTTCTAACAAGAAATTGTAATATTAGTATCAACCTTCATGTTTGGTTCTTCATTCAAGAGATTGTAGGGTTTTTACTTATAATACGTGTACCATTCGAGCCCATGATTGATTGATGGTGCACAATGCACACTGTGCAATGTGCATTTGTCTAAACATCCAGTCCACGGCCCTGTAAGTTATTCAAGATATGATAATATGAACAGTCGCCGTTGTATTCCTTGCTACAAGATGGTCCTGAGTTTTCATCCGATAGATAAAGGTTTCTATGATGCAATATTAGCAGCTAGTTCAGGACTGCGAGATCTCTTAGGGCTTCTGGCTCCACTAGGACTCCTTGCTCCTTTAGGATCAAGTCCGTTAGGACTTCTGGTTCCTCTTGGGGACCTGCTTCCGGGTGAGATCTGTCCTGGGTGACCTGAGAGATGTTGTTTAGTTTGCCCTGAGATAGTGTCGTAGCATTTGTGGGAGTCAAATATTTGAAATAATTTCGATGTACATTTATGACCAAACAGTAATACTGCATCAAAACGTCTGGATAATTACCTCCTAGCGGGACGGATGAAGGCGGCACGGCGTCGTATAAAATATTCTTGAACTCTGTGTGGTTGATCAGATCGTCTGAGTTGTCGTCGGTAATGTTAAATAGGTCATCTGCCTCGTCTTGGCTTACATTGATCCCGAACCTTCGCAGAGCATCCACCAACTCAACCCTGTGGTCAGTGTAAACTGTACGTAATACCAACAACAAGAGGTTCATATCCTTTCGCTTTAAAACTCCCAAAAGTGGAAACGTATGACCCTCGAAACATAATCAACAGATTTCAAATAATGTTCCCAAACATAATAAATTAAGTCTATTTATGAACCTTTCTAGCTCGACAAACCTGGTGATATATCCATCATTGTCCTTGTCGAACAGTTTGAAAGCTTTGTTGATCTCGATCTCTTGACCTATTCTGGGGTCGAGTTTGGCTGTTAGCATGAGGAACTCTGAGAAATCTAACGAGTCGTTACCGTCCACATCGTACTCTTCTATTATGCCCTTTATCTCCTGACACGGTTATTGGATGTTTAGAAATAATCTCATATCATAAATTTTAGATTTTGAATTAAGCTATTGTACAGTTGACATTACATTATTAATGACAAAAACGGTGCCTCAAGTAATAGAATAAACTTAAAAGAAAACTGTACATCAGCTGGAATGTATATGTTCATCCGGATAAGAGCATTTTGAAACTCGTTGGCTGAAATAGTGCCGTCTCCGTTTCTGTCGAATGAACCAAAACAGTTCTTCAGTTCAGCAAGCTTTTCGGGAGCCAAATTATCCTCATCAGCCATGGAAACATAGTTGTCGTAGTAACGCTTGGCAACCGCGATACTTGACATTTTCTCATAATAGTATCTGTTCGGATATAGGTTGTAACTTGTAGGTCAATTTATCTTACGATAATTTAACTTATTCCAGGCCATGTTTAATTTTTCCGTATAACAGACAATCGATAGCAAGCACAGTCAACAGTTCTCATGACTTTATTATAACACATCCAACCATGCTGGCCACAGCAAGAGAACGAAATCAAAACCATCAAAACAGGGCTTCAACAACCAGTACTAGTAGTACTGGTTGTTGAAGCCCTGTCAAGGCTGTCAAAACAATACTATTACTACCCAAAACTAGGCTACGAGAAGGCTATCAAAACAAGCCCATAAATACTAAAACTATAAGTCAGCTAGTTTATAAAGCTCTCTCAGTATACACGTATATAACGGAGCTCTAGTTGTATTATCATCCCATTGTTGTTCTCTCGAAAACAGTTCCTGTCACGTGCAAATCTTGGCCGTCTGTCTTTGTTCTGGGATTGTTCGGGGTTGTTGTTCTGGGATTGTTCGAGGTGTAGGATGTGGCCGTGATGTTAATTATAATCATGATAATGTGATTTGATGAAGTTGTACGGAACAATGTAGCCACCTCATTTGAATTGGCGTCTCTTCGTTCAGTCATATCTGATCAGTGTTCTATCCTCTATCCTCTATCAGCAACCTTGTGCCTGGTACTGCAACACTAATTACAACTCATCTTATAGTTATAAGGCCGTATTTTCTTAAATTAGAGTAAATTTGATCGAAAGACGAAAAATTTTGTGGATTTTCAATTTCCGTGCACAATCCTATAGGAGTTTAAGTTCATAGTTATCGAAACATTTTAAACCTGTGTCCCATAAATATTAATGTTACTTCCTGGCCCTGCAAAATTACTTCCACAGGTTTTATAATTCACCGGCCCAGTGACCGGTGTCTCCTCCAGGCAGAAGCAACATTTAATTGTATTTTTAATTTTAATCATGTGCGGCGAATGGTGCCTCACATTATATTCCATTTATCACATATTTGGCACTCTGTTATCACATTAATCAGCTCTACGTGCGTATGACATTGAAGATTTTGGTATAGTGGTGCAGAAATGACGTGACGACTGAAGCTTGTATCAACGTATTAATATTGCACCAGATAACAGATAAATATTTTTTGTTTTTATAGCTAGACCAGTAGCTATAATAGCTATATATATATCACGGTTGTCCTAAATATCATTACTAGTTACTAAACCGAATTTCATGTTTTGATCCTTGTTATTGTTTGCTTCAAAAATCGTGAATGGCATAATTCGAGGTTAAACTCGAAACAAATAAAAGTTTCAATACAAGGGCGAGAATTGTTTTACTCTGTTTGGGCTATGGAGTAGGGTTGGTAATTAAATTTGATGAACTTGTTGTTCTCATGATTACTTTGAGTATAACCAGTAAATGAAAATTACAATTCAAAAACCTGATCATGAGAATCTTTGCACATGAAGTAGCACTATCTTTAATCTCAACTCTCAAGATCAATTTAAAACTATACATTCATCCCATCAGAACAAGAACTGAAGGCATACAATTACAATACTATGATACATTCATGTTAAAATGATCCTTCAAACTAAATTTCGTAGTAACATGACAATGACGTTACATCAACTACTGCGAAATGGACCAGCCAGCTATACTACTAGTACTACAGTCAACTAATAACAGTAGGAAGAGAGCTGTAGACCTCCTTATAGCCTGCTGATAACGAGCCTCTACCAGGCATGGATAATTGTCTTTAACGAGGTAATGAGTGCTTGTAGCGGACCACTCTTTGGTAGACTCGCGCTTATACGGTGGTGTCTGCGGGCGAGCTGTCTTCTGCCTGCTCCCTACAGCTTACCAATTACTAAATAGTTTTTAAGTGGCTTACCTAGACCTGGTACGCTAGTTACTGAATATCGACAGAGAGCTAGCAGGCGGGCATCCCTAAGGCTGAAGCCGGAATGACACTCGTTTCAAGTTTAATAAGGATTATTGTCATCAAAGATCCTACGAAGAATCCTAATTAGTCGTAAGATGTTATAATGAATCTGTAGTAAGAAGGCCTCCTAATAAGCCATACAGCCGTTATTATTAGTTATACCCACCATGTGTAAATATTATAAACATCGCTTTATTAACATGCTGATTGCAGGTAGAGCATGGAGGAGGGTTTAGAACATCTATACTCTCTTTGATGTTGACAAGCTGATAAATATTTAGGATCAGGTGTACTGATTACTGATGCCTACCATTGCCAGGGAAACAGCTAGGGAAAGTTCTAGGGAACATATTATTGTAATCATGGGTCAAAAGTAAATTAAACAGCCGCCGATACTCCGACTATTGTATTAAGTTAAATGTGAATGTTATAGTCATGTCAACCTCATAGTCATAGTGGTGGTAAGTTTTTTATATGACACAGAATTGTGTATGATATCAAGTAGTAGTCTGTAGTGTTCTAGTTGGCAATATGTGTAACAAAATCATAGATTGCGTATAAATTGAACACTAAAATCTGAATTTTTAATATACATTATTCAAAGAAAGATTTACATAATAATAATAGCGCTTCTCAATTTTGCTGGATCGTTGGCAAGACGAAAATTATTTACAAAAATCTAAATGAGATCGCTCGATCGAACAACCACACTTCTGCAAGAATGTGAATATAAAGCCCATAGAAATATTTATCTTTATTCTTAAGATCACATAAGCTGTAAAAAAGTCCTGTTGTTAGTATTAAATACACGTACAACACAATATACTCTAGAATCCTTCTTTTAATTTGGATATTCATGTTAAAATTATAATCCCGGGAGATTCTGATAAACGGTCTAAATTTACTGAAAGAAGATCGGTCAGGGTAGCGTGAGAATATCGAACAGAGAGCTATCATTTTGTTCAAATCTTTGATGGTAGACAGAATGAGATTTCAACTTAATCGCAAGATTGTCGACCGTTACAGAATTTCAAATCCCGGGATATACAGGTAGTATTTTACCTTCAATTGGTCGGCAACAGATCACATCACATTACACAACTTTACTTAGGCCACCATAATGTAACACTCAACTATAATAATAATCACTCCACACTTACTCCTTCCACTACACTCTCTCTTAACACGTTCTTTAAACAAAACTGAACGACGAAAATGTTTGATTGCACAGATTCATGTACAGTACAGTACAGTACAGTACAGTACAGTATAGTACAGTACAGTACAGTACAGTACAGTACAGTACAGTACAGTACAGTACAGTACAGTACAGTACAGTACAGTACAGTACAGTACAGTACAGTACAGTACAGTACAGTACAGTACATGAATCTGTGCAATCAAACATTTTCGTACAGTACACCGATAATGTTGAAAGATTAAGGGCACGATCTCAGATACAGTCACGCTATCACAACTTGCAACTTACCCCAAAATAGATATTACTCGGCTCATTTTCACATTGTTTTTATCAACCTATATATTATAATAAGATACAATGTGGCCGTGTTAATTTGATGGGGGTTAAACAGCATGCTGGTCAGGTGGTCGCATAATGATTAATTACAGCTATCTCAGTGATATTACCACCTTTTTATGCAGCCGCGATGCGAAGCTTATTATGCAGCCGCGATGTGAAGCTTATCATGAATTCGGCATTTTATGGTACAGAGCAAACATTAGAATGAACATGATGCCTTGGCTCCTAAAAGCCAACTTATCATGTTATTAGTCATGGTATCCTAGCAGTTATACAGAGAAGAAACTACTAGTACAAAACTGATCAAGAAATCATAACGCAGTGAAAGAAGACTAACAGATTGTCTATTCAACTCGGGACTAGAAACAAATCTATAGTTTCCCGTCAGGGTTGAGAAAAATGATGGCGAGCCCTCTCTAACAACAGTATCGGGTACACTAACACTATCAATACCAATAATTCCAATCATCATACCTTCACCTTAAAATCATTTGCTGAGTTAAAATAAGCAGGATACCAACCCGACATGTCTTCTTAAACCGTTCATGTCTGGAGTCAGAAAGTTAGAGTAGAGTTCGAAACAAAGTTAGAACCGAGTTACTACTGGACACGAATATTCCTTAAAGTGCTATGAATCTTAGAATTAGAAGCCATACTTACTGCAAAATATTACTCTCAACAACTTCAGGACAAACTGCCTTGAAAATTGTTGGTTTACAACCATTAGTTACTGGTTTATGGCTGCATCTGAACGCAAATCGGCGGGGTATTCAGTGCCATCAACTGACCAACAATATACAACACAACAGAACCAATCTATCGTTGTCTGTTTAAGACTACAAGCGCAAAGTCACAAGATGGCCCCAATAAACAAATGAGGTACGAATGGTACATCCGAGGTATCTACTATCTAGGGTAATCTTCAAATTACACACAAATAAGTTAGCTGCTCCAATGCATACATAGCATATATCACAACAACAAACCAAGCTATCCGAGAAGACAAAGATTAAATACGACCCCTCACAACATCCCACATGTCAGCTGTGTGTTTAAACCACACGTTTAACCGCGACTGCAAGACTCGAACCAGACTAATCTTGCTAGGGGAACTCTCTGGATCTCTCTGGAAAGGAGGTGGAAGTCGGGCAGAATGACCACATGAAATGGAGTGAGGCCTATCTGTACAAGACAACACCACGTAAGAGTGACATAAGACATTGGTGCTGGACTAACAGCGGCTCGCTAACAGCCCTGTAATAACCACGCTAAATAGATCTCTCTCTCGCTCTCTCTCTCTCTCTCTCCCTCTCTCAGTAAACTGATCCTGCCCAAACTTGATCTGTACTGAACCTCATGAGTTCGCAGAAAGATAGAACGAGTCATGAGCATGAGAGAGACCGCTACTTCTCCCTACTACTTTACTATACTACAGACTCTAGTCTCTACATCAGCCCCTGTTCCGGGATACCCAGCTATTTCTCTTGCTATTTATTATTGAGAAATATAGAAGTTCTAAGAGAGAGAGAGTTGGCGGCCCTGACTGATGAGCAATAGATTAGACTGACACTAACGAACTGCAAATATCTCAGCAAATGATTTACCTCTCTCTTTACAGTTATTATAAGCTGTACAGTTACACTGATACAAACTGTTATATATATATGTACATCGTACAACTATTGTCCCGGTATCAATAATGTTACCATCTAATAAATCCAGTAGGTAATGAATATCTAGTAGCCTTGATGAATTGATTCATGTTACATGTCCATTATCCAACAGGTTCTACAGAGTTGGCAACAATGGAATGGAGTCCAATTAAATTGAGATTACCGACTGGATTGTAAATTAGAAACTCCGCAAAATAAATCTAATCTCCGCTACTTTACCATAACTCGGGCTATGTAATACGATCAAGGTAATTTTCCAGCTCTCTAAATTAATTTTTAATTTCATCTCAAATTAATTTTCCCTCAATCATCATGAATCTCAAAATTAAATAAGCTAATCAGTTATTTCATCCCATGCATATCTTACGTTAAACGTTGTTTAACTAAACTCATGCAACTACAATCTTTCACTACCATGAAGTTGGGCACTTACATAAATATCAAACAAACTCAATTCGCAAATCCAAGCCGAATACGATCATTTCTCATTCAAAATGGATGGCTGTACGAAGAAGAGCAAGGTATATTAAACCTAACACAAAGGGTTATGGTACGTAGAGTAACAGATCACTCCATAATTTTCAGAGAAAGTGAGAGCAAATTTGTATAATGGTATTACAAAGTTGTCTGCGAGGCCACTTCTTGCCTTCGTGAAATGAGTCTCCACAAAGAAAGCTTTGACCCAATCACAGTACAGTCATCCATTTTGAATTAACCAAGCTTTACAGTGGTAAACTCCGACATCAAGCTATACCACTCAATCCTTCAATATCAAACTTTCCTGACAAAGCATTTTATATTCGCACAACTCACCATACAAAGCGCTCTCTAGCTCTCTACAAACCCCTTTACATTATATAATACCCTTGTAACAGTTTATAAACTCTCACTGTAGAAACACAAACTCACTATCTCCAGTGAATTGGGGGAATCTTCTTGAACTTCTTGCTAAAAAGTCTCTGATACCCCTCGATCTCAGGATCCACCCCCTCGCATACAATATCATCTAAACTGATCTGAGAAGCGGACGCTAACAAATCTCCGTAAGTTGAAGGTCCCGGACCCTCAAGTTGAGGAATGTTCGGGTCTTTAGGAGTAGAAATAGTAGATTGATGAGGTACTGAGGGTAGTGAATGTGGTTCTGAGAGGTTTGTATCTCCAGCGAAGAGTGGGTATATATCTGTTTCTGTGACTTCCTGGGAGGGTTACAAGTTTCACCATTTGATGATAATGTCAGCAATTGTAATCAAACATTTTTCAAAAGAATGATAATGGACCATAGTTGATCTGAAATGTTTACACAATTAACTGGATGCACTGTGGATCGACCGACCAGGTACAATATAAAAGACATGGGGCCCAAGACGGGGCCATCATCTAATCTATATAATTTGAATAAATGGCAAATATCAATGACATCACACTCAGATATGGGTTATACTTTTACATTGTTACCTGTGATCTGTTGCCTGCTGATTGCTAGATGACCAAGTCCCTCTCGTGGGAAGCAGTTATCGGCGTGGTAGGAAATTGGGAGCACTCGTTCAAAAACAGTCTGTTCAGCTTAGGAGGAGTGTGATCCGTAGCGGATACTGTTGTCTTGGAGGTGGTCAGGGAATCTCCCGCACCGGGAAGGGATAAGTCGAACCTGGCGAGAATAAAGTTGCGTTTTTATTTTGCGTATCTGCTGGCTTTGGAATAAACGATAAGAGAATAAGCAATTCTATTCATGTATTTTATGAGAGTACTTACAAAACAATAAATTCACAATGCAAGTGGTCCACATTATATACGATATTGATGGGTTCTATTATCTCTACAATGGTATACCGTAACCTATGGTTTTGAATCTTTATCAAGAGAAAAAGTACCTGATAAATCCAAAGTTTTTGGGTGGAGTGTCCTGAGCCGCTACCAACGATTTACCAGGTGTTATCGCTTTACCTGATAGGAAAAACATCAACGACAACACTCTGTTTCTTTATTCTTTATACTTCTTTCCGGGAATTATATCCCCGAAAAGTCGTGCACACTGGTAACCTATAATTTCCCGCAAGGGTTGCCAGCGTATTATCTTGTAGTTGTCTCACGTCGTGACCCTCATCGTATTTTCATTTAGTGAAAGCCTAGTATCGATACAGACGCGCACTCGTGCTCACAAAATACCGTTTTTACAGAGTCTGGATATTTAAATTCAAAACACAACATTTTTCATCTTGAATGAGAAGATCTAAATACAATGTAAAACAAACAATTTGGATAAAACAATCAATCATTTTACGGCAAGGCCAAACAATAGCAGTATAATTCTTAACACATTATGCAGAAAATGCAAATACCGGTCTTCACGAAAATTTAATTGGGGGTATCTTATCTCATTTTTTTCATCAACTAAACGACTAACTAAATAGCTAAACGAGACAATTAAATCAAACAGAATAGTTGAACTGAATCTGTCAGTGACCAACATGTCAACATTATAAGCTAGAATTAAATCGTTGACAAAAAGTTCAATGTTTTTCACATCCTTGATAACAATCTCACTGTAACCCCATCAGATGGTCTTGCTGTAATATTTCCCACCGTTTCAATATACTTCACTTCCGGTTTCGGGTTTTCAACAACAAATTCCCTCACTATCTTCGCGATCACAATCTTCATCTCCAACATAGCAAAATGTTGTCCAATGCAAGTTCTCTGGCCCAACATGAATGGCATGTACGTGAAACGTGTGATGTTACGTTTCGCTTCGGGTGCAAAACGTTCAGGATTAAATTCGTGCGGATTTTCCCAATAACGTGGATCCTTATGTAATGCATCAATCGGAACTATAACCACTGCTCCTTCGGGAATGTAGATATCGTTGATAACAACCTTATCTTTATTACATTTTCTAGTCGTTGCCATGACAGGCGGTTTCAGTCTCATACACTCCTTGATAACCATTTCTAGAAACACCATCTTGTTCAAATCGTCGAAACTGAGGTCGTCTGTATCCTCAAATACCTCATCAATTTCCTGTTGAACCTTCTTATATACCTCCGGATACACTGACAAGTAAAACAGTGTTATTGCCATGGTGATGGCTGTGGTTTCCATGCCAGCACCGATAAACGTCAAATACTCGTCTACCAGATCTTCTAACGTCAGTTGATCGGAGCATTGGATACTCCGGATGAGGTGAGACAGAATATCTTCCTTGTCTTCATTTGTATTCTCCAATCGGTCAAGTAAGTGGGTTCTTGCTACATCTCGCATTCGGGGCATATTCTTCCTAAGTTCTCGCTTTTCTTCCCTTCTGCTCCACGGGAAATTAAATGTGGCATATTCTTTGAACGATAACGTTATTACCTTGACCATTGTAGAAGCCAGTTTTAATGATTGCTCTCCGTGTTTTTCCAAAAGCTCCTGGTTCCAGTTGAAGCCACATACTGATATGGATTCGAAGGCTGCTCGACAAAATTCCTCCGTTATGTCGAATGTATGAGAATCTTTTTCACGTAACCTACTCATAAGATTCTCTACCACTATGTTCAAATCTGTCATGATGGTTCTGAGGAATCCCTTGTGGAATGCAGGTTCCATTACTCTCCTTTTCGCATGCCATACATCAGTTCCTGTATCGTTTAGTAGTCCATACTCACCAAAAATTCTTATCCCCGCGACTGATTTTAAAACGTCATGGAACATTTTGTTCTTAGGAAACATTACTCTGTCGTTGCAAACCTTCGAAATAACACTTAAATCCAAACAAAAGATCATATTTCGAGTAAAAAGGTGAATTACAAATACATCCCATCCGTAAGTATCATAAAATGCATACAACACTAGTTTCTCTGATCTTTTAGCGTACTCCATGAACTCCGGTAGTGCACCAAGAAACCAGATGGGAGAGATGGGGACCGGGGGAGATTTGAAGTGCTTGTATTTGATCCTCATCAAGTAGATGTAGAGATTGAGAAGGATGTACAGAAGAATACAGCCCAATACGAGAAGGTTAATTAGAAACATGGCCTAAAGGAAAAGGTTGAGCCGTTATTAGTTCTATCAGATTTGTGCACTTGGTATCGCTGTGTACAATAAGGATTGTGAAAGTGATAGAGCACTGTCAGACGAACCCCTCCCAAAGTATACTAAAATTATCAATTATGATGAGGAAAATACGATACAACTCGTGCCTGAATAAATAAACAAGTTAACTTTAAGTTTAGGATATTGGCGTAACAATAGACTGAATTCTCTCAATAACGCTCACAATTCGTATATATACTGTATAAGCTTATATTATTAACATAATATCTTATTGTAAATATGTAAATATATATAAAACAATACCAACCATCACGCAAAGCCAAAAGGGTTACATTACAAAAAATTGAAATATAATCCCTAGGTGCGTGCCGGCGTTATGAGTGTTGTAAAACCTTAAAAGCTTAAATGAGGGTAATTCAATAGATTTATACATACTTGAATTGTCACGAATCTCCATGAAACACAATAAACCTATATACTACGCTGTTTATCGGTTCAACCTGAGAGTACCTAACGGCTGCAAATTTGGCGTATTGTTCAGATTAATTACAGTGTTTTTGTCCTAAGTGTTTTTTATTGTTAAATCAGGTGCGGAACCGCGTACTATTTGCAAAATATTACCGCACCTAGATGCTGCATGAATGAAGCATAAATGAAGCATCGTATAATTTAAAAGCGTTATGTTGCCGGTCATGCCGGTAATCATATTATAAGAATATCACACGATATATTATTTATTATTATACTGCTAGTTATAAGAATGCAGCATCAGGCAAAGTTCATTCCTAGCCTTAATCAAATATTTAAAAAGATAAAAGGTGTGCACATTATCTGTGCTACAGACCTTTGCACATTATCTGTCATACCTCATGACGTATGACACACATTATTATATAAAAGTAAGTTACTAGATCTTTATTATCTTACTACATGTATGTATATATAAAGCGAGACTATATATATATATATATATATACAAAATGAAACGACCGGTCGAGTCAGACAAATGTTTCAATCATGATACAAAACCATGATATCATCAGTGACAACTGATGATATCATGGTTTTGTATCTAGCTCTCGGCTTGCCGATTGAGCACTGTAAGCAGACGACGCCACCCACAATTATATATATATAATATATATATATATATATATATCTGTTACCATTTTACTGACAGGGGGGGGGGGAAGAATGTTATAAACGTCTCACAAACCTTTTATCAAAGTCTTCTTTTCGCCATGATCGATACACGATTTGTAGTTTGATATAATCTCTGTTTCACTTAGAGTCTCCATCTGTGGTTTAAGAAGTTTATATTAGCAATGTAAAATTATCTACCGACTATATGATTAGCTCATAGATAATAAAACTATTGGTAAACACCTCTATAGACCAATTACACGAGGATTCTACAAATGAACATCATCATGAAAGGACTCGGCACATGACAGTGATTGACCAATCAGGTTGCAGCAGCGACCAATCAACTTCTCGAATCTCTGTCACGTGTCTAAAAAAGTGACGTCTCATTTGCAGTAGTCAAGTCTATACAACATTACCTTATCGGTATCGGTATTAGGACGGAGTTGTATCGGAGACATGATTGGTCTGGCTCTAAGATGTTTTAGCTGATCGATTCTGTCGTGAACATCTAAATCTCTCTGTTTCTTCTCTTCTAGAAGCACTGTGTTTATCTGCAAATTTAAGGGATGTCAACCTCAGTTTCTAGATAACATAATTGGACAGTTTCTAGATCATACTGGACACTCTTTAAATTCTTAATTGACACATTTTGTATAGGTTTTAACAGCTACTATTATCGTAATCAGACTAATATAATACCTGAGCTCGATCGTACTGTGCCTCGGCCTGTCTTCTGAGCTTCACAAAGTCTTGATATTCTTGTACAGTTCGCCGAGCTCGAATGTTTGTGTCTCTCAGTAAACCGACCTGCAGTGCATTATCATTGAGATCATATCTCCCAATCATCTAATCGAACCCGCAACATTACAAGTAATTACAAGTACGCATATTGCAATGTAAAATATCAATTAATATAATTAATTAAGTGCTAAGATTTACTCTAACCTTATCCTGTGAGGCTGATGCATGATCATCTTTTATAGTCCGCCTATCATGACGAGCTAGCGCTTTAGAAAGAGACGCGTTCTGACAACAGAAATCTGTCATGAACTGCTTGTACTGCTTGAGGTCTTTCTTCTTTTTCACATCATCACCTCTTTTCTTCAGGACAGACATCATCTCCTTTCGTTCCTGCTCCTGGGATGCGAAGTTTTGTTGTTAACGGACAGGATAATAAAATTTAAAGTCGTTACTTGAACAGATTAACAGGGTAGTTATGTCGTAAAGTTTGAATCCAGGAGTTTCCTATTATCGAAAATATTACAAAACCACAATGATAAAACACTGCAAATAGTATTACATGGAGTCTGTAATGATTATCTCTAAGTTTGGTATCATCTATCTCCCTTTGATGAAGAGCTTCAATACGGGATGCGTTCTTTATCGCATCTACTCTTGCTAGCATAACCTGTAGTGAATATTTAATCAGTTTTCCAGAATATTTAGTGTAATTTGTTTTAAACGTTTTGCTGTATATTGTTGTTTGGGCCATTCATCATTTCAATAAAGCCAATGAAGCAATGATACTACACCAGATTCAGAAAAAACAATAAATAAATTCCAATTCGTCACACTCTTCGCAGCTTTTCATACTATAGTTTCGTCTGTCTTTAAGCAGTCGTCATCAGCAATCCAGCGGTCATGTTGAATGCCATTTACTCAATAAATGTAATAGATTTGTAGTGTTGTAATTAGTTTAAAACTGCTGTATATTGTTATTTATTTATTGTATCCTGTTTAGTGTTTATTGTCCGATATTGTTAAACGGAAAAGTTTAGAAAATTACTCTTTTAGAACTCTATTCGACCTCTGACTATTGTGTGTATGTGTGTAGTAGTGTAGGCACTAGGCAGTGCTCTATCGGCTAGCAGAAAGCGGAATACACAATTTTTTATTTTTTATATTTTATATAACATACATGTACATGGAATATGGATGTTATATAATATGGCTTCATCCCTGTTACCACGGGATTTCTAGTATATGTACGATATTTTTCATAAATAAAGTGATTTTCATCCCTTTTTATGTTACTAAAAAATGTGTAGACTATTATTTGTACCTAACTGACGATTGAAAGTTGGAGAAAGGACCATTGTCATTAACCGTGCTACAGATTTCTGCAGATAGCCTGTTACAAATTGTGGAGACAATTTATATCAAAAATTACAATTTTGTCCGTTTTTGTCCGTTCGAATATCGGTACCCTATTTTCTGAAAACGGACAAAATCGCACGGACAAAAACGGACAAAAAAAACATGAGCCCCGTTTGTCAATCTTATGGAGATGTAAATACTAAATTAGTCCGGTTGCCGAAGGTGTAGTATATCACTGTATTAAACGATTCAAAAGTCAAAAGTCAAAATTCACTGTATGAACAAGAGGAATATGCTATAGGCATTTTCAAAATGAGCCGTATATATTGTGTTCCTCTTTTGATGCAACGTTGGATCGAATTTCAATTCATCGAAATATAACATTGAGTAACTAATATCACAGATAAACCCGGAACCTTTCATTGCATCCCTTTTTCTCTTTCTTATCTATCTAACACCGTTCAATAATCAATAAGAACGGTTGGTTCTTTTGCGATAGTCAAAACGCGACAACTAGCGCTGGATGGCGACAACTAGCGCTATCCAGCGCTAGTTGTCGCTATCCAGCGCTGGATAACGCTGGCCAGCGCAAAATATATATGTTCGATAATTGTCGCTATCCAGCGCTAGTTGTCGCCATCCAGCGCTAGTTGTCGCCATCCAGCGCTAGTTGTCGCTATTCAGCGCTAGTTGTCGCTGGCTATGCGACACTGTCGCACGCGATAGTTTGCGATGGCCAGCGCAACTGGCCATCGCAAACTATCGCGTGCGACAGTGCCGCATAGCCAGCGACAACTAGCGCTGGATAGCGACAACTAGCGCTGGATAGCGCTAGTTGTCGCCATCCAGCGCTAGTTGTCGCTATCCAGCGCTGGATAACGCTGGCCAGCGCAAAATATATATGTTCGATAATTGTCGCTATCCAGCGCTAGTTGTCGCCATCCACCGCTAGTTGTCGCCATCCACCCTAACCCTCTAATTTGATCCCAACCCTAACCCTAACCCAATCCTTAATAAAAACATATGCTGAAACCCTAACATTAACAATAACGAGAAATTAGACTAACTTCCTTATACGGTCATATCACGTGATCGATACATGTACAGTTTTTCGCCAATATTTCGTCAGGAGAGCATATTAACCCTATGTCACGTGGCCCATGGGGGTTGATTCGGAATTAGCGTCCAAAAATACATCGATTGAAGTTTTAAGTTGGATACAACCATCGTGGGCCCTTTTAGAACAATCTCGAAGATCGACTGTAGAGTGATTTAGCACGCTCGATATTAGTATTACTCGTCAGCCAGCGCAATATAGTTGCGATATTACTGAAATTACTCGTCAGCTAACGCTGGCCAGCGCTGGCTAGCGCTGGTTAGCGCTGGTTAGCGCTGGCTAGCGCTGGTTAGCGCTGGCCAGCGCTAGCTGACGAGTAATAGCGCAAAAATTTTGCGCTGGATATCGATGGCCAGCGCTGGCTATCGCTTAGCGCTGGCCAGCGCTGGCCAGCGCTAGTTGTCGCTATCCAGCGCTAGTTATCGAACTGTTTTCTGCGATGGCCAGTTGCGCTGGCCATCGCAAACTATCGCGTGCGACAGTGTCGCATAGCCAGCGACAACTAGCGCTGAATAGCGACAACTAGCGCTGGATGGCGACAACTAGCGCTGGATGGCGACAACTAGCGCTGGATAGCGACAATTATCGAACATATATATTTTGCGCTGGCCAGCGTTATCCAGTTGTCGCGTTTTGACTATCGCAAAAGAACCGAACGGTTTTGTATATATTATATATATATTGGGACTAACTCCCAATCATCTGTCCATATGGTAGTGTTTCTGGTCAAATAGATGGTATAGGAATACAAGGAATACAAGGAATACAAGGAATACAAATTTAAAATCTTGAGCTACAATAGTAACTGTTAAGATAATAACAATATCATAAGATTTGAATTTATTATATTAATATAACTTAACTAAAGTGAAAAATAAAGATTTGACATAAAATATTTTGTTTTCAGTCGCCTTGGTAATGCTGTAATGCTTGAGCCAGGTCACTTTGCAGTTTGCACTCGTCGTTGCGCGAAAAGAAACAAAAGCGGGTACAGTGATTTTCAGTGTTCACTGTTCATGTACTGGCCAGAGAGTCAACAAATTTCTTGCGGTTGTTAAAACACGTAGTGGCAAACCTAGCAACGACTCTCGTGAGGTGGACTTGACTTTCGTTCGTGATAAGTTCAATGATTTCACTGTTGTTGCTGATGAATTTGAGGACGTTTGCTCCAGGGATGACATTGTGAACAGAATAAGATGTCGCAGACGGTTTGATTGGATTTGATATGAGTGACTGGATCTTGTCTAGGACTTTTCGCCTCGATGCAGCGTTAAGATCACAATGGTTAAGGAAGTGGTCTTCATTCTCAATAATACCAGAACCTAAGACTATATTGCACCAGGAGCATATTCGCTCGTCACGTGGAGTTTGATTATATCGGCCAAGTTCAATTTCGAGTCGATGTGCACTGATCCGCAGTCTTGTGATATTAGCACGGTCTGCATATTTAATGACACTATCTAGGTAGTACTCTTTGTTAAATTTGGATTTTAGGTCACGATAGAATTCTAATTTCCGAGAAGTGTTGATACAGGACCCCCAATATTCTCTAAAGTTACATTTCAAAGTTTTAGTAATGACGTGTGGTGTGAATATTTTACTCCCGATGGGTTGTGTTGATTGAGGAGGAATTCGTTTCTTGAAACCGTTGTGAATAAGAAAGTCCTCTTTTGGTGGTTTTGCGATACTCGGGTTTCTTTCGAAAAGTAACTTGGAGTGATTGTTTTTGAGTGTGCGGTAGGCTGTGACATGATCGGTAGAGAAACATGGGTCTAGCGCGAGGACAGGCTCCAAACCCCTGTACCAGTCCAATTTCATGTTCATCTGTTCTTTGAAAGCTAAGGAGACAAGGGAGTTATCTTTGAGATTTTTCAAACGTTGGCTATATTTGAGAGTGAGGTTAATACATTCATAGATTAATGGGTAGCGGCCTGACTCACCCCAGACGCCTGCGTTGCTGGCTTTACGATTTACCCCCAGTGACCATTTAAGAAAGTGAAGGTGAACTTTTTCGCTGTTCAGAAGGCTAATTTTCTTGAGGATACTAGTTTGAAATTTTGTTTTTGTGTCGGCATCCATATTGAGATCGACTTGTTTTGTTATGTGTTTTATGATAGCCATGTTAGGTGTGTAAATAGGCGCTCCGTAAAGAACGATAGGTTTAATAAGACCATCAAAGAGTGTTGTTAGAGAGCGGAATGATAATTTGGATTTGTTTACTGAGCTTTTCATGGCATAAAGTGCACGCATGGCTTTCTTTTTGAGCTCAGTTCGGGCATTTGTGAATGTGCCGGATTTGTGTATTTCGATTCCTAGATAGCAGTATGACTCGACTTCATCTAACAAGTGATCACCAATTTTGAGGGGAACTGGCTGATAAGTATCAAAACGGGCATTAAATTTCATGAGTTTAGTTTTATCTGCATTAATTTCGACGCCCCATTCCAAGCAGAAATTGTTCAAAGCATCGAGTTGCTTTTGGAGGGTTTTGGGGTCCAGTGCCAAGAGTATCAGATCATCTGCCCATAGTAAGTGACTGATAAGTTGGTTCATTAGTTTCGGACAGTTATCATATTCTAGTCGAGGGGAAAGATCTCTGATGTATATCTTAAATAGATCAGGGGAAAGTGGATGACCCTGTTCAGTTCCTTTATTGATATCAAATTTTTCGCTGACAAATCCAGATAGTTTTATCTGGCCAGTGGAATTTTTATACATATGTTTAAGAACATTAAATGTTTTGCCAGTGATACCTAGTTTAGCTAATTTTAAGAAAAGAGCTTCACGGCAAACAGAGTCGAAGGCCTTCCGGAAGTCCACAAAAACAGCATAGACGGGAACCTTGAGCTTTTTGTATTTAGACGTAATGGTGTTGAGTGTGAGTATGTGGTCATATGTATACGATGCCCTCAGGCTGATCTCGGCGATCTTCATGCAGGCCTTCTTCTTCTCTTTATTCTTTACGTTCAGGTGGTTCATAAAGGTTGGGAGGCTATAGTTGTAAATGCCTCGAGCTCCCACTTCTACTGGCTGGAGCTTGCAAGCCCATCCGTTGGCTTCTATCTCTTCTGTCAGCTGCTGATATCTCTTCATCTTTCGCTTCTCTTGATCAGCAAAGTTCTGCTCATTTCCACAAGTCAGCTCCATTAGATATTTAACCTTCTTTGCTTTATCTGAATAGATCACTACATCAGGTCTTAGTGGTGTAGCTGCAATGTGCTGCGGGAAGTTCCTCTGTCTCTCATCCTCATCAAATATGTATAATTATCTTCCACTCGTATTGGCATATGATAAGAAATATCTTTGTGTCTTATGATGAGTTGGGTCAGCTAGGGTAACCTTCTCGCGCTTATTGCCTGCCTTGTGAAAGACCGACGGTGCCCTCTTCGATTCCTTGGCGATGTCGGGATTAAACTCGTCAATCTGTGATGAAACAGTCTTCATGATTTCACGTAGGACCTTATCATGGCGCCAGTTGAAACGTCCCTGTCTTAGTGCAACCTTGCAGAACGTGAGGATATGATTGAGTGTCACTTGTTTGCTGCAGAGTTTACAGTTTCCTGAAACGGCTTTGATCCAAAGCTTTAGGTTGCTAGGTGTTGACGCAGTGTCATGGATAGCATTGACATGAAACTTTAACAGTTCCGGACTTAGTTGATAGATCAGGTTATTCCACGTGGTGTGTGTATGTTACATTATATTATGGTTTTTGTATGGATTTCTCCAGTTGGAAGATTGTTCTACCCTGGAGGGGAGCTTCATGCCAGTTAACTCGCCGTTTTATTTGTATGTTATATTATATGTATTATGGTCGTAGTGCAGTTTACATAGTTAGTTACATCTTGCCCTCCAAACAATTGACTGATTGAACCTCTTTACCTAATCACTTCAGTGAGGTCAAAAATGAGGCTAAGCTGCAGTCACATAGTTTTGACATTCTCATAATCCCAGGTTGTAACTTTTAATGCTGACAGTTGTTGCATTAACCATGATTCAATTTCTTCCTTGACCACAAACGTGAAAACAATAGGCTAGTGGTGCCTTAGTTAAGAGAGTTTAAAATTACGCTAATCCTCTTAAATTCCGGTAAACAATCTTCTGACAGTTCTACCTCATAATATCTGTTTGTTACAGCTTTTTGTATCTAATACCAGTATTCGGTTTATGTTGTCACAAACTTTCTAACACTTTCTGCTAGAGATATACTGATGGACGACAAGGTGCCGCTTCTTGTATCAGTAGAAGATGGTACTCTAAGGAAAAACGAATGGAGTCATGGTCTGTTTGGATGCACAGACGATATCGGAGAATGTCTACTAGTTTGGTGTTGTCCCTGTGTATACTTTGGTTTAAACGCGCGGGACTCTTGCTACCCTGGTTATTGGTGCGACGGACGTGGTGGTGCTTTTTGGGGCTGCTTGGGCTTTATTTTCTGCCAACAAGCTGCGAAGTGTGCATGGGGTCTTTCCCTTAGACCCAAAATCAGAAGAGACTATGGGATCCAGGGTGACCGTTATTTAGACTGCTTGGTCGTTTGGTTGTGCACTCCTTGTGCTCTACATCAGGAACGACAGCAGTTGAAAGAAAGTCTGCCTTCTACAACTCAAGTTGTTGTAGAGCAACAACAGCAGAACCCGATAACTGCAGTTCCGCAGTCCTATGCTCGTAACTGAGTCAACAGTACGCTCCTCAACAGTATGCTCCCGGAGTTCCTCATCGGTATTAGTGCGCCCCTAGAAAACAATTTCTCTTGGATACCCAGCGTGCCAACTGATACTCACATCTTTAAATACAAATTATCGTTCAAAAATGAATTAATTTCCACAATCTATAGTATGTTTTATCTTTAGCCAAATTCTTGATTTTGGAGCCCTGATATGCCCTGAATCTTGCTTTTACGATATTTGAAAAAAAATATATCGACATTAATGACGATTTTGATTCATAATAAAAGTAGAAATGTAGACTGATCTATATTAAAAATTAATTAGATTAATTATTTCAGTTGATGTTTATTTAGGATCGTTGATGTGCACTGTTAAGGATATCAAGAATCGAATATTCCTTGGTAATGTTGCCTTTAGTAAATTTCAGAAAGTTTGGATGAAGAGCAAGATTTCAGTCCAAAGGAAGATCAAAATCTACGAGGCACAAGTAGTCTCTATTCTACTCTACAACTGCAACTCCTGGGCTGCACCACTAGCTTCGTTGAATGAACTTGATATTGCTCATCGCAAACACCTCCGAAGAATCCTCAACATCAGATGGCCTACTGGGGTTATTTCTAATGAGGCACTCTATGCTCGTTGTTATGTCACTCCCTTGTCTGTGAGAGTCTCTAAGTTTCGATGGAGAATGTTAGGACATATCTTAAGAGGACAGGAAGACTCACCAGCATACACCTCTATGTTATTTGCTATAAATTCTGATATTTTCATGGAAGGGAGACGGGGTAGACCATGTTTAAACTTATTAGATGTTATTAGAAAAGACTTGACTAGTAGAAATCTTGATATTAGACTTAAGAATTTGACTGATTTCGAAGACCTTAGATTTTTAGCTTTAGATAGGGAGGAGTGGAAGAAGTTAGAAGATGGTTGATGTTTTTGTTTTCTTTTTTATGCGTTTTGATATCTATAAGGTGCCTAGGATGCTCTTTTAAAGAGATATTTCGTACTTTGAAAGATTTACTACTACTACTACTAATTATTTCAGTGACAGATTTTATCAAATTTAAAAAACTTTCCAAAAAGAAAATTTTTTTTCGAAAGTGCGTACTCTCAAAAGAATTTTTCATTGTATCAAATCTTATTGTTTCTATCTATATTTTCATAATATAAAGTCAAGTCACAAATCCCGGCAAAAAAGGTTTTTTTGTATTTCCCCTCAAAACTGCCTCGTTAATCAATACTTCGGTACGGTAGATTTCCCTAAGTGCAACAGCTTGCGGTTTAAAATTGTCTCTTAAAAGTCGTAAAATTTGATTACATCGCGGAAATAGCGAGCCCAAAGTATAGTTAGGGCTCCAAGACAGTTTAAGAGCAACCGCCTAAACAGTAAACACGTACATTAAAGCATCCTATTCAAAAGGGCCAGTGGCGGAATTAAACTGATAGTGATGGGTACAAACTGTTTTGTAAGGGGGATATAACCTCGTTTCAATGGTATCGCACAATTGGGTGCGATATTCTGTTGAGTATGGTGGATGAAAAACAATGCTTTTAGTATATTGATCTATTTATTTATTCATTTGAATGGTTTTCAGTATCAGAGTGTAGTAGTGTAGTAGTGTAGTAGTGTGTAGTAGTGTAGTAGTGTAGTAGTGTAGTAGTGTAGTAGTGTAGTAGTGTAGTAGTGTAGTAGTGTAGTAGTGTAGTAGTGTAGTAGTGTAGTAGTGTAGTAGTGTAGTAGTGTAGTAGTGTAGTAGTGTAGTAGTGTAGTAGTGTAGTAGTGTAGTAGTGTAGTAGTGTAGTAGTGTAGTAGTGTAGTAGTGTAGTAGTGTAGTAGTGTAGTAGTGTAGTAGTGTAGTAGTGTAGTAGTGTAGTAGTGTAGTAGTGTAGTAGTGTAGTAGTGTAGTAGTGTAGTAGTGTAGTAGGGGGATATAACCTCGTTTCAATGGTATCGCACAATTGGGTGCGATATTCTGTTGAGTATGGTGGATGAAAAACAATGCTTTTAGTATATTGATCTATTTATTTATTCATTTGAATGGTTTTCAGTATCAGAGTGTAGTAGTGTAGTAGTGTAGTAGTGTAGTAGTGTAGTAGTGTAGTAGTGTAGTAGTGTAGTAGTGTAGTAGTGTAGTAGTGTAGTAGTGTAGTAGTGTAGTAGTGTAGTAGTGTAGTAGTGTAGTAGTGTAGTAGTGTAGTAGTGTAGTAGTGTAGTAGTGTAGTAGTGTAGTAGTGTAGTAGTGTAGAAGTGTAGTAGTGTAGTAGTGTAGTAGTGTAGTAGTGGCTGAGTTTCGAAGGTACTTGATCATTGATTTGTAGTTTAAAATGGCTGCAAAGGCCACATTTATGTACAAGTTATGAAGTCACCAAGTCACCAAGTTCTATATCATATTATCTTACTTAAAAAAATAACAAGACACTCAACGAGGCAATGGTCGATTCTAGTTCTTTTTTGGGTTTTAGTAAAAAAATGTACAGTAACACCCGGTAATTTGTTAATCTTATGTAGATGTAAATACTAAATTAGTCCGGTTGCCGAAGGTGTAGTATATCACTGAATTAAACGGATTAAACGATTCAAAAGTCAAAAGTCAAAATTCACTGTATGAACAAGAGGAATATGCTCTAGGCATTTTCAAAATGAGGAATATAGGGCGTATACTCTAGTAGCAGGGAGGAGTTGAGTGTGCACTTCGATGTATAGAGTTTTTTGATACTGAATCGGGTTGAATAGGTCATTGGTAACTCAAATCACCGAACGGCACATGTTGTGTCGCTAGTCACAACCCTGTGGGGACCACGCCCATATTTCACATTAGGCGCATATATGGGAAATCTGTACCTCAGCTTCTGAAGGTCTTAGAGACTCAAACTTTGGCCTAAATTGACTGCAATGCACATGTTTATATTGACACTATAAAGGTCATAAAGGCCCAAAATGCTTACTTTTGGAAAAATCCAGAAAAACTGATTTTCACCGGGGCGAGAGTGAAAAAAATCTACTCTAGAAGCTAATTGAAATCGAGTATGCAGTTTGGTGTCTACAACTTTTCTAGAAACCAGGTCTTTTGTAAGGTCATTCTGGAACAGAATTGATAAGGTACGCAATTTCTATCAGTAGTTCCAACCCTAGGGTGGAAATTTCTAAATTACCCTCAGGCGCAAATATATGAGTTTTGTATCTCGGCTTCTGAACGTTGTACTTGTAGGGGCCTCTCTTTTAGCTAACTGCAAAGGCCACATTTACATACAAGCTATAAAGCAACATAGGGTTTATAGTGCTTAGTTTTGGAGATATTCATTAAAAACTGTTTTAACTTTCGTGCATCCTAAAATAGTAACACATGTGCTTAATTTTGGTATCCCGGGCTAAAAAAGTCTTACAGATACTTTGCTTGCAGCACAGCAAAATGTTCAGCATGAACACATTCAGATATATTTATGGAGCAACACAATTCAGTTTCAGAAGCTCCTTCCAGCTATCTTATCTTATCCTCAAATGTATACATCAAACCATCTCTCTGGTTACTTCAAACCACTTCAATCCCCAAATGTATACATCTAACCATCTTTCTGATCACCAGCACCTGCAAATTCTAGCACTATCCAGCAACCTCAGACTACTTTCTGCTCTATCCAGCTAACACTAGCAAACGGTACCCAAAAACTGTAGCTTCTTCTAACTACTTCGGGCTACATCCATCCTTATTCAGTTGGATGATCACTCTCAAATTCTATCTGTTTTTACCTAATTCAGGCTACCTCCAGGCTCCAGCTAGAATTTGAGGGTGCTTGTGCTGTGCTATCTGGATATAGGCTCATAAGTAGCATTCAGAGGTTGCTAGAAATAGCAGGTTCCCTCTTCCTCAATGAGCTGGAAATTGTTGAATGCGGCTGAGGTAGCCGGAAATTTTTGCTGCTGGTGTTATAAAAGGCAAGAGGTAGCTTAAGTTAAGTTTGCTAGAAAGAGCAGATGTTGGAGGGGCCAAGGGGCCTTGCAGTAGTAGCTAAATAGATGTAGCCGAAGTACGTGAAAAGAGCTGGAATTGGTGGTATCTGCCCACTGGAGCACTGGTGGTACCTACCTGTATAGAGCAGGAGGTAGCATTCAGAGGTTGCTAGAAAGAGCTAGAATTATAACGTGCTGGTGGTAGCTGGGTAGAATAGGCATGGCATGGAGGTAGCAGAATTAAAGGTAGCTAGAAGTATATTCTACTTCATGAGGTGGGATTGAAGTTGACTAGCCATAATAGCCAAACAGTACTGGAGAGAGCCCAATTTGTGGTAGATATAACGAGATAGTTAGAAGTTCAATTCCCTGATCAATATCATGACCACCGAAGACCAATATGGGGGAGACCAAAATGGCTTGGTCTAATAAAAAATCAAAAACCATTTGGTCGAAAACTTAGTAATTTCCGCTCGCTGTCAAAATTTTCAAGTAAGTTGATCATCTGATACATCTCTCCGAGAAGTTTGAATGTGACACAGTGCCGGCCCTCTTGAAACATTATTAGATCACTCTACGGGCCCCAATTCTTAGGAATGCAGCTGTGTTTTCTCGGGCGCTTCGTGAGCTATTTTCGTAAATCTCAACACCACCGAGAACGAAAAAGGTACTCCAACGTTAGTCGTAATTATATTTGGTTTTCCTAGCCTTGCGCTCTGGAAAACCAAGAAGACCAAGAAGACCAGTACAGATCTAATCAAGCAATGGGAGAGGGGAACTATAATGTGCGGCCTGTGTATCACAGTGTTCGCACAAAGTTCCAAGTTGCGGTGTTTATTTAGTTGATTTCAATGTTCACCGTTAATTTATTTTGGCCCGATGTCGTTTTTTATTCATTAAGTTATGCCATGTTGTGCAATTTCCCAAGCTTGATTTTGTGTGCAATGACGTTAACAACTTCTTGTATTGAGTTATGTGATTGGTGTAAAAAACTATGTTTACATCATTACACACAATTAGGCGATTCCAGGAAAAAAAACTGCCAGGAGAACCAAATGCTCCGGCGGGGACGACCAATTTAGAATGATATTGATACAGGATGTTCATGTATAAATTTGGGGATTGAAGTGGTTTGAAGTAACCAGAGAGATGGTTTGATGTACGTATACATTTGAGGAAAAGATAAGATAGCTGGAAGGAGCTTCTGAAACTGAATTGTGTTGCTCCATAAATATTATCTGAATGTGTTCATGCTGAACATTTTTCTGTGCTGCAAGCAAAGTATCTGTAAGACATTTTTAGCCCGGGATACCAAAATTAAGCACATGTGTTACTATTTTAGGATGCACGAAAGTTAAAACAGTTTTTAATGAATATCTCCAAAACTAAGCACTATAAACCCTATGTTGCTTTATAGCTTGTATGTATATGTGGCCTTTGCAGTTAGCTAAAAGAGAGGCCCCTACAACGTTCAGAAGCCGAGATACATGTGTGTAGTCAGTGTAGCTTACGTTGCAATTATCGAGCTCTCTTATCTTTTGTGAATTGCGATAAGTTCAGTTTGCTGCTACCGCGTAGTTAGCCTTTGCGTGTGTACTTGTACATTCCTATACAAGTACACTATGGAGGATGATCGTAAGGTGACCCAATCTCTGGACTGACCTGAAGAACAGACACCAAACTGCATACTCGATTTCAATTAGCTTCTACAGTAGATTTTTTTCACTCTCGCCCCGGTGAAAATCAGCTTTCTGGATTTTTTCCAAAAGTAAGCATTTTGGGCCTTTATGACCTTTATAGTGTCAACATAAACATGTGCATTGCAGTCAATTTAAGCCAAAGTTTGAGTCTCTAAGACCTTCAGAAGCTGAGATACAGATTTCCCATATATGCGCCTAATGTGAAATATGGGCGTGGCCCCCACAGGGTTGGGACTAGCGACACAACATGTGCCGTTCGGTGATTTGAGTTACCAATGACCTATTTAACCCGATTCAGTATAAAAAACTCTATACATCGAAGTGCACACTCAACTCGTCCCTGCTACTAGAGTAGTATGCCTTATATTATGTTCCTCTTCTGATGCAACGTTGGATCGAATTCATCGAAATATATATAAGTAACTAATATCACAGATAAATTCGGAACCTTTCATTGCATCCCTTTTTCTCTTTCTTACACCGTTCAATAAGAACGGTTTTGTATATATTATATAACATATATATATATATATTTTGTTGCTGTACTCCTACACATTAAAAGTCGGTGTTGATTAGATCTTCGAAATAGTTCTTTGCATCATTTTATTAAACATCGTTATCTCAAATTATTTGTTATATAGTAGTGTTGAAAGTTTAAAAATATATATGTAATATGTATAATATTGTATAATATATGTTACATTATATTATGGTTTTTGTATGGATTTCTCCAGTTGGAAGATTGTTCTACACCCTGGAGGGGAGCTTCATACCACTTAACTCGCCGTTTTATTTGTATGTTATATTATATGTATTATGATCGTAGTGCAGTTTATATAGTTAGTTGCATCTTGCCCTCCAAACAATTGACTGATTGAACCTCTTTACCTAATCACTTCAGTGAGGTCAAAAATGAGACTAAGCTGCAGTCACATAGTTTTGATATTCTCATAATCTCATGTTGTAACTTCTAATGCTGACAGTTGTTGCATTAACCATGATTCAATTTCTTCCTTGACCACAAACAATAGGCTAGTGGTGCCTTAGTTAAGAGAGTTTAAAATTACGCTAACCCTCTTAAATTTCGGTAAACAATCTTCTGACAGTTCTACCTCATAATATCTGTTTGTTACAGCTTTTTGTATCTAATACAGTAATACCGGTATTCGGTTTATGTTGTCACAAACTTTCTAACACTTTCTGCCAGATATATACTGATGGACGACAAGGTGCCGCTTCTAATATCAGTAGAAGATGGTACTCTAAGGAAAAACGAATGGAGTCATGGTCTGTTTGGATGCACAGACGATATCGGAGAATGTCTGCTAGTTTGGTTTTGTCCCTGTGTATACTTTGGTTTAAACGCGCGGGACTCTTGCTACCCTGGTTATTGGTGTGACGGACGTGGTGGTGCTTTTTGGGGCTGCTTGGGTTTTTTTTTCTGCCAAGAAGCTGCGAAGTGTGCATGGGGTCTTTCCCTTAGACCCAAAATCAGAAGAGACTATGGGATCCAAGGTGACCGTTATTTAGACTGCTTGGTCGTTTGGTTGTGCACTCCTTGTGCTCTACATCAGGAACGAAAGCAGTTGAAAGAAAGTCTGCCTTCTACAACTCAAGTTGTTGTAGAGCAACAACAGCAGAACCCGATAACTGCAGTTCCGCAGTCCTATGCTCCCCCTCAACAGTCCTATGCTCGTAACTGAGTCAACAGTACGCTCCTCAATAGTATGCTCCTGGAGTCCCTCATCAATATTAGTGCGCCCCTAGAAAACAATTTCTCTTGGATGCCCAGCGTGCGAACTGATACTCACATCTTTAAATACAAATTATCGTTGAACAATGAATTAATTTCCACAATCTATAGTATGTTTTGTCTTTAGCCAAATTCTTGATATGCCCTGAATCTTGCTTAAACGATATTTGAAAAAAAAATGTATCGACATTAATGACGATTTTGTTTATTTTTGATTCATAATAAAAGTAGAACTGTAGACTGATCTATATTAAAAATTAATTAGATTAATTATTTCAGTGACAGACTTTATCAAATTGAAAAAACGTTCCAAAAAGAAATTTTTTTTTCGAAAGTGCATACTCTTAAAAGAATTTTTCAATGTATCAAATCTTATTGTTTCTATCTTTATTTTCATAATATGAAGTCAAGTCCCGAATCCCGGCAAAAAATGGTTTTGGTGTATTTCCCCTCAAAACTGCCTCGTTAATCAATACTTCGGTACGGTAGATTTCCTTGAGTGCAACAGCTTGCGGCTTAAAATTGTCTCTTAAAAGACGTAAAATTTGATTACATCGCGGAAATAGCGAGCCCATAGTATAGTTAGGGCTCCAAGACAGTTTAAGAGCAACCGCCTAAACAGTAAACACGTACATTAAAGCATCCTCTTCAAAAGAGCCAGTGGCAGAATTAAACTGATGGGTACAAAATGTTTTGTAAGGGGGATATTTAAACCTCGTTTCAATGGTATCGCGCAATTGGGTGCGATATTCTGTTGAGTATGGGGGATGAAAAACGATGCTTTTAGTGTATTGATCTATTTATTTATTCATTTTTATGGTTTCAGTGTTCTTACCTTATGTTGATGCCGTTGAAGGAGAACCTGATCCATTTTAGCAGCTTGCCCTTCAACTTGAGCCCGATTCTTGTACGCCTGAAAATGCAGATAAGAGTTATAAAACTAAATTAAATATCCCAGAACTTTGTTTATGTAAATAAGTCAAAGTAAGAAACCTTGAGTAGATAATATATAAACCTGCTGTACAGCCTTTAAACAAGATAAGGCCATTGAATCCTGAAGTTTCATGAAGAGCCTCTGAGAGTTACTGCTAGCTGTCGCCTTCGGTTTAACCTCTTTTTTCACAGTTTTTGGTCTATATCTCTGCGAGGGAGACTGGAATTTTAGTGTTAGAATTATAACATTGAACATTTGTTATACCAAGATGATTCAAGTATGCGGATTTTTTATTTACATGCAATGCTTTACCTGCGTTACAATGTTAAAATCTTTTCCTTCAAGTATTCCGTTACCAAAATATCGTGCACAAATAACAGTGGTCCAATTTTCAAACAACATAACACCTGAATTTCCTTGTAATGATTAGCGGCCTCCCTCACAACTCTCCCCGCCTCCCTGCAACTAGTGACCACATCTCTAAAGGTCTCCGGTTCTCTCAGAGACGTTCTCTCAGCCACCAAAAACAGGTCATCGTCTTCTCCCGTCTTCTGCAATGCGGCTTCTTGTTCTTGCTTTAGTGCGTCTGTTACTTTTTCTGTGGAAGGTTCTTCAGATCAGTCCGAATTTTTCTTAAGACTTTTTTAACAGGGTGTTGTTTTATAAATAAATAACGTTAAACATTCAGCTGTCCATGGCAGCAATTCAGTAGATCTTTAAATTACCTGAATGCTTGATAAATACATTTCCCTCCAATCCGGCAGTAAAAGGGACGGCGCCCCAAACTTTGTTGAACGAAGTTTTAGCTGCGATACTCTCCAAAAGTCTAGCAGAACTGATTCGGAAAGGAGTCTTCTCTCGGTCATCTTCTTGCTGTGAAATCAAAATTGATTATTAGTTGACCTTATGGAAACATCAGATGTCAATGAAGCCTATATGTAAGGACTCCGATCTAGCTCTGATCGACATTGGTTGCTAACAGGTTGCTAGGAAGACCACATGGTTAATCAAGGTATATGGCGCGCTTTTATCATAAATTTGTCGTCGCGGCACGCGCAAACAAAACATTTTCTGTGGTACGAAGAGGTACAACATCAATCATGCAGCAAACGATTTTCATTTCGACATGAATAGAATGCACCCCAGGACTTCAAATAAGATTGTCACATTCGAACTTAGCAAATCGTAGTAGATGTTATCAAATCTTATCACACAATAAGGCGTAAGCGTTTGAATTCAGGTCTAGCCCTCATCGTATTTTGGTTAAACTTTTTCTAAGATTTTACAAATCTAATCTCACATAAGACAGAACTAACTTGTGAAGGTGATGATCGCGGTCGGGCAGTTGAAGGTGGTCGGCTCGGTTCACTGTGTGTAAGTGGTGAGTAGATATCTGTGTGGGGTGGCGGTACACCCTTTAGTTGAGGGATGTTGTGCTTCATCCGCCAATACCGCTGTAAGCATACTGCTGCCCTGCAGAGGACAGCTTTTAGAATTGCAGTTAATCAACCCTCAAGTTATATTGTTCAGAAAACTACCGTGGTTTGTAGCATCAGTACATGAACACAACTAGATGTGTTTGGAGCTCCCTTATATTCATGACACCTGTACAACACGTAACACCTTTACAGAGCCGATATCATTACAAATCCCTACCAACCCTATGCTACAAGTATTACTATTGTTCCAAACTATAGTGTACAAATTATTATTATCACTTCGAGATGGCCAGGCCTACTCTCATGCTGTCTATATGTGATGATTAACTCTGAAAAACTAGGGACAACTGGGGAATGATCCCAGAACCTCGAGATTTCGCGTCTCTTGCTCTACCAATTGAGCTACTGACCCTGATTCTCAGAGCGAAATCACCACTCATATACAGCACAATTTCATGCTTTGTGTGGAATATAGTTTTATCAGTTATTTAGAATATATATTCGCATTTATCCACACTATATTTACATTACACGTACAACGTGATATCATTATCAGTGCAGTGTGTACAACACCAACTACACCGATCAATTGCCAATCTGCGAAACATTTTAATTATTATTATCACTTCGAGATGGCCAGGCCTACTCTCATGCTGTCTATATGTGATGATTAACTCTGAAATACCACACACTAATAACACTACCCACTATAACACACGATTAACAACATCCGACAGTGCCCACACCGGCATCCTACCTTGTCAAGATACTTGCCATTAAATCTCTTAGGTAATATCTAACGTCTCACGAAGAATGATCTAGATCCAGCTCACTACTTTTGAATTAATACTCACAAGACTTTTGTCACGCCACTGGATATTTCACCTAAGCTAATACAATATCCGTCCCTCTGACACGACATGATCTATACCGGGTGTGACAGGGGGCACCTTTTAGCAAGTAGTAAGCAGGACACGTTGCCAGAAACTACAAGTGAGGAGACGGTGGTGTTATGCAGGACTACCCCCTGCTGAGAGTTGAGACAAAGGGGGTCTGGAGCTTACTGCAAAACAAGGAGCTGAGACTACAGTGGAAGAAGCTGAGAGTATAGTGGAAGAAGCTGAGAGTACAGTGGAAGAAGCTGAGAGTACAGTGGAAGAAGCTGAGAGTACAGTGGAAGGAGCTGAGAGTACAGTGGAAGGAGCTGAGAGTACAGTGGAAGAAGCTGAGAGTACAGTGGAAGAAGCTGAGAGTACAGTGGAAGGAGCTGAGAGTACAATGGAAGGAGCTGAGAGTACAGTGGAAGAAGCTGAGAGTACAGTTGAAGGAGCTGAGAGTACAGTGGAAGGAGCTGAGAGTATAGTGGAAGAAGCTGAGAGTACAGTGGAAGGAGCTGAGAGTACAGTGGAAGGAGCTGGGAGTACAGTGGAAGAAGCTGAGAGTACAGTGGAAGAAGCTGAGAGTACAGTGGAAGAAGCTGAGAGTACAGTGGAAGGAGCTGAGAGTACAGTGGAAGAAGCTGTGTAAAAGTGGATGGGTATAGTCAGGGTTCGTGCAAACAAGAAATATTAAGAACTTGGAGATTAAGTAGGTACTTCATACTTGAATCAATAGGGCAGTCTTTCTGTCCGAAATGTAACCCTCACGGATCACGTGTTGGACTAATGGATATCTAACAGAGCGCTAAGTATTATAAGCATGATGAGCTAAACATAACTTTGTGGACAAATTGGCAGCTCTGTAAGATAGTGGAAATAGTGGCATTGACTGGTCCCAGTAGTCAAATTATTTTTTACCTTAATCTGTTTTTCTGGTTGACAGCTACAAAACGAATCGGGGTAGGCTTAGTAGGCTGATCTGCGAAACATCCCATAACGAAATATCCTTATCCTCGGAACTCTATAAACAAATAAAGCAAAGCGAGCAACCAACTGTACAATGTACATACAATCTTGGATCAACTGGGGCTTGATGGTAAATACCTATCTTGAGCTAAATTTATTGTAAAATACCGAGAGAAGAACAAGGAAATAGCATTTAATGTGAGTGAAAGTGTATCATAATAAAGCGTATCAGTTTGTGAAAAGCTGGCCATTCTAGATGATTATTTTGCTTGTTATTATCTTTGATTGTCTTTTACAGCACAAAACAAAAAACACGCCGCACTAAGATCGGTAGTGAAATTTACGATTAATAGTATTTTTCAGCTATCATCATATTATTTTTACCTCTCTCTTTTCTTGATTCTGATCACGACACAGCTGACTGGGGTGGGCTGTATTTCAAAACATCCCGAAACTTGAATATCTGTATTCTCAGGATTTTCAAAGAGATCAAGCATGGTAAGCTCATATATAAAGCAGCCGATTAATATTACATGTGATTCAGCAGTTAGTCCAACTAGTATTCAAGACCCGGAAGTATAGCAAGACGGCAACAAATTATCAAGAATTAATATCATCGTAATATGCCAAGAGAACATCTTAAAAAGAGCACTTCAAACTACTTACTAACTCATCATAATAATCGTATCTGTTCGTGGAAACCGAGCTCTATTTTGCTTGTTATTATTTTTTACATAACGAGTAAAAACCACCGATCATGACCGCAGTGAACTTTGTTTTGAATCAAGTGCCCTGAAGGTCCCCTGGATGTGTTTCACCACCGACAAAGAACGCATTTCACCACCGACAAAGACAAAGTAATTCTCTCTCAATACAGGGATTGTACCAGGTGGATATGGCGCATAATAATTGATAATATGAGTCTGATATTTGTTTCACTGATAAGCCGGGTGCCATAGTGGCTCCTCCTCCTGGATTTAATTGCGTTTCATGTTGGCACTTATAGAGTGCATGTTCATACTCGTTGTTATAAACGATAAGTTCTGAAGAAATATAACAAAATACCCCAAAATCACGTATATCTTCACCGAACAATGTAAGAACGAACTCTGATCTTTGAATTCGTTGTATAACCCAACCGCCAATTGAGCTATTGAAAAGTTTATGATCACTTATTCAAGAAATAATATTCGAAGATAATATTTGAAACAAATTTTGTACGAGTATTGTACGTTCATTTCAAAGTTAATATTACACTGTGTAGCAGTTGAGGAAACAACCCGCTGACTCACCAGTGCCTCAGCTCCCTGAGCTCGGCTTGTCGGCGTTTGTTGAGTTTCTGACGCCAGGCACGCTGGATTATAATGACGGGAGAATGCTTGCGGAGGATTCCTTCCACCACTTTTAATGTTCTCAAACTCTGACCAACTGCTTCACTCTCTGTCAAATCCTGGTGTAAATCGTGTTTGGATTTAGTCAGTTCGTTAAAAACTCATCAGTCATCAACGGGTACTCAATTATCCAAATCACTCGAGTTTGAAGAGTTTTTAATCTCGAGTAAAGACAATTTTATCAGTGAATTTTCATCAATCAAGCTGGATTATAAATTATCAAAAAAGCATCTTTTCAGTACGACTCGGACGGATCTGCTCACTAAAATTTCAATACAACTTTTCAATGAGACAAACTAATAAGAGATAAACCATAGTACAGTTTCTAGAAATAAAAGACTGTCCTATTTTAGGTTTCACAATCACAACGTTACTCGATTATCCGCGTTAAACTTTACCAATGTTCACTTGTGAAATAAATTATACGATGCATAACGTTATTTATTCGACAATGTTAAGTTTAACGCTGATGTTTAATTTACTTCTTGAAACTTTAAGTAGTCTTTATTTTTATTAGTTTATCACTCGGGCTACACGTACTCGAGTACTATTAATTGTATACAATTTTCTATACAAATATTTAGTCCAGTTTGTAATAAATTGTTAGTTTTTAGCGATAGAAAAATAGCCTTTGAAAAACATTATATATAAATATAAGTTATAACTGACATAACTATCTTTTAAAGTATTCCATTCATCTATCTGTTCAGTGTGTACTTCCATGAGTCCCAAAACATAATACAGGGTGTTTCAATAGTCTTGCAAAGATTTACTTTTTGAATAACTTAGTATCCATTTGCCTTAACTTGATTCTGTAAAATTAAAGAATAATGAAATCATGGCAAAACTTTTGAAACACCCTGCATGATTTGAGGAAATTCTTTACAGTACCTTTAAAACTCAAAAGTTTCTTATATACATCAACTTTGTATTGGTTGGAATTTTATTATAATAAGTATTGATATCGCACTGTTTAAAATTTGACCTAATTTGATGTTAATAATAATACTTAATTAATAACAGCTAAAAAGTAACCTTGGTGATGTAAGGTAGATGCCCAATCCTGAGGTCGGGATGATACGCACAGAATCTATCCTTACTGAACTTAGCATCTTCTATAACTTCTTCATCACTTACAATCAGCTGATCCAAACACTGAAAATCAGAATTTGTTAATAGTTTATAAAATATTGTTGATATTTACCTGAGTATTTATTTGAGTTTTGTTTAATATATATCGGAATTCGGAACATTAAAATATTGTTAATATTTTGTTAAAATAGCAAGCCTTGTTAATTATTAAATATTATGATCAATATTAAACTGAATATTCTGAACTTCTCGATTTTAATGTGAAATTTTATCGACCGTGTCCAACTGGTCACACTCAGCATACAGTAATTCTGAAGAATTATGAGAACATAATGTACAAAGCAATAAGACATAATGCACAAAGCAATTGAATGAATTTGATTTTAAACTGTATATATTCAAAAACTTTTTAGAGTGCACAGTGATTGCTTGAAGTGATGATCAAAGAACTTTCGATCTTATCTGCCGCACCTTTTACAATTTTTAAAAACATCATAGTGCTTGTAAAATTCACAAATATCACTATAAAAGTATGATTCTTTACAAAAAAACCCCACAATAAAGGTTGCTATCCGCATTGCATATTATTATGTAGGCACTATGTTATTAAACAGAAACATTTGTTGGTCATGTGATTCAATTTTGCACATATAGATTGCAATAGAAACGATAGGAGAAGATAATCTGACCTTGAGGCTCCAGATGGTATTGACTGCGTGGTGTCTGTAGTGTTTGGTAAGGCTGACTGGGGTATCAAACAATGTCAACACTGTTAATTCTGGGGATCCTGAGAGATAAACAGAATTTTCATCTGGGATTTTAGTTATTTTACAGAAAATAGGGGTAATCACTGAAACTTTCAACCATCTCGTTATAAAATACATTTTATTTTTGCGTTCTTCTGCAGAAGCCATCTGACAACACTAGAGTGATAGAACTCTCAGAATATTCTTGTATCAATATCATGCATTTTCAAACGCATTTTTAATCGTAGCTTCCCGTGCATGCACGTGATTTACAAATTTAATTTTACAAAACCACAAGGAAAGTTCATGAAATTCAAAGAAATAAACTAAAAGTTACAACATGCAAAGACAAAAGAACTCTCACCGATTGAAAAAGATGTTTTATCCACATTTTAATGAGAAATATCTACTTAAAGTTGGCTCACCTGCAAGTTCACTGAAGAGCGACAATTTACTTATAGCGTTGTCATGGAGATATAGGATTTTTAGAGATAACATCCTAGTCCAGTCGTCACATTTTGGTAATGTACTTATCTGTGGTGAATAGATAGTAACTCAGTTATTATTTCTGCTACAATCTGCATATTATGTCTTAATGATGCCATAATCATTATTTAATGAAGATGACAGCGAGGTTTGTCCAACACAGATGATGGAATAATAGAATGGGAATTCCTTTACGATAAATCATTCAAACTACGATAAAATATTGAAATTTAGTAAATTTGAATTTAGAACTTTCATTCACGATGGTGAAAAATCGCAATGCTTACACAAACTATTACATTGAAACTAATGAACAGTTATACATGTAAATTAAAGTAAAGCAAAGCTAACCTTGTTAGTGCTGGCATCAAGTTTAAAGAGGTTCCTGCACCTAAGGACTGGAGTCAGGTCTGTTATGTAGTTGTTAGCTATAAGACATACCGTCAGTGACCTCAGGGAGGAGATTGAGGTGATGTCATTCAGACCACACCCATACAAGTTCAGGTATGTCACACCCTGTGGGAGGACAATGTTGGATTATTATTGTGTGTTTCTGGGAGTAAAATTTATAGTGTTCCCGTTTATTGTGATAAGGAAAAGGCTCTTATCAGGATCTTATCAGCAATAAACGGGAACTATAAATTTTGCACCAGGAATATTACAAGAATGAGACTAATACATAATGTTCTGATCCGGATATTACACGTTATCATAATTTCTTATTGTTTATAAATAATATGCACTCCATGAATTCATGTAATTGTAAAATGTCTAATTGACACAGGCTGTAGCACAGATACCCAAGAGGCAAGATGATTGACTAGAAAAGAATACACTCTGGTAATAAAAACCTCAAAGCTGGTCTGTTGAGTGATAGATTTAATGTCCACCAATGTCAGTTCCTTTGTCGCCTCCTCGCCCTTTTTTGTCATATCTGCTGAATATTTGTTGAATTTCACTTTTTTTAAACCGTCCTAAACTTATTATCTATATATAAAATTGGCTTTTAGATCATGCTCATTTTAAAATGTATGAATGGAGGTTGCTGGTGCTGCCGGCTACATCCTTTTTTAACCAGTAAAGCTTTCTATCAAATTGTTACTTTTTCTTTATAATTTAAATGTTTAGTTTTATGCCCAAGCAATGTGCACACTATAAATCATCCATCCATGTCCTTTTAAACCCTCCTTTGTGTTGCCGATGCCTTGAAATCTCTTCTGCTGCATTAAAGCAATGTCATCATTGCAATAGATTTCGATCAAAGTAAATCATACAAATAATCATACAAATAAAATTGATTTTAATGTCATGAATGTTTTTAAGATGGAGGTGGCAGGTGCTACACCCTTATCACCCAGACTCCAATACAGCTTTTCATAAACTTTGTGCTCAAGCATTATGCACATATAAAATCATCTAAATCCTTTTAAATGTTAACATATGGGGACACCGGGACATGCTGAAAAAGTTTGCTTCAAAGTATTATGATCACTGCAGTTATAGTGGTAGAGAATACATTCAGCCATTCAATCGAGATATGTAATTTTATACTAAGTTTAATGATGTAAATCAATGCTGCGTCAAACACAAACCTGAACTTTACAAGCCTACTTCATCACGATTAAATAACATCATTGCATCCTATAATAATGATTGTTTGATTATAAGTGATTTAACTGTGGATTGCAGAAGACACGATTGAAGCATGAAAGTCAGAATGCATGAAGAAGTTTTGAAAATGGACAATCATCAAAATTGGACACCTTCAAATATTTTTTTTATTTATTTGAAAATTCAATTAATTATATATAAATCAAGCGTTACATTTCAGCCATGCAATTTTACAATTACACATTTTGATAACCTAATTTATAAATGGTACTGCAATATAAGCTGCTTAATGTTTGGCCGGATGACAACTTACTAAAAACTAACTAACTAAAAAGAAAACTAAACTTGATTACATAATAAATAATTCAGCTGAACCAACACATAGCAAGAGCCACATTAACGTTGGGGCCGTCTACCAAATTTGAATGACAAACAATAATAAGAAATCAAACATATCATAAATAATTATAAGAATTTTGTTCATTACAATTCTGTCACAACTGAGAGAAGAAAAATGAGGAAGACAAGCGGATAGGAAATTGGACAGACAGAATTGTAACCAACAAAAACACATTTCTGAGAATCATAAGACTGATGAGCAAATCTGGCCAGACTGTATCGGCAGCCCAAAGGTACTTGATCAGTTTGGCCTTAAAAGTAGAAATCCGCTCTGACTGCCGCGCCGGATACATACTGGTAGACTATTCCATTTCAGCATAGATCTATGAAAGAAAAAAACTTATGAAAAAAATATATGAACTTACCTGGGCCGAAATTTTGCAGTTTTGACACAATTTCTGCTTGACAAAATTGTTACGCAATAAGCAAAGCAATTTTGTAAACTGTAAAAAAAGTAGCTTGGCTTGAGCAAGAACATGACACCTACCCCCTACTTGACAAATTTGATCTTGATTCACGATGTCAATACTTCGCAGCTCGGTGAGGCACAGTGGTGCATCTCGCCGATCTACCGAAGGTTGCGAGAAGAATTATTTGATGCGCGGCGCGACCCAGTAGTGCATCGCGCTACAAATTTGATCAAGCTAGCTTCCACGATTTCTCTGAGCCAGATCTCACCCAGCACAACCAGAAACATTACCCTGAACCACCAGATCTGGATATCCTAAACAAGCTCATGTCAGAATCTGAATTGACTTCGGCCATCAAAAATCTCAAAAAGAGTGAAAGTTGCTCAAACGAATTAATATCCAACGAGATGCTTCAGAGCCTAACTCCGCTTTGTCTCAACGCAATCCTCAAAAATTACAACCACTCACTGCACTGGTCTCTGGTTACCATCCATGGCACACCAGTATCGTTACTCCTATTTACAAGTCTGGAAACCAGTGGCGTAACGTTGCCTGTTGGCGCCCCCGCCGAAAATGCGCCCCCCTGGCCCTGTTGGCTCGCCTAGCTATGCATGCTTTGTTGATCTAAGATAGGCTTTTGATACTCTATGCAGGGACCTCCTTCTGCACAAAATTATATGCCTTAGAACTGGTAACTTCTTCAATTGCCTAAGTGATATGTACAGAAACTCAACTGCTCTTATAAAAATCTCCAAACTTTTGTCCCCTAATATTGACATTGGCAGAGGAACCGAGCAGGAACATTCCCTATCGCCAGACCTTTATGAAATCTATATTCAAGACTTATCATATATCTCTCCTGAAATCTGTTGATGATTATCCAGTTCTAGCTGATTATTATTATTAAATCTAGAATATCTAATAATTTAATTAATTATTAACAGGCCCCTTAACGTGGGCAATAACATACGCTTTATAAATTATATAAACAAATTCAAGTCTATTTTCCGATTTTGCTGATTGTCTCTTTAGATCTGTTTCGGTCTTTCGTGGGAGTTAAGTTAAGTTCCCACATCTGCTGGTTGAGAATGCTCAACATAACATTCATGATGCTTAAGACTGCTTTATTGACCCGGGCAGGCACTGCTGAGGTCAGTTCTAGCTGAGGTCTTAGTATCACATATATGCTCTTGGCTGACGATCTTGTCCTATTTGTCCCAAGGCAAGACAATGTCAACCTATTCGACTTCCGTAATTTTATGATTCTCATATGGTGACATATTCACAGCAGTAACTTTGTGAGTTTGCGTTTGTTAAAAATCCAATATGACCCCAATCATTGAAAAATAAATGTGCCAGATTACAGATAATCGAACACTTGAGAAAAGACAATTTTGAGAAAAGACAATTTAATTATTTATCACCAATTCATTACACAATCCGTTTACTGGCAAAGCTAAAGATTTGTTTTGCAATGCAATTAAAACACAAATTTTAAGAGTTCTGAGATTTTAAGTTAAATATTATTACCTGAAGTAAAAGTCGCCTGGATTCCTTATTTTGGGCTCAAATAAATAATGAAATAATAGTTTAGCAGTTGAATGTTAAAAAATAAAAATAAAATTTTGCCCATCACCCATAAATTACTTTTTTTTTAATTCCAAGACTATCGATTTTACTGTCAATTTAATTTTTGTGAAGGTTGATTTGACCATTGTTAATGGTTTGGCCCGGCGCGCGCTACTTCGAAGAAATTTAGACGAGTATAATCCGTCAAAAGGTTAATTAACTTTGCCAATTCTTTTTATGTTTTAACTCGTAGATTTGATACGATTTCATCAAATTGCTTCGAAACGAAATAATTATTGATTATGAAAACGTACGCGGCGCGTCGAAGCAGCGACGCGACCTCAAACAGTGATGCAAATGGTTTTTTATACTAACTATTATTTTTCCACAAGATTTGTTGAATGTGCAACTACCAAAGCTAAAGTTGTATGTAAAAAACATTTTTAACCAGAACAAATTAACGATTTTGAAATTTTTTTTGTGCTGCGCATATTTTTGCTATGTTTCACAACCTCCTTCTTCCGTCCCCTTTTTTACAAATTGTCAACATTTGTACTAAAATAAGTCAGCAAACATTTCAGATGGAGTTTAAACATCGAGTGCCACGTCAAAATTATCATTTTACTTATACTATTATCATCATAATATCATATTAATTTGAATAATAATCCTAACTCGAATTATATTGTAAATTTTGATATTTTACTGTACTATTTTTATGTTGTATATAATTTTACGGACGAAATGATCTCAGGGGGGACTCCCAACCCACCGCTTCGGCGGGTAGTTGACGCACCTTTTACAAGCAAGAGCCACTTTGGTCTAATTATATTGTAAATGGAGTGGAACTAGAAGTATCTGCACAGGAAAAAGATTTGGGGGGTTATTACCCATAGCCCCTTGCTATTTGGAATGAACAGATTATTATTAAATCTAAAATAGCTAATAATTTAATAAATTATTAACAGGCCCCTTAACGTGGGCAATAATATACGCTTTATAAATTATATAAACATATTGAAGTCTATTTTTCCAATGTTGTTAAGTGTCTCTTTAGATCAAACTCCCTTCAGATGTCAAGAACTGTTCGACAGTTTTAAGCTTTAAAGTTAGATTGGAAGGATTTAAGATAGAAATTATTTCTAAAAACAGTGTAAATGATTCTTATTTTTGGACTGTTTCGAATGAAGTTTTAGGGAAAATTGAAGGACCGAGTTATTTAAGCAATAAGGATAGACATAATGAATATCTTTGGTTTCATCCTTTTGTGGCAAAGAAGCGTTTTATAAATCTTTATTCCACTGGGAAGTATTAATGAATTATTTATAGATAATGTATTAGATTTTATTAGTTAAAATTGAATTTATTAAATTATTAATGTTGATGGAAAAGTATATTTATTTAAAGTATTTTTCTATTTAGTGCAATGATATTTTGTAGACACTTGTGATGATGTTATGTCATAATCTTTACTTACTTACTTACTTACTATTTTATTTTGTACTTATACTATTTTGTGGGGGTCAAAACTTTTAAATCATTTCGTGTTTGTGCACAAGGCAATATGGTTTACAATTCCCGCTGTAGTGTATGGCGTATGCAATATGTGTGCTGTGGGGACGGGGTATTTTCACAATATTTTGGCAGAGTATGTTTTGATTTAACCCTCTGTCACTGTTTTCCTTAAACATTCGGTTCAATCCCTAGATTTCTTATCTTCCACACTTTTATTATTGAACTATTATCAATGTATTAGGTCGACAGTATGTATGATTTTAGGAAACTTGCTATTGTATAATCTACAACTAAATATAGTCCTCTGTGCCATCGGCATTTCAAACGAATCCAAATATATATCCTACATACTTGCCATATATAGCTGGATATATAATACAATAATACCTCCGCTACTGAGTGCTAAGCGCAATAATTCCCAACAGCTTGCTGGAGGGATCGCGCGGGCACGAAGTAGCGGAGGTATTATTTCTTATAATACGTTCCGGTTCCGATTGGAAGGGGTGTAATCCGATACGTGCGCATGATACAATATAGTGTCTAATATATAGAACGCCAGTGTTATTTGTTTTAATACTTGCCGCCAGCCAGTCTGAGTCTATGCTGATAATACCTTTGCTTCCCTTGCGGGAAAAATGTGCAAATTATCAGCTCTCGGTGTCCCCAAGTTTTAGTGGATATAATTCCCGGAAGGTATTATAATATTTACTGATTGTTGATATTTCATATATAATATTGGTAGCAGTGGACAATTTCCGTTACTTCTGTATTGTGCTCTGCCAATTCTACGTAACGCGCGAAAACAATAATTCTGTAGCGTTTTCATTGTCACATCTCACGTCGACAGGATTAAACGCGCGCGCGCGAAACAACTTATCTTTCTGCTAACTCAGCGACTAAACACACAACGACTTTGACAATTGACAGATGATTAAACAATTGTGAGTTATGACGGACTTAACTGTATGGGTCAACTACTGAAACTGTATTGTTTACTATCTTATTCATTATACTGGACTTGAGATGATTAAGTATCTTAAGCAGCACTTTATACCCCCCACTTAGAACTTGATTAGTCACGAACAATAGAATCATCAAAAACCAATACAATAAAAAATGTTGATCAATAAATGCCTAGCAGCACCAGACAGCAGCCGTGTACCTTTTTCGACTCCGTGGAGTCCCTGATGGACTTTTGTTTACTTTTGTTAATAATCGGACCAACCTTTCTTTCTCGAAACATGTATCCTATTGTATTTCATTATTGTATTAAAATGTAAAGATATACTAGATATCACAACGAAATAGCGGTATACCAAATTGGCCCTTGATATTAACCGTGTTGATGGTTTTACATTTTGTATGTTGTAAATATTATATTTTAGTTTGTGAAGCGTTTACTCCTCCCCCTCAGCAAGACAGTTAGATTGTAGATTAATGATAATAATTGTCAAATGACGTTATATATTATATAACAGTTATAAATGTTCAATAGTTGTACAGCGATTTCAACAGTAGTGGTCCACAGGGGTCCGAAAAAGCCGTACAGGCACTTGGGTCCTTATCCTTGTCACTAATCTCAATTGGATTCGGTTTACACAAAACATGAACATTTAGACGTACACATTGACACGATATTTATTAGAAAGCAAAAAGTATAAAATAATACGTGCGTGCGCGGCTTGAGCCGCGCCGCATAAGAACGGATGCGTGCAGGGGCTGGAATACGCTTGTATGTAAATTAATGAAATGTTGCATTATAAATATTGAGAATTGACGATATATTATGATCTAATAGTAAATTTTACAAAGCTGGCTTTGGATTTAGGTAAGATTATGATTTATTTAAAAAACCACGGATAGTTTAAATTTATTTCTATTTGACGTATAATCATAAACAATTTAATCCTGTTTTCAAGAATGCGCGGCTTTGGCGGCCAGTTATCGACTTATACATTAAATTGAATTTTAAATAGAAATGTGAATATATTAAAATTTAAAACTTTCAAAACGGAGGCTTATAAATATTATTATATTATGATTGTAAAATAAAGGATAAAATTTTAAATTTGTTTCACTAAAAATTTGTTTCACTAATTGCATCACTTGACTTAATTTATTGTATATATACTGTTTGACACATTTTATATATCTGGATATGTTTTAATCAAACAGTGAAACTAATCAAATTGATGAAATTGCGATACCATTATTCTGAGAAGGGGTCTTAGTAAAATACAGTAAATCTGACACGATCCTCCGTAACTGTATTTATAAATGCTTCATTTTCTTAAGGGGGGGGGGGGGGGGGGCCAATGGGTATTTTTTGTGAAACTTGATTTCGAGATAGCAGTTGACTAACAAACTAGGACCAATGACCGAACTTTTTTGTAGCTAGTGGTCTCCTGAATTCCTATATGAAAGTTCATCAAGATTGGACAAAAAATGACTGAGTTATGAGCCAAAAACCATATGCCCATATTTGGCGGTCAAATTCCAAAATTCTCTCGATATTTTGTACAAAAAAGTAGCAAAAATTGCTCTCAATGTTAATTGGCGTGAGCCATCAGTAAGAAAGACAAAATTTAAGAAATTTAAGAAATTTGTATTTACCACAAAACAATCAATACATTATGTTATATTCATAAATAAACTCAAATTTGAATTTCAACCATCTATACAGCCCGCCGCGCACACAGCCACACATTGTAAATGTGTATCGAGATATGAAATGGCTTCCCTTACATTGAAGGAGACAACTCCATCTATCGACATATAAGAATGAAATTATTAATGAGAGTACAGTACTGTCATCATTCACAAGTAAATTTGCCTATGTATCTGGAGGCTCACTACACGTGATGCTGAGAGGTGCAACCTGTATATCCCCAAATCTAAAACGCATAAAAGGTTTTCGTATTTGGGTGCGATTATAATCTTTCAACATATAAACCTTAAGACTCAAGTTTATCATGGAGTCTCAATCATTTGCTACTAGACTATTGAACTATTTTTCTTTTTGTAAAGTTTTAAATAATATTATAATCCATAGTTGCTGGACGATGCATAATTTCAATAATTAATAGTCCATATATTATAATGTAGGCATATTATACTGTAAAGTTTCAGGGTAAGCACTATTTTGTGTTTGCTGTCAACGGCTTTGTTTCTTCATTTGTTGTAAAATGATAACCAAATTAAAGTAAATGTCACGTGATCAGGATTTAGTGCACAAACCATACCAACCGCCAAACCATACCAACCGCCGGTTGGTACAGTTGTTATCTTTATTATCAATGCCCATTGTTTTTATTATTTGTTTTTAAATGCTATTCCAGACGAGTCCAAACAACCCTCTCTCTATATTTCAATACGGTTTAATTGAACAATAAAGGATATATATTTTTATGTTGCCATGGGGTGGCAAGTCCCCATACATCGTGGTCCGGTAGTTTCATTGTGTCTTCATATATTAATATCAAAATAAAATAAGAAATTAAACACCACAATTTTCATTATGTTAACATTTAATATACACCAGCAATGAAAGAGAACGAGTTATGGATCATTATAGTTGTCTTGACTCTAGCTTTAGAGCCGAGTGGAACATACGAAGCTCAACATTGCCAAGTGATGAGTGTTGATGTGAAGGAGGTAAAATAATGACTTTTTAAATTTGAAAACACGAACATGTTTTTTACAATAGCGGTTCAATATAAAATTAATCCTTTAGAAGCCAGTTTTAGACACATATTGTTTACACTTGCACTATATAGTTTGCACTATATTGTTAGACACATATTGTTTGCACTATAATATTGTTTGCACTATATTGTTAGACATATATTGTTTGCACTATATTGTTAGACACATATTGTTTGCACTATATTGTTAGAAAAATATTGTTTGCACTATATTGTTAGACACATATTTTTAGACACATATTGTTTGCACTATATTGTTTGCACTATATTGTTTGCACTATATTGTTAGACACATATTGTTTGCACTATATTGTTAGACACATATTGTTTGCACTATATTGTTAGACACATATTGTTTGCACTATATTGTTTGCACTATATTGTTTGCACTATATTGTTTGCACTATATTGTTAGACACATATTGTTTGCATTATATTGTTTGCACTATATTGTTAGACACATATTATTTGCACTATATTGTTTGCATTATATTGTTAGACACATATTGTTTGCACTATATTGTTTGCACTATATTAACAGAATGTTAATTATTATCAATTATTAACAGAATGTTTTACAGGAGCTGTGTACATTTAAATCTAACATAACCCATGTGCAATTCCCTAATTTTCTTGGAATGGAAACCCAGGTAAATCTTATACTTCACTGCAAAGTTCAATGCTAATCATTCTTTATTAGTTTCACCCTGAATTTATTATGATTTGGATTTGATTATAATTAGTTTGAAAAACACTAAAATTTACGGTAGTTCTTGATTGTTTACATTTAAAAAAAAAACTATTGGTGAATTTATTATTTACAATTATTTAAAACCTTTCCAGCAAGAAGCAATAGATGGTCTGAAAGGGTACGAGCTCCTTTTAAAGTCAGAACAACACTGCTCCAATTCACTTGCCTTCTTTTTGTGCCATACTTATCTCCCCATCTGCAATCCAGAGGATGAAAACACCATTATTAAACCGTGCAGGTAACTTGATAGATTATTATTTCAATCTTTTTACAAAGTTGCTACATCGGAATTTATATGACGTATTAACATATGTAATTCCAAGTATCTATTTCAATTTTCCAGCTCCACAGTCCACAGTCCACAATGGAACCTTATTAAATGGTTCCCGAACAGTATTATGTAACGCCAAATTTTACATACCTTCAGTCATGCATGATGGTGGCCGTTCAGTCAATCTGATGAGATTGTGTCTAATATTAAATATTTAAAGTAAATATTAAGTACTATAACTGTGCAACTTAATTACAGTTCAACACATCTACGGATCATTCACTTGTTCTCCTTAAACTTTCCAACATCAAAGGGTTCAAACGTATGATTCTAACATAGTCGAATTACTGCGTACCATTCAAAAGTCGATCAATGATCAACCTAGTGGTTATTTTCGATTATTAAGCTTAAGTTTAACCAAACTCGTAAAAGTTTTAAAGGCTGACGGAATACTGTATTTTACTGGTTTATCGCTGAAATGGTGGACTTACCTTATAATTTTGTTAAAGTTTGTCGTCATTATGCTAATATTATTTGAGAAAATCGCCGCCACAAATCCTGGATTTTATGGACTGCAGTTTATTCACTATTGTATGTAGATGAAATTCTTGACTATATAAGAGTATAGATGGATATATGCAATATTTTACATTAAGTTTCGATCTAGGATCTACCTGTATTACGAATCATCTTACATACTTGAAAATTAGAAATTAGCCTGTAACAGTATAACTCGAACGGATCACTGGGCCTCGTGATTATTCGTGAATTCCGTAACATTCCATCGAGCAGTGCACCAAAAAATTACCGTAACCATGGCAACAAATTCGTTTTCTCAAAAAACCCGCATTGCCCAGCACGATAACACGCTGTTATAATACAGTAATGTACTAAATATAACGTCTACACGTTATAATAACCTTCTCTAACACTGGCGACTATTAACCTACTCTCTGACAAGTGCCACCACTCCTTGTCGTACCACCCTAGTTCCGGGGTTAGTCCGGGTTCTTTAATTGACCTGCAATCTTTCCCCGTCAAGCGAGAATGTTTTGGCACCTCTTCCAGCTGGCAAGGCTCTGTTAATGTACTGTGAGGAAGGAGATAGAGGTGAGAATGTATTGGCCACTTAGCTTTTAACGTGGGCACTGTGTACCTGAGCTAATGTTCTCTTTCTGGAGATGTGTACTAGCTCAGGGTGCCCGGTGGTATTATTACTTTCTACAGGAACTGGTCACGTGATCTCGGCCCATCTGTAGCGGGTTCTAAATCTTCAATACACCGTCATGAGTAAGCTAACACAGCTAGCCCGAGCTAGGGCAACAATGAGGTGACTTGACTGACACATTAGACCGGGTTATGGATAACCGTCCCCTGCAAGCTCATGATCAGAGTGCTGTGCTGCGAGGAGGTTCAATGAGCCATTGTTCACGTTATTAGGTCTTGTCCGTTTTTCATTAAATAGCATTTTTCAACGTCATCAAATAGAAATCCAGCTGATTTTGACCTGAAGGAACTGACTATTTGGTAGCTAGGAACTTTCTAAAAATCTGCAAAACCGTGAATGCTCGCTGCTCGCCTACAAACTACAAAACCCCAAAATCCCCCAACTTTCGAGTACCGTGGTGAAGTATTTTCCGTGCCTCTCTCTCGAACCATCACATCATTACATTATGTAGATCAGATAACAAAGTTACAAAGTTGGGGAGACAGTAAGTTTGGAGCTGGTCATTATTCTCGCTGCATGTTCCCGACAACATGTAGTGACTTTGTACCTTGTACCATCCCCCGCACACATCATTCAACACTCTCAAGTATTAAATTTCAACTACACAGTACACACGTCTTGGTGTCACACAATGACATACCAGAGTGATCCTTGTGTAGTTATTTAGGCTCGTTTTACGATGAATATTAATACTCGGTCAGTGGTCACCTCACGAGGGCCTCCTGACTGCCCCGAACCACCCGGCTCCGGTTCTAATTGCGCCATGTGTTAGGAAGGTGTGTTAGGATGGATCCTAATTGAAAGATGGTATTATTTCTAATGTAATTATTGTAGAGGAACTGGATGGGAACGTAATTTATTCCTCTTCTGCGACTAGCTACAATCAGGGCAGATTTGTGACTCGTGACCGCCGTGTTGAATTAAAATATAATGTACTATTATCTGCTGTTATTATCTGCTGTTATTATTAAAATTAAAATCTATTTACCCGGGATAATATGTGGCATATTTATGAGTTATTAGCTTGTTGTAATTTACTCTCCTCCTCCAGGAAGTTACTAGTACTAGGGTGTGTGTGTGTGTTTGTCTGCCCAGTGCCCTACCAGTAACGACTGTATATAGTTCAACTGAGCAGTGCACTGGTTCCCTCATTACATCATACTTACACTGCGAATATGGCAGCAGGAAATTCTTGCAACACCCAATCACAGGACAGTATTCGTGCCACGTGACTTAATCAGTCCAATCAGAGAGGAGAGATTTACCCAACAAATACAAGTAGAGTAACCAGTGATACATAGCTATAAATGAGGCTCGTCAATACATTCTTCTCTCTTTGGGTATCGCCGGTCATGTTTAATTCACATCTTGAGGAGATCTGACAAATAGTGGAGGCCAGGAACAGTATATTGGGGTGCCCTAGTGGCTGGAATTTGTTTTAACAGCAACATCACCAGACATCCTTTGTCTGATCTTGTCAGAAGGTAGAGAGAGCTGGTGTTCTCAGGTGTATATTGTGTGTTTTGTTAGTTGTTATTTCTTCCTGGTTACACCCATATCACCTGCTCCATTGAGAAAGGGAGAGTTGTATTAAACCGTATCATGTTTCTTATTAAACACGTTCCATTAGCAATAGCATATAATAACAAGTAACTACTGTCAGGTGTGTGGGGTTGTAGACCTGATATCCTCATCCCCCAGACCATGTCACACTTCTAGACCCCCTGTGAACTGTGATATCACTACAAATACTTCTCTCTCTCTCATTATCGAACACATTATGTCATTATATAAGCCAGTGATATAATTCATTGTGATTTGACATAGTTCGAGGGTCTCAGTCATGCCTCTGAAATCTAGCAGCCTGATCTACAATGTTCTAATACTCCTCTAATACCCCTCTTGTTCCCCCTCTAATACCACTATTGTTCCCCCTCTAATACCACTATTGTTCACCCTACAATATGCTATCATTATACCAATCATGACAGAACAAAGCTGGATAGAGGAGAGCTAGAGCAGTTCACTGATCGTATTAAGATGTGGGTGTGGCAGGTGATGGGTCATCATGATATGATGACCCTCCCTGAACCCTGATATTGGTGATCTAATTAAGTGTGAGTTCCGTTGTAACTGGTAGAAAGGTGGAACTGTGGAACTTTTGTTCAGACGGAGATTAGTGAAGTTTAGAGAGAGAGAGCAGTAAAGTAGAATATCTGTGAAAGTGTTTAATTAGATATGTTTAGCGAGATATTATCGTCTCGGTGCACTTACTGGTACCTACAACTAATGAGGTGGGAACATTGTTGCCGTGTCTAAATGCCTGAAATTGAACTTCTGTGATGAGTGTAAGTATCAATTACTGAGATGTTCTGTATATCTTTGTGTTTCCTCTTTGAAATCAATACTTGATGGTGCCGATCGGCTTCGAAAAGACAAAAGCGTCCTAATGTTGCAAGCTACTGATATTGTTACTGAGTAACCAAGTTCAGTTCTGGTATTCTGGCAGTCATTCTTTTAACGTATCTAGAAATCAACCCTGACACCAAATTAACCAACCAAATCTAAACATTATCAAGACGTAGACGACGAATTTATGTCTTTTAGGAGGATTTCAAACTGTGACCAGAAATTAATCCATTACTTATCAGTACTCATCAAGTTGAAAGTAATAGCTTCATCGTTATATTTCTATATTTATTAGAAGCTGTTTGACAATCGTCGGATAATTTCTTGAAAATTATCCGTCAGTGATGATATCATTTCCTTCCATATAATCAGTTAGCAATAAATATTTGTGTATTTCCAAGCACCGCCCATGCCGACAGTCTAACTAGTTATGTTAAAATTTCTGAAAAGCCCTAGAAATATTTTAGCGGAAACCAAAAAAAAAGATAAAAGAATAAACCTTGGATTTTGAATAATTTAGAAAAGTTCTGACATTAAGAATATAACATTCAGTTCACATTGTACCGCGTAGCTGGAACTAAACTATCGTAAGCAAACTCTTGTCTTTTAATCAGATCTTCTAATCAAACTTTTTATCCCCCCCAGCCCCCGCCCCCCCCCCCCCCCCCCCCCCCCCCCCTCAGATTGTAAATGTTCTCTATCATTTCAGGGCAGAGTGCGAGATGTCAAGGTTTAACTGCAGCAGTCTTATGGTACATTACAGGTAAATTAGTATTAGATATTAGTCTTTTAATATTATATAATATACGGTGGCTACTACTACTTGTCGTTAATTACTTATATATACTTATATAATGTACACGATACCCTTCTCACTTCTGTAAAATCCTCCTTTTTTTTCTTTTTTGTACTATTAATTATTATACCCTTCATAGTAATGTTACTTTGATTTTGTCATCCAATCACTGTCTCTATACTGTTTACCCATTTTCATTATTCTCTCCTAACTATCTAATTTAAACGCAATCCCCTCAATATCCAATACCTCCCCAGCTACCCCTGGCCGGAGATCCTATCTTGTGAGAAGTTTGATTGGTTTACGGAGAGGGACCCAAGCAACCCAGCCGGAATCAGTAAAGTTTGCGCTGGAAATCCTCGTTACACTAAAGAGAACTTCTTCATTGAGTTCCCAGAAGTTATCAACGGCACTTACAATCACTACAATCCTGATAAGGTGAGAAAACGTTGATAATGTAACACCTACCACCGGTCTATAACCGGTTTATTACCGGTTATAGACCGGTATATAACCGGTTATAGACCGGTTCTATAGTAGAAGGTTTTGACTCATTGCCAGTAGACGTCAATTTACCGCAGTCAGCTGTCAGTGTTACCAGCCCCATCTAGAATGATAGTGTTATGTTATGTAGTGCTGTAAGTGTAGATAGTACCGAATATAACATACCTCAACAAAATCGAAGTACCGAACACCTTTGCACGACCAAACCGCATTACTGTGCCCTGAGTTTCAGTTACTTGACCAGTGGTACAGTCTGTACCGTACGGCTTTGGTGAGGTCAAATCTGATTTTGTTGCTCGGCCTACTTGATCGTAAAGTAGCTATTTTCAAGCTAGTTCAGTGGAGTAAAGCTTATTTACAGCACTGTGTCAATGTGATACAGTGTCCCATGTAACTCTGATTTGCGTGAGATGTTACTTTTGTGACTGATAGACTTGAAAATGGGGTGGTGGAGAAAGTTAGTTTTGACACTTGGTAACTGTCAAAACAAATTAAAGCAGCTTTTCATCAGTTTGAAATGAAATAGCATATAAAAGTAAGGCAAGCTCGGCTCAGGGGCTACCTTACTCGGGAATATTATAGCGGGTTAATTTATGATTGGGAAAATTAATGACCGGGTTTAAATATGGCGGAATTTTCCACCACTTTATCCAAGTCATCATATTCCCGAGTAAGGTATGTCTATTGTCTATTTGGCTAATTCACGTCATACATGTAAAATATGAATCTATTAGATAAACATAATCACGGAAACGGACGATTTCTTTGTAAGCCGCGCAAGTGGTCTGAACTGCTAGCTCCAGGAAATAATTCATTGTTCTAATTAATCTCTTTGTTGCCTCTAGACTCACTGTAACTGTCACGTGATATAGTTTCTGGACTTGATAGTAATTAATATTGCAGCTCATTAATAATCTCGCGATTGTTAAGATAAAGATGGTTATTGTAAAACGTGGGGCAGTCCCCAATCATCAATATTAATCATGAAGATAGCTCCGATAAGATAACTAAAATTTAAACACCGATAAGAAAAAACCAATTAATAACCCAATAAAGGGAATAAAATAACTTAAATAACTTGAAATAACAACTCTAACATCCTATTTCAGACTGATAAGGTGACGACTCCCGACCCGAAAGATTTCCGTTATAATATGTCGAACTGTGATCTGATTGGTCTGGAGAACAGCGACAAGACATTTAATGATTACAACTGTGGGCTGAAGTGCCATTCCAGCTACTATGGTCCTAGAGGTAAAGCTTCATCATCACTTTTTATGGAACATGACTTAATCCCTGGTACTGTTAACGTCCAGTCAGTCCAGTGGGATTGGTATATTCTCTCCATGTTATAGGTCTTTGTACTCAATGTACATTGTACATTGTACATGTACTTTGTTTGATCATCAAAGGAAATTTCTTAAGAAAATAAGATAGCAATATATAAGCTCTCTGTCACTTATCAAATGAGTGCCAAAATGCAAGCGTAGCCTGCTGCCTGAATTTACTCTCACACGCCGCTGCTTTACAGAGTTACATAACATTTAAAATAATCATTATTTTAAAATTAACACAATAATAACACATATTAAACAAACAACACATGTTAACATTGAATTAACCTCGTTAACATTCAGGTAACATAAATATTCTGAAACACTGGATCCTAGTTTGGGCGGGGCTCTGCCTAATCGCTACTCTCTTCACTGTCATGACCTTCATATTCGACCAACAACGTTTCAGGTATTAAATATATTCAGCACATTGTGTAGTCAAAATAGTAGTTCTGAAGCAGATGATGGGATATGTTCTGTGATTGGAGTATGTGAGTCACGTGGTGTGAATGTGAGTGTGTGATTGGTCGGTTGTTAGCTTGTGCTTGACGATTACCGAACTGCCTCCACTCACCACTGTAGATCATACTTTTTAGCACTATCTTGTCATGTGCTTGAATTAGAAAACCGCTAAAAATACTGTATGCTCGATAACTGAAATGCTGGAGCTCTGATTATTTTATTACACGTCAGATGTTTTCTTTAATTTTTAGTAAGCTAGATATCATATTGGAGCAACATTTGGCGCCTAAACGAAGCAGTTGCATCATAATACGTTGGGCGACATGTGGTTCATTTTCAAGAGAAAGCAAATTAAGAACCGCTGTTTTAAAGTTTTGACAAAAATCTAATTAATGAGATCGCTAAAATTGTGTTTAAAATATCATTTTTCAGATGAATTACCTAATTAGATTTAACTTAACTATTCAAATTATGACCTAATTTCAGGTATCCAGAGAGAGCGATAATATTCAGTGCCGTGTGCTATTTTTTCATCTCCGTAGGATTTGTTCTGGGCTATTTCTTCAACGATAGTATAGTGTGTGAAAACAGCAAGGACGGTAGATCAGTAATGAGACAAGGTATGTTAATTATGTGAATAAAGACACTTGATTATGTGAATAAAAATTCATAAAACAATCCCTATTGAAATCCCTGCACTTGGTTTTTTGTTGCAGATCTTTTTCTCGGTTCATTAGGGGACTGAAGAATTCGGGAGATCTAATTTAGACGTTACGTCTTCCACAATTTGCAACGATGATAGATTTATTACGACTATTATCGGCAAAAAATGATGTGATTGTGGTTTGGCAACCAATTTAAAGTCGCTATGAATTATGTTTATAATTATTTTTTTCCAAAGATGATTATTGATTATTAAGTTACAGGTCATTAGGTTAGAATCGCTAGACAGGAATAGGATAACGAGTGGTCTAGTAAAACATCTAATTTTGACCTATCAAAGTTTTCACTTACCGCTAAAAATCCATTTAGAAGTACAGACGTTGTAATTTTGCCAATTGTCCCTTAATGAACCGACTGTCTACTAGTTAATTTTAATGAAGCCATAAAAACAGTGACATGAAGAAAAAACCACTAACTTACTTGGGAGCTTCCAGAATAATTCCAAAATTTAGTGGGATTCTTATCGCAACGATTAATATACAAATAATTAATTATTTACTTGATCAAGAGGAAAGTGCTGAAACTTTCAAGTAGTCACAAAAGTTAATGAATTATATGCTGACAACTTGTTCATATTATTGCGGGGGAAGCCAAGGGGAATTTTGTGGTAGTTTGGGGAATGCCTTAATGCTTTAATGGATTTTGGAAAAACCCCATAATAGAGTCCCACAAAATTTCCCTTGGCTTCCCTCCTATTACGTCATGTTCGTATTGGAACCCTGCGTTAAGAAGGACGGATCAGAATTTAATACACCGATTGCACATGTCTGTTCAAACAGCACTGTGTTAATCATTTACAACATTTAAAAAAGGCTTTCTGATTTCTGAAGTTTTTCTCCGGTCACTCGCCGGAAATGTGACAATATAAAAATAACCATATCAAGAGTTAACAAAGATCACATGTCCTCACGTCATGTACTGTGTCTAGCAGTTAAAACTAACCAGCCTCCACCAGGTAGTTCAGAGGACGGTCCCTATCTCTGTTTCTTCCAGTCCTTCCTCATCTACTACTTCATGTTAGCCAGTTTTCTGTGGTGGGTAATACTCAACCTCACCTGGTTCCTGGCTGCTGGACTCAAGTGGGGACACGAAGCCATCGCTCTCAAAGCCAAATTCTTCCACGCAGTCGCTTGGTTAGTCGCTGTCTACCATGATTGTGCTGGTTTAATTATGATAATTATTTGTACCATATGTTGGGGCACGGTCATGTCACATGTGATATAAATATTACCACAAGTCCCATTCGAAATAGGCCTGACCCCATCCAATCCGTTAAAACTTTCATGGGACCTGATTTAATTTGCAGATGTCGTGAGGACGTGACCAACAATTTCAATGTTTAAACATGATTTTTTCAGGGTTTTGCCCGGGATATTGTTCCTTGTCATTTGCATCCGAGAGGAAATCGACGGCGACAGACTGGCGAACATTTGCTTCGTTGGGAACTTTAAAACTGGTTCTCTACAATACTATGTAATAGTTCCGCTAGCTGTATTCTACTTATGCGGTGAGCTATTTTGAAATCGTTTTGTTTACAACTATCGTTCAGAAAGGAAATGTTACAGTAGTATAGAATACTGATAGATATTTAAATGGTTATATACTATACGGTTCTAAATATATGTTTAGAACATCATAGTTACTTTTTTACAATTATTATGTATAGTTTTCATTCCAACTCAATCAGTACCGTACCAGGATTTTTCACAGGGATTAAACTTAGCAACAAAAACTTATGATTGAAGTAAAGTTGTAACGTTAATTTCGGGCTCCTCGGAGCACAGGGAACTTTTGGGAGAATGCTTTTTCATATTTTTACAGGGGCAAAACCCCCGAACTTTTAAAAAGATAGCAGTGAGTTATGAAGACAAAAACTTAGGAAATTGGAAAATATGCTTTTAGGAATGAAGTCTACTAATGAGAAATTCAAAATTTAAAAATTCTATCCGATTTTTTTATGGGAGGGATTCACGAATCCCAATAATTGCCCCTGGCTACTTGCCTGAACTCAGTACGTTTCAAATTCCTCTTATTCATGAGTCATCGTGCATGTCAGAACACTCAAATAGAACAACATGTCACACTTTGTTTCTGTCCTTGACTAAATGATCAACTATTTCAGGAATGACATTCCTGGGCCTCGGAATGTTTTCCATGTGCAACGTGAGATCCGAGTTGCACAACACTGGCAAAAAGACGGACAAGTTGGAAACCCTAATGATAAGGATAGGAATGTTCTCAGGTTAGCTGGCATCCGGCCAACATACTTTATAATTTGAAATATATTAAGACTGTGAAGTTTTAACAGATAGAGGAGATGGTATTTTCACATCGCACAGAAGTATCTGCAAATAAAATATTCGACCAAATGAAATCTAATCGTATATACATACAATAAATTTATCATTAATTCCAACTCGATTTAACCCCTGTTTTATGTCACTACTTAGCGTGTTTTACATGTTTTGCATGTTTTGCATGTTTTGACTAACAACTTACCTCCTCAGTTCTTTACAGCATTCCAGCTACCATCCTGATTGCTTGTTTCCTTTACGAACGCTTCCAAAGACCGAAGTGGGAGGTGGCCTACGTGAGCCACTGCCACAGCTACTCAAATCCTAAGTAAGAAAATTCATAAAATTTAAAAAACTGCATGTCATTGAGAGGTTGAAAGGTGTGGTTCCAATTTCGGAGACTAATTTATCACTTGCAATGCCGGAAATAATAATTGATAACCATGGTAACGTTTAAGAGACATTATATTTCAAGCTTGGAATATTATATTAAAAATGTCATTTTTGACGATTGTTTTGGGCCAGTAATTAATTTCCTGGTCACATCTTAGTCGGTCATTACATTAGCTGCTCCCATATTATTGGCAGTAGAAACCAAAGTATTTGATATTGCTAGTTTCAAATAAAGAAGCAAGGGTACCAACTATATGATTTCTTCTCGGCAATACCTTTGTAAACGATGAGCTAAATGCTATGAATCATCTATTGGAGTTGGGCTTTTTAAAAACAACATTTTTTGATTATCTCAAGATCCTACCATGTTAGCATGTTATTTTCTTGAAACTATCCAGATAGTAAGATTTGATGGGTAGAGTGAACCGCTGCCAGTGTCTCTCTTTTCCAAACAAAAGGAAATGATATTAATTTGAATAACCGTCCGCAAATGCAAATTGATACCGAGAATGAAATCGGACGCTCGCTTTTCCCATTCAATAAGCTTTATTACAATTCGTAAGCCGTGAATTTTGCATAGTGAATTTTGCATAGTGGTATTTTATATATAGTTTGATAAGCATGCAAAGTTTCAGAATATTTCTAAAAGAACTTGGATCACAACGGGACTCCAAAGTTGATAAAAATCGTGAAAATAACAATTTTCAGTGATTTTAGCAATTTTAAATCAATTTGGGCGTGTCCCCACGTGTGCAACTTTTCGATTTTCAACTTTTAAACTAGCCTATAACACAATTTAGACCTTTAGGAAGCAAAATTGAGCTCCGCAACCCAAGGGATAGCCCAACACCAGAAAATACTAATTCACAACTTTTGTGTTTTTATAAAATTATTCTTCAAAAAAGTACTAACGTCAATAGCGAATATCTTTATGAAGGAGCAAGGTAGGAAAACTTTCCGGTAGATTTTCAGAATGCTTGAACAATTATCTAAGGTGAAAATGTCCTCAGATTTTGAATAAAATTACTTCTTAATGGTGTAAAATCGATTTGAAAAGTTATTGTTTTGTCAAAAATCAAGTTTTAAAAAACGCTTAATTTTATGACGTCATAAAGTGCTGATGATGACGTTAAATTATTGTTTAATCTCTACTATAATTCAGACAATTCTTTTTGTCTGTATGTCTGTACGACCGCCCACGTGCAAATTAGATGAAAAATATGAAGTTAGGTATTAAAAAAAAGGTTGCATAGCAACGGTGTTTGAATAGTTGAATGAGCACGTGCACGTGCAATGATTGTTGGAACGGCATTTTGATCGGCTTTGTGGTAATTACGTTGTGTGTTTATAGTGTTTAACATTTAAATCGGCCGTATCTTCGGTTGCGATTAAAACTTTCTTTCAAATAATACTACTTATAGCTTCATCCCTGTTACCACGGGCTTTCTAGTATAATATAAACTAAAGTGTAAACGATTATCTTCAAGACATGTGTGATGTGGTTCTAGATGACTGTATCTTTTATACTTTTGAATCTACTGACACTTGAATGTAAGCTACAATTGACTGCCAAAGCGTCTATAGGTACATAGATACATACATATATATATGTATGTATAATATACTTCACGACAATCTGTTGTAAAACAGGGGTTCCAGAAAACCCACTTCCCGATACTCCTGAAACATGCAAAAAAAATTACAGTCGATTTGGTCAACGTATAGACGCCCTGCAAAGTTTCAGATCTCTAACTCAATTTTAACATGGTTTTTAAGGCACCTGAATATTATATATGGCGATTTTGGGTTTTTTACCGAATTTCGTATAACATGCTGGCGCGTATTTTGCGCAAATTTCTCAAAAACCTCCACATAACTATTTCGTATTCCTGTCATCTTTAACATTGAATTAGAATGTTTTGAACTTAAATATACATGCTGAACTACTTTCGATGAGTCTTAATGCCTGAAAAAAAAATAAAGGGGATATAATAGTATAGGGGGTAAATAGTATTGTGAATATAATGGCAACGGTAATGCTTGCCAGCATTGTGATAAGACTGATAATCAGTGCAAGTTTAGGCTAATTTCTATGCGTCAAATTCGAGATATTACTTCAAACACAAGAAATTTTCTCCAAATTAGCGAATTATACAGAACACAGACAATTGTTCAAGATCATACAATAGTTATTTTCTTCTGTTAGAAGTGATATCTCAAATTGGGCGAATAGAAACTTGTACATAGTTTCAGTCTTGTACTTATCTTACTATCTGGAAAGTTTGAAGGAAATCGTATGGTAGGATCTGGGAGATATTTGTATTTGTTTAAACCGATTGATTTTCGGCCTTGCAATTTGGAGCAGTCTTGTCGAAAGCCCTTCGGAACTTTTGGAAAATTGGTAAAATTCACGTAGCGCGCAGCGACCTTGCTTCGATTTGAGAAGTAACTGTCAGTGTTTTGTTAAGCGCGCGCACGCACGTCACGCGCAAATCTGGTTGTTCACATGTTGATCATGATAATAAACTGTACAGCTGTGGGCTTTATTTCGCATCTCACTCGCTATAATTTATACCACATTGCATGAGAAGTAAGTAAACAATGGTAAAGAAACTATCGCAGCATACGGCATCTTGAGGTATGTGCAACGTGACATATATTCTCGTTATCTCGTGCTTGAAAAGTTTAGATTCAGACCAATTAGAGGTAAACACCTCTGACGGTCTTTAGGTATTTAATACGCGTAAAACATGGAAAGAATAAAGATGTAAACTAAGTGATATTTTACTTAAAGGATCAAGTTTGAAAACCAATCATGATTAAGGGGACATACACAAAAACCTTTTTTGGTTGGAACCTCGATTTGACTTCATATTATAAAAATATAGATTAAAACAATACGATTTGACACATTACAAATTAGGTTCAATAGGTAGGTAGGTACTACAGACTTTACCAAGGGGTCGTTCACATATTACGTAATTAATATTTTACCCCCCCCCCCCCTCTAACAGTAAAATTACATAATCATGGCCTGACCCCAGTGGCGTAACGTTGCCTGTTGGACTGGAAAACGCTTTTCTCTACGTTTCTTGCTACCCTGATCATTTAATGAGCCGAAATCATTGTTATGATATCCGGCCAAGCACCTTCCCAACTGGCAACTACTTACTTTAGCAGATACCCGATCCATTCCTAAATTTTATCACTATCAGAGTGAAATTGAGAGGAATTTGAATTAAAATATTGTCAAATTGTTATTATTCTAGAGGGTAAAAAATAAAATTTTGATTACGTAATCAATAGCCAACTTTCTACTTTAGGTGACAGGGTATTGTAACCGGTATGTTTTCAGAAAATGCGACTCGGCTGAATTTGTAGCGGACGCCAATCTTCTTACCTTCAATCTGATCAAGTACCTAATGATGCTTGTTACTGGACTGTCCACAGGTAAGCTACACTGATTCGTAAATATAAGACCAGATAATGTCTTTATTCGACTCCTTAGATGTGATACTCTTCTCTTGTTATTCATCGTTGAACTTTTTGTAATAAAATACATATATTTTATTACTATATATAGTATATTATTAATTATAGATATAGTTATACTAAGTCAAACATCTATTTACCGAGCTTATATAATATATACCGCTTAACTCGATATACACATACGCGGCCTCTCCTTTTCCCCCAAACTTTTAGTTAATTAACTTGTTCTGTAGAAGAAATGTGATCATAGCTCATATACTAAATTATTATATCGCATTCGGTGTTGATTCGAGTTCATATTCCATCACAATACGAGTGCATATTAGGCCCTAATGGAATACATGAGAGGATTGACAGGTTATTTATCAGACTACAGCAGGATCGAAGAGAGATTCTTACCGTTGTGAATAGATCGAATTAATCGCAAGAAATATGAGGAACCTAGATTTCCAATACAGAATTTACTGTGCTATTTTGAAAGCACCAACACTTCTCTTTCTCCCATTAATTCAATAGAAGCGAACTACTGACAAATGACCATTGGTGCTGACGGCAAATCTTCTCTGAACAAATTCATTTCTCACAATTTCGTTTGTTATTTAGCAGTGAAACCCGAAAAACCGTGATAGGACAGCAGAATTAGGTTTCTACTGACAGCATTGCTACTGTGCACATTACAAGTCTAAGAGGAGTGGGGTGCCGAATATAGAGGAGATATAAACTTCACACAGGGAGACGTCGCGGCCCAACCATCGAACCGAGACCAATAATGCAGCTGTTTGACGCGCAACGGTGGGCTATTAGAGATATTGTGGACTTAAAAAGCCATCCAGAGGGGGTGAACTATAGGTTTGATGACGACATTATCGAGTGTGTTAGAGACTTATGAGATCCAAAAGCTGTGTTACTCAACTTCAGATAGCATCATCATCTACAAATCCTTCCTGCTAGATTGACACTGCCTGGAAGTATTTGAGTATGAGATCTAGAAAAGGGCACAAAAATAATATCAGAAATTCAGTGTGATACTGGAGGGCTCTTAACTTCACTTTGTGACGAGGAAATCTTCTTGTAAGGAGAGCACTGTGCCGAATATGCGCTTTTTATTATTACTAGAAAACCTGTGGTCATAGAGAAGAAGCTAAGAGCATTTTTATGTCCGCTTTTAACAGACCCAACAAATGTTCATCCTAATTGACGACAAAATGATCACAACAAAATATGAATGGAATTAAATGAATGATTATCAAATAAAATCTCTACACTATATTCATTAGATACTCCTTCTTTTTCTGTTTCCGCTATTTAAATCTTTTTCATAACAATAAATCCTAATAAGATATTCATTGTTCTTCGTAATTAAACTTAAAAATAACTTAATTTTAATTTCTATGAAATGACAGTCTATTGTCAGTTGAGTCCTAAACTTAAATTTTCAGGTTTTTGGGTTCTACTTTCGTTCAAGACAGCGAGTAACTGGGCCCGACTCCTAAAATGTGGGTTCGGAAAGAAGGGTTCTGAAACTGCCGTTTGAATGATCTTACGATTTTAAATTCTCTACTTTTGATCAAAGTTACTGTAACTCGGCGGATGCAACTCAAAAACAGATAGCACAAAAAGAGAAGAAGAATAATATCTGTCACGGGCGAATTGAGAAGATACTGACCCACTTTATTTTCATATCATAGATTTATTTAAATTGAGTATATTCTTACCGAATTTTTAATGTAAAACCGATTTAAATTCAGACTTTTTTCACGATAAGATTTGAATGTGAGCATGAATTTTAATCGAAATTTTGTTTAACGAATTCTGATTATATTTGTGTCGTCCTTCTCGAGACAACATTTTCTATTAACAACCCGAACTAAACTGCCAAATTCCAATCCATTGGATAAAACCTAAAAAATGTGGCATTTATTTGCATATTTTCGTTTACGTCTCACGTACGGTTTAGCTCATTTAGTTGATTTTAATTTTTGACCACTCTTAAATTAGGTGACGCAGGATTAACTTGCAGTAGACTGTGGAGAGTTAGTGTCAGTTTATGCGGCACTTTTTTAAAGCAATAGCATGTACTGGGCCAATGTTCGTGATAAACATGTTCTACATATAGTTAGTTATAGGCTAAGATCAATTAACTATACCCCATACCGAGCAAGAATTCTTGTTAACTTAAATTGTATAGATCAAGATGCAACAGTATTTTGAAAAGAAATTATTGTGTAATTGAGTGGGCTGTCACCTCTTTAATCATGGCTTTGTTGTCATTAAAATGTTATACGTTTCAGTTTTCTGACTTTTTAAAGCAGTACCTAAATCTTGATGACTTCATCTGAGAGATATCTGGTTCCACTCTAGTTCCATCTAGAGATAATGTTTAATATTTGGACAGGTGAATTATTTTCTTAATTATCGTGTCCGATATCAGTTCTTAAGATTATTTAAGCAGTGGTTATTGCTTCTGAATTTCAAATATAATGTTTTACTTTGTTTTGTATCTTGATGACAATATCATGTCATCAAAGAGTGAAAAGAGCATAGTGAAAATGCATTATATTAGTTCTATAACAGTAACGCAACATAAGCAAAAGGAGGTACAGAGCATTTGCAAGTGGCCCACAAGTCTAGTCCCTAATTTAGGGTCGACACAAAGTAACCTGACTATTTAGTCGAGCGGCCGCTCAACATCCCCGTTTCTGCAGTTACGGTTTCTTAAGGCGTGCTTCAGCCTTCCTACATCATCAAGAACTAGACTACAGCGGTGGCAAACCGTCGCTCGCCAGACTATTCTGTTAATGAAGGCCACAGTTAGCTCTTGCTCTGTACCCAGCTGCATGAGACAAAAGTTTTATTTATACGATGCTAAGTTTGAAAATGTTTCCTTGTAGGTGAAAAAACCTAGAATATGATATTTCCATGTTGATAAAGTTCGCTAATCACAAGCCATTAATGTTTCATGTGTTAAAAAAGGAGGTGCAGATCATTTTGCACTCTCATGGTGGCCAATGCACATTGCACAATGACAGCCGGCCAGATTCTTGATTTTGGGACAACAAGATTTTGTCCGAACTATCGGAGTATAGTACAGTGAGTCGAGTCAGTTGCATCTGTCGAGAAGAAACTGACCCATCTGCTTTGACTTTGAGCATACTGGACGGCGGACATCCCACATAATCAATATTCAGCTGTGGGTTGACGGATGTTACTCGTCTAAAATTCTTCGAAGTAGTTCGCGCCGCTTTTTTCTCGAAATGTTGGCCCGATGCATGGCAAGTGTACTACGAAGTAGCGCGAGCCTTGTATACTTATAGCGCAATGCGCTACTGTGCCTCACCGAGCTGCGATGATGGATGAATTAACATCGTCAATTAACGCGAGCCGGGCTAGTCCATTAACAATGGACAAAGCTGAGGGCTGCACGTTGCACGTGTTTTTACTGCTCTGCGCCCAATTGCAAAATGAGCAGTGCCAAGCTAAAGTTGACCATAGTTAATGATTTGGCCCGGCGCGCGCTACTTCGTAGCACTTGCCATCGGGCCAACAATTCGAGAAGAAAGCGGCGCGCGCTACTTCGAAGAAATTTAGATTTAGACGAGTAACATCCGTCAAAGCTAAAGTCAAAAATATTTACTACAATGAGTTACTGAGCGGCGCTCAGCCTGTCATTCCGCCGAATCTCCATTTTATGAACATTATTATAAAGCTCTCAGATCATGGGTCCCCTTTGCTACACGTTGTATATCTCTTGTGCACGCGAAGCGTGCACGCCGGCCGGCCGGCGCTTTACTTCGCGCGCTATCAAAAGGGGTTGCAGCGTGTGTCAAGGGTCCCCAGGTAACAATCGCAATCAATTTTTACTTTTGCTTAAAAAAGAACGAGCATGCTAAATTTGTTTCATTTCGTGTTCCTGGCCTCATCGTCACTCATTTAATTGTTAATAAGTCATTTTAAAAAGCCACGATATAATGGTTGAGCGGACTCGATCAATCTTGCGAGGCGGAACCAAAACGTAAGTCATAATATATAAGTGGTAAGGCAAGTTCTTGGAATGGGATCATTTTTTCATTAAGTTTCCTTGTAATGTGTAAGTCTACAATTTACTGAGCGGTGCTCGATCAGCCTGTCAGTAAATAAGTAAGTGAAAATTTATGACATCACATCATCCGCTCGATCCTACTAAATCGCCCAAATTTTAAAAAATTCTTCTTCTTGTGAAAATGCCTTTTCTTTTGGGAATGAAATTGATCTCAATCGGTGTATTTTGGACGCTGATTCCGAATAACCCCTCATATCATGCATCATGACGTAGGGTAAAAATGCTTCCCTGGAGAGTTATGGGCAAAAAACCGTTTTGGTCACGTGACAGGCTGCGCTATGCCCGGGTTAGGGTTGTGGTAAGGGTAATGGATAGCTTTTGGGTTATGGTTAGGGTTAGGGTTGGGATTTGGGTTTACGTAAAACCGTTTTGTACGGCTGCAAAACAATAAAAACAAAAGTCACGTGAAATTTTTGGTCGAGCGAATTAATAAAAGCCTACATCATCACACATGCATTATGTGTTTACAAACTATCATTGCACTTTGATTCACGATGTCAATTCTTCGCAGCTCGGTGAGGCACAGTGGTGCATCTCGCCGATCTACCGAAGGTGGTTGCGAGAAGCATTATTTGATGCGCGCGCGACCCAGTAGTGCATCGCGCTACAACATTGCACTATGAAAAAAATATATAATAAATATTTCCTTGACATACGTTGCATGCTACTTTTCGCGCGGAAAAAGGGCATACAATGATATTTGTGATACGCGTATCAGAAATATTATTGCTAAGCCTACAATTACTTGGAGGACTTCGCCGCTTCGACGCGCCGCGCGAACTAGCATTCTTGCTTCGCAACGATCTCGATGGGTTGACATCGTCAACCAAACAATTACAAATTATTTAACTAACAATAACTACTAATCAATCGTATGTTTGTTTTTTAGTATTCTTATTGCGTAGTTTTGTATTTACGTATCAAATCTATAAAATTAAAAGAGTGGCGCTTAGTCTAATGTTCATTGTTGCAATTAAATAGATTACAATTTTAAAATACACTAAAACAGTGCGCTTGTTGATGACGCGCAATGCAACTGAAAACCACGCGTACATCATCGGCTGAGCTACTCCGCAAGCATTGATAAATTGTTTTAGCGCCAAACGTTCATTGCTATAGTTTGAAACATCAGTGTAGCTAGCTCAGACCCTAGTACGTGACTTCTTGAACTTCCTTTGTACGTGAGTTTTCATCTGAACGGACATTTTACTGTCACTTCTAATAACAGTTCGCTAGCTGATGTTTGACGTTCTCAAATTTTGTTCTTTCATTCTGGAATAAGTAGTTTAGCTTTAGATAACTCCGATCAAGGATTTTCATTGCTTTATTTTAGCGATCACCAGTTTATGATAAAAGTCAACGGCATTATTCATCGACCTAATTCACCGCTTTGAAATTTAACGTTTTAAAATCCTTTTATTGAAGTTTGATAATTTTAAAGGATCTATTTCTATGATGACTAGTCGTGTACGTTAACATTCAATATGTATAATCCGTTTACTCTAATGCCTCCACTTTTCTGGCTCTTTTCCTTGTCGAAAATAAAAGTGTCTCATCTGATGAACTTCTAAAAGATAAAGTTTATCTGTTTATTGATCGTAATTCATTCAGTTGCAGCCACCATGACCCAAGTCATGTTCCACGTCCTTTTATTCCTCTCTGCATTTGCCTGTGAGTACTAAAGTTTAAATCAATACCTCTTATTTCTAACAATTTTGTAGATGTTCTGTATAGCTAGTTCAAACTCTGTGTGTATATGTTATTACAATGTTATAATGCTAACGATTTCAGGTTTTTATAGTAATGACATCGTGCTAACCGTGAGCCCATCAATGGATGATGGACCCATCGTCTGGAAACAAACTGTGACCATTTCTTGCAACTGGACACCCGGAAACCGAATGTATGGAGACATGGTTGTGGGAGAAACATCTGAATCCCTATATAGCGATGGACAGTACGGAGAAATTGTTTCCCTCGAAGGTAAAGTACAGTTTTAAGTTCGTCTTACCTGCCACATTCCCTGTTTAAACAGATACATCAACGTTCGTTTTGGTAAGATAACGCGTGTAGTGCTATGAGCAACTATTACTAACAAAGAAGCAATAATGCCTATCTTGATTAATAATTAATAAATGCTATGAAATATTTTTAAGCCGTTAAAACAGTTTCCTAAATTTTCAGATCCGGAACAAAGAATTTACTTCGTTTCTGATGACGATATTGGCGAAGGTACCCTCGTCATTAAAGATGTTACTAGCGCTGATGCAAGGCAATTCGGATGTATGGTCTCTCGTAAAGGAAATTCTAACAACATCAATCTTGAAATCATTGGTAACTAGAATTTGCTTTTTTCTGTTTTTATTTGGTCCCGGCTTTTATTTGAAACCTTAATTGTACACACCAATATTTTCGAGCATTGACAAAGCTTTCAGAGCGTATATCTGTCAAATTATCATTGCATCTTGAGGGCACAAATAACTCTTGACTGATAATCAATAGTCATGTAAATCTGTTTTAACCAAGAAACTTTGCAGAACCCCCCATGGCTGGAGTAGTCAACTTTGTTGCTGTCCCTGAATTTACCACCGTTGATCTTACTTGGGATGTTGTAGAAGGAGCCTCTAGCTACAATGTAGGATGGCAAGCAGTTGGTGCTGCCGACTGGACCACGGTTAGTTCTTATTTCTTGAAGAAATTTCTGTGTGTTGGATATAAAGTAAAGCTGTAAACGTCGAAACAGTCTTTTAGTCAGTTTGTTTCCAACATACGGCAAATTGTGTAATGTACAAAGATCTGTGATATTGAATTGAACTTTTCTCGAGACGGAACGCAGTGCAACAATCTAACTAAGGATATTACAGGTCGATGTTGCAACCAACTCTCACCGATTTGAAGGTCTATCTGTTGCCTCCAACTTTGTGGCCAAGGTAGATGCTTCCAACGCTGCCGGAATTAGAGAGGGAATTGAGCCTGCTGAGACTTCCTTTACCACAAAGGATAACCGTAAGTCGTTTACTTTTAGACAAAAACTTGTATCTTGTGAAATAAGACATAGATTGCAATAGAATAATACAAAATGTTTAAATGCATGTGCAGTTAAAGTAATTTAAGTTTGTTACGTCTGTTCTCTAACGGAATGATGAAAAGTTAGACCTGTCAATGCTCTTTAATTCTTTTATCGTTATGAGCTAGAGCTTCAGTTCTATGCTACTTAAATTGACAAAGGTGCATGGTGTCTTAATTTATTTAAAACCTAATTGATCCTAATTTAAAATATCCTAGAATGTCGTTTAACTAATTGTAAAACGACTCAAACCAATGCCTCTTGTTGTGATCATAGTAAGTCAGGATTCTTTACTCAAAATTCGATGATTTGGCTCAATCGACAATCCTACCTATCATTTGAACAAACATATAACATCCGAACACTCAACTTTGTTCCTTTTACCTGGCAATTTACAACAATTTCGATCACTTTTAGTTCGTGTTTACATGTGTAGCTGTGTGTACCAATTGTTGCTGTTTTGTGTTCAACATCTATTAACGTCTATTTATGTTCTCCTATATTATATAATAATGACTTATATCGTCAGTACTACTGACCAGTGACTGTGATCATCCTGTAAACAACTTATTACTATTATATGTGTTCTGACCGTGACTTATTTAATTCTTGTAACGAATACCCAGTTCCTTGTTAAACCTCTTTTTAATCAAATAAAACCATTTTCTTACCTAATGATTAAGATTAGTCATTAAAATGCATTCAATTGTCTTACGTTTTCACATTCTCTTGATCTATGTGTTTACGTTTTCCTGTTTGCACGGATAAATCACAAAACATTAACTATTTAAACGTAAAAAGAAAAGAAAACTCTTTTTGACAGTGCTCTCAAATTTCCTCGGGGTCGGAAAATGCTGAATTATTTAGTTATTTATCTTTGATTCTCTCTGATATCGATATAGAACCAACTTCTTCCTTGTTAATCATCAAAGTGATGTTCTTAGCACGAATCGTGATTGATGAATGCAATGGTTATAACGATTCATTTTACTTACTAAATATCTTACATTATTTGATTTAAAGTTCAATTTAACATCCTTTAAATTAATATAACGATACTAATTGACAAATGACAGACTACAAGACACACTCATATAGCTAAAATCAGGTGAAAAATCGTCTACTGCTCCACAGAATGATAAACGAAACGGTAAACCCTGCTGTTTTTCTCAGAGGGTATAATTAGGCCGGTAGCCATTGTTCCAAACAAATACGGTGTACACTGTTCACTGGTACACTGTACAATGTACAGGACCACTTCTCTCTACTTAGTTAGGGCATTATGAATTGTCGAAAAAACAGTTTGACACCTCCTTTGAAGTTTGGGCCGAATATACTGGGAAAAACCATTATTTCCCTTATTCAGCATAAAGCTTTGTACAGCTTAAGTTTAAGGTAAAAAATCTAACCGACTACATTTGACACCGAGCTTAACCCTGATTACGATAGATTACCTAGATTGACGCATGGGTTGATTTTAGAATTGAAACAAATCGTAAAGGGGCGACGTGATGTCAAAGCACACTGTGGCCTAGTGCCTTATTTAGACAATTTGAAAAATAGCCTAAAGCATTTTTGCATCTCTATGACTTGTTACACCGTAGTCCCTACAGAGGGCCTAAGCATAAAGTCGAAAGGGAAATTTTCAAATAAGTAATGAAATGCTCAATTAATGTGAACTACAAATATTAACCGCTATTGATTAAATTTTATCCTTTGTGCTCCATATTGCGGGGGGGGGGGGGGGGGGGGGGGATCATACAGTACCTGATCCCCCCCCCCCCCCCCCCCCCCCGAATATTGAGCTGGTACAGGCAAAGGTAGTCTAAAATTACCGTAGTCAATTCTTACCCTATTAACAGCACGGTGCGTTGTCAATGAAATATATAGAAATTTTCTCCGAAAATAATAATAGGAATAAACTTGACAATAGCACTGGTGGGGGTGGAGCATGATAATTGGCCGTTGCATGAAGCTGATTGAATAATATGCTCCACATCCCAGCCAGTGGAAAACTCAATGCAAATGGGACAGAAAAATCAGTGATCAGTAGATCTTTCAGAAATCTCGATATCTTTCCAACATTGCAATATATATTTGATTTCGCATGGCTAGTTTTGATTTTCCTATATATGATAAGAAGTTCAATTTAACAAGCTATGGTCTATTTTTCGCTTGAAGCACTAGCGCTTTAAAATGATTTGGTTGCTGTAAATGGAGAACGTATATTCTGTGAGGAATTGCGAACTAACGGACAGACGGACGGACAGACGGACAAACGAACGAACAAACGAACAAACGAACAGATTTTAAACAAATAACCGTCGACTGAACTCTGCTGTCTCTTCGCAGGACCTCCACACCCCGTCGGAGGACTGGCTGTCGGAGCTTCTGACTACAATCAGACTTCCATCACCATCTCATGGGACTTGGCTGACAATGAAGCAGAAGAGCGAATAGTCCTTGGAATCTTCGCCACCGTTGTTAAAGAAGGCGCCGACGACGCTAGTCCTGAAGCTAGTCCTGCACCCCAAGAACTTGGAGGTGACGTCACAACCGCTACATTCGATCTTGGAGGACCTGGAACGTACATCTTCTCAGTCCAAACCACTAACGACTTCAGCGAGGGAGTTGTCACCACTCAAACTGTGACTCACGAAGTGAAAGAGACCACTGAAGCACCCACTGTACCAGCAACCACCACTCCAAAACCCACCACCAAAAAAATAACAACCCCTAAAATCACCACCCCCAAGCCAATCACCGTCGCAGTCACCGAACCACAGGAACCAAAGAACAGTAAGTACCCATATAGATTAACGTTGTAAGTCCGGATAAGTATAAAACGTATTCTCACCCCGCCCACAAAGCCCATTTTTAGCATCTCATTTCACACTCGTCCCAACCCGTTACATGTAACCCGGAGAGAGAGAGAGACATTGAAAAAACGTCGATCTTACTCCTACCCGTATTGTCGTGTCTTTAACGTAGCAGTAATTGTTTACCGGGGAAATTTGTCGAGCACTGTCCGGACTAATAAATCTATCGTAGATCATATCTCTTTTTCTGTGATGTGATCCCCATATAACAACAGCAGAGAATGTCACAACGCTCTTTGTATATTTCGTGTTCGGCTTTTCCGCTGATTTTCCGCTGATTTAAGGCTCATAAATGATTACTGCTACACGGAGACTCACTTCACGAGGATTTCATGTAAGGATCACGTGATTCAGTGGTATTACCTCACCGGTCACGTGATCCCAGGTTCACAATTACAATAGTCATTTCTCCTGTCTGTTCATACCACCGGTAGCTCTTTTGACCTAAAATTAGGAAAATTACGACGACATCATTCAAGTTATGATCAGCTCACGTTACACGATCATGGAAATCACGTGAAAATCGACCTGTGTAATTGAAAATCGTTCATCTTCGGTTCACAGCTGGTTCTGGGCCAATCTTTAAATTCTAATCTCCCAATGTCTGCTCGCACAGTCCTGTCGTCTTGATGTAGTGATTATATTAGTCAAGCCGCATTCTCTCCTGCATACCGTACTAAGGCAAGGTATACCTCAAATAATATACCAAAAATAATAACGATTCGTAGTTCAATATTACTCCCTCGCAGTATACCGTACTGAGGCACGTTATACCTTAAATAATATACCAAACAAATAATTACGATTTGTAGCTCAATATTACTTCCTCGCAAAAAAACATTCCCGAATTTTCTCCCTGATAATGTGTGACGTGCCCCCAACATATCTAAATGTACGCATTCTCGATTACAAGCCCCCGATGTGGTCATATATTCGTGGTAACAGTGACACCAGAATGCAACACTAAACCCTAACTCGTGTGTCACAGCCCTGCACGTGTGTAGTATCACGTGACAAATGGTGATTTAATGCGGGATGATATTAAAAAATTCGGTACTAGCAGTTCCGGGATACCTCATCACTCCTTTTATGGAAGATTGTCCTGTATTTTAAAACATTCCACACATTCTACGACAATGACCCGATAGCCCCTTATTCAATCTCCTGGACACGTAACAAAGTTACTAGTTCGACAATCACGAATTTCCGGATACGATGAATAGAGGAAGAAATACATCGGTAGATAAAAATGTCCAAAATATCTAATGATATGCCTGTGCAAAACCGCCGCTACTTTATTCTCACGCTCATTACGAACCCTAAAGGAAGATTATAATATTCTCATTTCCGCCTCTCCTTAGCTTCGGAGGATTTATACCCACAATCCTTATTCACACTTAATAATACAGTGTACAAATCTGATCAGTTAACGTCCCCCCAACAGTATTCAAGTAAGGGTCTCACACATTCTCCCTCAGCTGCAGCAATACACAAAGGGGGCTCTTGTTGCGCGCTGACTCGCCGTTTTGTCTATCTTAATGCTACTGTCTGTTGAGAAGGCAAATACTACCTACCGACCCTTCTACTACCAACATCTCCACCAAATCAATAAGCAAATAGTTGACATGTATTTAACCAGAAGACAGCGAGGTGACACTCTAGACTTAACACTGGTTATTGGAGGTCCTAACAAGGTATAATCGGTGATGTCTGCTCACACATTACTCCATACCGGGGATAATATCTGGTGCTCTAACCCACTCTCGCTAAAAACTTGACATTTCCTAGATGGTAATGAGGTGAGCTGTGTTAAGTTGAGATAAGTATTATGCTAAACGTTAAGAAAGATCTGAACTGTAAAAAGTGGGTTACATAGGCATTGCATATAATACATAATCAATTCTCTGCTGAAAGCTAAGTAGGTGATGAGATACCTACATTCAGCCTAGCTACTCATTAGCTCGTTATTAAGGAGGCGACACCTAAAAAGTCTGAACTGCATATTCAACTGAATTAGCCTCTTTTAAACATGGTTACGAACCGTTAAAACCACCACAAGAGTCTCAAACTTGCCCACGGCCCAAACAAAGGGCCCGCATTATTCCTTATATGGCATGATTTGTGGTGATTATACTAATTACACGGGGATGACAAAGCTGCGCTGCTCTCATCGTGGTACCTCTATACCTGAACATATCCGAACATGTATACTTAGCCTCCATGTGAGCAGGTCGTGTATCAGATGGACTACACAGTACACATTCCCGCTCCTTTTTACTCAAGGTTCTGTAATATTTCTGATTTGTAATAATATGTGACAAAGTCTACCTTCTCTATGTGTCTGCATTTACGGAAGTCTAGAAATAAGGGGTTACAGTGTATTCATTCTATGTTGAACTATACTCTGTGTAAGAATCAATTCCAATATATTAAGATAGTGGTGAGTGGTTGTTTATGAACATTATCTACATTGTATATTTCAAAGCACCGCGTGCCTAGTACCTGCAACCTATGTGTAAACAAGTTGCTTTTTCACAACTATCCAAACAGCTGGTGATCTAATCTCACGCAGGACCCTCTTTGTTAGACAGTCTAGTGTAGGGAAAAAACCTCAAACAAAGTCACGTGTTAGATTGTCTCAAACCCGCCGCAAATTTAGTCCAATGAAAACGGACATCACAGGTACGCTCGATCTGTCGTCGAGTGAAACTAACATAACAACTGCACTGCCTTGAGTGAGATGTACGAGAAAGACCACTGAAACTATGATAACCAAGTTATAATCCCAGACCGTCAGTCTTACTCCTGACGTGGACTTCACATCTACTTCACATAGTTCATACACTCACGTACAGAGAAGAGAGCAGGTTCAGTTCATGAGTACAACATTAAAATGTTCATGTCGTACGAGCATGCTAAAATAAATATACTCAGATCTACATTCCAACTCTATTTTATGTGTGTTTGCTGTATAATTTAGAGTTAGTCACGTGGGTTTGCCGCGGTGACTTGCTCGGCTGTTGAAGATAATCACGATTGTCAAATTCAGAGCGAACATGATAAGCACGGCCCTAATGAGTACATCAATGTGCAGCTTTTTAAACATTAAAAAAATTCGATTTGCACGATAAAAATAATCTTGATAACCCTTGGGACCCCTAGATGTTAAAACCTAGACCAGTAACTGATAACCCCTGGGAACCCCTACATTTAAAAAACTTAACCAGGGACTGTACTACTACCCCTTTCTAGAAAAAAATTTTTTATCACAAGACCCTCTCACGAGATGGACAAGTTATTGTTAGGCATTAAATCATTGCAGGATGATTTAACTCTTGGCAACTGCACCTCTCCACTCTCCTACTAAACTATCATATTCAGAAATGTTAGGCCACAGCGTGACACTGATTCTTCTTCCTTGAAATTTGGAGATATCCTTCCTTTTGCTATATAAGGTCTCGTAAATCACAATCCTTCCTGAGAACGGCTTGGTCACGTAGGCAACCGCTTGCTAAGAAATACAGATTAGGTCATGCTTTTAGAATGAAGTCGATTTACCGGGGCCTCGAGCTTTGACTTAGGATGAACACTTCAACTGAATATAGACAAAGTGTGTCTTAATTACGCTGTAAGGTCATTTTCTGGTAGACTAGGGGGTTGAAAACAGACAGAAATTGTAAAATATCAACCACTTACTTTTGTTATAAACAATAGTTGCTCACGATAACTTAGTCGCGCACATATTAAGATGTTGCACCTGTTAGTCCCGGCTGGAATTGCGTAGACTATATTACAGTAAGTACTAGGTATTATATATGCTAGAATTCTGTAATTTATGCACATAAAGATTAAATATTCAATCAAAACGTTGCATATTATACTGACTCATATTTACTCTCATTCGAGCATAATTCGTGAATGTTTAAGAAAGAGAAAAACGACATTTTCACACGCGTGTACAATTGTTATAAGCTACCTTCGTGAGGCGCTGCTCCGGTTAAAAAGTGACGCTTCCAGAACAAACTTTAGATAGTACAGTGGGCAGTCTAGATTATCTCAATAACTCTACACCACTCTTAAGAATACTGTTAACTAATTCTACACAATTCTTTAAGTGGGATCGATTAGTAAACAGTGTAACTGTTTAACGGTAAGATTTATTTAAATATCCGTCAATCCGTTAGAGATGTGCTCGTCATCTTTCTTATTTACGGGTCAATGCGTGTAGTTCGTGGCAGAAATTAGGATCATCTTCTAACATTTGATCGGGCTCGGTTTCGTATAAGTTTAAATCACCGCGGAACACAAGGCTCAAGAAAGGGAACGAATCCTGAGCTGGTGTAACGCTTCGGTAGAAGAGTAATTATCCCGATTGCATTCGCACAAGTATCTCCCATTACATTTGAGAGCTGGGTGTGTATCCTCAAATATCTCTAATTCCATCAACCTCTTACACGCCTCTGTTGGATTACATTCTAGGATTTCATGCTCATGTCCAGAGCGATCAGTTAAATCACTCACTATGCTAACTGTGGGGGAGGAGGATTACCAGAGCTACATTCTCTGTGACACCTCGCTCTGTGTAAGAAACTTGTTGTTCAGCAAGTTATTTGTGAGAGGGAAGTAGAATTTTGGAGAACTAATTAAATCGCTCCTTGCAGCCTCGCTGTTTAACATTACACGTACCGAGATGATAGCTTTAAAATTAAAAATGACAGTTGAACAAATGATTGGAATGAATATTCTATCATGATCATTTTATCATGGTTATAGTATGAAAAACTTTTTTGTAACCCGGAAATGCAGCTGTAATCTGTATCCTTAGGAATTTCCATATTTCAATCTCGGTAACGTAGATTCGATATTAAATTGCAGAATATATCTTTCTGCACAGTGCAGCGTATACATGGCTACTTTTACAATTATCCAGTTAATTAAGAGCATCATTATCAGTCTAATCAGCAAACTGAATACCAGTAATTGAAGTTACAGTGCCGCATTGCGTACTTTATCTTTTGTCTACAACTGATAACACTTTTTGCACGAATATATCGTCGACTTTCAAAGTGTTGAGATCAAAAGATTCGTTGAGAGTACGACAAATTCAGAGTACACGCTATACCACGTACTGATCTTACTACGAAATTGTACAATATAAGCTTACGAAGAGTTCATGATTCAATATAAGAGCCGTCCCGGGACTTCTCGTGTGTGATGATCTTATAACCATGCCGTGTAAATTGGGTGTAACATTTTATCAACTTGCTAAACCTAGCATTCGTATTCACCCTATGCTAGTCGCAACATTAATTAACATTCCTTCCATTCCACAGTGGGCTGTGAGTGGGGGTCATGCTAGCATAGGGTATTTTAGACCATCACACATGCCCCTAACTTTGTTTCTAAGGTAATTTGGGTACAAAAATACGATTCCAATCATTTACAGGGCCCAAAATGTCTTAGAAAAAATTTTTGGGCCGATTTTGAGCACTCCTGTAGTCCAAAAATAAGAGGCTGACCCCAGGAAAAGTTGTTTTTTAGAGGTTTAATCAATTTTAAAGCTCTTCTATGAACTGTAAACGAAGGACAGCTATCTTAGGAACTCAAATCTTTTTGAATTATGAAAAAATATTGATCAGAACAAAAGTTGTGCCCATTTATATGTCCAAAATTTTCTGAAACACCAAAATTTTTCCTGTTATTTTCAAAAATTTCGTTTAAAATCGCGATTTTTTTGGATTTTTATCAATTTTAACTATAATAATTGTACTATTTTGATTTTTCATCCATATGCTTCTAGTCTAGGATGCAAAAAACGCCACAAACATGGAGAATAACTAAGAAATGTCAATTTAATAGCAAAATTGAGCTCATAAATTATCTAAAAATGCAGCAAATTTGACCCCATTTTTGAGTTTCTTAATTTTTTAAACAGATATAACCCAAAGTGGCCCAGACAGATTCCAAAAGCTTCTAAACCAAAATTGTCTCAGCTTTAAGATGAAGTAGGTTTCCATTTGAAGTATTATGAAGTTAGCAACTATTTGTGCCCTTTTTAAGAGAAAAAAATGCTGAAATTAAGTTTAAAATCGGCGCTCCATCAAAAAATCAGCAAATTAGCTAGACCCTTAGGGTTTTTTTCTAGTAACTAGGATGCTTGGATCATCACTAACTCATAAATAACTCAGGAAACTAATACAAAGACATTTTATGGTGAAAGGATAAAAGAAGAGTAAATTTTGGCAGTCAAATACAAAATTTTCACTGCCAAAAAATACAGATTTTAGGCGCGGTGCCATTTTCACACCATTCATCCTTTTTCATTTTGGTTTTTTGCATTGCATCAGGATTATTTTTATCTTAAAAGATAAATCAATTAGAAAAGAGGGGGAAAAAGCCAATTTTTGGCCTATGCTAGCATCCCAGCCCACTGTGCATTCTGAACATGGAATGTTGCTGCTCCACACCAGATGACATGGTGAACTTCTAGAAGGTTTCTCTAAAACTATCCGGTTATTCGGAACCTCATAATGTAATTAAATGTTGATCATCCTACACGCTACCCTGGTGATCTAATGGGACGCCATGTGGCCACCTAGCGGCTAGCAGCTTATAGATTTACACTCCTTTGTGAGCTATGAAATTTAAGAGGACTTGAAAATCTTTGTTTTTCACGTACTAATATAGTTTTTCTGATAACTGGCTTTCTCAGAATTACATCTAAAGCTCTATTTATAAAACTTGCCTTGCAGTTATCCTGGACATTCAAAGATGCGATTACTTACTTTAGGTACTTTGCATAAGGATTGGATAATTTTATTACCAAATTAAGTTAATATTTAATGAGAGTGACATCCCATTCAGAGCCCAATCTTAGCTACTTAGCGGGAACAATCTCCGCAGTATAAACCTCGCCTAACAACAATAAGCCAACGCGACCACGTTCAACTCCTTGCCGCACCGATTACGACAATTTAGTGTTAATTCGAATTCAATTGCAAGTTCATGTCAGGCCGTCTCCTTGTATGTACACCCGTACACACACGGGAGAGCTTTATGTACTAACTATAGTTGAACTCTGATCTACAAGTTGACTCGTCTTAGTCGAATACGAGAGCCGTAACTGTATATTTAAGGGTGTACCTAGTTATTGACCAGCATATCATCACGTGTGCGTATTAGTCAAGTTCATTTATCATTGCTCTTACACACATATCATTCTCTGCATACAATCTTTACATACAATATATTATTCGTTTGCCTACGTGTGTATTATGTAAGGCTGACCAAATCAGCGATCAGGTGATGTAAAATTGGTGGTCCCCCAATAACCAATAATACATGGGTATCATGAGGACTGGTGAGCTGCTAGATGTACAATTTTAGGTGAGTAGATTCTGACGAAAGATCTTCCGTCTTTGCTGAACTTCCTTAGAAAAAGTGCTAAAATAAGTAGCCGCTCGCGCTTCCCCTTTTCTGTGAAATTATATATAAAGCTAATTTCTTTTCTAAAGCGCTTAAATCAGCGTTCTGTGGTATTCTGGTAGATGAGCTCCATTAAATCAGAATACCAGCATGGATTAGCAGTTAACAACTACATTTAAAATAAAGACCTGAGCTAAAACTGACCTTTGGCACTCCCCACACTCACGGCAGCAGTAACTGGAATGTTTATCCTTTCAGTTTCAAAACAAAGAAATACTGCTGCCTATTTTGGCGTCTCAGGTCTCTATTTCAATTGTTGGCAGTAGAGTCTCTTGAAATGAGAAACAACCAATGTCCGGTTACATCATGAAATCAATCAGTGGGCTTGCTATAGGTATCTAGCAAACCTTCTTGTTGTGGAATGGTGCAATGTGATCCTAACACGAGGATGAGTTTTATGATGTGGTTTTTAAGGTTAGACATAAATTTAGCAGCTGGTAGAATTCTCCTGCAAACTCCGCTGACCGCCAAACATTCTTCTTAACCTACAAATTTTAGATATTTTTATTCCCCCTGGGATAAAAATCATGGGGAAAGCTACTCTGTTGGAATGACAATGAATTCATTTCACAAATACTTCTAGACGTACGGATAAATATCGTCACTTTTAATACCATCCTTCATTGGCAATGGCATTGTCTGGAATCCAAATTGTTTTCCTAATTCGGCCTTTGTTAACAATGGTAAACGGACTGTACTTGCTTATCACGCAAATTGTTCCATTCACTGTCATTCATCTATGATTAAGCGGATTTCACAATTCATTTGTTCACACATTTGCACCATTAAATACCAATCATGTCAGTAAAATCAGTCTGGACTTACAACTTGAGTGATCTTTTTTCTCTCTTAAAAAACAACACTTAACATGAATTTTATGATTTCAACATTCTTTAGGATTTCAACCTTCTTTAGAATTTCAACTATTCTCTTAAGTTTGTTTATGATTGTTTAGGGAGAGGGACGGGGTTGCAACGACCGGCGACTGACGGTAAAAAATATCGTAAATTTGTCACGGTTATTGAATTTAGGCGTATTGTTGACTGTAGTATAAAACAATTCTTGTCTCCAAAAGAACTTTCAGGAAAAAAAATATTCATAAACATATTAAGTCGATGCAACCCCCATCTTATTTCTTGCTAAACATGATCATGGGAGGGAAGGCGAAGGGTAGGTTTATTTTGACATCCGACTCTGGTCAATCATGTCATGATCAATATTGATAGTGATGTTTATGTATATCACCATTTCAGTGGACTGCGGACCTATCCAGAACTTGGAACCTCTTCCCGGAAAGCCTCTTCAACTCAGTTGCATCGTGAGTTTTCTTTTGAGTTTTTAAAGATTTAGAATATGGAAATAAAGTTGTCCACCTAGATTTAAACTGAAAATGACAACCTCTCCCGGTCCCGTCTCTACGTATGTTTTATTTCATCATTCTCTTTCTTCGTCTCAGGGGCCAACTTTTAATATATCATTTCATTATTAGTATAATAAGTTGCTATTAAATAACATCAAAGCACCCAAAAGCTGTGTTATAACTTAAAAACGTGCTGGGAACGCCCAGAAATATGCAATTCGATCCTAGATCCTGCCCATGCAGTATGTTTATTTTCGGTGGATCTTGCGGGTTATTAATTTCATGGCACCCACCTTTTCTATAAAACACCTTTTCTCTAAAACTAGCACCACGTGACGCAGAATATTGAAAATGAACTTCATTAATCAACCTGATATCCTATGTTTAACAAACACAGAATATCCTCTCCTTTCCTCCTTCCCGCTGGAATGTACAATAACTAGAACGAAGTACAAGTATATATCTGCTCTCCCCCTTCCTCTACAAGATTTGTGCAGAAATGTTATCTATCAACAAGCTCACTAGCCTAACGATGTGTTCCCCAATATTAACCGAATACCTGCCCTACACACGATTACATTTTCACTTTTCCCGGTATCCCCGGTATAGGCCGGACGCCGGTAGCTAGCTCGCTTACCTTATTTTCTGCTTGGAGTTGGGGAATGTTAGGGTTATGAACTATAAGTCATTAGGATCCTATCTGGTTATAGATCAGTTTGAAGGGTACCCCGGGATGGGAATGTAGGAATGTGAGCCTCTTTACTCATTTACATCTTCACGGACTATGAAACAGTTATAGACTATAGTCATAAGCCTTGGATTAGCCACATGTTCCCAATATTAAAGCAGAAGTCACGTTTTCTGAGCCCACCTCGACCATCGTACAGCCGTACATATTATTATGTAATTTTTGCGATTTTAAAAATATATCTGACATACAGGAGAAACTTGTACAAGCGAATTTTTTGTCGCTCATAGTTCATGCACAGATTCACGATTCCACATGCAATGTCAATCTGACGACTGCCATTTTGTTAAGCAATCCTTGTTCACGAAATGACCTTTGCATATTCACAAATATTATTATTATTATTTAGCTTTTACATGGACTGACACGTCACCATTGTTCTATATATATGTAGGAGGCAGGGTACAAGTTGCAATGTAATACAGGCCTGCCCCCCTGCCCCCTCACTGTTCGTGACTGCACTTGTGATGTGGGGGAAGACTGTGTGTAAAACTGATTATGGAGGGGGAATGGGGATTTAATATTGGCAAAATATTGATTATGTAATATGTGAACGACCCCTAACACATTTATTTTCACATCAATAACCTTCGACCCCTGTCCGCCTGCCCCTTCCCCCCTGCCCCCTCACTGTTAGTGACTGCACTTGTGATGTGTAGGAAGACTGTGTGAAACTGATTACGGAGGGGATTTAAAATTGGCAAAATATTGATTATGTAATAATATGTGAACGACCCCTAACACATTTATTTTCACATCAATAACCTTCAACCCCTGCCCCTGAACCCCTGGCTCCCTGGGTAATTTTTATAAAAATTTTAATAAAAAATATTTTGTTGCTGTAAAAAGCAATTTTCAACAAAAATTATGCATCGCCCTCCCCCCGGGCACGCCCCTGAATACAGCGGCAGTCCCACTGTATGGAGCGTAAATTGTTAATTTCATGATGGGGGAATCTAACAGTGTGGTAAATCCCAAAATCTTTACAGCATCCTCTAAAATGGACCGTTATCACGAATCACCCAACTTCTCCATTCAAAATCATAACCATGCCTGTTTTGACTGAACATGTGCTCCGTATATAATTTTATTAATTAAATCCCCCGGTTTGAATGATTCCATTGTAATCTCCGAACACTAACACGTTAACCATGTTAAACTAAGTATTCAAAGCTACATTCCCTCAAGTAACCAAACTCGATTGTGAACGAGCACACCAACCTAGTTGCTCGCGTTTTACAATAATAGCATATTCATACGGGCCAAGGTCTATTGAATTATCACAGCTGAGCCATCTGTCTGAAGGAGTGACCCAATAAGAGCGCCAGCTGAATACCATCAGCCAATCACAGGCCCGCATCTTAACCACGTGACCCTTGGCGCTAGATGGAGTAGTGTTTACCGCGTTTCAACGCCGGCAGGCAGAGTTCCTCACGCTCTCGATCAACTCAGTTCAGGTTACACACACTCATATTATACGGTGAATAATTAATGAGAGGTAGATGTGTGACCTCTGCCCAGGTTCTGTGTCTGATGTGAAGGGGAACTCAGCACACACTCTAATAATGGAACAAAGCATGCCCATATATGGGCATATTAGTGTGATTAAGCAACTCAATATGACCCTATTTGGGCGGCCTTGTACGTGGTTGATCCGAGTTCAGTTAATGGTCACGCTAATCGTACCCTTTATTTTATCTCCGGCAACTTACCGATGAGGTAAGCGTCCGAACAAAGTCTCCCGTGACTTAAGAGATAAGGTTCTAACTTCTAAGCCTGCTAACAAATAAGGAGTACTCGAGCTGACATGGTGTATTTGGCGGGAGGTAGTGTTGACGTCCGGCCAATTCCGGCAATTGCTTCCAGAAACCGTGGGGATGTACTCACTCCCTCTCTCCTGCTAACAAAGAGAAAGAGAAACTCTTTGTGCAGAACAAAGCGCTATACCAGGTTGTGCCGTGCAGTACACGACCAACAACTGCTGCTGCCTGTATTTGTTTACTATCAATTGCTGACTGAGCATGCAAATCACATGGGAATTGGAGGGAGTGTTGTGGCAGTGTTTAACATCATGTTAAAAGAGAGTGAACTATCAGAACTCGGCTGAGTCTTGCCGTGAAACTGTCAACTTGTAGGTCATCACTCAACTTTTAACATTGTGAGCTGGGTATGGTATGCAATGCATACCGTTAAATAACAACTCTAGTAGAGTCCAGTGTTTTAGAATTCACAGTGCTAATTCGAATAACTGGGTCTAATTCTTGACGAAAATTTTAAAATACGGTACCGCAAATTTATAGAGCAATATATCTTCTGTCCCTCGCCTGTTATTATGTAAACCATCAATGCTTGACTCCCTGAAGTGCCCGTTATTTAGACTTCACCATATCCGATAACATATAATGGGTGAGGAGGGGGCACGCTATCAGAGGGATCCTGATAAAAGCAAGCTGAATAGCCCTCCCTCCCTGGCTCTCATCACCCCATAATTATACTCAGTATTACCCTGCATCATACACCACAATGGCCAGGCTCGTTAGATAATGTGGGCAGTATTTAGGCTTCCTCTGCTTTACAAGCGCAGTTTCTTTGTTATAAGCAGCTTCTTCGTGGCAGGCTTTGAGGGCTGACAAGACCTGATTTTCACATACGATGAAACTTGTGCTAGCTAATATTATAAATCCCTGCCAACTTGTGTTGAATGGCTCTACAAAAGGCTGTATAAAACTTGTAAATTATGAATGAGTCCTCATTAGAGTAGACTGTGTGTAATTCAAACATCTGGCTAGAGTGTAATCAGTAGAATTCTATGAGTAGGTAGATCTTACATGTTACATTATGAAACTAGACATAGGAGTGTAGTCAGGAACTTTGTGGTGTGCACAAATATTCTGGAAGATTGTGAGCTATGTGTGGATTGTCAGTGTAAAGAATATTCCGATATTTGACGATAGATTGTTGATTAAGTTGGGCGCGTCATCAGGACGAAGCAAGATAAATAAGACTGATAGCATTGACTCGATGAGGACTTTTATCCGACTGTTGATAAGAAATACTCGTTTTACTGGATGACCACACTTAAAGGATGCTTTACTTCCCAGAGATTGATGACAATGTTATCATGTTGGTGATTTCAGACCAATGAAAGAGAGACAACTATTTTTTATCTAGCTAGCTATGGGCACAAGGACAAACGGTAATCGGTGATTTCATCGGCTTCCAACGCCTTGTTCTTACCACAACGGAATCGCATATAATAACGAAACTCCCGGAGTGTATAAACAACTATAAATAACTTGGAAAATTAAAAATGTCCACTCCGAATCCCACGGTGCCTGCAATTAAGGGATGGTCTGCGCAAGTGCTGAAATTAATGTGAAATCCTGTTACAATCGATGACATTTAGCATCGGTAAATTCGGGTGTTTTGTTACACCCGCCATCATCAGTCCACGGACAGTTGCCTTCGTAATCCAATATTATCAGGCACAATCGATATAATAATACGAACGATTATTATTATGCAATAATTTCGGATGTAAAAGAGCTCGGCCGGGCCGGAGTTTTATTTACCAAGCTCGTACATTACGTGATCAGTAATTTCATCCTGATGACTGATTGGTCCGCACAGGGCATAATGACCAGAAACTGGACTGTGGATTCTTGCTCATTAAATGAGAAGAAGATGGGGAGTTGGTCAATTGACTAACGTTAACCAGAACTAGTCTCACTCTTTAGGTCATCTCCCCTGGCTGAGCTTGCATTGTGGCTCCTGCATGGCAGCGAGATCTTTTCACATTGGTGGTTTCAAACGTTACATGGCACTTGTTATCAAGCCTGCATTAATCTCACTGACATTGTTCGACACGGGAAGGCAGGCGCTACACCAAATTACGGGCTAAAATTAGAATTTTGTGTGTACGCAATTTGGAGTCTCTCAGTTTCAATGAGGTCATAATGAAACAGAAAGTAAATCAAATCTTTACTTGGGTATGATAAGACGTGCCTGATAATCGATTTATTCTAGAAGCTAGAAACCCGATACAACCCGTGCCCTGAAAAGGTAAGGTATCTTGAGAGCCCCGATAGCCCCCTTCCCCCCTTAATTACTGAATGTTAAGAATGTTCAACCTTGATCCGATCTAGAGAAGAGGTGTTGAGTATCTTGACGGGGGAAACAAATCGATTTAATCCGTAATGACTTGAACCCTGAACGATAACTCACTCACACATATCACAAGTCATGATCACTTTACTCAAGTTAAATCTAACTCCCTGGGGATATGAATGAGAAGCTCACTGTATGCTCAAAGTGACAGTCATGCTGGTCTCAGGAGAGTTGAGACACCCGGCTTTCCAGGATTGACGGGCTTCTCCCCTGTCAAAGTGGATAGTAGATCACATTATTCTTCCCGCACAGCACCGTCATTCACATTTTTGAGTGTTAAATTGCTTCTTTCATGACATCTTGTCAATTTAATGAAGTCATGAAAGCTCCGTGAAGAGTGCGTGTGCAACGCCGACAGTAACTAGCTTCATCCTCAAAACAGGCCGACAATATTTAAAACTTAGCGATAACTTGAAATTTTGAAATCGAGTAAGTTCTCGCTCTGCACTCCCTGCACAGTGATAAATCTACAGGTTTCCCAGCTTTCCCAGGCTTTCTGCAAATCCTACAGGGAGAGAGCCCTTTTGAATACCTGGCCTCTATCTAATGCTTTTACATTCTCTGCAGCGTAATTTGCACATCATTAGAACAGCGCATTTCTGGTCAAGTTCAAGATACCACCTTTCTCCCCTAGCTTATTAAACCGACTCCCGCCTTAACTATCCACTCAAAGTTTAAACTTGCACTATGCTGAAAATGTGCATGATTAACGAGGTGGCGTGTAGTAACCTTTATTCTTCATGTTAAAGTTGAGATTGTAATGTGCACATGCGGGCACATTTTAAAATGAATGAAAGAAAAGTGATCAGGTCATCTAACTGAGATTCGTGCTCGATGGAATGCACCAGATTAAGTATCCCTCTTATCAAATTTAAGTCACCGCTTTAAGGTGGTAAACGGTAAACGTTCACACTGTTTACACTTCTTGTAGTGTTATTTATATTAGCTAAAATCGCCGTTTTTTCCGAGAATCTTAGTTTCCAGAGATTGTTGGTCTCTCCCATCTGAGTAGTTGAGCTATTTCATTATTCAACAACTTAGCAACTCTAATAACTCATTGTTAATGTCTCTGAAAACAGAGTCTCTCCAGATACAATTACCAAAGTATTCAAGACACGCCGGGGCCAGATGTCTAACATTCTCACCACCAGATGTCCCACATTAACTCACCACAGAGAAATTCTCACATACCAGAGTCTCAAAACTAAAACCACCTCACTAGTCACACACAAATGACCACGTGACACATACTCTACTCAGCTGTGCTCTCTCTTAATTACCATAGTGGTGGCCGGGGCAGCGGAAAGCGCGGGAATTTCAAACATCTACACTCGCGTGTATGACGTCATCCATTTACTCAGTGGTTTACACACTCGGATATTCGTGTGTGTGGGAATTAAGGGGGGTGTATGTTGAGGGGCCGAGTTAGCGGGTTTGACAGTGTAACTCATGTAATTATTGGTGGTGCAGTTTACAGAGCCTAGTCAGTGTAGCAGGTGTGGGGAAGAGGCTGGAGGAGGGTTGTTGATCTCACTTGTTTTCTTTGGATAGAATTAAATGGGAGGGAAGGGAGCCGACAAGAGTTTGTTTGTTTTAAATAATACAGAGAAATTAGGGCAGGATATGATGAGTGTAGTAGACTTATATCAGCACTGAGACACAATGCATCCTAACAGGAAATATGCAACATTGATAACCAGGCTGGCCCGCGGCCAGGTGCTGAGCTGTTGAATATAATTTTAGGGGGACAAAGAATTTATCTATGATCTAAGCGGTCTAGGCGATGAGCTTGACTATGATCTAGATGATGATTTGAGTTCATGCCATGGCAGTCATCAGTCACACTATTACATTAGACCTCCAAATGTGGAAAATGTGAACTTCCGAAAATCAGTGATCTGTGCTGAATGGATTTTAGTCTAGCTCAGCTCGCTCGGATAATTGTTCCTCTACCAGTTAGTTACTGGTCACTTGATTTCACATTCCAACAGGCTTCCTTTCTCTTTTGAGGCTATTATTATTCAGCTCTCCGATCCCTTCCATTGGTTCTCCGTCGACAGCAGGTCTCTGATTGGTCAGTTTGTGGAACACATGACCACACGTTTCAGATATGCTTGTCCACTAGTCACTCAGCCTCTGCCTGGACCAGCTGAATTACTGCTCTACATTTAGCATAATGACCTTTACTAAAGTGAAACGAAAAGCTAAATAAGATCACGTGACTCACAACTCAACACGTGGCATTAGATCACGTGACATGTGACCGTGTGACTTGATATCAGGGTTAGTCTAGTATCCCTGGGTGAGCACGTGGGCACAATTCATCCACATTTCAGCCCTTATTATCTCTAAACGGGCTTGCTTACAGACCTGCACTTACTGTGTCTAGTGTGGATGTACAAAGATGATGATGGCCGTGATGATGATAATCATTACTTTGCTAATATAGCTCTGAATTGAACTCCGCTTAGACTTGAGCCTGGTTAAATGCTCAGACTTGATGATAACATGTTCTGAATGGGATGTATTTATTTTAGCTCACCCTATTGGTGGACCACGCTTTTTAATTAGATTCCCCCGGCGTACTCAAAGGGTATTTTCGAAGTGTTGAAACTTGATTGTGTAGATCCGGGTGTTAGGTCCGCTATTCCGGCCTCTAGGTACGATATTCCGGCCTCTACACTCTGGGTGTAGCCCCAATTAACACTAAAAACTCGACTAATTGGTAGAATTATCACGTGATGTGCAGTACATGCTACATTCCAATTAGATGCGAGATATGAGTTCAGCTGTTGGGCTGGCAGCCAATCAGAACACGTGTTATAGTTGTCATGGAAACGATAGGATTGTCATGGAAACGAGAGTACATGTCATCACTGGCTAGGCTTTTCCATGGTCCTGGGGTGTGTTATTGTTGATTGTTGTCAAATTTGGTCTTATCACTTGGCTCTAGGATACTTTCAGCAAGTTGTCTATACCTGTCACATTGAAATAGACATGGTCTGAGCCTGGTTTCAACGCATAAGTTTCATAAAGTTGCAATGGCATTAAAAGTGCACATACTGCAGCTGGCTGTATAAAATGAAATTGCTGAATTCTGGTTTTAAATATAGAATTAAAGATGTATATTTTACCGTGTCAGGTCTCTAGTAACTCTAGTTGAATTATCCACCCTAGTTTAGGTTTAATTTACTTTCTCTTTCTTTATGACCTCACTGATTGTCCACAGTAGAGAGCCAAGATATGACCACATCTGGTTTAATTATAAGTAGGGTTGTGTTCAAGATATCTGGTCAATTATCTCAATTATCACAGTTCCTCATGGAGCAGATAAAGCAAATATCGTTTAATTTGATGAAATAATTAACCAATTACCCCGCTATCTTTTACACCCTTGGCCTTATCAGTACCAAGTGAGCTTTCAAAGCTTTAATTATACTAAACAAAGATCTCGCAAGTATGAACTAATCTTTTGATAAGATGTGACGAAAAGCTAGATTCAATTACCAAAATTTCGTGGTCGCCGGGGATGAAATGTGATGAGAGGTTCAGACCAATTGTTAGATTAGCTTATTAGCTAACTTAAGCCGAAGACAGCCTTCTTCCATCTCTATACATTATCTTCTTTAACCGAGAATGCAGCACAGAAAATATAATTCTATTGCCATCATACTGTGTTATATATATATTATTACACGTATGTGGTGTAGCGATAAAACTAATTCGGTACAATGCTCGTCCCTTAATGTGGCAGTCATGTGAACAGTAGTGGTTACACTCGATAAGGGGCCGATAACTGACGTATTAAAGTACGTGGTTTCAGCTCCTCACACTCTATCTGCACAACATACCTGCAGCAAGTGTTATTATTTATATATTATATCCTCCTCTTCCTCCTTTACACGGCTTCTACTGTTACCCTCTTCCTTCCCCTTCCCCTACAACCTACACGTAATCACATTGACCTGTGAAATGTCAAATCGGAGGGATCGTTTAGCCGGCGCCACCAAGCCGTTAAACCTTTAGCTAACCTCTTCTTTTAGACGAGATGTATCATCACTATTGCACAGATCTCAGATATAGTCGGGATATTTATATCATTGTGCTGATAAGTACTGTCTATTCGATCTACTAAAACGGGCTTATTTTCTCGTTTTTGCACTAAGGTGTTCTACAGAAATGACCAAAACATATGGCACCCCCACTGTACCTCACACAGCTCAGTTAGGTTTGATATATACAGCTCAATTTGAGCTGTTTATATCAAACCTAACTGAGCTGCGTAAGGTTAAAACCTCTATAAATAAGCCGAACTGAGGTCAGCATTTCAATGTTGAAAGGAGTCTTAATCGATCGCCTACTTTTACATATCGGTTTTCTCCTCATTGGGGAATACAATATAAATCCTTCCGTCATTACTCTAGTCCATTGTCGATGTATATATATTAATAAACAAAAGGCATCGCTAACCTAACCCATATTACAGGTTCCTGAGGATGTTAACTACGAAGCTGAAGCGATCACCTGGTCCTACAAGGTCGGAGATGAGGGTCAGACGTTAGACCAAGAAGCGCTTATTATCTCTGGAGTGAATATCGTGGCCAACAACACCTTGAAATCCAGTACCCTCAACATCGGTGAAATCATCGAAACTCAGGCGGTAAGTACTGATAGTGGCTGAATTTGTCTCAAAAATAAATGGTTGTTCAACGTTTTGTGGTTGTTGGTGAAATTCATGTTCCCTCACGTGGAAAGCTGGAATTTTCTCTGAAAATTTGTATCTAAATTTTCCCTGAAAATTATATGGATTTCGGATGACCTTAAGAAACGGTCGACCGTAGTTCCCGTGGTTGCAATACTACTTACAAGGTGATGAAATAGGATACAAAATTAGTAGTAATATATTAGTATTTCGTCCACCTTCGCTTTCTCAAACCGTATCTGGAATATGCAACTTCCCTGATCGGGGAGTTGGCTTTTAAAGCTCCTCAGTTCTCGCAGCCATCTGAGGCTGGTCCGCTGGACTGGCTGCCGTCTAGTGCATTATTGCAAATTTACAGAACGGTTTATGATAGTTACCATGAAGTCGCGGCAGTTGTCCATTCATTGCACCTAATTTACCTTTCATTGAGAATCGATGACAGGAAAAAACAGCTGTCTAAATATCAGGTTTTTACACTCAGACTCGCTCAAACGGGATAAGAAGTCACGTGACGCACTGTCAGGTCACGTGACAGTCATGATGTGCAAGTAACCACCCTCGACACGTGTCACTAAGTTCCGGGATATGTGCCCCGGGGAGCAGGTACACTTACACCCACTTCCGTTCTGGGGAGGGCCCTGTGTGTGTGTGTAGACTGTAGCACTTACGGTTACCCTCTTCCTTTGTAATGCGCTAGACATGGTTAAACAGTATGGAGTTTAGCTCTTATTCAAGTAAAGTAAGCAAGCTTAACGTGACCTCTCTCTCTTATTATGTACCCTGACCATGGATACATAGGTAGGTGGTGGATCTTTTGTCTAAATACCATCCTCACAAGGACACACAACATGCAACTAATTCTCGAGAGTATAATTATGAAATTGCGGTACGGTGGGTTAGTGGCGTGACTTGTAGCCTGGAGTAGGCACACTCTACTTAGTAGTAAGAACAGAGAGAGGGGGAGATAGAGCTGGGGAGAGAGAGCATGGGTTTATGGAACAGTCGTCTTTTGTAGAATTGTAAGAGTTGGCGGCTCTTTAGGAAAGGGCTGGGTCTCTGAGTAGACAGGCTCTCCCTGAAAAGGTTGGAAATATCTAGATTACTGGGTGTATCTAGCTGAAACTGTGTCCAGACTCACACTGCAACTAGCGAGATCCAGAGCGAGTGGATGTTAAGAGAAATGTTAAAGGATGAATTGCATGTTTAGAAACTAAAATGTAGCCAGAGATTAAAAATAGGATACAAATCACTCGCGCCCGAAAACAAACGTAAACTAGGAACATAACACATTTCAGGGTACTTACAAGTGCAGTATAGAGAGTAGTCCACATTCGTCAGAGTGCGAGTACATAGTCGCAGTGACCCGTACCGGCAGCGGAGCCCTCCAAACTTCCGTCTCCACCGCCGTATCACTCGTTATCGTCCTCCTAGCTTTCTTTTAGGTACTGATTGTCTCCAGAGATCAGGACCTCTCATTCTCTGTCATGTCTCTCTGTTATGCTAACTAATGCTTCTTCTCAAGCGTCTTCTGATGCGCTTTATTACTTGCTTTTTATATCCTCCGTTACATGGTTTTAACGAGAGTTATGCTTGCATTTAAAATATATATATTGCTAATGGTTAAGCACCCTTTAACCACTTTAAATGCTATTTAAACAGATTATCTGTCTTCATGTATTTTTGCTACTTTCTTTGTTCATGTTATCCAGGCATCTTTAATATCACTTGAAAAATATACTCCATGAAGAATTCATGGTTCTCAGTGGCAGATTTCGGAGATTTTCTTGAATTATTGGTTTTCATGCGTGAAAAAAATTCTATGTTCAAATTGTTGACTGGAAGAATCTTTAATCTCTCGAGTGTGCAAGATTTGTCGCGTGTAAACTGCAAAGTCTATCAGACTGAGTGAGAAATGCGATGAGTCATCGTATTCGTCAGATGTTCTCTAGATTTCACACATTGCTAACTTTGTTTTGGGCTGATGTGAAGTGATCATCACATCAAGCCACTCATGCTAATGCATATGTATGCTACTAATTATATCATCTTTATTCCGCATGTCCCTTGTAGAGTTGTAGCTAGATGCTGACATTTTTCCTCTCGAAAAATATCATTTTAATTCAAGATTCAGTGCGGGTTATTCGGCTCAAAAGATTGAGTAAATTATCGCTGAAATCTGATTGATGGTATCATCAATCATTGAATGGACCAAATTATTTTTTAACTATGATCGATATTATCATTGAATTGATCAAATTATCTTTATAATCTATCTGATTGACATATTATTAACACTAAAAGGAAATTCCCTTCTTAAATAATGCACGAACTAGCATTACACTGATAGTTTTGGTTATGCTGAAAATAATTGATTTTATATTTTTAACCCTGACATGATATTGATAACAAGTTGAATATCTAAATGATTTTTTTAATCGTAAAAACAGTACGATGAAGACTTTACCGTGGCTGATTCAACATCGCTACCCAAGCTTCAAATGTTTACAATGTCTTCATGTTTGATGTTGGCTGAAAGAACCTTTCATCATCATATTAGCAGCTTCTCCTCCAATTAATAAACTACTTATCACCTAATTGAGTAATTATCTTCAGGGTATCTACAGGTGCCACCTTGACGGTGAAAAATGCACCTATGTAGTAGAAATGCAAGGCGCAGCAGTTGGAAGCTCTATGCAGACGATCGCTTCAGGGACCCTAATCCTTGCTGCATTCATACTCACACTCCTTCACTAAGAGAACTGTAAAGTAGGATTATTAACTGTTCTCAGTCCTATGATGACGACATGTATTTCGTCTCTACAATTGCTCTCTGTTTCAAAATATAAGCAGCTAAGTCACTCCGGCGGCTTGGAGGTTGCTTCAGGCCCTACGTCATTATATCTCAATCTAGCTTTAAACTCGAAACTTTGTGTTGATATATATGGAGCATGATATGTCGCCCTGCAAAAAATAGTTGAAAATGTGTTTTACCCCGTCGAAAAAAGAGAACAATCCCCCTTATTTTGATGGAAGAACTGTTAGATATTATCATTTTCTTAAATTGTTTGAGGTGCTGCAACTCTTATTAAGAATTAATTTACTGTGCTGTTGTTTTAGTAATTTCTAGGAGTGTGCTTTACGTTTATTATGTATTAAGGGCATGGGTAAACATTTGTATGGGTTGGAGGAAAATAAGAGGCTTCATTAAAAGTGTGAATTTTGGCGTCTCTGGTTACGTGATACGAAACTTTCCTCGTGTTTTTATTAGAGTTATCATGATTAGAGATGTAGCTTTGATATTTAATACAACTAGAGAAATACTATTTTTTAACTTCTTTTAAAATTTGTTAATTTATTTATCTTCGAGCGATGATCCATTCGTGTAATTTTATAAGACCTTCGATCGTGTATTTACAGGTATGGATTCTATAGTACACAGGTTGCCGAGTGAGATATTAACCAGCTTTTCTTCAAAATTTAAATTTTTACCCTGAAAAACGAAATTACCATATTTTATCTGCAACATCCATCACTACTCCTATATTGTATCCAGCTTGACAGTGAATAGTAAGGCACGAACTTTAATGGGGCAGTCTCCGTGAATTTTGAGTTTATGTTTTACGTGCATACTGAAATTATTAATTTACTTTTGATACCATGATAATAATGATATTATATGTATGTTTATTTTTTGAACTTTTCGTATTGTAAAAGCTTGCCATGCTGGTATCTAGGTATAAATTTACCATGATTTTATCCACTTGAATGGTCCGTAGCTGAATTGATATATGCCGGCTAATCGTTGGCTTAGTATTGATTTCATTAGGTGGGCTAATTGCAACAATTTGAGGGTTATGGTTATGTTCGTCATTACTTTTGTAGAACGTTATATAGGCAATTATGTTAATATAATAACTATTTTGGTACATGATGGAACATTTTAAGTTTAATATTCTGGGTTTCATTTGTATTCGTTATTGCACTGCTGAAAAGTAAGGCTTATAGGCCAGAAGCAAAAATTATAAATTACGAAAATCTCTCCAAAAAGGTTGTCTAAATGGACGAATAAGTAAGTAATTGACTAATTTGTAGAGAACCATCGAGGCTTGCTTGACTGTTGACAATTGGCGGCAGCCAGGGGTATAAAAAGCCGCAAAATGGCGTAGTCTGCTTCTGAGTATATAACGATGAGGTCATCTTACTAAGGCTTTTGTGGTCCTTAACAAAGATAATATCTAATCGTGGTTGTGTCGACATTAAGTGGACTCTGATTCAATCCTCAGGGTGACTCCAAGAAGAAAGGAGAGCATTACCGCGTTAAAACCACACGTTAACTGCTGGAAGGCGGACGCGAAATTATTTTATAGTGCATGCCACAACTTTTCATCATTTTAGCTGTAAAGCGCGGCGCGCGCTCGCTCAACGTTACTGGTCATTTACGTTGCATGGACCAGTATGGAATCTAGTGAATGATATTCATCACTTATCTGTTATCATTTTTCGGGATGTCATGTTGTCCAACTGCTGAAGAATGAAGTTTAGAGGTTATAAAGGCAACTCGATGGATTCAGAAAATCCTGTTCATCAAATGTAATATCCAATGTGTTATGTGGACCCTTGGTCATGTTCAACCCTTTTTGTTTTGGCGACCCTTTACAGCATTTTAGTGCATCCATCCGCATACTGAAAATGTTTTCTCCTTCTTCCCGCATTTTGATAATATACCAGGTCTCTTGAGAGGACGCCACAGTTAACTGTGAGGAAAGAAGAGGTAAACCTGTTGTGACCCACAGTAAGTTACCCACTCCGCTGTTCCGAATGAGGAGGTGACTGGTGAGCCTGTTTGTTGTTGTTAGAAACTGCTCAGCTGCAGTCAGCCTGGATTGCACTCTTGACTCTTCCTGATCCTGGTGATCATATCATTATTTATCCTGCAGGATGATGATGGGACCAAGTTGCGGTTCTCTAAACTGGACCTTAGGGGTCGTTCACATATTATGTTATCACTGAGGCCTGAGGGGGATTCTAGGTCGCTTGAATTAATTGGCTTAAGTCTAACTGGACAGATGGGCTAACTGCTATAACGCTTAAACCCGTGAATTAGGCCATAAAACCATTTAGTTCAAGCGAAGGTTTTGCAGTCTTATTCTGATGGCCTAATTATACTTCACGAGGATCAAATCAATTTCAGGTAGAACTAGAAAGAATAAAATACTCTTACCACAGGGATAATTGGGGTCGTACACATGTTACGTAATCAGCTGTACTGAGGCCGAGACGAGGGGGAGCAGCTAGTGGCGTAACCAAGGGCCCCGCGGACCCCGCTGTGGGGCGCAATCTTAGGAGGGGCGCCAAATCGTCGTTTGAATGTGGGACAATTAGGAATGTGGGACAATTAGAAATTAGTTAAAAACTTAACTACGGCACTAGCGAAAAGTGGCATGCAACGTATGTCAAAGCAAAACTGAGTGTTTTGGCTATTGTCTTATCATAACATTATTGTCTTATCATATTCATTATTGTCTTATCATATTTGTGTGCGTTTTAAATGAGCAGCTGATAAGCTCGTACATCGTGGGCGACTGCTTATACTTTACCAACTATACTGCACACCATGGCCGAAACGGACACTACAACTACGGACCTTCCTGATGGAGAACTTCAGACGGAAGATAAGACGACTACTCCCGGGCTGCTAGGTAGCGGGCCGCCCACCGCTACCAGTACTCAAGAGGGCTACCTAGCAAACACTCTCGAAGCAGGTACGCAAGTTGAACATTTTCCAGGCGAATTTACTGACCGGGAAACTCAAACCACAAACCGGGAAACTCAAACCACAAACCTATACACCTTCACACCTGGACTATGCCTTGAGTTAATTCGCGACCGCCACCTCTCAGTTGCACAAATGCGCAATGAACTAGCTCTAGTTCTTGACGAGAAAGCTCTGAATGAACGAAATACAGAGAGGAAACTCCAAAACGCATTAGAAAAGCGTATTGCACCTGAGGTTGAGTTTTACAACAAGGACTTGACTCGCAACACTAGTGAACTAATATCAATTTTTACGAGGCACGAACAAGAAGCTGCTGCACAGATGGAACAGCTTAAGAAAAGCATCCAGCACGCGACTACACTGATAACTGAAGTCCAGCAGACAACACACACTGATACGGGTAACGAGGAGAACACAGGTACTTTCCTTGGCCTTGCCTATTTGACTTTCCCCGGTACACCGTTTGAAAGCTTCACACCTGACCTGTTAGACGCCGACACGGATTATGACCGCACATTCAGTAATAGGAAAGTGGCCTACTATGGGGACGTACCCTACAAGTACGCAGGGGGGTCACACAGTCCACGGGACATCAGCACGAATCCGTATCTCAAACAAATTGTTGAACACTTTAAAACACTTGCCCCCGACCAAACTCATCACTACAACAGTTTTATGGTCACTAAATACGACAAACACACGTCCAGTATTCCCCCACACAGTGATAACGAAGACTCAATAGACCCTGAAAGCCTCATTATGACCATCTCTCTGGGGGCATCCCGCCCAATTACCTTTCGGAGGAAACTAGCCTTCGGTTATGGCAAGGGAGAACTTACACCACACCACGGCTCTCTGTATGCTATGTCACGTGCCAGCCAAGACATGTTTGATCACAGCGTTCCACCCATTCAAGAATCTGATTTTACTGGGCCTAGAATCAGCATCACATGTCGAGTTCTTCTAGATCACTCTGCTAGATCAACCAGGCCGCCACGCAACCCTGCCAGCACTGCGAGCCGACCTAAAAAGGTCCTCATACTATCAGACTCTAAGAATGCGTCCTTTGACTGTTCCTTATTCCGTGAGCCTGTTATCGCATTTAGAGAGAACCTCTTCTTTTTGCGTGATCTCCATGAGCACAGCAAATCCATCGAACAGGCTGACGTGGTTTTGATATCAGCAGGCATAAATGACATGATGAAAGTCTCCGCAGCTAACCCGATAACACTGCACAACCACCTGAAACATTTCGTGCAAAAATACAAAACACAATTCCTTTTTGACTGCATCACAAACCTCTCCATGTCCGCTGATCCTTACAACAACATGAACAGACGCATTAACTATCTCAATGAATTACTTCTCAAACTGTCACTCAGAACTCCAAATTTCAAACTCTTTGAGAACATATGTTTCGGACTTCCTCACCTGTCACGTGACGGCTTACACCTGAACCACGCGGGGAAATCAGCAATGACTGACTGCTGGGTACACTGCATACTGCTAGCACTCGGCTTTAGACAAGGACCATTGCCACTACGCCGTCAATTTATTAGTATAGTTGAAGAGTTTTACTGCAAATGAGTGTTGTAACAAGATACAGGGTGGCCCATAAGTGACTACCCACACGCAACCTCTTAATAACTCACGTAATTCGTCTCCAAATTGCACCAAAATTTCAGAGATTATAGATATGGGTCAAACTTAGATTTCCTGAAAGTTTCGTAAGCCACGCCCAATTACAGTGGGCGTGGCGTGACACTCCCTCTTTTTCACTATTGTCTTCATAAAATGAGAACGCTTTAAGCTAAGAACTCAAAATTTTTTGCAAACATTTGGCTTGATAATTGAAAACCTTTCCCAAAGTTTCAAGTTCATTGGTTAAAATATGGCTAAGTTATGACCATTTCAAAACTCATCGGATACCTGATCCGAGCACTCAGTCAGTGATCTCGTCACTTGGTTAATGGCCTGTTTGGCTCACATGTGGGTAGTCATGTACTATGAGATATGAGCTAAATTTTATTCTGAATAACATACCATGAGATATGAGCTAAATTTTATTCTGAACAACATACCACTTTTGGTCCCAGAACTTAATTCTATGCTTGCCACAATCTCGCAACGAAACAAAAGAATTACCAAATCTAAGCAACTAATTCTCATCTTCATTTTGGAAAAATAAACATCGATAAAATCGCTTATCTTATCTTATCTTAGCTCAATTTTTCGTTATATATAGTCCTTGATTAAACTTAAAACCTCGCCACACAGCTGCGTTCTTCTTTATACATTGTACATTACATTACACACTACACATTGTACATTACACAACTGACAGTAGACGACTAACATTAGACTAACATTAGATTAGCGGTCGCCCCACCCTGTACAGTGTTTACATAATTGCAAAGTAAAAGTAAAGTTTTCTCATAGTTAAGAACAGAACAGTTAGAACAGCAGGAGGTAATTAACTGCAGGAGGTATTAAGGTATAGGTACAGGAAACTAGGAAATCACGGGCTGATTTACAAACAGGGCTGAGCAGTCCTCGCTAAACAGTCCTGATAGGATTACGTGCTATACCTATTAATACTATACATCATATCATTTTATTTTTACTTTTACTTTTACTTTTACTCATTGTTCATCTATGAAACCATGTGCGAGTTATGTAGACCAGATCAGGCCAAACCACTGTGACAAATGTGAAAAACGGATCCCAAAGAACCACCCTCATCTTTACTGTGCACTGTGCGAACGATTGAAACATTACAAATGTGAAAAGTAAACTAAATTAGAAGCCGATGAACTAGCTAAAACTTATTGGACCTGCTACGAATGCCTTAGTAGTATTTTGCCAATAAGAGCCTGCGATGAATGTATCTTAGATTCGCACAATACTTCAAAAAAATACAAGCAGCAATGTCACAGTTGTCTGGGCTGGTCTTACTCTTCAAGAAATGTGAGAGAGTGTGATTGGTGTGAACTAGCAGTCCACAAGAAGTGTTATAGATATGAGCTAGGATGCGTCAAATGCTGCGTAGAAAACATACCTGGTTACAGCACTAGCAGTATAGATCTAAATGATGATTATAACTCCTCCTCAATCCGGCACACTTACAACCCTTACAATAAATCCAGCCTCATAAATTCAATTGGAAACCAAATAGAGGAACTTGAGCACGACTCCATGTATTGGAAAGATCTTAGTGAAATGCTAACAAGATGTGAGTACATTCAACAAGTCCATATCTCACCATCAAAAACCAATGAACTAAAAGTATTTTCATTAAACGTACGATCTTTACACAAAAACATAACTCATTTCCGAGAAGAAATTCACACGTATCTAAATTACGATATACTGAGTTTCAATGAAACAAACTGCGCTCTAAGTAAGCTACCTAACGGTATTAATGACATACTTCTAGAGGGATTTCATGAGCCGATATTACAGGAACCAGCACGTACATCTGGCCGTGGGGGTGGACTGGTGTTATACGTAAATAGACAGGTATGTACAGAGGAGCAAATAGAACAGTACAGGCCAAACTTCAGCTGTGAGGAAGAAACAAGTGGTGAATTCCAATTTATAAAAATCCACAACTGCAAAGGTTTTAACAAGACCAAGCTACTAATCAATGTTTACCGCTCACCATCGCGTAATGTTGATAAGTTCATGAAACTGCTAGATAATGTACTTAGAAGCCTAGACAGGCACTCACGTAAACACATTTTATTCACGGGTGACTTCAATATTGATCTAATAAAATACGATAAGGACGTGCACAGTCAGAACCTTGTTGCAACTTTTGAAAACTACGGTTTCGTTCAAATGATTTCAAGGCCCACCAGAATTACAGACCACAGTGCAACACTCATAGACCACGTGTATTCTAATGACATCAAGAACACGGCAAGTTGTCAGGTGCTTACTCTACACGTATCAGACCACCTAGCCACCCTTACTACGCTTCTACTTGGGGACAGAGAGGGGCCATGCGGGAGGGTTACAAGTAAAAAACCAAGTATCAAACAGGCACGGAGATTTGGCGAAGCTAACAATGCTAAATTTCAAAGTTTGATCGAAAGTGAGGACTGGAGTGAAGTGAGTTTACACGAAAATTGTGAAGTACAGTACGAAAAATTTTGTGAAATTTACACCAAACATTATGATGAGGCATACCCCTTGAACAAATCCAGGCCGCGGCGTAAAAATGAACGAAGAGATCCAAAACCTTGGATTCTTCCCTGGCTAGAGGATGCGTGTGCGCGAAGGCATAAGCTCCACCACCTAAAAATCACAACTTCAACCAAGGCCAATGATGAAGCGTATGAAAAAATTGATAAATTCTGCAACAAGCACATTGACTTAGCTAAAGCAAAATATTATAAGAAATTTTTTGACGAGCATTGTGAGAACTCTAAAAAGCAATGGCAAATGATTAACACGCTGTTGAACAGGAAGTTGAAAGAAAAAAATTCTATAAAACTGAAAGGCGACGACGGATCTATTATCAGCAATGGCACCGATGTTGCAGCAAAATTTAACAACTACTTCTCAAATATAGCTTCAAACATTAAAGCAAAGATTAGTGCTAGACAAACTTTTGATCCTGGGGGTTTTAGTAGATATCTTAGGAACCCAACATCGAATTCGATGTATCTTAGGCCGGTAACACCAACTGAGGTGAGTGAAGTGATTCTAAAATTTAAGAATAAGTCAACACTGGATACCAAAATTGGGCCGATGAAAGTCGCAAACCATGATAGCAAGTTCACCGGTGTGATTTCTACTATCATAAACTCATCATTTACACAGGGCATATTTCCAACTGCTCTTAAAACTGCACGCGTAATCCCTATCCACAAGGGAGGTAGTAAGACAGATGTCACTAACTATAGACCCATATCTCTTCTTAGCTCATTCTCAAAAATTTACGAAAAGTTAATGCACACTAGAGTCCTTGAATTTCTTGATAAAAACGGCTCTCTGTTCGAAAGCCAATACGGCTTTAGACCGGGGATGTCATGCGAGCATGCTCTTCTTAATGCACAGAACTCTATCCTTCATTACCTTGGCAGGAAACAAATTGCGGTGCTCCTACTGTTAGACTACTCCAAAGCTTTCGACCTACTTGAACATAAAATTTTGCTTAAAAAACTGGAACACTACGGAATTAGAGGTATAGCACTGAGCTGGTTCGACTCCTATCTTCACGATCGTCATCAGTTCGTCACAGTCAACGGGGTTGATTCCAGTCCCAAGACGATCAATTATGGTATTCCTCAAGGCTCTATTCTGGGCCCCCTACTCTTCGTCATCTATATAAACGACCTCCCCGGAATCTCAGACCTGGCCAAGTTCATACTTTACGCCGATGATGCAAATATTATAGTCACGGGCCATAACGAGGAAGAAATTCAAAGTAAGCTCTCTATGATTGCAACACTTCTAGTGAATTGGGTAAGTAGCAACGGGCTTTCTTTAAACCTGAAGAAGACCCACTATATGGTCTTCAGTAACCGTAAAGTAGATTATTCCAAAATAAGTCTCAACATATCTGGAACAAACATTGAACGGGTTACTGAGGCACGGTTTCTGGGTGTTATAATTGATGAGAAACTAACATGGTGTAAACATATCACAGCGGTAAGATTAAAAATGAGTAGGTACATAGGCATCATGTTCAAATTAAAACGACATCTGCCCCTAAAAGTGCGACTACAACTCTACCATAGTTTTATTGAGGCACATGTTAACTACTGCTCGTTAGCCTGGGGATTCGCGGCAAAATGTCACATTGAGACATTATTCCGTAAACAAAAGCAAGGAATGCGGATGGTTATGCCAGGATATGTAAATTACTTTTACAAAGACGGCAAATTGCCAGCTCACACCAGAGAAGCATTCTGCAAATTTGAGATTTTGACAATACACGGCATCATCGTAAAGAATGCGCTTACATTAATGCACCGCATGAAGCACTTTCCTAACACAGTACCTGTATCAATTAGAAATTTGTTTCCAGATAACATACCCACGCATGGTTCAAATCATGAGAACAGTAGCGAATGGCTAGATACGTACAATAACCGATGTTTCAAAGCATCCATCTTTTTTAAAGGACCTTTACTAGCTCTAACAGACACCAACAAGAACATCACGTCCCTACCTAGCTTATTTTCAATAAATATTTACAAATCGAACGCAAAACGCGTGCTTCTTGAGCAACAGTCAACACTAGCTAACTCAGAGGACAGCTGGCCAGCATTTCTGCTACACAACGTACCTGGTTTGAGGAAGTCCAATAGATGAGGGATGATTGAGTAATACAGCGACCAATAATCGCTAAATCATGACATCATATCATAACATAACATAACATAGGACGACAGCAAACACACAATAAACGAGCAGTAATAAACAACGTTCGCTTAATGGACTGACATATTTCAGCATATTTTTCACTGCCAAAGCGCTGATAACAGCAAGCCTTACCCCACTCCGCGCGGCTTTTTAATGCACAAAATCTTAAAAATAATTCTCGCGATAAAATTTTCATCGTCACGCTTGAAAATTTCTAGAAATTAGAATAGCCGTATATTATAACAAACTATAGCAAGCAGAATTAAAAGATAAAAGGTTCTGGGACTTAAGTGGTACAAATAAAATGAAAGGCATGCTGATGCTAATCATGCTTACGTACTGTAATGTGTCGAGAGTTTTTTTTTATTTTTACTATTTGACAAAATAATTAATCTTTTTAGTGTGAGTGTGATTTCAACTTTGAGTTTGAAAATATTTTGAAACGACTTTCGATATTATTGATTATTATACAGGGTGGGCCAAAAGTCAGTGTGCAAACGTTGGGTCTTATACCTCCGCCGTGTTTTATATTTGAGAGCTGTTGCTTTGCAGATGGCATACTGTACTTACTGGTTCGAGGATTCCGTCGTCAAAATTTGAAAATTCGAATATTTTAGACCACGCCCATTCAATACTAAAACACCTATATTGTTTTCTCTGAACAGGCTGAACGCCTAATTTTTTCAGAGACGGTAGATTATCAAATGTTGCATATTATCTGAAAACATGAGGCAAAACGGATTAGAAATGACGAAGTTATCAAGCATTTTGTGTATCTCGTTAACAAAATTGACTGGGTGATTATGTGACACCGTGACACGACACCTTAATTGGGCACCCTTAACAATTCCCATAATGTTTAACGGGGTAGTTAACGGGGTCACCTTATCACGTGATTAGGTAAACCAATCACCTGATCACACGTAATGAATAAACTCGTTATGCTTCGTATCTCGGTCATCTGAGAAGCTACAGTTCTGATTCTTTCAGGACAGACGTAATTCGAATGGCCAAACACAATTCGATAACATTTAGCTTGATCCGACTATCCAAACTATAAAATAAATGTAAAAATGAACCTCCATTTGAAAAAAATGAACGCGAATATTTTTCGAGTTGAAAAATTCCTCGAACCAGTGGTGGTACTAAGTCATACCAGAAGGAAGTATTTCAATTGGGCACTCAGTGACTGAGCTATTAAGGCCAACGTTTGCACACTGACTTTTGGCCCACCCTGTATTATATTTAATAAACTGTCTCAAAGCCCTTAGAGGTGGCTCTATACGGGTCTTTACAACACACTTTTTTAGAAATTTTACCCGGCGTATCCTCTAAAAATAAAATCATCGAACTTGTTCAATTTTAGGGAGGGTCGCCAACAGGGGAGGAGGCAGGGAGGCGATTTTTCAGGGGGAGGGGGTCGCCAATAGTTAAGTCATTCCCGATCTCATTTTTAAATCCCGGGATTCGGGAATCCCGACCGAAATGAATCCTGGGATTCCCGAAAATCGGGAAAAATTTCCCGGATTCCCAAAAATCGGGAATTTGCCGGGATTTCCCGGAAATCGGGATTCCCGAATATTGAAAGTTCGTTAAAACAAATAGTGCCAATCCTGGAGTTTGACTACGAGTTTCATAAAAGTGCACTTGAAGCAGTATAGAGTGTCAATTGCAATTTTGATTAGAATTTTCTAATTCTAGTCTTTAGAACTTTCGAACAGTGTTTACAATTACATTGAGCAAATCCTAATTTGGGTACATGTCCCTTTTTGAACTGCTGCCAAGCAGCAGAAAATTTCGAAGGTTTCACTATGACTATGAGTCACAAAAAGCGAAGAAGAATCATTTTGAGAGTGATCTTGAACCTCAAGAACTTCTACATCGTCACCTGAATTCGCATTAGACTCGGACATCTAGCTTTGTTTGCAAAAAGTAACAAAGTCGGAATGATTAACACAATTGACGTGTTATGTAAACGGAACCAACTCGCGCGCAGCGAAGTAATTATTACACTCTATCTACAGAACTAAAGACAAAGCGGTCGGATCAGCAATCAGGCAGTTATAAATCAAGAGGCTTGCATATAATGAACATATTGACATGGGTGCAGAGTTGAGTCTGTACGGAACCTAGTAGTTTCAGTTCCTTGTTTAACTTTAACTTGCCGTACAGCAAGGACATCCACTACTTTAGCCCGGCGAGGCACATAGCTCACTTTACAACTCCGTGTCAAATGTTTCATATATACTATTACTAGCCAAGTTCACAAGATATATCCTTGTGTTTGAGAAGCGCTCGTTAGAACTGCTTCCTTTCCCTTCAGTATCCCACAGTCTCTCGAGTTTCGTAACTGCCAGAGAGCTCTCTTATAGATGCGCGCATATTTTACAACAGTACAACATGAACACGTACGTGCAACGTAACATAAAATAAAAACACGTGTGGCGATGAATATTATATCATGATCATTTATTACCCAGCGTGAGCATCGAAGATTCGAGTATTAGCTTATTTGGGCGGGGACCCCAGGCTATTATATTTCATAAAGATTCGGCGGAATGATAAGCATTAGCAAGCTAATCTAGGCGCTAAAATTTTTTTAATTACATTGCATAAAATGTCCCAAAATTCGGGAAATAAAAAAATTTCCCGGTCGGGAATTTTAGGTCAAAAATGGTCGGGAAATCCCAGGATCGGGAATTCCCGACATCGGGATTGACTTCACTAGTCGCCAACAGGCAAAGTTACGCCACTGTGGGAGGGGTTTCCAAATGATTACGCTATAGCGGCTATAACGCTTGTGTAATTTTGACATTATAGCTATGTGTAAACTGATTTCGGAGGAGGGGGGGATAAAAATGTTCCAAGTCCAACAAATGATTACGTAATACTAATATGTGAACGACCCCTATGGAGATGATATCCACGCGCACGGTTGAGCACAATCCTACTGCAGATCCCAGCTCCAACAGATCCTGGTAACCATCAGATGAAATTGAAACTCGTGAACGATGAGGGTGGATCGCCGTCGAGGTGTGTTGGGGACGACTCCTTCCACCACAAACTGGTATCAGGGGTTAACCGACGACGTGTTGTACCGACACCAGACAACACGACAGATAGGAGGAAACTGGGGGCAGGGTAATTGTTCAAATACTACATGATCCTGATATTTTCCATTTTCTAAACCATTTTCAACACAAGACAAATTTGACACATTTTATGGAATTTTCGTCCAGTGATTAATTAGTCAGCTAACTGGGGATGGTAGGAAAACAAATTAAGGTATAGGAAGTTGAAATCCCCGACAAAAACCATAATCCTCCCATTTTTTCTCACCCAAATTGCACAGTTTTGACCGGATTTTTCTCCAGAAACCAATTAGTCAGTCAACTATAAAATTAAATAGTGTATGATATAATTGAGGTGCTAAAAGTTTGATTTCGGTCTGACTCTGAGGTCCCATTTTCAGTTTTAGAAGATGAAATTTCCAGGACCGAAATTTTACAGTTTTGATTAAATTTCACAGCTGCAACCAATTAGTCAGTCTACTATAAATGGCATATGACACTATTGAGGGGCTGGAAGTTTGATTTCGGTCAGAGGAAGCTCAGAGCAGAATCAAGAATGCTTCACAAAACGAAAATATGAAAATTAATTGTTAATCAAAATCTTCGACAAAATGGAAAATCATTATGTAAGTATTATGTTGGATTATTTTACTTATTTGTGAGCTTTGAAAATCAAAATCTTGATTCGATTATTGTTTAATGGACATTTGACGTTAGTAAGAACGATGCGTTGATTACATTAGCTGATACTAAAAGGTGATTATTGCTGCCTATCATCGTAATAAATGTATCTTTTTGTTCCCCTTTTTCATAACTTCTATCAGCTAAAAGTAAAATGTGTACGGACGTTAAATTATTTAAACAAAAGCGAATAAAACGGTGAACGTTTTTCAACGAACACAGAACAACAGTCATCTTTTCTGCATATTCATAGGAGTTATTTTAGTCGTACCTTAAATTTGGATGATTTATAATTATTGCAATAACCACGACAAATATGAAATACGTCAAGGAAGCTCAATTGCCTTTCATTTATTAAAACTACTTATTTGCCCTACGTTATTTTGTCCATCTTCGTATGGTCGCTAGTTTTTTGTTTTTATACATGGTTAGAGTGTTGAGATCTGTCGGGAGATTCTTGTTGAGTGGATTGAGAGAGAGGTTCTCCACTAGCAGTGGAATCCTTCTGCTCTGGGACATTCTTCCTCATTATTCTCTGCAAAGTTTGTCCAATAGTTTGAGGTCGCTCTCCGTTCTTCCATCTCACTGTCATCCTCCTGACAGTTTCTTTCTCGTCAGCACTGAGATATGATAAGTAACAGTCCCGACAAGGTTTACTGATCTGTACGTTCACCAGGATCATTATCACCAGGGAGAAGCTGGCCATGAGGTGCCAAATATCGTGGGAGCTGTAGAAATCATCAGCGAAACACTCTGAGTTTAACTCTCGTGAGAGCCAGGGAGATGTTGATTTGTTAGTGGTCTCGTATTTGGAGAAGAAGATGAGTGAGACAGCACTGAAGACACATCCTATCAGGACGTATATCACCATTATCAGAGTTATAACAATCTGATTACTGCCCCAAAATCTCAGTTCTCCACAGGATACTGATCCTATGTTGTTCTTCCGGACCCACACTATTAAATTGTGCATTACCGGGATAAACGTTATGCAGGTAAGCGCCTGAAAAATAACCACATGTGAAAACATAAAACGGTTTAATTCAAATTCCTAAGGTAGAGTCTGTAGAATCCTACAGCAGGTTTTAAGGACCACCAAATGCAAAATGTGTCACATATGTCACACTCACCAACATGGCGACAATCAGTATCCCAAGTAGATAAATGGAAAAGGACACCAACTGGAGGAAGGCTAAACCTGCTCCAACCGCTGAAATAACAGAGTAAACTACGAACAACACTATCTTCAATACCATCCTTGCTCTGTGACTTATTCTCTGAAAAAAAGTTAATTAGCTAGGGTATATCACTAATATCATGTTCTGTTCAGAATTTCTAAATTCCTCCAATTTACATTAAATTGAAAATCGCTAAGAGAAGTTGGTACACTATCACCAAGCTGAAATACCGAATACCCGAGGAGGGGAATTATCTTACGTTCAGAGAGTTAGGAGTGAAGATGTGCTCGAGAGTGAGACCATCTTCTGGAGAAGCTAGAGTGGGTCTAACAGGGAGAGGAAGAAAGGTTCTTTTTAGTAGGCCCAGGTTGTAAGCAGCCCATGTAAGAATACAGATCAGCCAAAAGGAGTAGCTGAGGTAGAACACCACATTCATCCACACTGGAAACCCTGAAATAAGTATCATGTTGTGTTACAAATGTCGAGGTTGAGCTCGTTAGATTTTATGATTAGTAATTTTGATACTTTTATTAACCATCAAAGTCGAAATGTGAAGAACAGATCAAACACAGGTGAGTCGGAGATTATTTGCCGGTAATTGAGCCAAGTATAAAGGCTACCTTGTGTTGCACTCCAGTTTGCGATAAAGTTAAAGAAGTACACCGGACCCACAAAGAAACATATAACTTTGCTGGGCTGTAGGGCTTTGGGAGCTCTCTCCAAATCGTAGTGGTAGATAATATCATTCTTTCTAATAGAGTACCCTTCAAATATCCCAACTATAAGCAAGATTGACATCATAAACATGAACATCGTATCAAACTGAAACGAGGATTGGGTTTTTAATTTGGCCTGGGAATGATCATGATGAACATAATCATAGCTCAAAGAAAAAAATGTTAGTTATTTTTTGGACAGAATGCAAATTTAAAGGAGCTCTAGTCTTAACACTTTAAAACTTAGTTTACCTGAAAGATGATTTGACTCGGACAAATATGGTAGAGAAAGGATCCGATCGCTTCACAAATGAGGGTTACCCCAAACGAGTAAGGTATGGCGTAATCATAGTGACTGGAAATTCATCAGATAAGAATAACATATATTGAATTTAAAGAAAATGCCCAGCTGGAATTGCTACAAAATAATTAAATATCGTAAACGAAATTACTGCGTAAACAAGTTTGTTTATACCCAAGTTTGTTTATAGCCGAACGGCTGCCAGACCTTGGGTCAGAAGTTATATTTCGGAGGATACATTCAGATCAAATGTACAATCTGACTAACGTGTGACCAACAGATTTACAATAGGCTTCACAGAACGAGAAGTAGAACAGAAGAATCACTCCGTGTACTGCGAAGGGGAGGTTACTGGCGCAGTCGTTAACACTGATATCGTACCAGACTGAAACAATGTAATGTTAACACTGATATCGTACCAGACTGAAACACTGTAATGTTAACAGTAACACTGATATCGTACCAGACTGAAACAATGTAATTGGGTGAAAATTTTGTTGCAGTTTTTTAAAGAAAAAAAGAATTTAATTGAAAGAGTTCAGATGTGATTGGTCGGTCAGTCACAAATACCCCAACATTCAGATCAAACGAATGTTAACTTTATTTGAAAAAATGCTGTAATATAAATAACAGCTGAATAAGGTGATCATGGACTACATTTCTTACTTACGAACCGAATGGTCGATAACACTTTTCGTTGTAATAGCAGATATCTCTGTCTCCGAATTCTATCATGTCCGACCACTTGGCACTGACCACCTGTACCGATATTAATACGATCAATTTAATTGTCAACACAACTTTTTATGTTAAAGGGAAGATGTTCTTCCCCTGGATCAGTGAAAATATCACAAATTAAATGTTTAAAAACAATGACTAGAGAATAGAGATAACATTTGTTGCTCACAATAAGTGAGTTAAATGTTAGCCACATGTTAGCCACATATTAGCCACATGTTAGCCACATGTTAGCCACATGTTAGCCACATGTTAGCCACATGTTAGCCACATGTTAGCCACATGTTAGCCACATGTTAGCCACATGTTAGCCACATGTTAGCCACATGTTAGCCACATGTTAGCCACATGTTAGCCACATGTTAGCCACATGTTAGCCACATGTTAGCCACATGTTAGCCACATGTTAGCCACATGTTAGCCACATGTTAGCCACATGTTAGCCACATGTTAGCCACATGTTAGCCACATGTTAGCCACATGTTAGCCACCCCACCCCAATATTAATAACCTGAAATGCTCCAACAGAGAGTACCATCATGAGAAGAGTCATGAGGTAAGGGTAACCCTTGTCTCCCCTCCATGTCATATCCATCATTACACTCAACCAATCCTTCAGTTTTGTTCTGTGCATGTTCTTGAAATTGTTGTAGTCGAACACTACTCGGCTAATTACCGGGAATAATGCTCCTGAGAGGTGATGTTTATCAGAGCAAAAATAATTTATTTTAAGCTTAACGAGGATTGTTGACCAATTCTATTGTGGTTTCATCGCTAATATAAGGCTATCCATTGGAGAAATTGGAACAGACTTCATTGGTCATGAAAAGGAGCTATTTGACCAAACAGTTATTTAAGAGAGCTATGCCTATAGAATACCTGTAATAGAGATAAGAATCAGGAACAGTATCCTGAAGTTGTAACTGTAGTTCTTAACCACTACCTTCTCTAACATTACTCGTTTGTCGGTTATTTGAGGCTCCCTGCACAATGTTCATTTATTTCTCATTTTAAAATTCACGATGCAGGATACATGATAAGGTGAAGGGAAAGTGATGGAAAGATAACACGGATGAATAATGAATTATTTTGATTAGACCGTGAATAGATTATTGGAGATTAAGAGATTAATGTGTCCATAATGTCTTGTTAAACAAATTTACCCTGCTTGAGGTATTTGAACCAATCCGATGTACCAAGTTCCTGTTTTGAGGGATGGAAAAGAAGCATTTGAAAGAGTCACTGCTCCAAACGTAGAAAAACCTGAATATTGTAAAATAAATAATAATCAGTTGTCAGACTTTGTAAGTGAACACTTACATATTACTTAACTGCTTGAATAGTATCTAATTCTATAAGGATGAACATATTCTCTCAACGTATTTGCACATAATTATGCACTGGAAAAGATGAAAAATGAACATCTCGAAGAATATGAAAGGTATAAAGACGTACTCAACATCTGAAGTGACTTCAGCAAGTTGTAACTGTACTGCTTGGTCTCGTAGAACTCTCTCAGTGTACCGTAGCTTTGAGTTACAAACATTTTAGCGACATTTCTCTCACTGGTGATGTTCGAGAGATACTGATCCTTCGAGGTCGCACTTATCCAAACATACCTGAAGGAAAATTCGTCAAATTTTCTTAGTCTAGGGAAAATGTCTTACGAAATATACAGTTGGAACATTAAACATTGTACAACTAAATCGATACACAATTTTTGTGAACGTTGGCCAAAACGAATAAATTTTGATGTCTGAACTTTAAATAGTTAAATCTTACCCTAGTCCTTCTGTAGAAATGTCATCCTCGGATATAGCAAAGGAATTAATAACCATTTCTCTGTTTCTAAGCGTAATTTCAGACGACCAATTAATGTCTAACTCTGTCTGATTAAGTCCAATAGTATACTTGGTACCTGCTATACCTGCAAAGTCATATGGTAAACTCTATCGACCAATAAGAGAAAGGTAAGTCCGACTGTAAACTTCGGATCCAACGTGAAACTGATAATTAATCTGCAAACCTTTGATTACTATATGCAGTACACTATCCTGGTACCCCAGTAACCATGGTTCCGACACTTTCTTCACCATACTACCAGTACACAGTATATTAGCAGTCAGAAGAGCACGGTTCAGTTTCTTATCGATCAGGGTTGCAGTAAGGTAGGATGTTGTGTTGCTAGAACATTCGGTTGATAGTTCAAATACTGTCACCGACTCAGTTTTCTTTAGCTGGGATATTTTGTAAGCAGTGTTCATTCCGTAAATACCATTGTACCTTTTTAATCAAACCGTACAATACATAATGTAAATCAATATCCAATGCATTGTTTACGTGATGTTTAATGTACATTTTATGATGGTGAAAAGAAATGAAATGACTCACGTCAACAGATTTATTGATTGAGCCAGATACAAGCTCCCCAGTCCAATTCAACTGAGAAGCAAGGGTTTCTGTTATAGAGCAGATTAGTAACAGACGGATAAATACAAGTGACATCACTTGACAGGCTTGCTTTGTTAAAATCAGTTCTCTGAGATGGGAATACGATTTTCTTTCACAAGGATTGGACTAAATATTAATCCGAGAATCCCAAATGGAGATGTAATTCACTACTGCACAAAGGAAATTGTAACACCACTGCTGTCAAGTAAAACTAACAAGAGAAAGACAGTTGCAAATTATGATTACACAATCATAAATAAACATTCAGATTCCAGAAGTCTCCTACGCTTGTAAAATGCCTCAATATTACTCAAGAACAGATTTGGAAGTAGACAATACATTTTTTAATTACTGCAAACAAGCTTATTTATCACTATGCCAATGTTTAAGCAGCTAGAATATTTTATAAAAAGTCCGTATTCGATGCGGCTAATATACAAATATGCGAAGTAGAAAATATATAACAGTAAAACCCCAATTTATATGGTTAACGAATTCATTGGCACTCTTTGACTCTTGTATTGGCACTATTGACTCTTGTATTGGCACTATTGACTCTTGTATTGGCACTATTGGCACTTGTATTGGCACTATTGACTCTTGTATTGGAACTATTGGCACTTTTGGCTCATATAGATCGTTTCAATAGTTTTGCAATATTTACTTTTTTGCTTAAAGTGTTAAAGGATCGTTCACATATTACGTACACCAGTTTTTGGAAGGGAGAAGGGGTTTTGAAAAGCTTCTGCTAGAGTAATTTCTACACAATAGGTATGTGTAAACTTGCTAACGAATAACCAAAAATGGATTAAGTAATATGTGCCATGTGGTGAGTGGTCGATCCCAATTTTGAACGTAAAGTGAAAAAACAGATTCACCACATCCTATTCCAAAACCTCGTTCCCCCAGTTTATAGCTCCAATGACATCAGACTTGACGAAGCTATAATTGTGGCCCTGTCTGCAATCCCAGTGCTAGGTGATCTAGACCACAGTCTGTTCGTACCCCAGACCTGTTCGTGCCCAAGGACCTCGAACCCAGTGACTGTCGGCCAACGTTCATCGTGCCCAAAGATTTGGGGGTTTAGTGTTCTCAGGTAGAGGTAGGTACTGTTTGTGCTAATTGTCATGTTAACTTTGCTTCCGTTGCTCACGATAGCTCATTTTAAGTCCTCTAAGCCGTTACAATTCTGTCGCTACTTACTCTTATTTAAAGTCTACCTTATCGGGCCTTATTTGAACGGACATTAATTGAACGCTGGAGGCCCTAGCGTTCATCTTAATGCCGTTCAAATAATGTCCGTCCGTTTAAGGTCCGTCCAAATTAAAGTCCGTTAAATTTTTTTCAAAAATTATTCCACTGCGAACTTATTGTCCAGGATATGACAACTTTTTAATTTCAGTTAATTTTAATTTCTATCATCGGACTAAACTATATCATTGGATCAATGAAAAACAAGTTATTATAAAATCACAATGCTGGCAAGCATTACCGTCGCCCTTATATTCACAATACTATTTACCCCCTATACTATTATATCCCCTTTATTGTTTTCCAGGCATTAAGACTCATCGAAAGTAGTTCAGCAGGTACATTTAAGTTCAAAACATTCTAATTCAATGTTAAAGATGACAGGAATAAGAAATAGTTATATGGAGGTTTTTAAGAAATTTGCGCAAAATACGCGCCAGCATGTTATACGAAATTAGGTAAAAAACCCAAAATCCCCATATTCAGGTGCCTTAAAAACCATGTTAAAATTGAGTTAGAGATCTGAAACTTTGCAGGGCGTCTAGACCTTGTCCAAGTCGACAGTAAAAAAAATTTCATGTTTCAGGAGTATCGGGAAGTGGGTTTTCTGGAACCCCTGTTTTACAACAGATTGTCGTGAAGATATATCACAATGCTGGCAAGCATTACCGTCGCCCTTATATTCACAATACTATTTACCCCCTATACTAGTAGTAGTATACCCCCTATACTAGTATATCCCCTTTATTGTTTTCCAGGCATTAAGACTCATCGAAAGTAGTTCAGCAGGTAAATTTAAGTTCAAAACATTCTAATTCAATGTTAAAGATGACAGGAATAAGAAATAGTTGTGTGGAGGTTTTTAAGAAATTTGCGCAAAATACGCGCCAGCATGTTATACGAAATTAGGTAAAAAACCCAAAATCGCCATATTCAGGTGCCTTAAAAACCACGTTAAAATTGAGTTAGAGATCTGAAACTTTGCAGGGCGTCTAGACCTTGTCCAAATCGACTGTAAAAAAAATTTCGTGTTTCAGGAGTATCGGGAAGTGGGTTTTCTGGAACCCCTGTTTTACAACAGATTGTCGTGAAGTATATATATATATATATATAGACGCTTTTTGCAGTCAATTGTAGCCTACATTTAAGTGTCCGTAGATTCAAAAGTATGAAAGATACAGTCATTTCGAACCACAGGTTTTAAAGATAATCATTCATACTTTAGTTTACACTATATCAAAAAATAATTTAACGTCATCATCATCACTTGATGACGTCTTTAAGTTAAGTGTTTTTAAAACTTGATTTTTGACAAAATAATAACTTTTCAAATCGATTTTAAACCATTAAGGAGTAATTTTATTCAAAATCTGAGGACATTTTCATCTTAGATAATTGTTCAAGCATTCTGAAAATCTACCGGAAAAGTTTCTTACTTTGCTCCTTCATAAAGATATTCGCTATTGAAGTTAGTGCTTTTTTGAAGAATAATTTTATAAAAACACAAAAGTTGTGAATTAGTATTCTCTGGTGTTGGGCCATCCCTTGGGTTGTGGAGCTTAATTTTGCTTTTTAAAGGTCTAAATTGTGTTATAGGCTAGTTTTAAAGTTGAAAATCAAAAAGTTGCACACGTGGGGACACGCCCAATTTGATAGAAAATTGCTAAAATTACTGAAAATTGCTGTTTTCACCATTTTTATCAACTTTGCAGTCTCGTTGTGATCCAAGTTCTATATGAAATCTTCTGAAACTTTGCATGCTTATTAAACTATATATAAAATAATGCTATGCAAAAATTTACGGTGATTCAATATTGTATCCGCACGCAACGTCCGCTCAAAGTTTGCACGTGCGAAAGGTGAGAATTTTGCTCATTCGTGATTTCGAATAAATTCTGCTTTCCCACGATATTTAAATGGCATTATATATGAATTTAATGCCAACTTGAATAAGTAAAAAGTGCCATATTCAGTCAGGTAAAATTTCGAAATCGATGAAATTACCTCCTAATTGAGTAATTATTAATATAAATATTAATGAAGTTATGAGTTTACATTTCGGCTTTGTAAATTATCCTGACATTATAATCAAAAAGAGATGATATTTGACCAAAACCCATAATCATGGGTAGAGTGTACCGCTGCCAGTGTCTCTCTTTTCCAAACAAAAGGAAATGATATTAATTTGAATAACCGTCCGAAAATGCAAATTGATACCGAGAATGAAATCGGTCGCTCGCTTTTTCCAATCAATAAGCTTTATATTACAATTCGTAAGCCGTGATCGAATGGAAAAAGCGAGCGACCGATTTCATTCTCGGTATCAATTTGCATTTTCGGACGGTTATTCAAATTAATATCATTTCCTTTTGTTTGGAAAAGAGAGACACTGGCAGCGGTACACTCTACCCATGATTATGGGTTTTGGTCAAATATGTATATATGTATATATGTATGTATAGACGCTTTTTGCAGTCAATTGTAGCCTACATTTAAGTGTCCGTAGATTCAAAAGTATAAAAGATACAGTCATTTCGAACCACAGGTTTTAAAGATAATCGTTTATACTTTACTTTACTTTATATTGAAAAATAATTTATCATCATCATCATCACTTGATGACGTCATCAAGTTAAGTGTTTTTAAAACTTGACTTTTGACAAAGTAACAACTTTTCAAATCGATTTTACACTATTAAGGAGTAATTTTATTCAAAATCTGAGGACATTTTCATCTTAGATAATTGTTCAAGCATTCCGAAAATCTACCGGAATAGTTTCCTACCTTGCTCCTTCATAAAGATATTTGCTATTGAAGTTAGTGCTTTTTTGAAGAATAATTTTATAAAAACACAAAAGTTGTGAATTAGTATTCTCTGGTGTTGGGCCATCCCTTGGGTTGTGGAGCTCAATTTTGCTTTTAAAAGGTGTAAATTGTGTTATAGGCTAGTTTTAAAGTTAAAAATCGAAAAGTTGCACACGTGGGGACACGCCCAAATTGATTTAAAATAGCTAAAATCACTAAAAATTTTGATTTTCACGATTTTTATCAACTTTGGAGTCTCGTTGTGATCCAAGTTCTTTTTGAAATCTTCTGAAACTTTGCATGCTTATCAAACCATATATTAAATACCACTATGCAAAAATTTACGGTGATTCAATATTGTATGCGCACGCAACGTCCGCTCAAAGTTTGCACGTGCGAAAGGTGAGAATTTTGCTCATTCGTGATTTCGAATATATTCTGCTTTCCACGATATTTAAATGGCATTATATATGAATTTAATGCAAACTTGAATGAGTAAAAAGTGCCATATTCAGTCGGTTATCGACAGATATACCTAACTAAACACAAGGAAACGTTTTCAAAGGCAGAATTTCGAAATCGTCGAAATTACCTCCTTGTTAATGAAGTTTCGACTGTGTAAATTATCCTGTCATTATAATCAAAAAGAGATGATATTTGACCAAAACCCATAATCATGGGTAGAGTGTACCGCTGCCAGTGTCTCTCTTTTCCAAACAAAAGGAAATGATATTAATTTGAGGAACCGTCCGCTAATGCAAATTGATACCGAGAATGAAATCGGTCGCTCGCTTTTTCCATTCGATCACGGCTTACGAATTGTAATAAAGCTTATTGATTTGAAAAAGCGAGCGACCGATTTCATTCTCGGTATCAATTTGCATTAGCGGACGGTTCCTCAAATTAATATCATTTCCTTTTGTTTGGAAAAGAGAGACACTGGCAGCGGTACACTCTACCCATGATTATGGGTTTTGGTCAAATTTATATATTCTAAATATCATATTATGGCACTTCTGCACTTTCTTAATTTACGGTTCCTCGTTCATTTCTTCGGAGTTACTATTAATCTACCTCCACATCTTCTAGATCTCTTACAACTGGTTGTTTATCCAACTCGTAGTTGTAGCGGTTAGTAGTTCTAGAGATAGTAGAATGCCTGAAGTACAACTTGAGCTTTATCTCTAGACCCCCCCTTCCCCACTTGGCAAAGGCTACCTTCGGTGGTTCATGTCAACGACGATACTTTCTACCATACCAACCATCTCGATGATATAGAATTCGAAAACCTGGATATCTTCCCAGGGATATGGCCGACGTACCTTCATACCTCATCTGCACAGCATTTAACATTTTTAATGCCTAACGATTGCTTTCCTTACTTGCTGTATGACAAAAAAAATTATCAAAATATTGACCTTGTTTTAAACTTATTTTGATGACCATAAAAATGACCTAAAATAAATATTTCAGAATATTCTAGAAGGTTATGGATTGTTCTATGAGTACGAAGTAGCCAAGCCTGATGGCCTGCAGCCTAACAATTATAATGAATAATTCGTCGCAATTTTATTTTTAGACAAAAATTCCAAGATTTACTGAATTTGCATTTTTCTTCCTATGTAAATTTTCCACCCTATTAATTAAATATTATTGTTATTTTTACCCTCGCACAAAGTGAGTCATCGAGGATAATATGCGATGAAATAGTGAATACATGTCTTCTTCATATCAGAGCGGGTTATGTTAAACTCTGGGTTTTTACTTTGAATTACTCCTTGTAGTTTGATTTAGGAATATCTTCGAGATAGACAGTAGACACACTTCGATAAAAGATTATAAAAGGTAAAGGTTATTTGTTACATCAAAGGATATTGAGATCATCTTTAACATGACATCATAGCTGGCGATTGGAGCTGAATCCTGGAGAGCCAGGTGACTCGCTAGTTGAGACTGCATGGACCGGACTAGCTGATAACGTCTAGAACTACAGTTTCTGTTCTGGAATCTGGTATTTATAACGGCAAAAAGGCAGCGTGTATTAAGTTTTACAAATGGTTTGTGGGTAATGTATATGAATTATAGAAGAGGGCGGGTTTTTGAGTGCAGTGTTTGTCAGTCACGTGATACGTGCACAGACACGTGATCACAGCTCAACTGTTGTTAGCGAGTTAGCGGGTCTAACAAATTCCGGGAAATATACTTCCGGGTCTATCAAAATATCTGACAATCCGGATCACACCACTAATCCTCGCTAAAAAAACCCGACTTTTAAGTACAGCTTCGATAAACTATGTATAAAGCCATGCATGTCCGGCGACCGCGATTTAAGACGTTGCATTTTAATCCAGCACCCAGGAATTAAACCATCACATGTTGTGGCATCTTTCGGACATTTCCGGATGTTGAGCGGTCCGCGAAAATGTTTTGGTCCGGAGTAATTAACGTTTCACTGTAAACAATAATTTATATAATAAAAAGCCACTGTAGTATAATATTGGAAGATACCTACACGTGATATGAACTCCAGTATATGCTGGAGTATTACCGAATATTCAGTAATAAACCTTTCCGTCGCTTTGTCGGTAGGATCCATTTTATACTTCCTCCCCGCCCGGAATTTATTGTCATGAGTAATTAATAGGAACCTCAAGTTTACTGCATTTTTGTAGAATATGTTCTTGTCCTTGGCACTCAGTTCCCACAGTCTGTTGATTTATAATCATAGTTATCGGAATATAATAACGTTGATAATCAATACTAATAATCCCAGATTGCGTGTCTTTGAATGCTTGGAAATATGATGCTACTTGTACCTTCTCCAGAAAAATATATACCGTTAACCTGTCCTTCGTTGAAGTAGTCATACAATATGTCTGTAAGAGCGCGTGTGCTGCAGAGAAGAGAGAGAGCTGGAGGAACGTCATCATGAATCATAAATCAAGTCAGCATAATTATGAGGAAATTTTTACATTATTCTTAATTTAATAATATTACAGAAGAAACAGGAAAAATAAGAATGGGAAAAGGAGGAGGATAGGAGAAGGTATTCTAACAATTTGTTGACAGGTCTTCAGAAAAAGTTACAGGAGCCGGAACATAAAACAAACAAAAAATATTTCTTGCTTTGTCTAACTCTAACTCTAAGTTATTTTTTCTTTATATTAATTTCATTAGCTTAAGAGGAAGAATGGTACGGGGATAAACTTAATCAGAGATTGTCAGTGTAAAATTAAAAATATAATATGGGAGAACGTCACCTATAAAAATATAAATGCTCGAACAGCAAGTATATTAGTTTAATGGTAATCTTTAAAGTGATGCTAGAACATATACGTGATTTTAGAACATATTCTAATAGTAGTATTTGCAGATTACCAGGATCGGCTGAGTGTACCGGTTTTAACAACTAACGTCGTCTTAAAAGGAGAAACTTACTGTTATGGTTTATATGTTATACGAGATTGGGTGGGACAGATGATGCGAAAAACATTCTTTTATCAAAATAAATTTGGAGTGAGCTTAAAAGTACTTTTCGCAACTCCTATATCCCTGTAGAATCAAGATAAGTATAACAAGTTTATAAAAATACTGAGCTGAACAACTTTTTCTGAGGAGCAATGTCTTATAATTAGGAATGGCATTCTCGTGACTCTCATGGAGCGCAGTTGGAGTCGGAGTATCGGAGGATGCGGTCAACGCTGACACCAGATGCTAACACTGCCGAAGAAATAAAAAGGTATCATTCTGCCCTCAAAAAGCGACAAAAACAAAATTTTCTTTATAACTGTCTATAATTGTACATTTGTTAGATAAGAAGTAAAAAAACGTAATAGTTCTTAAAATCCTGAGTAACAGAAGTTGATTGTCGCTGCTCAGAGGCTGTACCGCAAAATCTATCACCAGGAAGGTGTTAGAACTTTAGAAGTTTAGAAGTTGAAAATGAAGATATTACCCAGAAGCCTGCTGATTATCTGAATGATTGATGAGAGACAGTAACCCAATGATTATTCTTTATTCGACGCTTGGAAGTTTAGATAAATGGGGTGAATATGACTTATTTTGACTCATAAGTAATTCAATCTTCTGAATCAACAAATCTTGTACTCTAAGTTAATAATTTGAAGCTGAGAAAATAGTTCACGTTTACATGTCCTAGAGCTCTTACCCTAACCCAAAACTTATCACTAGCCCTAACCCGAACCTTATAGTGAACACCAACCCAAATCAACAGTTACTAAGTACTAACCATAATTTAAAAACCGGTTGTTTGAAGTTTTAGTCTACATGTATGATGTAGATCAGGAAGTTAGAAGTAAAATTCCTCTGGTCTAGTGGTTACATTACGAAATGGAGAATATTGTGGAATTTGAAGTGTGTACTCCTTTTTAAAAGATGTTTGTGGCGTTAAACCGTTCGTTTGATATTATTACATATTTCGAGTTTTGTCACGACCACGTGTTCAAACAAAAACTTGTGATGTAACAGAATATATTAGTTTGCAATTGGCTTGATATCTATTTATTTACCTCTAAGATTGCATTTGAAGCTTGATGTTGATCAAAAAGGATCATCGAATTAAAACAAGATATCTTGAAGCATGCATCAATTATCAAATGAGAGATACATTTTAAATTAAAATTAAGTAAAAACAGTTAAAGAATTACTGATATGCACAAACTAAACGAATGAAACTTTATACATTCTTAGAAATTGTATCAATGTATCAAATTAATGATATCTAGAGGTCAGTGATATCCTGTACAACTACAACTACAATTTTGTATGTCTATGTCTATGATAACTTAATGTTTCTCTAAGACTTCAGGTCTTAATCCAAATTTCCGAGGTTACTGGGTGCAGCCCTGCAAGGTTTCCAATCATTCGCAGCTATGATTGTTCTCTGATTCAGGGTTTAGCCAAGCTTCTCCAAGATAAATGTTGCAGTAGAAGCAGTCGTAATAGTCCTTGTCACCGATGAAGGTAGCCCTGAAACCCTTCTTTCGGCTGAAGCGACGACCTTCGTAATGGGTTCCCTCCTCGAACTCTGTGTATTCGTACTCATTTGTATCTTTATTCTTGATAAGTCCTCCCCATTTAACACTCAGACCCAACTTCTTCGTCTTCATCTTGATTCCCTCCTTCTCAATCTCCACTGGGCAGAACATTTTGTCTTTTCTCTTGGATTTCATGTGGAACTCCACATCAACCTTCCACCAAACATCAAAGCAAGAAACCGCTATTTGTTCGTCAGGCAGACAAATAGGATATCCTACCATTCCGTAGTCGTCAGTGTGACAACTAGGGCTCATTGGAAGCACGTCGTCATAATAGCACCAAAAGTTCGTTATTCCAAATGGAAGATATGGGATCGGTCGCATTCTCCTGGGAGCATCAATCATCTTGCCGTATTCAAATCCAAGTGTTCTACAAATGGATCCAGCAGCAGGACTGTTGAAATGGTCATCACAACCTGCATACCAATCTTCTGCAGTTCCATCACTATGAGTGTTACGTGCCTTTACACGGCCAGCATTTTGCATTCTTTTGTAACCACCTCCAACAAGCTCGAATTCCAGCCCCCTCCATTCCTTGGGTTCCACACAATATGGCAGCTCATAAGAATAGTCCATTTCTCGGCAGAATCCGTGCTCGCCCATATTAGTCTCGACCATCATGAACCCGGCGTCGCACTCGTACTTACCATGAGTCACTTTACCTTCATCATCAGTAAATTCTTCGACGAGATTACCATTATAAATATATTGGGGCATTTTACAAGTTTCCTCATCCTGTATTATAGTGACACATCGTGGTACATCAGGTTTCTGACCTTCCTCACAGTGAGACCAGCCATGACCAGCCTCTTCAATAGATTGCAGTGCTGGATTGTCCTCGAGCTCGAATCCTGGGTTGCACCCGTACTCTGCATTCCATACTCTAAGCCCGCTCAAAACTGCAACCATGCCCTCCCATTCTCTGACTTTGTAACCGTTATCTATCAATGGAGGACAATGTTCATCTTCATGTTTACCACAAACAATGGTTTCTCCGCACGTTTTGGCAGTAAAGTAGTCCATATCACCATTGTAACTTGGATTGTGAACATCACACCTGTAAAAGGAAATGTCCTCGCCCACCAGATGGTTGATGAGTTTACCGTTCTCGATAGTGGAATCGTATTCCTCACACTCTACCGGCTCACATGTTGGGATCTCGCCAAAGTTACCCTCAATGTCACAGTAGATTATAGAATCGCCTTTCAATTCGTAACCTGGGTTGCAGGCCATCTCGACAAATCTACAACCCCTGTCCTTGGGGGCGTGCACTGCTTTTATATAGCCATTAGAAGGTCCATCTTCTAACATTACGCATTTATCTTCAACACATTGCCATTCTTTTGAAGCACCGCCATTCGCAGCACATGACACGATGGTCTGTTCTTCATCCTTACAGTTCCCGTAATCAACAGCTCCATTGTTCAGACTTGTTCTTTTACCTGCATTGCATTCGAGATGGAAGATCTGTTTTCCTTCTACATCAGGATCAACGGAGATCAAGGAAAGGAATTCATGTTCTGAAGGGTCAAACTCTGCCCATAAATCACAGGTAACGCATTCGTACGCTTCCCCATTGAATGTGTAGCTTACTTGACACTCATTGCACTCGTCAGCATAACAGGTCAGCTCATGTTCATCGCCTGATTGCTGCATACATTGGTTGTATGATAAGGCACAAGCACTTCGACAATCTTTCTTGACATGGCTGTTATCACAGAACACATCCTCGAGATCGTTAAACATTTCCATGAAACCATGCTCAGTTTTAAATTCTCCGGCACTTCGATTATCAGGTCTCTGAGATGGTTTGCTATTTCTAACCCTGTTACATGAGAGGTTTCGTAGACCCCGAACTGTTTCATCATACCTCTCACGGCCGTAGTGACAGTCGAGTAGTCTCCATGAGTCATCGTATCTGTATGTTCAAGAAGAGGCAATATTACACTTCCCCACTCTACATCATAGGTAAATTCTGGAAGAAGGAAGGGCATAGTCAAAACTCGAACGTCTTCGTTTACGCTATCACATTTTGTAATGTCATCGTCTGGAAGTTGTTCTTCAGTGTGTAGGATGTGTTTCACAACCATGCAGGCAGCATCTAGCCAATAAAAGTTGTCCACAGCTGGCCATGAATATATCCGATCTTTGCAGTTAGCATCGTAAAGGTCTGAGATGCGATCCTGGGCTAAGCAGGATAACTTTGTCAGGTCAAAGTCCGTAAAATCGTCGAAGGAAAGTCCTTGCAGATCATATTTTCCCGCACAAAATGCTTTGAATTCTCTTTTCTGTCCGACAGCGTAGCACACGTCTAATTTCGCTTCAATTTCGACCTGCTGATGATGTCGGTTTTCATGAGGGATATTGAAAGGTCTCCTATCTAAACGTACACGTTTCTGATCTTTATCATCATCAGTTAATATGACACTATGTGCTCCGGGATAGGTAAAGCAGGCCTCATACTTGCTGCCATACGTGTATGTCGCTGACATAAGTTCAAAGTCACACGGATTACATCCTTCATCATCATTTTTCCAGTAAGTGCCAAATGGGCAATCCTCACACTTCCCATTGCTCCAGACAAGTTGGTACTTTTTATCGCACTTATCCGCCGGACAATCTTTTCATTTGTATCCGAACTTGATACCGGCCCTCCAGGACAATTTTTGAACTTACCAATCAAATCAAATTCCACGTTCATATCGTCAAATAATTTAACATCGTCAAAAAGGTCTAAGTCGATATCAGAATACTTCTTTGCCACGTAAACCACCACAAATGACTCTGAAAAAGTATTGATAGTTTACACTAACGAATCTTGATGACCCAAGCCCCTTACCCTGACCCCAATACAAGTATAATGGAGAACATTTACCAAAGGACTCAGCCCTTTATTTCCACAGTTTGAGTGTGCTCCCATAAAGCCATAACCCTGCCATAACTTAAAGCCCGCGCGCTGTCCCCCAAATGCCAAGAAAAATGCGGCAGCAAATTGTGATCGAGAAATGAACTTGTCGGTAACTAGTTACCGACAGCTAGCTATGTATATTAATATATTAGTGATGACGGTGTACATACCTTTAGTTTCCTTATCGTAGTCGCACCTCTTAAGAGACATGTGGCAAGCATCGTCCCTGAGGAAGTGGGTATCAATGTTTCAAATTTACAACTTGATGCAATTGTTTTCAATTTTGCGAAATAATTTGAATGGTGTGCTTTTATTTTTCAAGCGATAAAATCAGTTTGCATTTGAAATGACTGATGACACTGTAATTTATGAAGTGATAGTAATAGTATTTATGGGTCAACAATACAAATTATATAAAAAAGGATGTAAAATGTTAAAGAGACTACAAAAATTGTCTTATAAATGAAAACTTACTTTTTACAGCCTTCAACTTCCCAGTGAAGATTAATTTTTTGAGCAAGCCGAGTTTTCCCCCCAAGAGTCATACAAGCTTCACTTTCCCCGCCATACGAAACATATTCCGAGTGGAGGTCGGAATAGTCCTGACCCTTTGCGACTGTTGAAAGTTCGTATTAGTTAATGCTGTACACGTAAGTCTAATCTAACAATTGAAGCCTGAAGGTATGAAAATGAATTTAAAATTTTGTATAGAGATCTTGCCTAACAATTTAATAAAGCTGTAAAATATCGGGAATTATGATTGGGAGTTTCTTACGGAGGGACATGTTTAGTGTAATTATAATGAAGAATTAATAGTACCAACCTTCATCTTCTATACACGCAAAAATTGAAATCGCTCCAAGAATCTCCACTTTACTTCCGTCATCATTAGTTTGCTTTCCGTCACAAGAAAAGTAGAGACTAGAATCAATGGTTGCAACTTGAAGATCCTTCAGCTGACGGTGAATATTAGAGGGGTCCATGTTTAAACCGATCAGATACAGTGAGTCAGCAACGTTCAGCATACTGAAATTATTAATTCAGTTTTAATAATTAAGATTAAATTACACGCCGAGTCCTTAAAGTTTGATCTCAGGCGAAATCTGATCTCAGGTAATTAGGTAGGGGGAGGGAGAGGGGTGGGATCAAGACATACAAATATTTTGGGGGGGCGGAAAAATTATGTACGGCAAATATGTACGTTTCGCCACAAACGTTTTGAAATATTATTTGACTCCTTAACATTAAAAATGTTATCCCGGGTGATCAAATAGCATGCCGGGTCCTTGAGTTTAGATCTCGAGGCCTATAAATAGCAGGTATCGCGATCTGATCTTGGGTAATACTGTTACAATTACATGCCGTGTCCTTAGATTCGAATCTTGGGGTCCAAATGTAAGTTCACGGGCCAGGCGCAGGACCATGTTCTTACCAAACCAAATTAAAAATGTGCTTTATGTACCATCATGATAATTGATGGAGGTTCAAAAAAGAATAATATTAAATTTCCGGCATTTTCCTCTTTTAAACACCTGTTTCCGGTTCAGCAGCCTAAACCCTATACTAGTTGGTCACATATCCAATATCCATCTAAAGTCTTCATAAATATATTTATAACATACCTGAAGATTCTGTTGACGTAGGAGTGTCCTGTGTGAATCCAGTCGTTAACGAGGTGGATCATTGTTTTCAAGTCTTGAACGTACATATGAGCTTCGAACGCGGCACGCTCAGCCATGACAAGAGTTAAAGTGCCCATACTACACTTCCGCTCAGCATCGTACCTGGGTGAAGTTCAGAATAAACAAATCATCAGAGATTACCTCGTTATTTTTCTTAACACAACTGTTGACGAGCGCATCTATACGGCTATGTGCACTTGTGATAATCGGTATTTTGCGATGTGATCGGTAATCAAGGCAAACAATTGATAATCATAATCATTTCACGGAAAATAAGACTGACTATTAGAATTGTAGCGACTTTAAAAAATTTGATAGCGCAACTATTTAGATTCGATTTTGTTCTAAAATTTGAAGCTGTCTCAAAAACGGTGATGTATCATGTAAGACAATAACATGATGACATACATAACGTGAGCAGACATTTCGTGGGCTTCATATCCAGAGATCTGTTCAAGCATATCATTCAGGAAGGTCCAGTCTCCCATGACCTCTACTTTCGCTTCAACTGTGGCCCTTCCATCACCCTGTCTTCCATGTTCAACGTCCCCCTCTTTACCAATTGGCCATTTGTGACAATCGTGCGAACTCTCGGACTCTACTGCTGACAGAGGACTCCACTCAGGACAACTGATACACTCGTGACTTTGAGAGCTTGGTTGGTAGGTTCCTGGACGACAACTAACACATCTGACGGTGGGACCCCAAGAGGCGGAGTAATGTCCTGGTTGACAGGCCTCACAATGTCCATCCTTATAGTTTCCCTCCCATCCGTAACCATCGGGACACTCCATTCTCATCATGTGGGGATATCTCCAGAAAATATCGTCCCATAACCAATCGTCTCTGTTCTCCGCTCCAGGGAACTCTGAAACATATTTGGTCGTCAAGGTTTTGAAAGACAACCAAAAATATAACAAAAATATTCACATCTTTTGTCTACAACAAATTCGAATTATATATTTCATAATGACCGTTTGACTCATTTAAACTCTGTGGCCCAATCCTCTTTAAAATAAAATCCTCGAAGATTGGAGTACTCACCAATTGTGTCATGATGGTCCTGCACACGATCCACTAGTTCATCCCATTCAATTGCTATTGTACATTGAACCAACAGATATAGACACAGCGCCGCGTGTCTTAACATTAGAGGTACTTTTCCTAACCTGCATTCAATTTCGTTAATTCGAAATTTTTAATAAAACTAAATCTAAAATTAGGAAAGCTTTCCGTGGATTGTCTTCAGACAATATTTTTATCGTTTAACTACAAATAAAAATGCTCATTGAACAACGGTAACATGAATTTGATGACGTGAACTAATAATGAGTCTTATAAAAGATTTGTATTCAAAATATTGAAAATATGAACGTAACGATTGATACTGTAAAAAGGAAAATTGTCGAATAAAAAATAAAATAGCTTAAATATTAACTAGTAAAAATATAAGTTATGCTAAAACATTTTCGTGTATTTCCCGATCGAAATCATATACACAAGAACCAATGGTGTTGCATTCAAATTATGTATGTGATCATTATCTATGCTCATGCAGGTTTGACAAATCAAAATAGATAGAAAATATTTGTAAAATTAGTGAAATCCGTCCTATGCGCTTAATAAAGACACACCACACATTGGAATGCAAATACGTTAATCTACAAAGAAGAGTGAGCAGTTATCCAAGGAATAACGGAAGTAAAATAATAATGAAATATTGAAATATATGATCTTACGCGTCTACGTCGCGTAAAATCATATTTTCAAGCCAAATGATCTATAAGGTTGAATTTGCAAAGACGATTCTATGCTTAATGTCAGTATGAGACCCAAGACTTTTACTGGACCTCCAGTGATCATTAATTCAATAAAGCACCGCTATCATCTAATTCGATTGTTACTAGTGGGCCGCGCTCAGCCTGTCATTCCGCCTAATCTCTATGTTTATGAACATGATAGCCTGAGGTCCCCAGGTAAATTCGATTGGAGAAGTAAGAAATATACAAACAAACTCAGTCTTATCCTCAATAATTAGTTTGTGCAAGGGTTAAAATAATAATAATAATTAACTTGCAATAGAGTGGAAAATGAACATATATGCAACAATAAAGATGCAAATTCAATAAACGAATTATTCATTATAATTGTTAGGCTGCAGGCTTCGCTACTCTGTACTCATATGTCATAGAATAATCCATAACCTTCTAGAATATTCTGAAATATCTATTTTACTTTTAGGTAAAACTAAAGTGCAGGAAAGTAGTGAGCATAATGATAATCGAGGACACATTCCTATCCTATATATTTTTTCGAATAGTCAACTTTCAGCTACTCTTAAAGTATTAATCCGAATCGTGCGCTATATAAAAAGTATTGATCACATAAAATTATAACCCAGTAGCAGTTTCAGATCATGTCGGGGCAGTTCACCAAACGTGTCTGATAAAACGTTGTAAAAACGATCTTTCTCACCGTCATCAGCACCGTCAGTCGGAGCGTAGGCTACAACAAACCGCTATGAAGACTTGAAATACCGATAAAGAAGTCCCGATACAATCCTTGGTCCTTTTCGATATCGGTTGAAATCCGTATTCGTTAATCTTATAAAGCAAATATTTGAATAAATTTCTTTCGTTTTCTGAACTTGAGATCTTTCCTTCATAAGCCCGATTATCAGCTGGGAACCCTAGCAAAAATTGAGTTATCGAGGATAATATGTCCATCATATTATGCTGCACCGGTCGGACTAAGAAGTCGACTTGCGTCAGAATAGGTAAAACGAGGGGGATAAAACCCAGACGAAAACATTGCCATCCTGTCACTTCTACCATCCTATCACTTCTACCATCCTGTCACTCCTACCACCCTGTCACTTCTACCATCCTGCCACTTCTACCTCCCTGCCACTTCTACCATCCTGCCACTTCTACCATCCTGTCACTTCTACCATCCTGTCACTTCTACCATCCTGTCACTCCTACCACCCTGTCACTTCTACCATCCTGCCACTTCTACCATCCTGTCACTTCTACCATCCTGCCACTTCTACCATCCTGCCACTTCTACCATCCTGTCACTTCTACCAATTCTGATACTTCTACCATCCTGCCACTTCTACCATCCTGTTACTTCTACCATCCTGTCACTTCTACCATCCTGCCACTTCTACCATCCTATCACTTCTACCATCCTGTCACTTCTACCATCCTGTCAGTCCTACCACCCTGTCACTTCTACCATCCTGCCACTTCTACCTCCCTGCCACTTCTACCATCCTGCCACTTCTACCATCCTGTCACTTCTACCATCCTGTCACTTCTACCATCCTGTCACTCCTACCACCCTGTCACTTCTACCATCCTGCCACTTCTACCATCCTGTCACTTCTACCATCCTGCCACTTCTACCATCCTGCCACTTCTACCATCCTGTCACTTCTACCAATTCTGATACTTCTACCATCCTGCCACTTCTACCATCCTGTTACTTCTACCATCCTGTCACTTCTACCATCCTGTCACTTCTACCATCCTGTCACTCCTACCATCCTGCCACTTCTACCATCCTGTCACTTCTACCAATTCTGTCACTTCTACCATTCCGTCACTTCTACCATCCTGTCACTTATACCATCCTGTCACTTCTACCATCCTGTCACTTCTACCATCCTGCCACTTCTACCATCCTGCCACTTCTACCATCCTGTCATTTCTACCATCCTGCCACTTCTACCATCCTGCCACTTCTACCATCCTGTCACTTCTACCAATTCTGTCACTTCTACCATTCCGTCACTTCTACCATCCTGTCACTTCTACCATCCTGTCACTTCTACCATCCTGTCACTTCTACCATCCTGCCACTTCTACCATCCTGCCACTTCTACCATCCTGCCACTTCTACCATCCTGCCACTTCTACCATCCTGTCACTTCTACCATCCTGTCACTCCTATCACCCTGTCACTTCTACCATCCTGCCACTTCTACCATCCTGTCACTTCTACCATCCTGCCACTTCTACCATCCTGCCACTTCTACCATCCTGTCACTTCTACCATCCTGTCACTTCTACCAATTCTGTCACTTCAACCATCCTGCCACTTCTACCATCCTGTCACTTCTACCAATTCTGTCACTTCTACCATCCTGTCACTTCTACCATCCTGCCACTTCTACCATCCTGTCACTTCTACCATCCTGTCACTTCTACCATCCTGTCACTTCTACCATCCTGTCACTTCTACCATCCTGCCACTTCTACCATCCTGCCACTTGTACCATCCTGTCACTTCTACCATCCTGTCACTTCTACCAATTCTGTCACTTCAACCATCCTGCCACTTCTACCATCCTGTCACTTCTACCAATTCTGTCACTTCTACCATCCTGTCACTTCTACCATCCTGCCACTTCTACCATCCTGTCACTTCTACCATCCTGCCACTTCTACCATCCTGCCACTTCTACCATCCTGTCATTTCTACCATCCTGCCACTTCTACCATCCTGCCACTTCTACCATCCTGTCACTTCTACCAATTCTGTCACTTCTACCATTCCGTCACTTCTACCATCCTGTCACTTCTACCATCCTGTCACTTCTACCATCCTGTCACTTCTACCATCCTGCCTCTTCTACCATCCTGCCACTTCTACCATCCTGCCTTTTCTACCATCCTGCCACTTCTACCATCCTGTCACTTCTACCATCCTGTCACTCCTATCACCCTGTCACTTCTACCATCCTGCCACTTCTACCATCCTGTCACTTCTACCATCCTGCCACTTCTACCATCCTGCCACTTGTACCATCCTGTCACTTTTACCATCCTGTCACTTCTACCAATTCTGTCAATTCAACCATCCTGCCACTTCTACCATCCTGTCACTTCTACCAATTCTGTCACTTCTACCATCCTGTCACTTCTACCATCCTGCCACTTCTACCATCCTGTCACTTCTACCATCCTGTCACTTCTAACATCCTGTCACTTCTACCATCCTGTCACTTCTACCATCCTGCCACTTGTACCATCCTGCCACTTGTACCATCCTGTCACTTCTACCATCCTGTCACTTCTACCAATTCTGTCACTTCAACCATCCTGCCACTTCTACCATCCTGTCACTTCTACCAATTCTGTCACTTCTACCATCCTGTCACTTCTACCATCCTGCCACTTCTACCATCCTGTTACTTCTACCATCCTGTCACTTCTACCATCCTGTCACTTCTACCATCCTGTCACTTCTACCATCCTGCCACTTCTACCATCCTGCCACTTCTACCATCCTGCCACTTCTACCATCCTGCCACTTCTACCATCCTGTCACTTCTACCATCCTGTCACTCCTATCACCCTGTCACTTCTACCATCCTGCCACTTCTACCATCCTGTCACTTCTACCATCCTGCCACTTCTACCATCCTGCCACTTGTACCATTCTGTCACTTCTACCATCCTGTCACTTCTACCAATTCTGTCACTTCAACCATCCTGCCACTTCTACCATCCTGTCACTTCTACCAATTCTGTCACTTCTACCATCCTGTCACTTCTACCATCCTGCCACTTCTACCATCCTGTCACTTCTACCATCCTGTCACTTCTACCATCCTGTCACTTCTACCATCCTGTCACTTCTACCATCCTGCCACTTCTACCATCCTGCCACTTGTACCATCCTGTCACTTCTACCATCCTGTCACTTCTACCAATTCTGTCACTTCAACCATCCTGCCACTTCTACCATCCTGTCACTTCTACCAATTCTGTCACTTCTACCATCCTGTCACTTCTACCATCCTGCCACTTCTACCATCCTGTTACTTCTACCATCCTGTCACTTCTACCATCCTGTCACTTCTACCATCCTGTCACTTCTACCATCCTGTCACTTCTACCATCCTGTCACTCCTACCACCCTGTCACTTCTACCATCCTGCCACTTCTACCATCCTGTCACTTCTACCATCCTGCCACTTCTACCATCCTGTCACTTCTACCATCCTGCCACTTCTACCATCCTGCCACTTCTACCATCCTGTCACTTCTACCATCCTGTCACTTCTACCAATTCTGTCACTTCAACCATCCTGCCACTTCTACCATCCTGTCACTTCTACCAATTCTGTCACTTCTACCATCCTGTCACTTCTACCATCCTGCCACTTCTACCATCCTGTCACTTCTACCATCCTGTCACTTCTACCATCCTGTCACTTCTACCATCCTGTCACTTCTACCATCCTGCCACTTCTACCATCCTGCCACTTCTACCATCCTGTCACTTCTACCATCCTGTCACTTCTACCATCCTGTCACTTCTACCATCCTGCCACTTCTACCATCCTGCCACTTCTACCATCCTGCCACTTCTACCATCCTGCCACTTCTACCATCCTGTCACTTCTACCATCCTGTCACTCCTATCACCCTGTCACTTCTACCATCCTGCCACTTCTACCATCCTGTCACTTCTACCATCCTGCCACTTCTACCATCCTGCCACTTGTACCATCCTGTCACTTCTACCATCCTGTCACTTATACCAATTCTGTCACTTCAACCATCCTGCCACTTCTACCATCCTGTCACTTCTACCAATTCTGTCACTTCTACCATCCTGTCACTTCTACCATCCTGCCACTTCTACCATCCTGTCACTTCTACCATCCTGTCACTTCTACCATCCTGTCACTTCTACCATCCTGTCACTTCTACCATCCTGTCACTTCTACCATCCTGTCACTTCTACCATCCTGTCACTTCTACAATTCTGTCACTTCTACCATCCTGTCACTTCTACCATCCTGTCACTTCTACCATCCTGTCACTTCTACCATTCTGTCACTTCTACCATCCTGTCACTTCTACCATCCTGTCACTTCTACCAATTCTGCCACTTCTACCATCCTGCCACTTCTACCTCTTTGCCACTTCTACCATCCTGCCACTTCTACCAATTCTGATACTTCTACCATCCTGTCACTTCTACCATCCTGTCACTCCTACCACCCTGTCACTTCTACCATCCTGTCACTTCTACCATGCTGTCAGTCCTACCACCCTGTCACTTCTACCATCCTGCCACTTCTACTTCCCTGCCACTTCTACCATCCTGTCACTTCTACCATCCTGCCACTTCTACCATCCTGTCACTTCTACCATCCTGTCACTTCTACCATCCTGTCACTTCTACCATCCTGTCAGTTCTACCATCCTGCCACTTCTACCATCCTGCCACTTGTACCATCCTGTCACTTCTACCATCCTGTCACTTCTACCAATTCTGTCACTTCAACCATCCTGCCACTTCTACCATCCTGTCACTTCTACCATCCTGTCACTCCTATCACCCTGTCACTTCTACCATCCTGCCACTTCTACCATCCTGTAACTTCTACCATCCTGCCACTTCTACCATCCTGCTACTTGTACCATCCTGTCACTTCTACCATCCTGTCACTTCTACCATTTCTGTCACTTCAACCATCCTGCCACTTCTACCATCCTGTCACTTTTACCAATTCTGTCACTTCTACCATCCTGTCACTTCTACCATCCTGCCACTTCTACCATCCTGTCACTTCTACCATCCTGCCACTTCTACCATCCTGTCACTTCTACCATCCTGTCACTTCTACCATCCTGTCACTTCTACCATCCTGTCACTTCTACCATCCTGTCACTTCTACAATTCTGTCACTTCTACCATCCTGTCACTTCTACCATCCTGTCACTTCTACCATCCTGTCACTTCTACCATTCTGTCACTTCTACCATCCTGTCACTTCTACCATCCTGTCACTTCTACCAATTCTGCCACTTCTACCATCCTGCCACTTCTACCACTTTGCCACTTCTACCATCCTGCCACTTCTACCATCCTGTCACTTCTACCATCATGTCACTTCTACCATCCTGTCACTTCTACCATCCTGTCACTTCTACCATCCTGTCACTTCTACCATCCTGTCACTTCTACCATCCTGTTACTTCTACCATCCTGTCACTTCTACCTCTCCACTTCTACCATGTTGTTACTTCTATCAATCTGCCAGCAATATTACAAGCTTACCGGCTATAGTTTTGACAATTGACAATACTCTATATGTTTGGCCATTCTGGAATATTTTTGTAGACTACGTTATCATGTGTACGGGACTGGGATACGAGGTATTGGAAGTTTATAGTCCCTTCGACCTACCTTTTGAAAACCTTAAAAAATCGTGTTTTTACTGTACTTTTACCGTATTTTACTGTACGTGTACTAACAACCAAAGACTAGACATGAATATGACTAATGCAGGGTCGACCTTTGCTCAAGGCAATCATATTTTCATAACTCAATGTAATATTTGATTGCATTATCACATTTCCATAGAAAGAGATTATGCAACCCCGAAATATTTCTGATGTGATGAAAATTCGATTTGGAGAGATGGAAAACCGACCAGTTTTTTACGCATTCAACTTTTAGCTGAAACATTAATTAAATTCGATATATAATAGCAAAACGGCTAAATATACCCAATCTGACATACAAAGCGAAGCGATGGAAGCATTAACAGAACTGGTAACTGGTAACTGGTAACTGGTAACTGGTAACTGGTAACTGGTAACTGGTAACTGGTAACTGGTAACTGGTAACTGGTAACTGGTAACTGGTAACTGGTAACTGGTAACTGGTAACTGGTAACTGGCAACTGGCAACTGGCAACTGGCAACTGGCAACTGGCAACTGGCAACTGGCAACTGGCAACTGGCAACTGGCAACTGGCAACTGGGACTGGTAACTGGTAACTGGTAACTGGTAACTGGCAACTGGCAACTGGCAACTGGCAACTGGCAACTGGCAACTGGCAACTGGCAACTGGTAACTGGTAACTGGTAACTGGTAACTGGTAACTGGTAACTGGTAACTGGTAACTGGTAACTGGTAACTGGTAACTGGTAACTGGTAACTGGTAACTGGTAACTGGTAACTGGTAACTGGTAACTGGTAACTGGTAACTGGTAACTGGTAACTGGTAACTGGTAACTGGTAACTGGTAACTGGTAACTGGTAACTGGTAACTGGTAACTGGTAACTGGTAACTGGTTACTGGTTACTGGTTACTGGTTACTGGTAACTGGTTACTGGTAACTGGTAACTGGTAACTGGTAACTGGTAACTGGTAACTGGTAACTGGTAACTGGTAACTGGTAACTGGTAACTGGTAACTGGTAACTGGTAACTGGTAACTGTGAATATACAATGAATAAACAATGAATAAACAATGAATAAACAATGAATAAACAATGAATAAACAATGAATAAACAATGAATAAACAATGAATAAACAATGAATAAACAATGAATAAACAATGAATAAACAATGAATAAACAATGAAGATATGGTGAATTGACAGGCTGAGCGCCGTCCAACAACACATAAGTTGATTTTGCACATCCCATTTGTAAGTGTAACGGTTCGACCTGGCATCGACTTAAATATTTTCACAAGCTTGAAGCTGATCCGACCTTTATAATTTAGGCTAAATCAGCCCAGCCGAGAGTGGAATACAAAATGAAACAACGGGTTACGAGTATCATCCGTAAATTTACGTCAAACAAATGTTTTAATCACTATATAACTGATAACAAATCATGATCTCTGCAGTGACCACTAAAAATAAAATAGGAACTAAAATGTGAAAATACCGAGTATGAAGCTACATTTACATTTATAAAGATCTCGTGAAACATTATAACAGAAATGGTAGGGCCCAAATAGCAAATAGAGTCGTTGATCATAAAAGGAATTTCCACTAATAGCGGCATTAACAATTAAGTAAGGAGCTCTGACCTCTGTTTTGGAATTTGGCAAGATGATCGGAATAATCTGGTTGTAGTCGTGTTGAACTATGAAGCATCGCTCCTACTAAATCGCTCGCCCAAATTTAAAGAAAATTCTTGTGAAAAGGCCTTTTGGATATGAAATTGATCTGAGTAGGTGTATTTTTGGACGCTGATTTCGAATCACCCCCCATGACGCTAGTTGTAGCAAAACATGAATTCGATTGTTTAGAGTCCGGGTTAGGGTTAGGGTTGTGGTAAGGGTTATGGATAGCTTCGGGGTTATGGTTAGGCCTAAAGTTAGGGTTAGGATTAGGTTAACAGGTGATACTCGTAAAATATCTGTTCCATATATTGAACCGTCGACGAGTCCAACTCGGCGCGCGTCCTGGTAGGTTGTAAACCTACAATATATGGAACAGATATTTTACGAGTATCACCCGTTAATAAATTTTTGGCAGAACAAACGGAAGCTACTCAAAGTTTTTCCTATATTTATCTTGCCTGATATGATGCAGCATCTGTTCAACGCATGCTTCATGGCTCTTACTAATTCGCTCGCCCAAAAATTTCATGTGATTTTGGTTTTTATGGTTTCGCAGCCGTACAAAACGGTTTTACATAAACCTTAATCTTTGTAGGTTTACAACCTACCAGGACGCGCGCCGAGTTGGACTCGTCGACGGTCCAATATATGGAACAGATATTTTACGAGTATCACCCGTTAAAGGTGCCATATTTGATGGTGCGCGGCTTTTGGAGCAAAAGTAGGTGTAAAAGTTGCGTAATTTGGCGTAATTTGACGAAATTCGTTGATTTTTGTTGCGTTGTGATAATTTGTCATATCTTCGGTTCCTTGAATGGGATTATTCTAAAAATTTGTGAAGACCTTCCAATACACAGGAGGACTATAATATATATATATATATATGCAAAGAACTGCTGCTAACTGCAGCAGTTAGCAGCAGTGAGCAGCAGTGAGCAGCAGTGAGCAGTGAGCAGCAGTGAGCAGCAGTGAGCAGCAGTGAGCAGCAGTGAGCAGCAGTGAGCAGCAGTGAGCAGCAGTGAGCAGTGAGCAGCAGTTAGCAGCAGTTTCTTTGCACTATAATCCTCCTCCTGTGAATAGGGCTTTTACAACTGTCCGAAAAATTTGGTGGATATCGGAGTTGATATAGTAATGAAAATGGGGCAAAATACGCTGCTTTTAGCTGTAACATAATGTTTGATGCTTGGATATGCTTTAAATTTTTCGGACAGTTTACTTGTACATTGTAAGTTTATGGGTAAGCTAACCTATTTTTGTTAAAATTGGATCAATTTGAATTAGGGAATGTAACTCAATACGTATTTGTTTCAAGAATTTTGTGCTGACCGAAATTAGCGCTAAAACCAGGATTATGATTAATCACTCTACACTCGACTTTCACGTGACTTTTTCAACTCGTTCTCTAGCTGGTCCTAGCTGAACGACTATTCGAAAGCCTAACCCTCTAATCTGATCCCAACCCTAACTTTAACCCAATCCTTAACAAAAGCATATGCTGAAACCCTAACCCTAACGAGAAATTAGACTAACTTCCTTAATTTCATAGGGAGTGATTCGGAATCAGCGTCCGAAAATACATCGAAGTTGGTTTCAATTGTAGGGGGACCTTTTAGAACAATCTCGAAGATCCACTGTAGAGTGATATAGCACGCTCGCTAAAACCATCCTACAGTCCACAGTCGGCACGCGCGGCTCACTGTTTAATTGACTATGTCAATTCATCGCAGCTTGGCGAGGCCCAGTAGTGTATGTACTAAGAGCGTCATTAACTTGCGGGTGAACATTTTATGTCTCAAAACCCAATATATTATACATCATTGGAAAGGTCTCATTGAGTAAAGTCGTTTGGTACCAAGTTCTGGGCAAATGGCTGTGCCTAGCGAAAGTTATAGCCCGTCAAAGTCCCAAAATTATCACTTCAGAAAATTTGGCGGGGCATCGTGTTTTTAAATTTGTTGACGAATTTTTTTACAGCATATTGTTTATCACAGTTTTTACAAAAGATTTGCCCTATGCCGTAATTTTTAATTCATTAATTAGAGTCACAATCAATTTATTTTGTCATCAGAGTTTAAACTACTAAAAGCGACAGTTGATATTCCTTGACCATTGTTAATGATCTGGCCCGGCGCGCGCTACTTCGTAGCACTTACCTGAGGACCCCAGGCTTTAATGTTGTTAAACAACATAGCCGAATAGAGATTAGGCGGAATGACCGGCTGAGCGCGGCCCAGTAACGTAGCACTTGCCGTCGGGCATTTCGAGAAGAAAGCGGTGCGCGCTACTTCGAAGAAATTTTTAACGGGTGATACTCGTAAAATATCTGTTCCATGTATTGGACCGTCGACGAGTCCAACTCGGCGCGCGTCCTGGTAGGTTGTAAACCTACAAAGAAATTTAGACGAGTAACATCCGTTAAGATATTCCGCGTGGTTCGCGGCGCGCTAATTTGTCTACATATTATTTAATTGCGCGTTACAATTCCGAGAAGCAGAATTAAGACGTTTCCCTGAATTTTGTAGGGGATTTCAAATCCCCTACAAATAGGTAACCACCACATCATGTTCCAAATACCCCGGAACATAAATCCCCTGGGGTAAAGATTCTCAGTCTTGATTTGACCGAGATTTCAGTAATTTTGGGGTGGGCGTCGCCCCTGGGAGTGGCCTGAGTGGGTCAAGATGTCGAAACTTGATTTTTCTGATGGTTTGGGACAGGTACTAACTATTTTTGTAACTTTATACAAATATTTGTCCGTAATCTTGTCCGTAATCTTGTCTCGCTTGAATGACTTAAATGTACATCTTTGTTGGGTATATTTTAATGTCGAAGCGTGTAATAGATGTTAGGATTTATTTACTTATATATAACATCAAGAATGAAGAAGAAATGAGCAGAACTGGACAGATATGAGATCACCTTTGGTCTCGTCTGAACGGAACAACGGAAGTCGTTGCAACGTCCTTCTACAGACAACGTCAGTAGTAATGTATGTGCTGATTTGGCTGCAAAAAATATCTATTCTGCACAGTTGTCACGTGGTGTAAAAGATAGCCTCTGATTGGTCATTAAGGCAGTGTCACGTGATTTATATTGCTGCAAAATATCTATTCTGCACAGTTGTCACGTGGTGTAAAAGAGAGCCTCTGATTGGTCATTAAGGCAGTGTCACGTGATTTATATTGCTGCAAAAAATATCTATTCTACACAGTTGTCACGTGGTGTAAAAGAGAGCCTCTGATTGGTCATTAAGGCAGTGTCACGTGATTTATATTCGTTTTTGTGAATCTGGTTGACTAGTTGGCGGTGTCACGTGATCACAGGTAGTCGACCACAGGTGATCGAACTACAGATTACCATTTATGGTATAACAAGGGGACATTGCCTTCTAATATGGAGTAGGGTTTCTATCGAGTCACGTGATCAAGGTTAAGACCAATCAGCGTAAAATATCAAAGGATGTAAACATCAGTTTTATACAAAGACAAAAATAGAATGAAACTACAGCTTCCAATTACAAATTTACATATACTGTACACAAAACCGATGTGAGACACATCAAATGTCTAAAAAAGTGGTACTGATGCCGTCATCAAGTATCTTCCTTTTACAGTAAAAGTAGCTCAAGCCCTTTCTTTCCATTCGATAGCTCAACATGGTGTTGTTCTTGACTATGAAGCCTCTGTTTGTTGAGCTGACACTTTGCTTCGTTTGCAGAACTGAACGGAAATGCTCTATAGTGACCTGAGCTGCCTTGTTGATGCCTTTTGTTGAACACTTCTCTTTCTGTTTGGCATCAGGTTCGAAACAGAAATAGGTTTTAGCCGAAAGTCCAACAAAGCCACCTCCGCTCCACTCTACTTTGAATAACCCTGAAAGTAAACGACAATTATACTACCGACGCGACACCAACCGCAGAGAATACCGAGATACATTTTGTATACAATAATGAATAACCCTCGCGAAACTTTCAAGATAAAATCAAAGTGACATTAAACTTGTCAAAATAATAATAAAGTTAAACAACACAGCAGACCACTCACCTGGCGTCCTCCTATCGTAAGCCGCGTGTTCTTCGGTATCTGTACGAGGAAACCACTGCAACTTTATCTGAGTCCAATCTTGCCTGAGCTCAGGTTTTATGAGCTCATCCAGCGTGTCAGCTGCAAGTGCCATGTACAGCGAGTCTGAAAATTCGAAAACGATCAGTACGAAGAATTTATTGTATTTACAGCAAAATGGAACGTGCGTGCGCGCGCATTACACGACTTTAGCGCGAAGAACACTACAAAAAATAATTTTGCGTCAGCGCACAAAATGAACAGAAGACCGTATTTCAGGTTTTAGCCAATGTCACAGTTTTGATCGTTTTGTACGGAATGTATCGATTAGATTATAGATTATTTGAACTTACCCGTATCCATCTCACAAAGAGAGAAGTACGGTCGAGGGATGTAACTCACGAGCACATCAAAGTAAAAAGAGAGCATTCTTAACTTTGCATAGGAGTAAACGAAAAAACCAATCTGGATAGGAAGATTGTGACGTATACTCTTCTTTCTCGATGTTACCTATAGAAGACACTATTAGGACTACATTCATATGAAATCGATGAAATCAACCATGAGGATTCAAACTGCAGATCACAGTAAATGTAGGCAACAATAATTACGGTAAGACAAATTAAAATTACCTCGTAGCAGTTATCTGAAAGCTCATCCAAGGCGGAGAAGCGGGGGCCGTTAATGAGATCTGCGGCAGTCTCCTGATCCACTACGTCCACCTTGACGTGCTTGCTCTTGTTCATTATCGTATATCCATAGAAGCTGTTCCCTGAGATAAACGATATTTGAACACTTGGAATCTAAAAGCAGGTGCTCGAATGTAAACGTGATCATAAGTTTGATCAGGCAGTAAAGGAATATTGAGATCGCGTCAAGAGACATAAGCTAATGAAAATGTAGCTATTTATCTACCTATTAGTTTACTGGTCTCAGCTACAACTCTCAAGGCCGGATCTTGATCACCAGCCCTCCTGTCTTCCGATACGTTGTCAGCAAAGGATTTGAAGCACCTGCTGGGTGCGAATTCTATGACTTGATGGATATCCGTCACCTCAAGCCCATGCTGAACGTACCAAATCAATAACGGCGTGATTATCAGAATCTTCTCGGCAAACATTGACCCGATTAAATATCGAGTCGGCTTGAAAGATTTCCCCGTTGAACGGAGGAATTCAGTCATATGTTCACCGATATCATCTGCCGTCACGGTGGTATTTTTAAAGATAGGAGGCATTTCTGCATAGTGAGCCTTGAGGTGATCAGGAACCCTCAAGTCACATTGAACCGCACCAAATAGGTGTCCGTTCAAGATTTCTTCGAGTATCCTGTCTTTAGTCATTCTAAACAGGTGTTCAGTGGTATAGACGTAGCGGTTGTGAATTTCATGCCCAGTCTTGTATTGAGTCCACGAGCATTCCCACATTTCCACCAGGGTATAACCCAGCTTCCTGATGTAATCACTAATCTCTTTCGTCTTTTTGAATTTTTCATTCAAAGTTCTGCCGCTGACTTTGACGTCGCGATTCTCTTTCTTGCAGGAAGGGCAGCCATGGAAATAGCACCCTTGAAACTGGTAAACTGTGTTCGTCTCCCTAGAATCAAAACAAATTAAGATACGTTGTTTTTTCCGCGTTATCACCAAAACTATTTTGAATATAACCTTAATTCATATGTAGTTCACTAATGGGAATAGGAAACATAAAACATACCTGTGGTAACCATCGACAGCGAGTCTCCTGGCGCCGATTCTGTACTCCCCTGTGTTTCTGACATGTTGTATTGAGATGTTTTCCCGATGCTCAACATCAGCCAACCATTCCGTTGCCACCATAGAGATCGGGCTAGGATATTCCTTGCGGAAGTTGTCAGCCGCCCTTCTTCGAATGTATAGCCCGGAGGCCATCTCTTGAGCTGTACACCATAAATAAAGGGCGTTGGCATCTGTAATTGAGTAATTGGTAAGAAATGTGATGTGAAGGAGACGTTACATAACTTTTACGGAAGCAAGAACGATATTGACTGCTTACTGAAATAAGCAGCAAATCGAATGGAAATTGTTGTCGATATACAACAGAGTTACAAAAACACTATTGGTCATTCAGTTGATTTGTTGAATGTGATAAATATTTAATTTACCAAGCCCCAGGATTTTCCTTGTGACAGGATTATGTGCATCGTGTCCAACTGTGGTCACACCAGCCTCTTGAAAACGGTCAAAGATTAAAGCTGGTCCACCAACCTGTAAAATAGATTACAGACCTTTAAAATAGAAAACAGACCCTTTCGGAAACTTGGGTAATTGTGTATCAACTTATGTGAATGTTATTACAACTTTACAAGTTACTCAAGAATCTGATATATTTTATGACATTTGATACATCTAATCTTATGCCTACATTTTGAGACAGAAACAGCTTCACCAGGTCACTGTGCCGTTTCGAGAATAAGTGAAAGCTTTCTTTCACATCTTTGAACGCTAAACGCAGGGAGACACCGGGTACTGAAGATACAACTTTTCAATACCAAAGCTAGAGAAACTTCAAAAATGAATATTCAATTGAAACTAAAATTTATCAACTGGTTTCAATACTGTATACTGGCATCTGAACTTGAATTATTAACCTGAGATTGCCTGCTTGAAAATGTCTACCCCACGCTCTTCGTAGTACTGAGTCTGATTCTCTATCGCTTGTAAAAATGGCTCTACGTCCCTGAAAGTAAAAAAGTATGATTAAATTAACAATTTTACTGACAAATCGACGCAATTCAATTTCAATCACTCATGGTTTACAATGAAATTTTAAACATCAAATACACAACACGTGATCAACTACTGTACCTGTTGTTGTAATAAGCCAGAAAATCTGCGAACGTCCACCCCTCCTCTTGAAACAAGAGTCTCAGTTTTTCGTACCGGTAGATTCCAACTCCCACCACCTGATCTGGGGACAGCAGGGTGCTGTCTTCCGATCGTGGGTACTGGTTAGCTACCTGTTGTTCTTCCTCTATCAGTACCTCACCAGGAGTAGGTTCCAATGTGTTCCTTCCTTTTAAGGACGAGAAGAAGGACTCGTACGAAGGGAATGTGGTGGAAGACAGCTTTTCCAAGCTGTCAAAATATTCATACGGGAAGTAGGATTTGTGAACGCTAGCGCCGTAGGCCTTTAGGAATTGATCATAGGACGTCCCAGCTGCCAAATAATTTGAGACGTCGAGGAACAGAAAGTTTTCGGTTGATATCGCTGAATAGGCTGAGCCCTTCTTAATGACGTACTTGATGTCTTCAGCCTCGAGAAGAACCGAAAACAGTTGTGTCTTGATTGTAGGAATATCGTATCGTTGCCCACAAAATGAGAGCAAGGGTAACTGTTGCAAGTATTCTTCGAAACGATCCACCAATTTTTCGTCATCAGTTTGGTCCACGGACGTCAAATAATCTGAAAATCGCTCTTTCATTAACTGATGAGACTCGCCTGATATCTCAGTGACCAGAGCGATAAAGCGTTTTACCAGCTCCCTTTCACAGCCATTAGTTATCAGACACTGGGGTTGCAAGTACCCTGGGACATTTGAACACACTGAGATACTCGCCAGGAGATGTTTAGCGCTAAACTCTACTCTTGTTGAATTTTCGACACCAGTGTCTCGAACAAGTGCACATTCAATATCGAAACACATTCGATATGGAAAATATCGCAATTCAGCGGGGATCTCAATGTCAAAATCTTCAAGCTGATCAAAGATGGTTCGATTGGGTTCAAATGAACCCCCTGTGTAGATGTCACGTGTGGCTGCATCACAGGTAGCTGTGTGTCTACGCTGACGATATGAAGAGGGAAATAGTTTACTGCAATGGGTACATCGAAAACTGCGTGAGAACTTGCAAAGGTCCTTGATGAAACTAAAGTGTTTTTTGTACAGGTTGAGGTACATGATGTTATCCTCTCTCAGGGATCTGAAAACATGCTCTGTGACACCAGACTCATTCTGAGCGTATACAAATACCCCCATTTCAAAAATTCGAGAAGCATCTTCCAAGTCATTGAGTGATACACCCTCAAACTCTGACACTACAAGACGCATGTCTCTTATGTACTGCTCAAACAGCTCCTTTGTTTTCTTTTCTAATGCCGTCACCTTGGCTCCCTGGAACAGAGCCAAACACCTAAAGAAACATAGGTTATCAGTGTAAGGTTTTCCTCTTTTGTTAGATACCAAGCTAATCAAACCTTGAGTATTTTTCAGATAGGGTGGAAACTCTGTGGCGGATCCAATAGGACAGCGTAACACTTTAGATAGGAAAAATGTCACATTAGTAATGCGGATAAATGAGAACTTTGAGCAGGGATATGTAACATGGTTAACCAGATCTAATTCATCAATTTTGTGGGTCAGTGTACTCAAGTCATTAAGATTACCCACAAAATGCGGATCACTGAACAGGAGCTGGTTGTTCTGTGAAGAATAATAAAAATGCAAGGACTGATCCTCGTTGTTTTTCAAGATGAATGCAAGTGAAATTTTCAATTTAAATGCTGTTTTTTGGTCTCTGAAAACAGAGAGCAAATGCTCCTTGATATCCTCGACCGACAAACGATGCAACTGAAAATTATATACCGCACTCAGAGCCTTCATCGACCTAGACGGTTTTATGTATTTCTCATGACGCACATACAGCTCCCGATAATCCTCCTCGATCACAAAATCTGGCACTACAAATGAGTCTTCAGCCGTCGATCCCCAAGCAGCACCGATGTGGCGAGATTCCCTCGCATGAGTTGTTCCGTGTTCGATATGATTTAGGAAAGGGTATGACATATGACAGATGTTACAGTTGACTATTTGGCAGCTTTGGGACGCTTGATGAGCCTCCAAGGCCGACGAGCAAGTAATGGTTATAGCCGCCCCACATTTAGGGCAAGTTTCACGATGTCTCTTACTGAACCGGGAGCTGGACCTGTCCTGGAAAATAGATAGAAACTTCAACACTGTGTAGGCTTCATCAAAAAGATTTTTAGTCGCCTATACCTCAAGCAACACTGCGAATTTATATATACGTCTTTAGATGTCACACAAAATCAACCCACACAAAAATAAAGAAAAATATGTCTAAAGTAGAATCTCACTTACAGATGGGTTCATGATTACTTGATTGTAATGTAGAAGATTGACGAGGAGTTAAACGGGAATAGTGTCCAACAGATGAGAGTCAGCAGTTTAACAAAAAGCTATAGCACAATGCAGAGCTCCGAACGATCTTGAATTTATAAAGCTATGTCGCACTATTGTCTATTATATACACAGCACATCTGCTGCACACAATAAACTCGCTATATTTTATTTAACAAGTCTAAATGTTTAGATCTGTAAAGTGAGGGAGTGGTCTGCTCCACTTTTCAAAGGCTCTGACGTCATTTTATTTAAATGAATGTTTAGATCTGGAAAGTGAGGCCACTCCCTCAGGGAGGGGCCTGCTAAACTGTCTCATCCGATTATTGGTCAAGATTGAGGAACGTTAGAAAGACACCTGGCGTCAGCAAACCGAGTACACTCAGCTATTAAAAATATAGTGTGCTCTAAACTTCAAAATATCAACTACAAGTTACATTACCACGAGAATACACGTAGCAGCGGTAAAAAGCTATGTGATATTATATTCATAGTGTAAACTTACTTTGCCAGTTATTAGTGGACCTGCAGCTAGTGCTGTACATTGTAGACACTAGACGAGCAATAATCACACTGTTCAACTCTAGGTCGCTCAGTTTACAGATCTTACAAGGTGAACAGTACAAAAAGCATCTTGATAAGGGTTACATGGATCGGTGTCCACCAGTAATTTAATTTATGTGACTCGGATTAGTTTTAGCTGACGGTATGAGTACAACATATCTCAGAATTTTCTGTTTTTATGATAATTTTGGTGTAGATTGTTTTGAACTCATTTGTTTTTTGTTTTGCAATAAAAGACTCGTATAGATTTTCAAATAATTCAACTATTCTACATACTAATTGACACTGAAAGAAATGCTTTTCAAGATTCAACGTCACCGAATTTCGTCTAAATAATTTGAAACAAGCTTATCATTTTCCGCTAAATGTACACTAAATACAGACAGACAGGATTTAAAACTACGCTTGCTCAGCTCTCTAATGAAATAAACACAATAAGCACCGCAAGCGTTTGAAGTTAAACGCTGCAACCACTTTCTGTTACGTGAGATAGTCTCATCCCCGATGTAACTTTTTATTGCTATGGTAAAATTAGCTTCAAAAGTAGCGTCGTTGTAATTTCGTCCATAACTGTCGATAAAGTAAATCCTCCCGTGTTTGCGCTGTAACACCAGCCAGTGGTCACCAGGTGACGACGAATTACCAGTATTAACCACCAAACTAAAATCTTCATCAAGTTTTGGTGGTAAAATGTCGTACGCAAAAGCGCCCCGAAAATGACTGACGTCAGCTAATGTTTTGTCAATCTCTAGCGTATCCATATGGTAAGTACATCAATGACAGATTCATTGCTTATATACCATAAATGGAGGCTTATATCACGATTACCTGACGATCGTTTGTCACCTCTATAATTTCATCATACCAGGCTAAAACCATCAAAACCCTCCCTGCTGGAGCGGCTTCTGGGAACTCTAGCTGGAGTCGCACAGTTCCGCTTCTTTGTAAATTCAGGGCTTTCTGATTCCCGCCACTAGCGTCTTGACTCAAATCAATGAATTGGGCTGGATACGCTCCATAATAATGCTGTAGAAGATTATCACCGCTATTAATATATCCGGATTGATTGAGAAAAGCGTCCCACATGTATGTGTAGTCGTCGTTTCCTATACGTTCAACGTTACGTGGAAAATGTTCACGCCCATTAACGTATACCTGCAGTGACTTTAGGGGATGTAATGAGAATGCGTTTTTGGAGCGAGTTTTCCCAAAACTCGCACGATCCTGGACACCAATTAAAAAAGAGTGTGGTAGTGTTGAGCCAAATATCGATGATACAGTCAGATCCGCTGCTCCTTCTGGAATAGAATGAAAACTCAAAACGCTCTTGTCGGTATGATAAATGGCATTTTCTTTTTTCAGCCTCTGTTCAATTATGTTTAAGACAGCGTCCTGTGGTCTCTGAAACGTGCAGCGTAACATTATTTTATCGAACTTCACTTTGTCTGTATGATTGTCGGGAGATAGGAGAATGAACTCTGAATAATTTTTGGTTAGTGTCACTTGCATCTCCAATTCTGACGGAAGTAGCTTGTCCTGTTTGAATATGCTAGCATCGAGGTCAGAAACTAGGCAGACCTTTTTACCTAGAGCTATGTTTTTAGCTCTATCTTGTCCACCACCATTCACAACAGCTGTATCTGCATCAGGGAAGAAAGCAACGTCTTCAGAATGAGCCTTAGTTTTAACAGTATCGATCCAGTATCCTTCTTTGGAGTGTAAATGAGGGTGACAACCCGATCGTGTGTTCAAAGTGGTTTCCCAGAACTTCGAAATAGCATAAGCATTATCGAATGATTGAACTAAGGAGGCGGATCCAGCAGTAATTTCAACATTCCTGTATAATGCAGCTGCCAAGTGCGGGAGAGTACTGACCGGATGATTTGCTGCAGGATTTGCGTCGGCCGCCGTCAAGACACGAATTTCACTCACAATTTGAACATTTTGCAGCATCATTTTTGACATTGCCGGAATTATAAACGTCAAAGTGTCAGAAGCTTCAATAGATGTTGTCGGAAAAATATCGATAGTCTTTGTTTCAACAATTCCAGTTTGTGTGTGAATTGTTTCCCAAAGGTGTAAATTTGAAGGCAGAGCCTCCACAGATTTAACATATTTGGTCATCGTGCTGTTAGTGTTGAGTCAAGAATGAGAGCCAGCTTACAACTGGCTTTATATAGCCTAGGAGAGCGTCCCGTATTTCGGTTTTTTGGCGTTTTTGTTGATCTTATCTGTGGAGATGGCATTTCCCAATTTCCTGACTCCGTAATTTGCTCCTTTTTCGATACCCTTAACTGCTAATTTTTGAAGCTCTGGTTTGGCTAATTCGATGCCACTTCTTAAAAGTGACTTACCTATTGGCACGACTTGTTTAAACATCTTTTTCAGAAAACCGCCGATTCCGAACCCGGTCTGATTATTAAAATGATAGACTCCCAAGTCGTTATTCAAAGCGTTTTTGAAAGCTTGCTCCGATGAGCGGTTTGGTGTATAAGTTTGACGCATTCTGTCAGGACAGTTCAATAATTAATTGCAAATGAAATGTTCACCTACTTATATAGCTACGAATCAACAATTAGAATTGAGGTTTTCTAATGTGTAAGTTTAAGATAGTGGGATAGTCCACATTCGTAATTGAATCACAAACAGATCCGCATCCCGATGAATGGTCAAATTTGACGTCCTCACCATTTTGGTCTGTGATAATGAAACTCAGGTCTGTGAAAGAACTTACGGAAAGTGGCTTGTAGCTTGGATTCTGAAATTCGTGGAAGCTGTACCCCTTTTTGGATCGTAACGGAATACAGGTCATCAATCTCGCAAATGTATTATTGATTATGGAATCTTTCACCACGCTCGAATAAAGGAGACCACATACGACTGTGGTTTTCAGTGGGTAATCGTCAACTTCAATCTTATTCTTGTCAGCTGTATCTTTATAACACCCAAAGATTTCAAAGAGAGGAGATTTTTCATCAAATGAGAAATTTTCTGTTCTCTGGGACAACTTCAAAATATTCCGACCATTCAAATCGATCTCAAAAGTTGGAGGATCCTTTAAATTTGATCTTTTTCCATCATAATCGCCATCAAAAGTTCGATTCATTACTTTGTAGGCGGCCCTTAAAATTTCGCATGATCTATCATAAAAGCCATTTGGAATTTCGAAAAGTGAGATTTTTCCACCTTTGATGACTGCAAAACTGTTATTTTTTTCGGTTACATTGAATATTGGCGCATGGTATATGCTTTTGACGGCAATTTCATATCCATCTGTGAGATTGATTACGCTATTGAAGCTTGAAGAAAATCTACTCGGGGAGTCTCCGCTTGTCACGGTGATGTACTGCTCCATTTTTTCGAATAATAGGTTTTGAGGTTTGATTTGGTTTATTTATAGAGCCCGTAGTCTGTATTTTAGAGTCTACTCTCTTAATTTTAGATCCTAATCTCTTTACATTAGAAGCAGTGCGTTTTTTAGACTTTGATTTTTTCACATTAATCTTATCTTTCTGAACAAGTCGGTCTGGGACGTCAATGCTTTTCCTGATAGACGGTTGATCTGCTGAAACCAATAGAAATCTCATAATATTGCCGGGATAAGAGGCAGCACCGTCTTCAATATAGTTTGAAATATTGAGCCGCCTTTTTGTACCTTGGTATTTATAGATTTGTTGGTACCCTTAGCCAGTGACTTGATGAATTTTCGGTGAGGTTTTAGTTTCTTTACGTGCTTTTTCTCAAGTCGTAAAGTGCCATTTAAAATGTATCGACATAAAGCCTTGATTGCTTTATGCATATCCGGGGTGTTTTTTAGAATAATGACGGCATTGTTTCTTTTAGCTTTTGACAGCATCTTTAATGCTCCATGGTGTGATTTAATACTCATGTGAATACGCTTGGGCATTGTTCAAAGTAATCAGTCGTAACTAACAGCTCCTCTGGTACAAGTGGGTGAAACGAAAGTAATACGAAATCAAACGGTTTCACATATTTATAGGCTGAGAGTAGCAACTCTTGTCTCGTTCCCAAAATTTGTCTACCTAATCTGGCAACTTGTGAAAAATTTCTCTTATTTTTGAAAAGAAGCAGATACTGACTATTATTAGATATCAACCTATAGAGTTCATTATTCAGGAACAAACTGTGAGATATAAAGATTGTAGTTGTGTTCTTGTGTGACGATCCTGCTATGAAGTGTTGTGCAAGTGCTCTATTCAGTTCGAGAATGAGGTCATCACAAATAAGGAGTTTTGGCCCCTTATATTTATCAATTACACTAAGATCGAGACCTTTCACAAATGTTATTGGTGGGTTTGATTTATCTTTTTGCCAGTTTTCGAACTCTTCTTGATAAGCACCATACAAGTAAAATATCTTACTAGGCATCGGGTCAATCAGCTTCTCGCGAACAATCCTCAATACAGCAGTAGTCTTGCCTGATCCACTTGAACCAATCACCAAGATATTTGAATTTGCAATAAATTTAATCGACATTCTGGAGCTCCTCACTGTAGAAAGATCCTAGTACAGGTTCTTTATCTTTATCTTCAAGTAAGAATGTTTTCGGTTGCGTATCAAGTAATGCTTTTATACGAAATATTTCGTTCGTCCAACGCTCTTCATACTCTTTAGCAAAATCTCTCTTGTATGCTATAATTCGCACTTTTTGTCCTACTTTAAATTTTGCTGGCTCTGTTTTAAAGCCAGGATATAACCGTAAGCGTATTCTGACGTAATCCTTTTCAGAAACTTTTGCTGGTTTCATTTTTATTGACGAGTGGTAACTATTATTGTAGGCATACACCAAATCGTCAATATGGTTGACCCAATTGTTATTCTTATTTTTTGTAAATAGTCTTCCTATTTTCCCTCGTAATGTCCTCTGTACCCTTTCTACCAAAGATGCTTTCGTTTGCGAATAAACGTAGTACATCTTGGGACCAAAAGCCTCTAACATTCTATTAACATCAACATTAAAAAATTCGGAGCCCCGGTCACACATGAGACGTTTAGGTCTTTCAGTCATTATTAACAGAGCGAGTGCTTTAACAATCGACTTTGCTGACTTATCCTTTAAAGTTTTGACCCAAACAAATCTCGAAAAACAATCAATAACGACACACAAATATCTTATATCGTCATTTTCTCCTTTAAATTTTTGAAAGTCCAATAAATCAATTTGCCAAAGATCTTTTGGTGCGTGGGTCCATGTTTTCCGAAATCGTTTAGGGCGAATAGCTTTTTTATGTAAAGTGTAAGCATCTAATTTACGTAGAGTATGTGAAATTTCCTTCTTCGTCACTTTGGGATATACTTTCTTCACTTCTCGAAAAAATTTGTCGGCACCACTGTATGATCCGGGAAAGCCTAGATCTAAGTAGAGTTTTGATAGATTCATTTTTAGTGTATAGCAACAGAAGCAAACTAGCCGTTGATATTATTACCAATGCAAAAATTAGACCAAAATCTAATCGAGGCTTGCATTTATACGAGAAAGGTTCGACATGAACCAGAGGATCGTGGTATTCAGAGTCACCCCCTATCACGCTAGTAAGGTTACATAGGTAATACTCGGAGTCAAATTTCATTGGGCGGTGAATAGTTCCTTCGTAAAGCACGAGTTTCATTTTTTGGTGATTTACTTTCGGTGATAAACCATTCCACTCGAAAAGGAGCGTTGAACTGTTTCTAGCTGTGTAGAGTGCATAATTTATTTCATTCTGACCTAACCACAGCTCAAATTGTCCATTTCTATGATGAAAATACGCGTAATTGCTCGAACCGTTAAACAGAAAATACTCAAGACATTTTGGATCAAATGAAATCTTAAAATTTTCAAATTTGGACAATTCTACAGTTAATACGACAACAATCACTAAAGAAAAATTCAATAATATATTTCGCATCTTGAAACTTAATGAGATTCTAAAAGTAAACAGTGTCCTTATATAACATCTCGGTAGTCAACTTTCCCACAAGCCGTTAGAATGGTTTTGTCTTTGTGTCGCCACCCTTCTATCTCAACTACGTCATCTTCTGTGATATCATCCAATAAATTATATAACCATGATTTGCTTGCAATTGTTATTGGAAAGACCATATCATCTTTTTGAAGAAAAAACTCTAAGTAGCCACGGGAGTAGTTTTTATATAGGACTGTCCACTTTCCCTTTAATCGCTGGATTTCATTGTCATGTTTTAAGACGCACTGCTCTGCTGTCAATGGAAGCTTACAAATATCACATGACTTGAATTCGCATCTTATTATTGATTCTAAAACAAATCGCCTGCATCCATCGCGGGTTGTATAGTTACCAGATAACAGTACACCGGCCCCCAACTCTATTTCATCTTGTAACTCAGCGGTCACCCGAAATAAGTAGACATTAGATTGAAATCCTGTTTCCACAACGACCACAATTCTGGTGTATTTTTCGCGCTCAGTGATATCATAGATTGTTCCCTGGAGCAGCATCTTGAGAAGTGATAGCCTTTTTACTGCGTTTTGCTTTTATCGGCTTCTTGTCAGATGAAGGTTGTCGCTTTAAACTGCTGCATTCAGTCGGTTTGGGTTTTACAGCCCCATCCAAGGTACTTTCTATGACAATAGATTCAGCAGCCGATCTAGAATCTTGTTTTCCATAAATGGCGTGATCGTTTTGATGTGTGATGTACTTTCCATACATTATTGCTTCAGGTGTGTTGACATTAAGAAAGATTTCTGCCAGTTGAATGTAGTCTCTTCGATTTAGGGCAAACCATCCAAATTGTAAAATGAATTGATCGAAAAGATACTCAAGATCAATGACAACACGCCCCAAGTATCGGCGAATTTTATCCATCAAACTCAACTCGTTGTGAAAATGTAAAAGTGGACTGATAACACCGTTTCTGCAGGCCAAGCATTCTTCAACGCACATTGTTATGCATCTTTGCACAATCTCAGCTGTCACATAACCCAGCCAGGTTCTGCTGCTAGAATTACTTAGTTTCAAAGTCATGACAAACACAAACGTAATACACAGAAATGAGAGTTTTACTGTCACGCCTCTGTTTTATAGGACGAGTCTATGACGTCACGTGACAGAGTTAGTGTTACCACGAGGGTTACTCAACATTTTGTCCCAACCTTTTGATTTGTATGTAAAAACATCAAACCAAAATGACACATGTCCACACATTTGAGGATTACTCTTGTATTTGATCATCAGATAATATGATGCAATAAATAGACTTTGAATCGCCAGTACACTATCGACAGTCTCCAATTCTTTTACAATACCCGTGAAAATGTTCTTCGTATCTGTAAGTAACTCATCAATAGAGGTTCGGTTTCCTGGAATTTTATGAAACAATTGGGCAGCGTATTGCTTAGTGTAAGCAAGAGAAAAATCCGTTAACTCCCTGAAGACCTTCTCAAATGTTATGTTGTAGCGACTTGGTATCGCATTAACATCACAATACATACGATAAGCAACATAACTCGGTAAATCCATAATTTTGACACGAAACGTAACTGAACAAAAACGTAAATGAAAGTTTATGTCACTTGCGTCGCCAATTTATAAACATCGAAGCGAACACAAACAATTTTCTCCATTCTCCATACAGTCGAGGGTCTATGAGCCATTGCGTAAGCTCTAGCATCTTCACTTTCCAAGTCATCAAGGATCTTTTTTATATCTTTTCTATTTTTTACCTTCATTGGTAATTCGTATAGCATTGAATTTTGTGACGGATGAAAGAACCTCAAATCACCTGTGCGATGATTCCTCAGAATAAAGCCGAAAGCCACGTTGATTTTGTAGGCATTATTACGATTTAATTCTATATCAATTTCTGAAATATATTCTTTAGCTTTATTCCGTGAGTAATCGCCAGTGACGAGAAAATGGTACACCGTTCTAAGACGACCTTTAGTAACTCTTGTACGAATTGTCTGGTAATGCTTTTTGTAGATAGACTTGTATTCATCCTCAACATCGAGATTAATTTCGCTGGGGAAGTCCATTGTTTAATAGGTTAATGAGAGTCGTCCTTTGTGTCACTCCTTAAGTAGGTCTTTTTTCTTACAACAAAACGGAACACTGTCTGATTACATGAAAAATAAGTGAGGACCAACATAGATTCATGTATCAAGTATGAAGTAGGTTACTTTGTGTAATTTGATTTGGACGCCTGTTCAATTATATAATTTAATATGTCTAGCTTATTAAGAAATGGATGACTACCGGATCGTCAAAACCTATCACAAGACCGTCAACCGTCTGAAAATAAAAACTAATCTGCATCAATTCATCAACCGCAAATTCGTGAAATTCACCTTGGGAATTACTAAAGTAATTACCATCACGTGACATATTTATCACATCTAGTATTTGTCTTTTACTTCTTCCAAAATATATGGGTCTGATAGCATCACAAAACAAGTACACAGCTTGAGTACTATTTAATTCGTTTTCAGTGTCTTGCTGAGTACTAGATGAATAAGGTATATGAGGTATATACGCAAGTCTTTTATCATTAGAACGATTTTCTCTCTTCACAAATAATGAGAATACACTCTGAGACGATTGGTCTGGCACAATCTTCAGACCGCTTTCTCCGTAATATATTGCTGTATACGGTACAGATACGAATCTTGGTTTGCTGTAGTTGACTATTTCAACATCTTGGGACTCGCTGTCGATAATGTGAGTTTGTGAGTTGTTAAAATCTAGAGAATCGTAGAGCTCACACAAAACTGTATACATTGTTTTCAATATGTCTTCAGACCAATACCAGTTCTCTGGTGGTAGAGAAAGAGTATGAATGGTTCCTGCAACATCTTTTACAGAAAATGTATATCGGATAGGTTGGTTCTGTGGAATCGGAAAGTTCACAGATTTTAGTCGAATAGATTTCCCCTGAACAGACAAGGGTCGATCAAACATGGTTTTTATTATTTTCCCTCGTCCAGAAACAATTAAACTTGTTTTTATTTCATCCATTGTAGACTTGATCATGATGATGATGTCACACACGATATGGAACTAAACTATGAGATAGCAGGAACGCTTTTATAGAATAACTGAGGGGAAAATGTGAAGTTTCTCATTAAACAAGAGACGTTGCTTCTAGCTGGTAGGTAACTCGTTTAACATTCAGGTGTGCTTGCAGCTTGCAACTGGCTTATCCTTTGTTTAATATCCTGTAAATGGAATTGTCTATTTTGAAAAGTACGGTCACCAATAACATCAACAGTTTCTTGATTGGTGTTTTTGCAGTGGGGCGCGTGCAGTCGACCCGATTCGGGAATCAGAATTGGATTATTTCTCCTACAATAAGGTAGTTCGTATACACTGCTTTCGATTTCAAGTATTCTTATACGAACTCTTTTGGGTTTCTTCTTTGTGTATAAATTCTTAAATTCTTGGTTTAGCCACGGTTTTTGTGATTCTAGCTCAAGGTTAAATATTTTAAGGCACTCAGTTAGTCCAAACTTTGGCAAACTTTTGCTAAATTTGTTAGGTGTTTGCGTAATCTTATCAAATGAACGAACTTCAGACTTAGTACACGCGTAAAAATGTTTTGGTATTCGTAAGTCTAAAGAAAAATAAATGTTCTCGATTTCATGATCAGGGTTTACTGCTTTAGATTTTACATATTTTGGTTCAGAGTATTGTAAAAGCGTTACCATGCTACGATCACGCGCGCAAACGAAATATGAGTGTGTATGTAACTTATGTAAATAGTAATAAATATGAATATTAATCAATCAATTTTGTTTATATAGGGTCTGTATAGCGTAATTGTAGAACGTCACTCTACTGTGTTGCGCCGCGCATTCTGCACATGTATCTAACTGGAACTTGAAGCATAGCTATATACGAGCGCCAAACATTTAAGGATAGACAACATCTGTCAGATAGCGTAACTGTGCGCGCGCGCGCGCGCGGACACTTGTAATTTTTATTCACTGATGAGTTGACGAGTTATTCTCAATCATAAGCAATACGTTATCAAATCACTGGTATAACAGCTGGTAACAGTGTAGTAATTAACAGCAATGTATGGTTCACACCTTGTTCACGTGATCTGACACAACACTTAAAGTATGATTATAAGTATAGCAACATTTTTCTTTTTACAGTGGTCCTGATGGGTCTTCAGGTTAGTAAGTCAATGGTAACTTTCCCAAGCGGGAACATACGGGTTCGAATCCCGTCTGACCTCTTCCCCATTGGGACCACTTTTTTAAGTTTATACTGACTCGTAAATTAATTTCATTTTCAATTTATCTTGCGTGTGTGTTGCCCAAAGTTGAATGTGCAATGATCGATACGGAAATTAAAATTTGTTTGTTTACATTTGATATAAAATTATTGTACTTCGTGATTTTTGTATGCATGGGACGACGTTTGCGATTCAGTTTTGTCGAATTTGAGAGGAACAAATAAAACAATCGTATCACTGAGAAATAAAGCTACATATGTATATTTAACTTCAATTCAATAAAATAAAACTCAATGTTACCACCTAAATTTGGGTTGGTTACATTAATTGTCAACTTCACATATATCGAGTAAATCGAATAAATTTCCACCCTTCCAACCCACGACTTTGTAGAGTTTCCCAACTTCCAAATGAGGTATCTTTGAGTAGAGGAACAACTTGTTAGGAAACACAACAGTGATGAACGAGGAGTCCCATTCTGGGTATGATAGTTTTAACTTGTAACCCACTGAATACCGATATTGTTTTTCAGTGCACGCGATCAAGGTCATCACATCATTTGTTCGCTCTCTCCGTTCATCGTTAGGAGTTATGCTGCAGCCGCCGCACTCCATTCTCTGGCTCTCGATTTCTTCCAAACCACTATAACAAACGGGACAGTATTCCAAGCATGTTTTGGTTAGACTTGTAAGCTGCGGGAAGTCACCATTGTAATAATATTTTACCTCCACTTGATCCTCTAACTGGAACTGTTTTTTCTCTGCAGAATTAAATAAAAGATCCTTACTCCAAACGTTAAATTGGAGATATTTAGTCCAGAAAGGTAAGTTTACGCTGATGACCAATTTAGTATAGCCTTTTCCATTCAACCCAAGCTTCTTTATGGTACCAAGATTCTTGATCAAACTCATTTTACAGAGAAAACGAAAAATAGAACACACAAACGCAAAATACCTGAAGGAGAAATGAAGATGTCGCACTATTGTCTATTATATACACAGCACATCTGCTGCACACAATAAACTCGCTATATTTTATTTAACAAGTCTAAATGTTTAGATCTGTAAAGTGAGGGAGTGGCCTCACTTTCCAGTTTTGTGTACAGTATATGTAAATTTGTAATTGGAAGCTGTAGTTTCATTCTATTTTTGTCTTTGTGTAAAACTGATGTTTACATCCTTTGATATTTTACGCTGATTGGTCTTAACCTTGATCACGTGACTCGATAGAAACCCTACTCCATATTAGAAGGCAATGTCCCCTTGTTATACCATAAATGGTAATCTGTAGTTCGATCACCTGTGGTCGACTACCTGTGATCACGTGACAACGCCAACTAGCCAACCAGATTCACAAAAATGAATATAAATCACGTGACACTGCCTTAATGACCAATCAGAGGCTCTCTTTTACACCACGTGACAACTGTGCAGAATAGATATTTTTTGCAAAAAAGACACGTCGATCCGGTATCGGTAAAGCAGATTGGCTGTTTTTGATCACGTGACTCGATAGAAACCCTACTCCATATTAGAAGGCAATGTCTCCTTGTTATACCATAAATGGTAATCTGTAGTTCGATCACCTGTGGTCGACTACCTGTGATCACGTGACAACGCCAACTAGCCAACCAGATTCACAAAAACGAATATAAATCACGTGACACTGCCTTAATGACCAATCAGAGGCTCTCTTTTACACCACGTGACAACTGTGCAGAATAGATATTTTTTGCAGCAATATAAATCACGTGACACTGCCTTAATGACCAATCAGAGGCTTTCTTTTACACCACGTGACAACTGTGCAGAATAGATATTTTTTGCAGCCAAATCAGCACATACATTACTACTAACGTCGACCAGGCAAGATTTAAACTTTTCAGAAAAAAATCAAGATTTTCGAAAAAATGTATGAAGAAAAATTCAGGGAAAAGAAAATACTCGCGGTAAATAAAATTTGCGGTAAATCGTGGTTTTACTGTAGTAGGATGGACTCGACTGTAGCCAGGAACAGTCTATGCATACCGGACTTCCATACCATATTTATCTGGTTGCAGGTCACCCTTAGCTTTTCTAACTTCGAAGTCTTTCTCAGAACCTTTCATTCTACTACCCAGGTATACAAAGTTCTCGACTTTTTCTATACTTTTCCCACTCGCAGCCGATATTTTCGGAATATCATAATCTCTAATGTTGATTCCCATATACTTAGTTTGCCCCTCGTTTAGGTGTTTATTTCTCATGATTTATGATTGTGTTCTGCCAATTGCATGACTTGATTTAATTTATTGTAGATATTGTTTGAATGACCTTCTTCCTTCCTATATAATATATATCCCTCTTAAAGTAGAAAGGTTAAATTGGACAAATTAGGTTATTTTTGCAGCCCCAGGCCATAATATAACAAGCACAGTCACATTATCGTTGGGGTTTTGCAGGCTTTATTAGTTTATTTTTCGTAAGTCCTTCTACTACTGATAGTTCAACCCTCAATCACGGTTTCCCGATAATTGGTTGATTCAGGGGCCCATAGGTGCAGATTTCGTTTTGAGGTGAACTTTTAAGTTCCTGAGAAATTTTCTTAAGTTTGCTTTTTTCGAAAAAGCCACTATTGGCACTCGAGTCCTTGATCTTTCCGATGGTTCACTGGGGCTTTTGAGCTGCCGTCCTTCAGCTTCTGTCAACTGAAATTACTACTAATCCAAGTTGAGGCAATCAGCCGACGCGCGGCTTTTATGGTTATATATGATACGTTTAATCTGTAATAAAGATCAAAATTCAAATTTGTTTCTCTAAAATTTGTTTCTCTAAAATTTGTTTCTCTTTTTCCTCCTCGGGCACATTCGTAACCTAAGGGCCAGGTAAACCTAAACTACATATTGACCGTTATGTACGTCGGTATCTGTTGAGGAGCCAAATCATCTGAAAAGCCCTTAACCTATATTTTGCTCAGGCACGTAGCCAGGATTTTTCTTTGGGGGGGGGGGGGGGGGCTGTCGGCAAGCGAAGCTGCAAGCTGTGGCAGGGGTCTGGGGGCGCGGCCCCCAGCGGGATCCAGGTAAGGGGCGGACCACATTGGCAGGGGCTAGGGGGGCGCAGCCCCCCGGAAAAATTTTGCGAAATAGGGTGTTTTAGGCTAAATTGAAAGTTTAATTAATTTACAAAAATGTAACAGGAATTAAACAGGAATTAAACAGGAATTAAACAGGAATTAAACAGGAATTAAATTAAAATTTTTATGGTGCCGACAGCACCTGAAATCAACGAAATCTGCAGGGGTGTTCAGGGCCATTCAAGCAACCACTGGACCACAAAAGCCTTTGTGATAATAACATTGCAAATTATTGTGAACAACAGTTCAGTTGCGGTGCTATATATGCACATAGACGACAGTTCTTTAATGAGACATTTCAGTATGTTATGTAATTGTCACCATAAAGTGAGAACGTTTTGAGTTAGGAACTCCAAAATTTGCAGACACATTTGGATTGATAATTAAAGTGCTTTCCTAAAGTTTCAAGTTGGTTGTTAACAACTAAGCCGAGTTATGACTATTTTAAGATCTGGCGTATAAATAATCCTGGCACTTAATATGTGAGTTCTTCACTCAATCAATGGCCTGATTGGTTGGAACCTGCTCATAGGACAGCAACCGAAGCGCTATAACGCAAGTTTCTTTGATTTTAAGGAAAGTCACAATCAGTATTCACTTAAAGTGATCAGATCGTCATCCCCAACATGCTTGGTACGGCCTAATGAGGCTCATTGTTGCCCGCTAGTGAATAGGTCCCCATGAGATCAATGATTGGGTGACGAAATCACTTATTAAGTGCTGTGGTGTGTTACATGATTTATAATGTCAAAAACAAGTTCTTCTAGCTGTGCACCTTTAATCTTAATCTAATATTATAACAACAATCTGTTGTTCTCATTTTACAAAATGAACTATTGATAGTTCAGATAATGAACAGGGACATTAAATACTGAACAATCATGTACGCTCTGAATAATCTAGTAATTTTGAATTCCTCTTAAACTTCAATGACCATTAGGCCCCATTATGTTGGCTGCCCCAAGAGTTGACGATGATGAACTTCAAATGAAGGAGTACCAGAGGGAGTACTTTGATTTTCTTGATGATGGAAAGGAACAGAGCATCTACATTAATAAGGTTGGTAACATTAAATCATACTCATTCAGAACTTTAGTACAACCCTTCAATAGCATGATACCAGTGTTACTGGTTAAATGTATTTATTTAATTTAAGCTTAAATTGTTAAATGAAGTCATAAGAAAACTTACAGAAAAGTTGTATTATTGACTAAGATTGCAAAATGTGTACCCAAATTTGGTTTTAAGGTTTCTATATCGATTAAGACTTTGACCAACTTGAATTGTGTCCTGCTTACGACAAATATCATTTTGAAGACATGTGTCTTAGAAATGGTCCAAAAATTAAAGCTAATATAGCTAGGTACCAGCTACCAGCAATTCATGCCAAACTGGTATATCAGTATATCACATACTGCATAATTTGAATACTTTCAACACTACAATATAACAAATAATTTGAGGAAACGATGTAACAGAGTCAATATATTTTAATGTTGACATGGAGTGACAAGTCTGAAGTCCCCATACATCGTAGTCTGATAGTTTCACTGCGTCATAATATATAGGTTATCTGCATAATGCAGTAGTCATATTTAGCATAATATAAGGTTGATTTTCATCTGTGACCTCAAAATTGTGATGGAAGACCTGTTCAATTTAGTAGAGCAGCTGATAATACCCAACTAAAATGATCCTGAGATCACAGTAGTGCCTTAAAGCAGGAGTGATAGTGAAAATGTTTAAACAAAGATCTTTATAATAATTTTTGTTTATCGATCAATTTGATCATAATGTTCATATTTACTATTTATGCTTAACTGACATGAAACCTCGGCATCAATAAACCAATAGAAAGGGGTTATGACACTGTACAGTGTACATGACATTTGACATCAAGAGTTGATGGTTTGATATAAATAGTTAACTCTTCCTACTGTTGCAGATATCAGACATGATTCAGCAGCAAGGAAGAAGACTTGTTGTGAACATCAATGATCTACGCAAGGACAAGCCTTCTCGTGCATTGACCTTGATGAAAAACTCAAGCAAGGAAATCATCTCATTTCAAAGGTACGGTTTAATTTAATTTTCAAATGTTGGTAAATCAGTAAATGCACTATTTTAATTTGGCGAATCCGCGAAAAAGATTTCATGAAGTACTACTTTAAAAAGCTTATGATTGCTTCATTGTTGAGGAGTTAACTGTATATTATATATATATATACTACACTACTAGGGCACTCAAAGAGCTGGTTGAGCAGCTAGACAGTGAATTTGGACGTGACAAAGATTTCTACATCGGTTTCGAAGGGAGCTTCGGCGCCAAACATGTTACTCCTCGTTCCTTGTCAGCGCGTAACCTCAACAATCTGATATGTGTCGAAGGTATTGTGACTAAGTGTTCGCTTGTTCGGCCCAAAGTTACCAAGAGTGTCCACTACTGCCCTGCCACTAAGAAGTCTATGGAACGCATGTACACGGATCTCACCTCTTTGGAGGCTTATCCTTCTTCTGGAGCTTACCCGACTAAGGATGAGGAGGGAAACCCACTGGAGACAGAATATGGTTTGTACATCGTTCCTCAAGTGTAAAATGTGTTTAAATAAGAGCTTTGATCTAGATCTGTTATTTAGAATTCTTTCGTTCAAAACGAGTTAATATTCGAAGCCAATAACAATATTGATAATCAAGCTTAAACACCTAGCCTAGCAAATAAAACTGTTAAATTTATTTATTAATGAGTCTGGTGCAGGTAAGTGTACATATCAGAACCATCAGACTGTAACGTTACAAGAGATGCCAGAGAAAGCTCCTGCGGGCCAACTTCCTCGGAGTATTGACATCATCTGTGACAACGACCTTGTGGATAAGTGCAAACCAGGCGACAGGTTGGTATTTAAATGGTGCCCGAATTGTTGAATATTTACACGAAATTTGAGCTGTGGTTTGACAGTCCATTTAGATACTGCTACCTTCTGAGGAACTTTATGCTAGATATTTCGGTATTCTTTACCCGGAATATCTCTACTGAGGTACACATTGTTCCACTTAACATTTAATATTTCCCAGGATACAAGTGATAGGTACATACCGGTGTCTCCCCTCCAAGCAACAAGGATTTAGCAGCTGCACATTTCGTACAATTATCATCTGCAACAACATAAAATGTATGAACGTTGATGATCACCCTACCCTCTCTGCTAGTGATATCTCTAAAATCAAACGCTTTAGTCAGGTATGACACTTAGTTACCCTACTAAGTATCAGTCGCAAAAGTAAATACCTATAATTAAGATTGAAACTATTTTTAGATTATTGCAGTTTTGGACAAATTTTTTTAAACGGTTTCAATTAAGATCAATGCTTTTGTTGGAACTTATTTTTAAAACTTTTTAAATACCTCAAACCAAGGACCTGGATAAGTTCAGACTATTCCTGATGGAACATTAACCTTAAATAGGGTAAATAGATCTGCAAAGTTGCAGATTCTGATTAAATTATACTTTGTTAAAATGATCGGCATTAAAAATGGGTGTTAACCCTAGCTCTAGCTCTCGGAATTTAATTTAGCTGCGATTGTATTAATTTAAAGTTATGAAGTGCTGGTTTGACCTTTCTAATATCACGTTCAGGTAAAGGGAGCTGGAGGGGCAAAGGTCGTTGATCAAAATTACCCCCTGCCCATCCCCTAATCCAATATTGCCCGCAGCAAAAGAAAGGTAACATATTCGAGGCCCTAGCGCGCTCCCTGGCCCCCTCAATCCACGGTCACGAGTACATCAAGAAAGCAGTGTTATGTTTGTTACTTGGAGGTGTCGAGAAGATTCTGGAAAACGGGACACGGCTCAGAGGCGATATCAACATCATGCTGATCGGGGATCCCAGTACAGCTAAATCGCAGGTATGATTTAGGAGCTTTATGTTTGTGTAGTGTGACTAATAACACTCGGCTATGCATCAAGCAATAATTTGATTTTGCACATCGTTTAAAAATCATTATTTTATTCCACGCATTTGCATTACAAGTCATATTATACATGTTTAAACGCGTGGTAATTGTATGCATTCTAGTTAATTGGTATTTAGAATGTTTCTCTTGATCATGAACATGTTTGAAGCAAGTTACCTTAACGCAAATTACACAAGAATATAATCTGATCTGAAGTTTAAAATTTGACAGGAAATTTGGCATTGTTCGTGGGAAATCGGTGAAAGCGCCGCTGGTTCCATTCCTCTAGTTAATGGCTTGATATAACTTGGACTTGATGAAATTATAAAACGATTCTTTTGTAAAAATATATTAAAACGTCATAGACATTAGACATACTGTACATTACATTACACAGACTGTTAATGGTTTGAAGTTAGTTAATCGACTCAATTATAAGTTAATTAATTAGCTGCTCTGACAAATTGATTCTCTAGGTACTAAGGTATGTGTTGAACTCCGCTCCACGAGCTATAGCAACAACAGGTAGAGGCACTTCCGGTGTGGGTCTCACTGCTGCTATCACCACTGATAAAGACAGTGGAGAGAGACGACTTGAAGCAGGTTACTTTTACATATTTACTGGGTGTAATAATGTATTATGTACCCTATATGTCAGAAACAACCGACCATGTAAATAATCGTAGGTAATCGTAAAGAGCAAGGGAGGTGGGGCAGCTTTGTTTTGTATTATAACTCAATTGTCAAGCGACAATGATTTCACTAAATTGCTCCCAGAACACTCTTTACCCACTTGCTGCCCCCACCCCACTAGCTCCCCTTCCCCAACAGCCCCCTTACCCCATTTATTACCACACCCACTTCATAGGCTTGCTCGCCCTGAACTGGATGTTGTTTCAGGTGCAATGGTGTTGGCAGATCGAGGTATAGTTTGTATTGATGAGTTCGACAAGATGAGTGATATCGACAGAACTGCCATACACGAGGTTATGGAACAAGGGCGTGTTACAATCTCCAAAGCTGGTCAGTTTCTCTTTCTCTATCTTTATGGGGTTCTGTTTCTTTATATGTATTTTTTTTCCGTTTTTCTGTGTATTTGATTCGATCTACAGATGCGAAGACTTAAATGTCATTTCAGAAAACATATGAAAGTTAGAAGATAAAAAGACATAACTCTTATTTTTTTTAATTTTGCTTATTTCACTGCACTTCCTTGCGTTTTGCTCTTACACATTTTCGACTGCTTTTAAATTGAGAGTCGACAGACAAGGCATCGGAAGCGATATCGCTTAAACGGAGATATGAGATATTGCTGTAATTAGACCTTATACGCCGCCATCTCCTCGCCCTGTAATATGTGTTAAATTCGCACCGCTGTATTTATTTGACAATTGACAACAACTAATATGATACATGGGGGGGGGGGGGGGGGGGGTGGGGAAGGGGCCGAAAGTCATCACACATACTTTAGGTCTTATAACATAGCCATGTTTCATATTTGAGACCTGCAGATGGCATACTGTCTTCAAAATCTGAATCAGCGTTGAATCGCTTATATTCGTGTTTGAACATGCTTCAATAGGTCATTAAGGGGGGGGGGGGGGGGGGGGGGGGGGGTGGGGGGACAATGGGTATTTTTTTGTGAAACTTGATTTCGAGATAGCAGTTGACCCGAACCGCCAAATGGTGCCCGCGGGGCAGCCACGCCCATATTTGGTCCAAATAAGGCCCAATTTAGCCAAATACCCTGAACATGCCCAAAACCCAGGTTAAAGGTCTACTTGTAGCTAGTGGTCTCCTGAACTCGTATATGAAATTTCGTCAAGATTGGACAAAAGATGACTGAATTATGAGCCAAAAACCATATGCCCATATTTGGGCATACGTATCAAATTTGGTAGATTTCGTCCCATAAATTAGTCAACTATCAATATTTTTGAATGAGACTTACTTGATTATATAAAAGATAAGCCTAAACTACATATTGGGCATATTTGATATTCTCTAGCTCTGTAAGTTATTGCTTTACATCTGTTTAAATGTGGACACTAAGGCGAAAAAATGAACAAAATTGCCGTTTCTTCGTTCGCGATATTCGCGGAATTGATTTCATTAATTTGGAAATAACTCAATCAGTTTTCAAAATTTTTGCATGAAATAGGAAGCCGATTTTTGATTTAGGCCTCCAAAAAAATTTGGCGGCCAAATTCTGAATTTTTTGTGGAATTTAAATGTGGAATATGATCTGAAAAGATGACGCGAAGCGGATTTAAAATGACAAAGTTATGAAGCAATTTGTTTAAAACTTTGTTCTGAATTCTACTTTCTCAGCAACCAGGTTGTCAGGGTCATCTGAGTAGCTAGAGCTCCGATTTTCCATCACAAATGTATTTTAAAAGGCCAAACTCAATGCAGTACAATTTGACTTGATACAATCATTCAAAACATCTCAATAATTTGAAATTGAACGTTCATTCGTAAAAAATGATCATGGTTGCTATTCGATTTGATATATTCCTCGAATGAGTTTAAATAAAAGCAAGTCATACCAGAAATAATTCTTTCAATCGGACACTCAGTGACTGAGAAATTAGCCCAAACGTATGTGAGCTGACTTTATCCCCCTTTGAATGCCTCTAGCCTGGCAATTTAATTAATTTGTTAGGGTCTACGTGGTCACCTAAGAATTCATGGATGAAATACGGATGACAAGATATCTTTAAGTCTATTGTATACTATTATCGAGTCCCTATTTAGTATTTTGGGTAACAGTTATTCGGTGCAATGAATGAACGGCAAAAATGGTTATAAAAATGGTTACATATTTATGTAAGAAATATTGGTCCTAGCTCATTATCATTCCTTGGAATTGCTAGTGAATGCCTTTCTTTCATATAGAATAAGTTTCAATCTTATAGGGAACTTGAGCTACAATATGGTTTATGCGGACTGTCATTTTGTGAGACAAATACCAATAAATCTAATTATCAACTACGTTGCAGGCAACCACAATTTCATGTTTAATAAATAATAAATATTCTATTTTAACGTTTCAAAGAATGTTCCGTGGCGAGAATTGCCTTCTGATACTGTAATTTTATTGGACTATAATAATACTGTCCAGGTATACACGCCAAGTTAAATGCCCGCTGTTCCGTGTTAGCGGCCGCTAACCCTGTATACGGCAGATATGATGAGTACAAGAACCCTATGGATAACATCGGCATGCAGGTATTGTAGAGTGTGTCACGTGACAACGTGACACGTGGTATAAACTATGACGTCATGACACATGTTATGGCGTCACACCACGTGCATGATGTCACAGCACGTGCGCCCTTTCTCTTAGGAACTGTTTTGTACAGAATTTTCTTAGTATAAACCCATATTTTGTTTGGAATACAATAAAGGAGCTATCTCCAATGAAACCTAAAAGTACAGGGTGGACTGCTTGTCAAGAAACATTCGACTACTTCGTGGACAGGTTTAAAATAAGGGATATTTAATTATCAACAGCTTGGTTGGTGGCCCACTATGCTGTGCCAACCGTCATAAGTTCACGTCATAAAAATGTATTAATAACGATTCTTATAGTTAAATTAGTAATTTCATAATCGGGTTTTTCAGGCCCTTACTTGGCAGGTGCTTATCTTCATTTTTGCACCAAATTCTGGTAAAACAACAAATTATCTCATTAATATCAGATCGTTACAATTAAACATTCTGGCAACAATTCAATAGAGGGGAACTCATTGACACAGATGGGACCTCATTGACACAGATGGGACCTCATTGACACAGAGGGGACCTCATTGACACTGAGGGAGAGATAGCCTCGTCTGAGTCCTTAAACATAATTTATCACAAGACATATCCCCTCTCATAATACATTAAAACCCCCTCCCCTCTTCTAATACAACCCCTGGCAGCAACCCCTCCCTCCTACACAAGAGAGCATAAATTGCTTGATTGCAAATTGCAATGTCTCGGGACTATTGTATTAATGTTCTGTCTTATATTGATAGTTTTGGTAGATATCTTTTAAATCCCTGATCGCGTAGATTTCCTTTGGTTAAAAAACTGCGATTTGATGGTTGGTTGCCTGGTTGTGTATTAATTGCTGGGATATTTCGTGCTCATTCGTTCTTGAACCAACTAGAACTTCTGGGATCGTGCAGCTTAAGCGCTACTTCTAGAACTCTACGTTACTAATACTACTGATATTCTGTTGATTTAGCCACCATGTGGTTAACCCCTGAAAAATAGCACTAAAAGTAAGCCATGGCGGGAAGTTAAGAACTGAAAGCAAAGTTTACAAAGTATTTTTGGTTGCTCACAAAGCCCACGAATTGAAATGAAGAAAAAGGCTTTCAAAAAGTCTATGAAAATTAGGTTAATAAAACTCGAAGAATTTATTTAGGATATCGTTTGCTAAAATAGCTAAAAAAGTTGAACCTTGTCCAATATCGAAGTTAGACAATTTTGTCGAAAATTAGGAAATATGCATCATGCAGAAATGTGAAGAACAAGAGTAGAGCAGTACATGGTTAAGTTGTGGCACAACCCCCGTACTTTCCTTACGAGATGATGCTCAAGATAAACACCAGCAAAGTAAAATGAAGTAAAAGGAAGTAAAATGAAGGAAAATAACGCTCACATCTTTATCCTTGAAAAGGCCGATTCTAGATCGAATATTCTCCACGAATTTGCTAATTTAACTACAAGTAAAAGAAATATTCAATCTTAGCACAGTGTGAAGTGAAACCACCAACCAAGATGTTGTCAAATTATCCCGTGTGTTAAATATTATGTCCACGAAGTATTCGAATATTTGGTTTGGGGCGTGGAAATGTAAATTAGTAATAAACGATCGCTTATAGTACTTTAAAAATGTGATTAAATCTTAAGGGATAGGCAGGATATTAATATATCAAAATATTTCATTTTCGCAACCCGTCTGATTGAACTGCTGTTTCAGTCGGGTAACTGTTTTAATTGCCCACTACCCATTAAAAATCTGAATTTTTTAAAGACACTCGGCTACCAAATCTCTTAAAATTAAAACTATCCCTGTTACTGCAGCAACCTTCATTGAAATTACAACCGTTCGAAATTTTTAAAGAGCAGCCGTTTAGCCCGAGAAATCATTTAACCAACCCTCACTAACAGCCTCTGTCCTATTTATACCAGGATTCGTTGCTGTCTCGATTCGATTTGTTGTTTGTCGTGCTGGATGTCATGGACCCGGAGCATGATGCACGCATCGCTGAGTTCGTTCTCCGCATGCACCGCTACAGAAATCCTGGTGAACAAGTTAGTTTTAAATCACACCTTTTACTTTGATCGTTTTACCTTCAAATATAACCTTTACAGTAAACTGTCAAGATAATCACTATCACCATTAGCGAAATATAATTTGCACTACTTATAACGGGAATTAATTAGTAAATTTTAGTCACTTTGTATAACTTGATTAATTTTGTCAGAGCTGATGTTATTTTATATTAGCACAATGAGCACTGAGCAGGGATGTGGAGCACTGCACAATGCTCAGTGTATGTTTTAGACTTACATTTTAGATTTTATTTAAATGTCATAACCCAATCCAAGTTTGATAGCTGGTTCATTCTTTAATGCAATGATTCAGAAATGCTGAATACCTTATATGACGAGCTTCAAGGATATTACTTTTTAATAATGAAAATACTAATAAAACAAATAAATTTCATGAAATAATCATTCTAAAATGCTACACGATAAACAATAAGAATATATTGAATAATGAACATTGAACATCTACATCAGCTTTATAAATTGAGCGTGAACAGAGCTCCCTGATGATCTAGCACATGTGAGCATGTCTACATATACCATCGCCACATCTCACTGTGCCACAAGCACACCCATCAGCGTTTGTCCCTTCACAGTCGTCTCCATCACTTGGAACGTAGTCTGGATCATTGTCATTCTGACCAGTGAGTATCCAGGTTGGGACCGCCCCCCAACTGAAGTGCTCACAAAGATCAGTACCTCGTGCTGTCTCGAAGTACCCTCCCATACCCCAGGATGTACCCCAACTGTTCTTTACAATCATTGAGTTGGGTGTGTAGCCAACAGCGGTAACAGCGTGGTTAGCCGTGGTGTCACCCATATCATCACATGTCGTGTCTTTGATAATTCCCTTTTGGTAGTTGAAGAAGTCGTCAGTCACCTCGAAAGCTGTCCCGACTGCTCCTTTAGCAAGGAAGGAGATCATGTTATCCTCCCCAGGAGGGATGGTATAATAACCGGTTATCTTCGCTGCTATCAGAGCATTGTGCTGCCTGTTGTAGTACCCACCACAGTACTGGTCACTAGCGTAGTAGGGAGCATCCCTGGTCAGAGCCAGCCTGCCATGCTTCTCAGAATAGTCCCAACAGTCCTCGTAGAAGCCACCGTCACAACCTCTGTTCCAGTTGTAGACGCAATCCAGGTATTCTTTCTCTGCGAATGATTTCCTCTTGCCAGTGAGAATAGCGTAGTTTGTCTCAATGGGACCAACTGCTCCGAACGTCCAACAAGCACCACAGCCTCCCTGGTCTTTAACTCCGGTAACTTTACCTTCAGCTCTCCAATCCTTAGACTCAGGAATGTCAGACAAATGGACAATGTTGGAGGAGAGCGTTCTGTGGAGAGCAGAGGAGTTCAGTCCCAGATAACTTCTCTTCTCTTCAACCGTCATGTCAGAGAACATGTTAAGCCCTTGTGTCCAGGACAAGTGCTTTGCGTTGCACTTTGCAATCTTCTTAAGGGTACTCCTGAAAAGAGCTAGTCTTTGGGGAGACTTAGCTTTACCTTCCTTCACGGAGTACTGTTGGTAAAGATTCAACAGAAGTCTAGGGTTTTGTAGAGCAGAACTGACAGCAAGGTCATTGTAGTGGACCGCACTGGCGATGCCCAGTACAAGGGAACACAACACAACTCTGTACATTGTGGGGAGAATCGTGGAGATCGCTTAGAAAATGATCCTCAAAGAAGGGAGGTTCTGTTATAAAGTGGACTTAACTTTAGACTATTTAGACACCTGTGGTAGCAAGTTTCATTGTCTGCTCTTACTTTAAACACCTGTCTGATTTATAGTATTGTCTCTAATATAATTGTGTCAGTTGTGAGTTGAGTAGGCGCTTTTTTCACTTTACGTACCATTGTATTTCAGCTCCTAATCAGTTTGTCACTCTAATTAGTTTGTCACTGTTCGATTAGAAAAGATTGCAAAATAATCCTTAATTATTTAAAAAAACAAGTCTAGATTTCTTATTCGAAGGCTTATATTTCATTTATAGACGTAGACGTAAATCGTCATACTCATTCAGATTTTAGAGAATAGTAATTGCCCATCTACTAGCCCGATTAGGAAAATATAGATATCCACATGTAAATCGCTCTGATACAGTTGAGCAGGATCTAACAGCATTTGTCTCAGGACGGAGAACCAATCAGGATAGATGGTGATGTGGACAACCTGGCAACTTATGAAGACAAAGAGGAGGAGGAGGAAATGGAGTTGTACGTGAAACATGACAACCTGCTACACGGTCAGAAGAAGAACACTCAAAAACTCTGCAGTCTCCAATTCTTGAGGTAATTATTGGGGTGGGGTGGGGTGGGGTGGGTGGGGTGGGGTGACGATGGGCTAGTACGTGGATTCTTGCCAGGTGACCGCACAGTTGACTTGCTATCAACATATTATTCCTGTACAGCTTTAACCGCTGGCTAACCCGAGGTATTGATCCTTGTTAAGTGGGCAGTAATTCTTAGCTCGGATCTATATGGACTTTATTAGTTCCTCTGGCTATTTCTATCCAGTGGAACGCTATATCAAGGGTTTTACCATCATGATCACTCGCAACCGTGAGTGCTAAATATATATTTGAGTGAAATAAAGTGCCTGATTCTGCAGTGGTTTCCCTAGAAGATTTCAGTAGTATCTTGCTATAAACCCTAAATAGGTGGAGTTTTAATGTTGCACTAAATTTTAAGAGTTTGCAGTTTAAATGGTTCATCAAGGTTACCTTGTCAGACGACAGTATATCATATTCTCGATCAGTGATAGTGATGGAATACTCTAAGAAGATAAGTGATCACTCTAATATTGATCAATATTGATCAATCACACGTCATACGTCACATCCACCAAGTTCCCTGAGAGTTGCTATCGTTGCTACTGTTCATGTTGCTACTGTTCTTTTGAAGAGTGTTGAATACTCAACTAGTCCCCAGAAGAACTTGCGTACCTCATTCTTTGACTCAGGGCATTTGAACACATAGTTTATAGCTGACTGAAGTTTAGAGTTTAGACTATAGAAAAAAATCATTGAAGTGCTTAAAAGTTAACTTTGTTATAATGTTAATTGTTACTCTTCATGTTAACAGAGGTCCAGTTGTAACTCAAGCAATTTTATTTCGGTAATTTCATTGTCTACCACTACCACTTGATCAGAAGGGGGTTTCCTTCTCAATAATTAAAAAGGTTGACTAAACTCTGATCACATATAACCCGGCACCCGCCGTTTTAGGATTGTTGTCCATTTAAATTCTAAAATCCAGCTGTTTCAGGAAGTATATTCACGTGGCCAAGAACATGAGCCCAGTGCTGACTCGTGAAGCTGCCGAGTGCATCTCCAACGAGTACGCCAAACTGAGAACTACTGATAACCTCGGTTAGTTTGATTATATTCTGTGATTTTCATACTTTGAGGACTTTTCACTGGACGTGTTACTGCCTCATTGAAATATTATGGTTATAGTTATAATACTTGATCTTAACAGTTAACTGGAAATAGGGTGGCTGGTATATATTATATTACTCTGGTAACAGAACGTTCTGTACCTCCAGGAAATAAGAGCAAGACGTTGCCGATAACAGCCCGAGCACTGGAGACCTTGATCCGTCTCTCTACAGCTCATGCTAAAGCTAGGATGAGCAAGACAGTGGAAAAGAAGGACGCAGAGTCTGCGGTAGAGCTGGTGAGTTCTGCGGTGTTCTGCTTTATTATAATTAAGGGACAGAATAGCTGACTCCTGTGCTATACAGCAACCTTAACGTGGCATTACGATATTTAATGAATAAATTAATGAAATTAAAATTTTGTCCGAGCGGAAATCCGATGTTATCATTGATATCTCTGCAAGTCCTTCACATCACTCCGGTTGCTTAGTTTTTCAGATTATATTGTTTTGGGCAATACCCGGAAATCACTTCCACTAGTCGTCTGATTGTTATTTATAACTTAATTCTTTGTGTCGGACCTCGAGATTTTCCCTTCAATATTCCCTTATTTGGTAATATCTAAGGTTGCCTAGCATTGGATCGATTACTTACCAAAGCTTTCATTTAAACACCCTTAAACGCCTATAATAGTTACGGTACTTAGCTGCCCTTCTGCAAAAAACCCATACGACTTTTCTTACTTAAATATTTAATACATTGATCTATTCGATTCATTAGAATTAAAATTAGATAAATTAGTATTAAAGTAGTGCCTCCTAAAAATTGAAGTCCCACAAGGTTTAGTTCTAGGTCCAATTCCCAGTGCAATAAAGACAAAGGAGTGTGAATTATTTTACAATAGGACATGGTTTTAACATTTATCCCAGTTCAATTTGTAACGGAGTTTTATATTAACAGGAAATGATGTAACAGAGTCGATATATTTTAATGTTGCCATGGGGTAGCAAGTCCCCATACATCGTTGTCCGGTAGTTTCATTGCGTCTTAATATATGTACGCAGACGATAGATTTAACCCTCGAGACGAGTTTAGCTCTCTATTTAAGCTCTATCGACAGTTACATACTGCAGAATGATACGGTGTTTTTAGATATAAAGAGCTGGATGGCCCAAAATAAGGTATAGCTTTAAAACCAAAGCAAAACAGAAGCTCTTACAGTGCATTCCAAAATCAATTCATACCTGGTTTCATAGTTGGTTCTTGCGTCAATTTTTCGGGAAAAGGGCGTTTAAGTGCATAAAAGTGTGTTTGCCTTAAATCTTGCAGGTTCCTATGTTTGGATAAACAATTAAAACGACCTTTATAAGCTAATTAAGACTTAACTTGTCATGTAATACTTTATAACATGATACTATATAGTATGTGGACAATAAATGAATATTGAGAATACCATATTACAATCGGCCACCATCAAAAGAAGTCTATTACTACACTGACATTCTAAAAATAGCTAACTGTATGGCCGATCAATATGTGGAATCTTGAATGTTCTGGCCGATGGTATGTGTAGTGTGCACTGTATAAGTTTATTTGGTAAAACGTCCCTAAAGGTACCTAAAAGTGCGTGAATTTAGGTCGATTTGTGCGTAAAGTGTGCACAAACCAAATATACCTGATTTCCTTATGAACAAAATTCAGAAGGTACAAAACTCCTGTGTTCAATTCTTGTTCGGTGGAAAAGCCATAAAAAAGTGGGAAAGTGTCACTCCTTTTCTAAAAGAAAATGTCACTCCTTTTCTAAAAGGGCCCACTCCTCTAATAAGACAAAGAAAGATTACTCTAACTTGTCAGCAACATAGCCCCAGGCCACACTGTATTATTGAATGGATTGGCATCACGAGACAAAGGCTTGTGGTACGAACAGACCAAAACGTTTTTCTTCTAAATGTTCTTATTGTCCGGATCCTGTTCAAACATTAAGTAACTGTGGACCTTTTTTAACGACTATAAAGCGTTGTATAAATGGGGGCTAATTAAAACCCGCCAAATTTGGTGTCAAACATAATGCACTTAAAAAGTCTGAAGCCCTTTTCTTACCAGGTGAACTTCGCCTACTTCAAAGAAACAAAGAGGAAGACGAAAAGGAGGAAGGACAGAGAAGAGGATGACAGCGATATGGAGGAGGACGACGAAGAGGATCCATTTAGGTGAGACATTTTTTAATTTTCTCGTCTAGTTAACTTGTTAGGTTGCCCACAAATGAATTGTTGCGAATGAAAAGATGCAAAGGTCTTGAATTCTTGCGAATTCAAAGTAAAACTGTCTTTCCCTAAATTGTCTTGACGGGCATTAGTTCACAATGATTCTATTTAATCATTTTCATTCAAACCAATTCTTGCGAATTCGAAATTTAAAAAATATTTCCCAGTCTTAATTTTAGTCTTAGCGACCATTAGTTATCCAGAGCTGCACTGGTAGAGCTGGATATACGTCAGACTTTAAAGTTTAGAAATGACGCAGCTTCTTGATCTTGACTTTTAACAAGTTAATGACCTCACGTCATAATCTTTAACAAATTTTAGTTTTGTGCGTTAGTTCTGAGCCTTGTGTTTAACAGGTCACCTAACGATTAATGTAAGAGGTAGGAAATATAAACGGTTTAAGTGACTTGAAATAATTCTCACGGCTGAGAGCTTAATATCGAAGCCTCTGCTGCAACTGCCTCATTCTCTGAACGATCTGTTTGCTGAAAGTGGTATGAACCTCAAAATGCTAACGTTTATTTAAACGTTTGTTTGATTTATTCAGTTTGTCATGGCATGGCTTGTGAACACTGATATTATGAATTACCCTAAATTTTAAATCAATCTAGTGAGCTTGATTAACATCACATTGGCTCCAAGTTGCTTAGTATAGACAAATGTTTCGCTGTGTTTTATAGTATTTTCCTTTAAACACCCTTGCTTTATGTCGAATACTCATCTCCGATCTTATTTTAATGACTATGTCTCTGAATCTGGTTGATCCACAAATAATTTATTACAAAATACAGTTTAATCAAAACCCGTTTTACCGCGGCAGTCTATTTTCCCGCTTACTCCGAGGTTTTAAATCAGGATTTTACTGTTAATTATAGGGGGGGTGTCACGTCCGTCTATGTCCGCTTGTCTCATAGAATCCAAAAAGGACAGGACATAGGCGGACATAGACGGACATAGGTGGACATAGGCGGACATAGACGGACATAGGCGGACATAGGCGGACATAGGCGGACATTAATGGACACCTAAATTGCTAAATAAAATGTTCAATTTTTGCTGTTATAGGGGGGATCATGTTTTTTGTCCGTTCGGTACCCTATATTTTCAAAACGGACAAAAAATAGAGCGGACAAAAACGGACAAAAATGGACAAAAACGGACAAAAATGGAAATAACATTTAGATGCTTCCTCCTCCTACTCTTCCTCCTCCTCCCCCTGGGTCTTCCTGTCTTCCTCAGTCCTCTTCCTCCTCCCCTCCTCAGTCCTCCTACTCCTCCTCCTCGTCCTCAGTCCTCCTCATCAGTCCTCAACAGTCCTCCTCCTCCCCAGTCCTCCTCCTCCTCCTGAGTCCTCCTCCTGGGTCCTCCTCCTGGGTCCTCCTCCTCCTCTTCATCCTCCTCCTCTTCCTCCTCAGTCCTCAGTCCTCTTCAGTCCTCCTCCTCATCCTCCTCCTCAGTCCTCCATCCTCCTCCTCAGTCCTCCCCCAGTCACCCTCCTCCTCCTCCTATTCAGTCCTCCTCCTCCTCCTCCTTCTCAGTCCTCCTCAGTCCTCCTCCTCCTCCTCCTCTTCCCTCTCAGTCATCCTCCTCAGCCATCCTTCTCAGTCCTCCTCAGTCTTCCTCAGTCCTCCTCCTCAGTCCTCCTCCTCATCTTCATCCTCCTCCTCTTCCTCCTCGGTCCTCCGTCCTCCTCCTCCTGGGTCCTCCTCCTCATCCTTCTCATCAGTCCTCCTCCTCCCCAGTCCTCTCCCAGTCCCCCTCCTTCTCCTCCTCCTATTCAGTCCTCCTCCTCCTCCTCCTCAGTTCTCCTCAGTCCTCCTTCTCATTTCTCCTAAGTCCTCCTCCTGAGTCCTCCTCCTCCTCCCTCTCAGTCATCCTCCTCAGTCATCCTCCTCAGCCATCCTCCCCAGTCCTCCTCCTCCTCCTCAGTTCTCCTTCTCATTTCTCCTAAGTCCTCCTCCTGAGTCCTCCTCCTGAGTCCTCCTCCTCTTCCTTCTGAGTCCTCCTCCTGAGTCCTCCTCCTCCTCCCTCTCAGTCATCCTCCTCAGCCATCCTCCTCAGTACTCCTCAGTCCTCCTCCTTCTCAGTCATCGTCAGTCCTCCTCCTCAGTCCTCCTCAGTCCTCCTCCTCCTCCTGGGTCCTCCTCCTCCTCCTCCTCCTGGGTCCTCCTGATCCTCCCCAGTCCTCTTCCTCCTCCCCTCCTCAGCCCTCCTCCTACTCTTCCTCCTCGTCCTCAGTCCTCCTCATCAGTCCTCAACAGTTCTCCTCCTCCCCAGTCCTCCTCCTCCTCCTGGGGCCTTTTCCTGGGTCCTCCTCCTGGGTCCTCCTCCTCCTGGGTCCTCCTCCTCCTCAGTCCTCTTCCTCCTCTTCCTCCTCCTCCTCCCTCTCAGTCATCCTCCTCAGCCATCCTCCTCAGCCATCCTCCTCAGTCCTCCTCCTTCTCAGTCCTCCTCAGTCCTCCTCCTGAGTCCTCCTCCTCCTGAGTCATCCTCCTCAGTTCTCCTCCTCCTCCTCCTAGGTCCTCCTTCTGGGTCCTCCTCCTCCTCCTCCTCCTGGGTCTTCCTGATCCTTCTCCTCCCTCTCAGTCATCCTCCTCAGTCATCCTCCTCAGTCATCCTCCTCAGCCATCCTCCTCAGCCATCCTTCTCAGCCATCCTCCTCAGTACTCTTCAGTACTCTTCAGTACTCTTCAGTCCTCAAAATGTTTGTCCGCTAATGTCCACCAATGTCCATCCGCCAATGTCCGTCCGGGTCCGCCAATGTCCGTCCGAGTCCGCCAATGTCCGTCCGAGTCCGCCAATGTCCGTCCGAGTCCGCCAATGTCCGTCCGTGTCCGCCAATGTCCCAAAAAACACGTCCGTTGTCTCATAGAATCCAAAAAGGACAGGACATAGGCGGACATAGACGGACATGACACCCCCCATTATAATATAATTAACAGTAAAATCCTGATTTAATGAATTTAAGGGCAAGTACTCTCAAAAAGAGGATGTGATTTTTGTCGGATAGGATCTTCATAGGTGGTCTTAAAACATTTTCGAAAATATGAGCCAGTCCCCAGCTCACTATCCTTACAATTCTCAGGAATTGACATCATCAAACTCAAATCAACAAGTGTTGCGCTGGTCTTGCTTTAATATAAATACATTAATGATTTTTGTGATTGCGGGGAAGAGGATTTGAACCCTTGAAAGAGATGTGCGAATCAAGGAGAATATTTATATATTTTGTAATAATGACAGGTTACCATGAGCAAATATCTGGTTGACACAACAGTGTACTTCAATTTGGGTCGAATTCTTTTATGATCTTTTGAACAGTGTGAAGAAATTTACATTTGGTCAAAAAATAAGAACTTTAGGTCCCCAAATGTTGACACCCAGGCCCAATTGTTGGTCAATAAGTTATTTTTGCTGTCACTAAAACGGATTAGGCTAAGATATTTGTTTCCTTCTCTTTCGTACCAATGGTTACTTGTGGCAAGATGCCGCAAATTCGTTTTGACACGTGACAATAATAAATAATAATAGGTATTGGTGGGTCAATCAGCATGCAGTATCAAACCTTCATATCGCTGTGACTGGATCAATGGAACGCCAATTCTCCAACCAATATTTCCAGTTATCGAAATACACTCTCACTGCCGTTTTAAAATTGTTAGCTCTCGTTATCGCACTGCTTATCTCTTGATAATTGCACCGCTACTGCGCTGCTAGCTTGTTGTGCTGATCTTTACGATGGCAGATTTGGACTTGGAAAGTATCAATTACATGTGGAATGAGATGTTCACCTGGAGCAAAGAGACTCTGAAGAAATTTGGCAAGCCTTACGGAAAGTTAAAGGACATTGCGGACGCTAAGAACTTCAACAGACTGAATAAGCCGGAGATTGTCGATATGTGTGGTCGATCTTTTGAGTATACGAACTATCTTATGGAGACCGTTGAAGCGTATAAGAATGTGTTGACCAGACTTCAGGGTCAGTTAATTGACAAGCAAGAGCAGGTTATCAGTGTTCAGGCCGAGCTATCAGCTTGCAAGACTGAGCAACTTGAAGCGATGAAGAAAACTGTGTCAAGTTCAGTTGCTGATTCAGTGAAAGCGGAGTTCCAATCTTACAGCTCAGTCGTTCAAAGTTTGCCAGCACAGTCTCCAGTAATCAGCCCGGAAGCATTGACGTCTGTAGTCAAGACTATTGTTGCAGAGGAGGACCGCAGCAGGAACCTTCTTATCTTCGGTCTGCCTGAGGAAAAAGAAGAGAAGCTCGAATCTCAAGTCAGTGAAGTTTTGGAAACTATTGGCATAAAGCCAAAAGTAGAGGCTCAGAGAATAGGAAAAAAGAAAACGGTTGACTCAACGCGACCAGTTAAAGTTATCACCTCAAACTCGCTCATCGTTAATCAGATTCTGAGGAATGCCAGGAACCTGCGGCAGAGTGAGAAGTTTAAGACAGTTTTCTTGAGCCCTGATCGGTCTGTCGAACAGAGGAAGCTCCGGAAAGATCTGGTACAGGACATGAAGAAGCGGGCACTTGCAGAACCGACCAAAAAGTTTTACATAAAGGACGGGCAAATTTATTGTGCCGATGAGAGCAACGGTTGACAACTTTTTTGAGTGTTTGTTTCGTGTGCTGTTTTGATATGTTTTGGACCATGTTTGTGAGGGACATATTGGTAGCTGTAGTTATTTTCTATACAAGACTGAATAGTCTTCAGGCTTTAGCTGAGCTTTAATTTCCGACGCAGTTTTGTTGAGCCACTAGTCCATGATGGGGAATATAAACAATATATTTAACTCTTAATGGTCATAGCTACTTTTAATTTCATGAATCATACAGATTTTAAAGTACGCTGGTACGATTTTTATCTTATTAAATTGCTGTTCAATATCTATTTTAGTAAACATTAACTGGGGTAGTAAAACCCAGTTCCCAATCAATCATTTACGCGAATTTAATCTGGAAAAATGCAACAAAATTCAACGGAACGGTAATTATTGTGAACAACGTCACTCGATACGAGATCATCAAATGTCACCTGCACTGCTCCTTGGGTGGTCTAAAACTGACTACGTAACTATGACACAGTTTAGAACCGTAAAATTAAGAAAATGACGTAAATGAAAAAGGCTCAGATTTGTGGTTAGGATTTTTTAAATTCTAAAATTATCCAGCACTATTGAGCCCTCTATTGAGCCCTTCACTTTAATGATTTACGTAATACGTAATACGTACTTAAATAGTTTAAATAGTTTACTGAGAGTGGAATCTCCTAAAATCGTAATAAACATCCATCATCCAGATTCCAGATATATATGGGACTGAAAACTTTGTCTTACATTAATAACTATTTACATCTATTGGAAACGCTATTTAAATTGCTTTAAGAGTCTTAAACTTGGTTTTTTGTGAGTCATACACTTATACTACTACTGCTATGTCAGAACTAAGTCCGATCTACGCCAGATAATTCCTCCATAATCCATATATCCCTGTCCCGCATTAGGGTTCGCAGTCCCTCTTTAGAGTTTTTCCCAAACTTCCTTCAGTAACATAGACAAGTAGCTTTGTCTTGGTCGGCCTTGCTGTGCTCTACCATGCATAGGTTCCCATAAGACTAAATCACTGGCAAGTAGCTCAGGATGTCTCACACTTATAAATTTATTCAAATCACTATCGTTTTTAATTTTTCATATTACTATTCTAATTAAATACAACTTATAATGTAAAACTAGAATATTTATTAGAAATCATGTTATCTCCGCTATCTTTTACACAGTAACTTTGGATCAGAAGGATTTTGCTTGTTCTTTCAAACAGCTGAGAATGGCAGTGAAGTATTCAAATATTTACAAGTTTTTTGATAACATAAGATAATATAATTCAGTTTGAATGTCACTTTATTTGTGTTTTTGTTTGCGGAGTTACACTGTGCCAGTAAAGACTGTCCCGGAATGAAGGTTACATTTTTAATTAGCTTCCCCATAGTTTTTGCCGAGCTTTTCAAGGCATCCGAATTGAACGTTACATCTAATTTCTCTAAAAATCGCAAACTGTGTCATAATCCATAATCCATAAAAAATGTTTCACGTCCTGAAAATTTGGTTGGCACCTATGTGCACTGTGCAGGTTAAGGTAACATAATTTAGTATTAAAGCAAAAATTTACTTTCTCATCCATGAAGTCAAGAAATTCGATCCAGCGATTGTAAACTGTAAAGGCCAGTTTCTTTAATGTTCACATTTTCAAATTCTTATATTTATACATTTTAATCCTGTATCTGGCTAAAAATCCGCTCATAATAAATGATAAGTAATCCCCGGTTTTTCTCAACTGCGCCCGTATCATTTTTTACCCCTTAGACAGACCTTACTAAAATCCCTAAAATCTGTACTCGATTATTTTTTGAGCTATCTAGCATTTACTTGGAATTTGTGTTTCAATCGTTGTTTATAATAATAACGTTTCAGTAATAACGCGACTTAGACGGTTTTTATAAAGCTTGGTCACTCACTTAGTTTACCCGGCCCCTGTTCATGTTCAGCTTTTCGGTACATCCATAATGCAGTTACTTGAATTTAGGACCTTGTACGTCAATGTTCTGCATCGTGATTAGATTTTAGCCAGAAACTTCGTTCAGATCCGACACTAAACATTATATTATCCCGTTAATCTCTAAAATCAGGTGTCATTTATGCAAACATAATATGTGACGGGTATTAGCCATGGTACCTATCATTAAAAAATTTGTCACGAATTTTAACATTCGAAAGATAATAATATGATAATTTCTAGTGAAATACAGTCTAGTAAGATAGGGAAGTTAAATTTTTTTAAATTTGGATAGTTAAATTAATAAGTATATCATAATACGTTTTTCATTCCCAGAATCACTCTTTAACTCCTATCCCATATTTGGAGTTTTTTAACGCTTGTAAGTAATAAAGATGTGTAAGTTATCTGTAAGTAATGTGTAATGAATGTGTATTGTGTAACTTGTAAGTAATGGTTATGTTTGACAGGTTTGATGAAAAAGACAGAAAGAGACCCAGAACCACAACATCAGACACAGCAGGGGATCAGGAGACAATGGAGACAGAGGAGACAGAGGACAGGTCTCAGGAAACAGCCGCTCAACCCGCCGACCCTACCCCGCCTGTAAGTTTAGTTTTATCGAAATTAGTTGTATTTACTATAATTTCCTCTCTTCTTTCTTTATAGTCCTTTTTAAACAAGATATTAGGACTAAACGGAAGTAGAGTGCAGTGTAAATATAATATTTATTTAATAATAATATTTATTTTAACAAGCAAAACCTTCTCAATGTTTAGATAAAATATTTCGGGGATCTCTTTTGAGAACTTATATTTTTGATATGACCAGTTTCTGTCTTATCATCACTGATCTTACATGCCACACAGCTACAGGTTTATTTAAAAGTTCGGAAACCCTGGCCTAGGTGAATTATCACGTACAAAAACATTTTCTAGCAATAAAAGTATCAGGTATACACCCTATACAGTATATGATATCATTTGTGTTATCATATATGAGACTTGATAGGAATTAAACAACATCAAGGCGGGTTCTCAAAGGTGCCGGCTTAATCCCCAATACCATTAGCTACTGTCCTCAAGAATCGTTCCTCATACCTAGTACCACATTATTTTAAGCGCTACAAGAGAAATACCCCAAAATTACGTTGCCCGACCAGTTATCCAGAAGATATTTATCATTGATTTCAAGTTAAGCGGTCAGTCTAGTCATTCGGCTCTGTAAAGGCCATTAAGGGGTTGGTCTGGCTTTTAAAAAGTTTAATTTTAATAACTTTTAAATTATATTTACTTGCTCCGTTTTGTAAGTTAATTCTTAACCAGGTGGAGGGTGTTTCTGAGGAAAAGTTGGAAGCGTTCAGAAAGTTCATACACGAGATATTTAGTACTGGACACAATATCGAACAGGTAACATTCACTAATTAGTTCCAATTAATTAATTACTAACCAAGTTTAGTCAGGATGATGATGATGATGATTATCGTGTGGTTTTAACGAACATTTCTAATATAAATTACTGTCGCACCAATTGTATGTTTAACCAGCGTAACACGATTGCATGCAGCTGACTCTACTGTACTGTATGTGTCAACTGTCAACCTTGTGGTCTTTTTACACGCGTTTATTTTCTAGAAGCCAATTTCTACGAATAAGTTAATATAAAGTACACATATTATTATAAAATATAAAATATACTGACGTAGCGTGTACACAAAATATAAATATAGATTATCGCATGTATGCCTTTAGTCTTAAAAATGTACACTAACTGACATGACATGATCAACATTGAACTTCTTTGATATACTATGACTGTATAGTGTATACTGTATAGCTATAATGTACTATGCGATCTTTGTGATCCACGTTGAGATTACTTGAGTGATTATCTTATTACATGCTTTAAAAATTAAATCAGAGGTCGCTTTTAAAATTACACGCACTGCACAAGTTGATCGCGATTCGTTAAAAGGTTTAAAGACATACAGTTTATTCAATTAGCCACAATATGATTTGGAGAAGCTCTATTCATAGGATTATGTAATCAGTTTAGTGGGTATATATTACTGATTTAGAGTATATCATAGTGCAGTTTTTAGAGTTAAAACTGGTAGTTTTGTTTGGTAGGTCTTACATTTTATTTGAATCTTAGTATTTGGGCCTATATAGTCATTTGCATACTAGTGAGTATAAGACAGTTAAAGGATGAGGGGACCTTAGAAAAAGTTTTTTTCTCGTGCAAATCATATTATTACATTAATCGTAAAAACCACTTTAGTGAAATCCGCAAAGTTGTATTTCATTCGCGCGCCGAGATATCCAGCCAAAACAATTTGAACCTGTGACGTCAATTATGTGAGTTGCTCTGATCCGCGCATATAGAAATACAGGTAAAATGAGCGTGCGGGCTGACTAAATTACTAATTAAGAATACATAAACAATTTACAATACTAACAAGCCTATAACCAATGGAGAGGAGACTTTTTATGACCGGTTGAAAAAAGAATTATCACCCTACGATAACCATGAGCCGAGATACACCTGAAATAAGATTGAAGTCAGAGAAACAGCAGTGCGATTGCAGCTCGTGTGGTGATGAACTCGAAGACGATTCATATTGCTGTTCGACAATCGGGGTTGCGAAGGAACTGACCGAAAGAGAGTCAGTCAACTGCATTACAGACATTCATAGATTCAAAGCGTCAATTTGCGACGAGTCTGTTTTAGAACTCATCGCATATTCTGTGAATCGGAAGGAGTTCCCGGAAAAGGATGATGTTGAGAAAAGGAACAGGCTATACCGTTTCGCTGCTTACAGAACATTCTTTGGGATACTGGAGCTGAACGGACTGGGTAAAGGACGGCGCTTCAGACTACCACAGTGTGTGGTGAGAGTTATCCGCAGAATGTACCCCAGCAAGTCAGGCAAATATGTCGGATTTAAATCACTAAACGAACAAGTTTCGGAAAAGCTAAACATATATTAAGTGGGTCGGTCAACATATCTTCTATTTCATATGTATTGTGCTCTGCCAATTGCAACACTTGATTTGATTGTGCTCTGCCGATTGCAACACTTGATTTTATATTGTTCGTCGCACATTTCATATGAAAATACATTCCTTTATTCTTGTATAATAGTAAGGGGAAAAGTGGTCGATTTAAGGGTTCCGTTGGATTTAAATGTTCACAAGGATTTAGCAACGGAATATGGTAGTTAGAACCCCTACGAACATAATTAGACTTGTCACCAATTTTGTATCTCGACAGAAACACCACTTTTTACCACTTTTTACCACCTTTGTACCACCTTTCTAGTTTGCCAAATATCTTTAGTTGTGAACGTCGTAGAAGGCTGGAAATTAACCTAGAATGTTTATCTTATCAAGGAGTAAAACTTTTGTACGAAAAATTTGTACATTGGACAATCAGCTAATTGGATAATTACTAATTAGTTAATTACCAAAAAAAGTGAAAATTTTTTATTGGCTCAAAATGATTAAAATCGTTTGAAACACGGAGAAATGTAGTTTTTAGAAAAACTTCAAAACTTTTTCACTTACAAATTTTTTTTGAGACTTGGAAAAATTTCGAAAATTTGAAAAAAAAAATTTCCGCCAAAAGTGATCGAATTGCATAAAACGTGGATAAAAATGCTTTGCAGAAAAACTTCGAACATTTTTAGATTGGGGAATACTAAAAACAAAAGGACCGTTTAAGATCGAACCGATTTTACCTGCTGTATACTATCATTTTATTGATTTCAATGATCAAAACCTCTCTGTACCGTCAATCTTGCCAATCTACACCGGGTATCTGAATGTACCGGACCTCATCTTTGCCTCTATAATAATTAGACCCAGTTGTGCAAGAAATGCGATTTCTCACAGGGGCTTCTTTTAACTGTGCACCTTTTGTCACTCTCGCAAGAGGCCTGGAATAATTATAGGGGGTATAGGAAGTGTAAATATACCTTCCATCATCCACTGTGGCTTTTTTGTGTTGTGAATGCACATGCCGCTTCGTTTGCTATGCAAGATACCTCGAATAACCCCCATATGTCATTGCCAGGGTCGGGATAGAGCTGGAGATAGCATTGAGAGTTGCTAGAAATAACTAGACTTAGAATAAAGTCTAGCTATCAGATTATGATGAAAGGCTGTTAAGCTTAGGGGTTAAGCTTAGGGGTAGGCGACAATTGACCCCCCGACAATTGACCCCCGACAATTGACCTCCGACAATTGACCCCCGGAAATATAATTTAATACAATTAATCCTGACCCTGACCCTGACCCTGACCCTGACCCTGACCCTGACCCTGACCCTGACCCTGACCCTGACCCTGACCCTGACCCTGACCCTGACCCTGACCCTGACCCTGACCCTGACCCTGACCCTGACCCTGACCCTGACCCTGACCCTGACCCTGACCCTGACCCTGACCCTGACCCTGACCCTGACCCTGACCCTGACCCTGACCCTGACCCTGACCCTGACCCTGACCCTGACCCTGACCCTGACCCTGACCCAGGACCCTGACCCTAACCCGATCAATTGACTCCAGTGTAATTACATGGGGGGTCAATTGTCGTACTAAGCCCTAGATTTTGCGACATTTGACGCCAGTGTAATTACATAGGGGGTCAATTGTCGGGGGATCAATTGTTAGGGGGTCAATTGTCGCGGTACAAAGCTCAGGACGGTGATCTTGATAGGTCGGATAGCTGTACCTGATTGGTTCCAGCCCACCGTGTCGCTTGGAATTAAGTCATCACCCCACCTCTTCCAAAAATGCGGTTACCAGAGCAGGAAACTCTTCTTCCTCCTCTTCTTTCAACCCAAACACAATCAGGTTCCTGCTCCTCTCCTCCTCTGCAGCCAGAAATCTTATCTCCTTCTTCGGCGTTTTACTGTTGCAGACTGTATCACTTGCACTGTTCTTTTGCAGTACTCCTGCACTGTTACACTGTAGCTCTGTGTCCCTGACTCCACCGTGGTTTGCACTGCCCCTAAACTGCAATCTTAAGTAACTTTAGTTCCGGCACTCTTTGGCCATTAAAATAACCAACTCCAATGAAACCCCGTGTAGCTACGTTCTGCTACCTCCATGCTAGCACCACCCAGCTACCACCAGTTTATTCTAAGTCTAGCTATTTCTAGCAACCTCTCAATGCTATCTCCAGCTCTATCCCGACCCTGGCAATGACATATGGGGGTTATTCGAGGTATCTTGCATAGCAAACGAAGCGGCATGTGCATTCACAACACAAAAAAGCCACAGTGGATGATGGAAGGTATATTTACACTTCCTATACCCCCCTATAATTATACCAGGCCTCTTGCGAGAGTGACAAAAGGTGCACAGTTAAAAGAAGCCCCTGTGAGAAATCGCATTTCTTGCACAACTGGGTCTAATTATTATAGAGGCAAAGAAGAGGTCCGGTACATTCAGATACCCGGTGTAGATTGGCAAGATTGACGGTACAGAGAGGTTTTGATCATTGAAATCAATAAAATGATAGTATACAGCAGGTAAAATCGGTTCGATCTTAAACGGTCCTTTTGTGCTGTTTCTTTATGTGGAATTTGATAAAGCTGTATTGTAATTAGTTATGAAACTCTAATATTGTGTGGTTAACGTTTTTCAGGTTCAGCCCTTTCCGCTAAGCTATTCCTAATTACTAAAATATGCCGAGATTTACTGAACTCCAACTTCAAATATTGATGATTTTAGTATTCCCCAATCTAAAAAGGTTCGAAGTTTTTCTGCAAAGCATTTTTATCCACGTTTCATGCAATTCGATCACTTTTGGCGGAAAAATTTTTTTTCAAATTTTCGAAATTTTTCCAAGTCTCGAAAAAAATTTGTAAGTGAAAAAGTTTTGAAGTTTTTCTAAAAACTACATTTCTCCGTGTTTCAAACGATTTTAATCATTTTTAGCCAATAAAAATTTTTCACTTTTTTTGGTAATTAACTAATTGGTAATTATCCAATTAGCTGATTGTCCAATGTAAAAATTTTTCTTATAAAAGTTTTACTCCTTGATAAGATAAACATTCTAGGTTAATTTCCAGCCTTCTACGACGTTCACAACTAAAGATATTCGGCAAACCAGAAAGGTGGTACAAAGGTGGTAAAAAGTGGTAAAAAGTGGTGTTTCTGTCGAGATACAAAATTGGTGACAAGTCTAATTATGTTCGTAGGGGTTTTAACTACCATATTCCGTTGCTAAATCCTTGTGAACATTTAAATCCAACGGAATGCCACTTTTCCCCTTACTATAAAGAAATATGCCGATTTTTAATTGTGTCCATATCGGGTTTCAAACAAGTCAAAACAAAATAGCAGTTTGTGGTTTAGTTAGCGGATGCTACTTATCTTAGCTATTTATAAATAGAAATACCTACTACAACTACAAGAAAGCCTTTCTGAGTTACATTTAACTATTAAAGAGAATTATTCGTAACTTAGACTAATTCAGTGCAACCAAAGATACCGCTCTCGCAAACGCCAAAGGTAAAACGACGTAAGTAAAACAGAACAGGACAAAATGTTGACACGAGCGAAGGGTGTGCGCGCACGCACGTTGGTCTTACACATAATTGACGTCACAGCCCAAAATTGCTATCAGCCAATAGGAGCGCGGCGTGATATTGCACGAATTATCGATTTCACAGTCCGGCGTATTTTTTGATTCTACACACTTTCACAGGACTTAAACGCGAATATTTGAAAGTAAATTCTAAGGTCCCCTCATCCTTTAAGTGTCACTTAATATCAGAGTTTTAAACATAATTTATTATTATTATTATTTCACAAACTGTTAAAACAAAAATTTTTCACAGTACATGCACATTGAACTTTTGAAAGAGGGGTAAGCCTGCCACGAACAGAGGGGTAAAAGCTATGTCAAATGAGTTATTATCTGAGAATCCCTGCAGGTTCCGCTAGATAAGATCCTGGCGGAGGTTAACCAGGCCGGATCTCGACCTGATCCATTTGATGAGGACGAAGTTATGGAGTGTATAAACAGGATGATGGAGCAAAACCAGGTTTATTTGGATATGGGTACCAGAGCTGTCTTTCTTATCTAGATAATATCTTGTTACTACTATCTAAGTAAGATTCTTCTAAGTAAGAACGGTTTTTCTTCACAACATCAGATACGATTGCATCGTATGTAATGCTTCAATTCCATATGGACGTAAGTAGTGGATAATATTTCTGTGATATTGGCATATCAGTTATTGTCTTTTTCCTCATTAACTATCACATTTTATGGAATTTCATCGTATTTTTATTTGATAGGTATGCTAAACTTAGTTTTATGATGACGTGTCCAACGTTTTTAGGATTGTTTTTAATCTTTTTAGCTTTTTAATCTCACCCAACAAGTTGATAATAGTTTAAATTATTCACCTTACATCTTTTGGGCCAGTTAAGGTACTCCAGTGAAAAAATGAAGAATCTTTTTACGTTTTAAATATCAGCCTTGTGTTTGTTCCTTGTTAGCCCTACGACTTGCAATGAAAGCTGTTCCACAATTTACAACTTTATTAAAAGTTTATGGAAATTTAATGATGATATTTTAATGAAACTTATTTGAATATTCGATGACATGTTTATTGTTCAAGTGATGAACAACAATAATATAACCGTATTTGTAATGCATTTCAACGAAATATTGTTACCTTAAATGAATTTCACTATTAGCTATATTTCTCCAGAAAACAAATATGCTTTGTCCACAATATCTAATTATTGTTAAAATGTATTACACGCAAAATGTTTAATTTAACTAAATCAATTAGTAAACGAAATAAAATCAATGAATGGAAGGAATTATATTTAATATTGTTGGAGCTGACGTGATATTATTCAAAGGAAGGTATGGCGGTGCGTGAAGCAGCAGTTGACTTGATAAACTACATCAACCGGTCACCATCTCCCTACCATGCAGTTGCTGAAGCGATAAAGGTCCTCAAGAAGGTTGGCTACCAGCGCCTGGATGAATCAGCTGACTGGAAACTTACTCCTGGAGGAATGTACTACATGACAAGAAATGCAAGCACGCTCATCGCGTTTGCACTTGGTGAGAAGTTCGCCGCGGGTAACCCCTGTCAGCTGATCGGCGCGCACACCGACTCTCCATGTCTACGTGTGAAGCAGCGCAGCAAGCACACTAGTGTTGGATACAGCCTGGTAAAGAGTGAGTGTTACGGAGGTGGTATCTGGGCTACCTGGTTCGACAGGGACCTCAAGTTAGCCGGGAAAGTGATAGTTAAAGGGGAGAATAACGCTCTAACCTCCCGTCTAGCGCACATTGACCGCCCTATCCTACATATCCCTACACTGGCAATACATCTTGATCGTACAGTGAATGAAGCGTTCAAGTTTAACAAGGAAGAGCAGCTAATCCCAGTACTGGGGCTGATAGAGAAGGAACTGGGAGGAGAGGTGGAGAAGAAGGTGACAGGTGTAGAAAAACAGCAGCAATCCTTCACTAAACATCACGACACAAAGTTACTGAAGCTGCTCTCAGAGCATCTGGGTTGTGCTGGTGATGATATTATAGGGTTTGATCTGTGTCTTGCTGATGTTATGCCAGGTAGTTTGGCTGGAGTAGATGAGGAGTTCGTGATGGCGCCCAGGCAGGATAACCTTGTTAACGCATGGGCTGGAACACATGCACTTGCAAAACACAGTGTATCCGGGTCCAGTACCGCTGCGGTCCTGTGTTTGTATGACCACGAGGAGGTGGGATCGCAGTCTGCGCACGGCGCTGGTACTGAACTCACCAACTTAGTGCTACAGCGCTTGAGTGGAAACAACTCCGAGCTTCTTGCTAAGTGCATCGCCAAATCCTTCCTTCTGTCTGCTGATCAAGTACACGCTGTACATCCCAATTACGTGTCCAAACACGAGTCTAACTTCCAGCCTGCAGTGAACGGAGGAATCTGCATGAAGCACAACTCTAACCAGCGCTACGCAACCACTGCAATGGGTGCCGCCCTCCTGCGCGAGCTTGCTCTCCGCAACGATATCCCCCTCCAGGAGGTGATGGTGCGCAATGATTCACCATGTGGGTCTACCATTGGTCCAATCATGTCCGCTAAGACTGCTCTGAGAACGGTGGATTTGGGATGTCCTCAATTGAGTATGCACTCTATTCGTGAGATGGGAGGTGCTAAGGACCCCTATCATGCTGTGCGTCTGTACAAAGCTTTCTACGAGCAGTTTGCTGGTATTGATGCTGCATCTACTGATGAAACCTGCGACGAAACCTTTATTTAAATTTTAAGCTGATCTATTTTCATTTTCAGTTGTACGTTTATCCCAATAATATTGATTTATCATGTGCTATTTGATTTTTAGGGTTTTTTTGTGTTAGGGAGACCCGAAATTTACTGTGTAATCTTCTGTAACTTGAAGCTCCCATTAATGATGAAAGTTATTGAGAAAAAAGATTACGGTTATAATGTATTATAATTTTACTTCTCCTAAGATGTAAAGTACCAACATCTTTCATGACATCATTTTTTCGCTCAGTTGCATAAAAGATGTTGATCGTGTATAATTGATGTTTGATTTTGTATAATCAATGTGTGATTACATAAGTTCCTTTGTTGTATTCGTTATGTTTTATCACAAGGAAACAAATCAAAATCGCGGGAAACTTGACAGAGGGCGCGGTCGCCGAACGTTGATTTCCTAACGCGACTGTAAACTACTTACCATTTAGTTTAAATCACAAAGCGCGCGCGCGCGCTTGGTACGTGAGTTTTCCTGTAGCTTAGCGCGTGGTTTAAGCAAATTACTGCGCGCAACCACGGTCTCCCCTCCGATTTCGATGTTGGTTTCATGCTAATTTACGATATTAAGTCTATACAATTTTGAATAACCTTCATCAACATGTAGGGTATAGTATGTTGTCGGGAGAAGTCACATTGGAGAATGGGACACACACAGTGTACTCAGTCACTGTGAGTGAGCTGAACGACAATAATGGAGTCACGCCGCTGGACATCCAAGGTATAGTCACATTCTGTTTATTTAGACACATCTCAAGTCACCACACTTATTTTTTCTCCTGTAGACACGAAAGATTCTATCATGCAATAAGTAATATCTAAGTTTGCGTCGTGAAACCTAAGCTGACCCTCACGTCACTTCTTGACTTTATAGTAGCTTGCACACTTGGCTCGTACTATTTTGATTATCTATAATGTTCTATCAACCCCCAGGGTTGAGCATAACAAGTGTAAAAGACAAAGTTATCCTGACTTTCTTCGACAAAGGGACAGAAGTTGAACAGTTTACCGTGACCCACAACACCGAACACTGTTCTTGTGGCAAACTTTCCTGGATTATCAGATTCCAGGAGAAAACTTTCATGGTCAGATTCGCTAACGAGAAATGTGAGTTTTGAATTTGTCAGCATTTGTGTGGAACTGAAAATGGTTGTTCATTTTTAATAGCTTCTTGCACTTTATAGTTATGATACATAAGGCGTCGTAGAAACGTAAACGTTGCTAAATATTCATAAACTTGCATAGTTGAAATTTTTAAAATCTTTATGTGACTGCTGCCATCTCAGCGGTACAAGAATGTAAGGATGTGCTGGCCGAGCTGCAGAAGATTGAGAAACGGTCCAAGTTCAAGGATAGGACCGAGGAGAGTTCAGCAACACAGTACTTTCAGGTATTATACTTATTATTACTTTCAAGTATTATACTTATTATTACTTTCAGGTAATTAGTTATCATTACATCGTTGTTTTACTACACAGAATCTTTAGTACAATCCAAGGCCAGGCGTTGCTATACTGCAACTGATTAACGTTTTACATACTTATTCATTTACTAACTTACTTAATAATTTTGACAGAGCATTGACTGATAACCAGCATTATCAATGTTATAATAAGTACTGACATGACAAGACGTATATTAAACTGTTTAACCAATAATCTGCTTTCAGTTTTACGGGTATTTGTCACAACAGCAGAACATGTTGCAAGACTATGTTAGGACAAGTACATTCCAGAGGGCTATCCTGGACAACCACGGCGACTTCCAGGGCAAGGTACAACTTCTGACCAGATAAGATGATATGCAGCATGCTAATTATTTAATTGCTTCCGTACAAATTGAAGACTTATCATCAGTTCAGGCATTGTTTCAGTAAGATAAACGTGTTAGTGGACTCTAAGATTTACCAGAAATGAAACAGGACCATATTATTTTCGTCTAATGGATTTTTGCTGCGTAGTGGCGTACGATCTATGAGATCACGTACGAATAATATGAATATCTAGACTATATAATTTTAAGATACAAATACACGAAAACTTTTAAGAATAAGGCACTTAGTAAAAACATTCATCGTCGATGTACTCCATAGTAGCCCTATATTAAGCTAGTGTTTGTTGGTCGCAGTATGGGATTAATGAATGGGAATTGCCTTACCGAAGAAAAAAAGAAAAAAGGAGGACACTTGTATTGTACATTGATTAACAGGGGGGAATACCTGTATTGTAAATAGTACTGTACGTTGTACTGTACTTTACATTGATTAATCCATCAGATAGTGCTAGATGTCGGAGCAGGATCTGGTATCCTGTCCTTCTTCGCAGTGCAAGCCGGAGCTAAGCACGTGTACGCAGTTGAAGGCAGCAACATGGCGGACCACTGTCGGGACCTGATCAAGAACAACAAGTATCAAGATAAGATAACTGTGATACATGGCATGATAGAAGAGGTGGAGCTGCCTGAGGAGGTCGACACTATTGTATCAGGTTAGAAATATTACTCTATTATGTACATGGTGTCTCATACTGGAGGGGTTTAGTATTTTATTAACAAATTTTACGACGAGACAGTGTAATTGTTAATTCTTTATCCTACGATGACGGGGGAATGATTGTTTATATTGTGGATCTGTCGGCTTCTTTATTTACATTAATCACTCGTATATTTCAATTAAATTTCCCATGGAATATTCTTGGAAAAATATTTCTTTTTACTTTGATGGTCAGAGAAGTAATCATAAACCTATTAATTAATTCCAACTCTTACCCTCGCTAGAGCCTATGGGGTATATGTTGTACAACGAGAGGATGTTAGAGACATACATCTACGCTAGGAAGTGGTTGAAGAAAGGTGGCAAGATGTTCCCTTCTACTGGCACCCTTTATTTGGCTCCCTTCTCCGATGAGAGTCTTTTCCAGGTCCGTGTATAAAAAAGGCGGTTCATTTTTAATTTGTAAGTCTATATGTTTTTTTAGCAACATAACAAAATAAAAGGGGCCACGTGAAAAGATTCGTGAGTATGAATGAACAGTAAAATTTCTGTGTCTACAGATACTATAACTACTCTGAAGTTCCTAATCCTATATATTATGACTTCTTTCGTGTCGAACATTAACAATAAATATCTGAAAAGTGCATGAAAATGCTTGTCCCTCAGGAAGTGTGTAACAAAGCTAACTTCTGGTACCAGACCTTCTTCTACGGCGTGGACCTGTCCAACCTGAGAGAGGAGGCCTACACCGAGTACTTCAAACAGCCTATAGTAGACACGTTCGACCCCCGACACTTGGTGGCCAAGCCCATCAAACATACCACCAACTTCATGACGGATACCGAGGACAGCTTGAGAGATATCCACATAGACTTCACTTTTTATCCTCATTCCGCTGCCCAGGTTGGTTGGGTTGTAGGGACCATTCAAATCTTGTAATAAACTTATAGTCGATACTCAATACCGTATAATATGTACAATAACTGTAAATTAAATGTCTAGTTATCGATAGCCTCATCTGGCACAGGCCACAGCACAACTGTTACATTTTTAAAAGATTGACACGTGCCCCTCCCCCAGGTGCATGGTATTGCGTTCTGGTTTGATGTAGCGTTCGAGGGATCTCAGAAAACCGTGCATTTGAGTACCTCCCCCAGCGAGCCGCTCACTCATTGGTATCAGGTAATTTTACTCGTTACTTTTAGCGATTTCTAGTTCTGTGCGTTTCCTTGCTCATTAAAATAATGCTACGTATACACCCATTTGGAATCTTTACCGTAAAGGGGGGGGTGTCACGTCCGTCTATGTCCGCTTGTCTCATAGAATCCAAAAAGGACAGGACATAGGCGGACATAGACGGACATAGGCGGACATAGGCGGACATAGACGGACATAGGCGGACATTGGCGGACATAGACGGACATATACGGACTTTAGCGGACATTAATGGACACCTAAATTGCTAAATAAAATGTTGTTATATCATGTTTTTTGTCCGTTCGGTACCCTATATTTTCAAAACGGACAAAAAATAGAGCGGACAAAAACAGACAAAAATGGACAAAAACGGACTAAAATGGAAATAACATTAAGATGCTTCCTCCTCCTACTCTTCCTCCTCTTCCTCCTCCTCCTCCTAGGTCTTCCTGATCTTCCTCAGTCCTCTTCCTCCTCCCCTCCTCAGTCCTCCTCCTACTCCTACTCCTCCTCCTCGTCCTCAGTCCTCCTTATCAGTCCTCAACAGTCCTCCTCCTCCCCAGTCCTCCTCCTCCTCCTCCTGAGTCCTCCTCCTGGGTCCTCCTCCTGGGTCCTCCTGCTCCCCTTCATCCTCCTTCTCTTCCTCCTCAGTCCTCAGTCCTCCTCAGTCCTCCTCCTCATCCTTCTCCTCAGTCCTCCATCCTCCTCCTCAGTCCTCCCCCAGTCCCCCTCCTACTCCTCCTATTCAGTTCTCCTCCTCCTTCTCCTCCTCAGTCCTCCTCCTTCTCAGTCCTCCTCAGTCCTCCTCCTACTCCTCCTATTCAGTTCTCCTCCTCCTTCTCCTCCTCAGTCCTCCCCCAGTCCCCCTCCTACTCCTCCTATTCAGTTCTCCTCCTCCTTCTCCTCCTCAGTCCTCCTCCTTCTCAGTCCTCCTCAGTCCTCCTCATCCTCCTCCTCAGTCCTCCTCCTCCTCCTCCTCCTCCTCCTCTTCCCTCTCAGTCATCCTCCTCAGCCATCCTCCTCAGTCCTCCTCCTCCTGGGTCCTCCTCCTCCTCTTCATCCTCCTCCTCTTCCTCCTCGGTCCTCAGTCCTCCTCATCATGCTTCTCATCAGTCCTCCTCCTCCTCATTCCTCTCCCAGTCCCCCTCCTTCTCCTCCTCCTATTCAGTCCTCCTCCTCCTCCTCCTCCTCAGTTCTCCTCCTTCTCCTCCTCCCTCTCAGTCATCCTCCTCATTCATCCTCCTCAGCCATCCTCCTCAGCCATCCTCCTCAGTACTCCTCAGTCCTCCTCCTTCTCAGTCATCGTCAGTCCTCCTCATCATGCTTCTCATCAGTCCTCCTCCTCCTCAGTCCTCTCCCAGTCCCCCTCCTTCTCCTCCTCCTATTCAGTCCTCCTCCTCCTCCTCCTCCTCCTCAGTTCTCCTCCTTCTCCTCCTCCCTCTCAGTCATCCTCCTCATTCATCCTCCTCAGCCATCCTCCTCAGCCATCCTCCTCAGTACTCCTCAGTCCTCCTCCTTCTCAGTCATCGTCAGTCCTCCTCCTCAGTCCTCCTCAGTCCTCCTCCTCCTCCTGGGTCCTCCTCCTCCTCCTCCTCCTGGGTCCTCCTCCTGGGTCTTCCTGATCCTCCCCAGTCCTCTTCCTCCTCCCCTCCTCAGTCCTCCTCCTACTCCTCCTCCTCGTTCTCAGTTCTCCTCATCAGTCCTCAACAGTCCTCCTCCTCCCCAGTCCTCCTCCTCCTCCTGGGGCCTTTTCCTGGGTCCTCCTCCTCCTGGGTCCTCCTCCTCCTGGGTCCTCCTTCTCCTCCTCAGTCCTTCTCCTCCTCCTCCTCAGTTCTCTTCCTCCTCCTCCTCCCTCTCAGTCATCCTCCTCAGCCATCCTCCTCAGCCATCCTCCTCAGTCCTCCTCCTTCTCAGTCCTCCTCCTGAGTCCTCCTCCTCCTGAGTCCTCCTCCTCCTGAGTCATCCTCCTCAGTTCTCCTCCTCCTCCTCCTAGGTCCTCCTTCTGGGTCCTCCTCCTCCTCCTGGGTCTTCCTGATCCTCCTCCTCCCTCTCAGTCATCCTCCTCAGTCATCATTCTCAGTCATCCTCCTCAGCCATCCTCCTCAGCCATCCTCCTCAGCCATCCTCCTCAGTACTCAACAGTCCTCCACCTTCTCAGTCCTCCTCAGTCCTCCTCCTGAGTCCTCCTCCTTCTGAGTCATCCTCCTCAGTCCTCCTCCTCCTCCTGGGTCCTCCTCCTGGGTCTTCCTCCTGGGTCTTCCTGAGTCCTCTTCAGTCCTCTTCCTCCTCCCCTCCTCAGTTCTCCTCCTACTCCTCCTCCTCGTCCTCAGTCCTCCTCATCAGTCCTCAACAGTCCTCCTCCTCCCCAGTCCTCCTCCTCCTCCTCCTCCTCCTCCTCCTGGGGCCTTTTCCTGGGTCCCTATATAATTTGATAAAATAAGTTAAAACTATTAATAGCTTTAGTGTGATTAATAAGTTATATTCCCTATACTTCGGTAAATAGGTACTGTGCCTACTGTGTACCCTGTGTAACTGTTTCAAAGATATGTTGACGACACAAATAGATTTGGATTTAGCGGCCGGATTTGGTGACTGGATTTAATTAAATATTGGGAATATTTGTGAGATCTTTATTCTTTAGACCTCTTATATGTCCGCTAATGTCCACCAATGTCCGTCCGAGTCCGCCAATGTCCGTCCGGGTCCGCAAATGTCCGTCCGAGTCCGCCAATGTCCGTCCGAGTCCGCCAATGTCCGTCCGTGTCCGCCAATGTCCGTCCGTGTCCGCCAATGTCCCAAAAAACACGTCCGTTGTCTCATAGAATCCAAAAAGGACAGGACATAGGCGGACATAGACGGACGTGACACCCCCCCCCCCCGTAAATAATACGGCTGAGTGTAAATATCTCCCTCACTGGGAACGGGTATTCTAACAACATCTTCAATAGATTGAGGCACAAGTCTCTGTGTTAAGTCAATACCCTTTATATGCACACACTTTGTTAATGAGTCGGCCTAACATGAGGTTAAAGTGTAGATAATCCTAAAATAAACCCAGGTACGATGTTTGATCGGGACACCGCTGTTTGCCAGACCTGGACAGCCTATTATCGGCTCTGTTACTCTCACCTCCAACAAACGTCAGAGTTACGATGTCAAACTCAAGGTTCCTTTTTACGATATTTCCTTGTGTTTAGATGTCTCAATTCCGGATCAGGGAAAAAACCGAGTTATTCCTCTGTTTTTACCATGCATTATTAATATCATAAGCTGAACAACACACGAGTAGTGTAGTCACGGCGGTATCTGTTTAAAATCAATTTTTACCGGTTTTTACGCTCAATTCAGAGCGAAGTGAGCTGTCAAGTTTTCGACCGTTAACTTAAACAATCCTCAGATGCACCTAGCGGGAAGTAGTGAGACTATAACGAACTTGTTAGACCTAAAGAACCCTTACTTCCGCTACACTGGCTCAGTCCCCGTTCCCCCTGGCAACCAGACAACCTCCCCCTCTGATAACTATTGGGAGAACATCACCACTTCCGCTACTCGTCAGTGTTTTATTTAGCGGCTTATTTGTTGTACTTAGTTACCTAATATGTTAATTAATATGCACTCAGCTGATCAGTTGATTGGTTAGTGAGAAGAACTAGAGCTGCGCATTGTGCTGCGTGCTGCGCATTGTGCTGCGTGCTGCGTGCTGAGCAGACAAACTGTTCTCAGGGATAGTTATAGGAGAGCAGAATGCCACCATCCGTTCGATATACGCTGATTTTGTCGATTGTTGAAAAATGATCAGATTCAAAAATTTGTGTTTACATTCTTCATACGAAAAAACTATTACTGATAGATAATTTCAAAAGTTTTAACATCAAATGGGAAGTCTTCTCCTCATCATCCTCCTTCGCCTCTTTTTTCTTCTCCTTGTTCGTCTCCTCCCCTCTTGATCCTCCTCTTGCTTTGCTCCTGATCCTCATGAGCTGAAGCTGTGTATCGCATAGTGCTGATATACGCTGATTTTGTCGATTTATTCATTGAGAAAAAATAAACCAAATTCAAAAACATCATATGGGGAGCTGAGTCTCCCCCTCCTGTCCCTCCACACCTCTTTCTCCTCCTCCTTCACCAGCACCCCTCCTCCCCTTCTTCCTTCCTCCCCTCCTCCTCCTCCTCCTCCTCCTTGCAGAACGGCTCCTCTCAGTCACCATTTACCAACGTCATGGTTAACAGATTTATGAGTATTTATGACTTTAAATCTCCTCTATTATGGCCGCACAGTTTACATGGGCAATCCAGTTCAAAAATAGAGCTTAGCTATCACGACTGGTGGGAATATCATAAATGTTTATTTTTACACGTGAGAGTGATATGACGAAAATTTGATTTGATTGGTCGATGTTGAAACTGATCTGTTAACCTCTGCCAAAAGTTAAGATGTCACAGCTTCTCGAGGAAAGAAGGAGACGAATCTTGATTAGAGGTCGCGTTTCATTAATTGTGGTTAAAAACTGTAGTTTTGCAGATATTGATAATTTATTATTTATAGTGTAGTTTAGTGCTTATAGATTAAAGTGCGAACCCTATCATCCTATACGCCTCACTTCAGTTGAAGATATGTCTCCAGGATATAGAGTATAGACTATGAACAATGATCACCAACTTGAATTCTCCAAATACTGCAAGTATTTAGTATAATTATGTATTTAAACTCCCAATACCACAAGTATTGGAAATAAAATTATGTATTTAAACTCTCGATATCACAAGTATTTAAAATACTTATAAAAGTAATCATGTACTTAGGCGTTGCTTTTTTAATGATTTTATTTTACCGGTGTGTGGCCTCTGCTCTCCTATCATCGTTTACTATGCCTAACCACCGCAACGGAAAGCGGCAGGGAATGTTTATATTTAACGCGTACCAGACGTTTTGCACCCTACGTTTTGTCTCCGGACGTCAGGCCCTTTAGGGTTTTACGACTTTTAGTGATCAAGTTTTGATGCACATCCAAAGGACGTAGCAAGGGACAAAAGCTTAAATATTAATTAACGAACATGTTCGTTACAATTATCATTTCAGCGCTGACACAGCCACAGGTTTACAACGGAGCCGCTGGAGCTGGAGCGTACAATCAGACCTACACTAAAGGATACCCGACCAGCCCCAACCCTTACACGCCCATTTATGAGGAGGGTTACAACTAGCTCCTTGTTTTATGTCGACCATTTAAATATTATTATAATCCGTGTGTGACAATGTTTGAAAAAGGATTATCCTCTGTGTTGAAAATTACCAGCAGGCTCTATTCTTTTTTTGGTTTTGTCACCCCTGGTAGAATCTTCAAGAATATATTCTGTCAGTTTTATCATACCACGAGACTTTAAAATGATTATCACGTGACGGGTTTCTGTCACAGTCTCGTAATTTCTTTACAGACAATTGATTCACACTTAAAACAGAGCAACTTCTTTAGTTTTATAAAACGGATGTTTTCTTAATTTATTATAAATATATGATATACACTAATTTTACCTTGATTTTCTCGATGGGTTGAATGGTTTTACCGACGTTACGATGTTGATTGTCCATGTTGGAATATTTGAGAGTGATAATTGGGATATATCATTATAATGGTTTTGAAAGTTTGAGAGTTACTATTATTTCTCAAACCTCTTCTACCGTGTACTGCTCCCGATCGTCAAAACCCTCTTATGACAAATTTAAACTAACTTAAGAGCTGGATTATAGAGGATGAATATGTTGTTTGGCTGTATCTGCATGCTGATTGGGTAACTCCCTCGGGATCTCTTACTAATTAACCTTATAACTTGATCGCATCTTGACATGTATGTTTGTGGGAATAGTAGCGGAGCTTGATGTCATTAATTTGTTAACAGTCTCAAATCCTTCAAAGTATAAGAAATGATCACGTGGCACGGTTGTATGTCACCTATTCTCACGATTGTGTCACGTGTTATGAGAGTGCTTTGTTAGAACGGCGTTGAAGAGCAATGTCGTTGCCTCTGCAATAGTCTCATCATTTGACCAATAACAAGGCTAGTTGAGGGTGATGTCTGACAAGCCCTGTTATAGGCATAGTGATGTGATCTGATTCATACTGGTGCGGTGGCGACGCGACTGCTATACTTAAAAATTAAATCTGGGTTCTACAAAGTTGGGTATTGGTAGGGAGGTGAGCTATATTTGTTTTGACAGTCTCTTATTTATAAGCGACCAATTAAATACGTGTCAAAACAGATATGACCTATCTCCCCGCAAGTATCCAAGTTTATACAGCCGGATGTTAGAGGTTTGATATGAACGCTTAATTCAGAGGAATTGTCTGAGTCGCGATTCAAAGCTTGTTGGTAAATTCACTCGCGAGTTTATCGAAAAAAAATCGGTATATATTTATTTTATTCTTTTAAAATTGGATGATCGAACTCGCTTTTAAAATGTTTATTTAATTTTATTAGTCTAACATGACTGTTTCAATTGTTCGATTGCTATTTTCAATGCATGTGATATTTAAAAAAATGTTTGATCTGCAATCACCCGAAAAAGATGCAACGCGAACGTGTGATTAACGGGTGATACTCTTAAAATACTTGTTCCAAATAATATAAACCGTCGACGGGCGTGCGTCTTGCTCATTGGTAGGTTATTTACTGGGCGGTGCTCAGCCTGTCATTCCGCCTTACCTGAGGACCCCAGGCGGCAGGCTATTATATTTATGATCATCCGAATATGAATAGAGATTAGGCGGAATGACAGGCTGATCAGTGCCGCCCAGTAAATTTAGCCTAATCTCCATTCGGAACATTATAGCACCGGGTCCCCAGTACAGGTAAGGTTCAAAAAGCTGACAGACACTTTGGTCATTATCTTTGCCAGTATAACTATACTAGTCATAAATATGAAAATTTGTTCCACTATAACCTAGATTGATTCACGATGTCAATCCTTCGCAGCTCGGCGAGGCCCAGTGGTGCATTTCGCCGATCTACCGGTTGCGAGAAGAATTATTTGATGCGCGGCGCGGCCCAGTAGTGCATCGCGCTACAATATAACAAATATAAAAAATGCTAAAACATTTGATTGTGTATTGTTTCACTCAGAAACCAACATTTTAAAAAACAGGGCCTCCTTCATATAATTAGTATTGGTTTTAAACATTTTTATGGACCTTATTTTTATTTAGCCAGAACTAGCCTCTTTTAACAATTTTTGATTTTTATGCAGCTTAAGCTGAAGGTTGCATGTAGCGCGCGTAATACACTACTGGGCCACGCCGCACATCAAAAATTAGGCGTTCAGCATGTTCAGAGAAAACAATATAGGTGTTTTAATATGATTTGATTTGAAACTTTTACAAAATAGCAAATATACAAATGTACAGCAAATCGAACATATTGAATGGGCGTGGTCTAAAATATTCGAATTTTCAAATTTTGACGACGGAATCCTCGAACCAGTAAATACAGTATGCCATCTGCAAAGCAACAGCTCTCAAATATAAAACACGGCGGGGCTTTAAGGCCAACGTATGGGTACTGACTTTTGGCCCACCCTGTATATTGTTTGATTGATTCACGATGTCAATCCTTCGCAGCTCGGTGAGGCACAGTGTTGCATCTCGCCGATCTACCGAAGCATTATTTGATGCGCGCGCGACCCAGTAGTGCATCGCGCTACAAATTGTTTGAATGACCTTGGAGTATTATATAATTAAATAGCCTACAAGATTAGCCTTGCTAAAAGTCGCCTGAAAAAGGCACTTCTAAAGCTGCAACATGCTTATATAAGCATGTTGCAGCTTTAGAAGTGCCTTTTTCAGTTATAATGATTCAGCATGGACCTCAAGCGATTATGACATAATACAGCTATCATTTGAAAACAATCCGCTTCATCAAATTTAATCCAGTGTTCTCGGCCCACAGGTTCCTCCTATTAAAAAATTTTTTTAATATTTAATTTAAGAGGATTTTTGAAATTTTTATAGGACTGGTTCACAGTGTGAACAGATTCCATATTTGTATATTTTTAAACTGATATTTAATAAATGATTAAAAGAGCCAATTTTAAAGTTGCCATACAAAAAACCTTTAGGTCCAAAAATATACCCATTATGCTCACTTAAAAACAACTCTAAATTATATAAGTAGGCTGTCACTCTATTAATGCACCACACCGCTACCTCCACTGCACTAAAAGTTATACAATAAATTCTACAATCCTAATTTTGTATCGTGATGGAGACCGGTGTCCATACAAAACATTTACTAGGTTGCCGTTTGGTGTGAGCAATAGCGAACAGCACGCACACTCCTTTGCCCCGTCAACCTTTATCTAATCTATTTAAAGAGTGACAACCATACTACACATTGAATTAGGATTCCTTTAAATATCAAATTGATTTATTGTAAACTTGTTTACTCTGTAATAAATGGCATAAAATTGAATTTTTGTTTAACTGAATAAAATGTTTAAGCTAGCTAAATTTCAGAATATTCTTTTACAGCTCTTTTAATACATCCTACTACAAAATCACTTTGTTTATGACCATAGTTTCCAAAAGGCTTGTGAAGAGGGATAGGTGATCCATTCCTGGTAAATGGTAATGTGCTTATTTCATTCAGATAAATTTTGTTGTCTTTGGCATTAAAAAGTATATTCTGGCCATGTCCTTTAGTTAAGGGACGGACGGAAACACTTGATATATCCATCATTTCAATACTCTTCTGATCTTCTGCTAGGTTTTGAGGGTCAACTTCTTAATGAAAACCACCGCCATATTTTGCATCGAAACTGTAAAACGTTTCAGTATACAGACACAACCCACAAGGTTTTGTGACACACAAGTCGTCCTCCATTTAGTAAACAGCCACCTGGAATTCCTTCATGTCCTCCAATTTTTCCACCAACACTCGATTTGAGTACAAAAAGGCTCCATCAATGGCTTCCATGATTTTTCCAGATTCTTCTACTTTAGTGCATCCAATAGAGCTACCTTGACTCAATGGCTTCACAAACACTCCACCTCATCTATCAAGAGCAGCCAACGCTTTGTTGTAATTATCTTCATTCAGTACCTGTTCGGTGGTGTGCCTTTGAGGTTGACAGAGAGAAAGACCTTGGAGTGGTCTTTAACAGTGCTTTTAAATTTGATGATCACGTGAGAAAGTGCATTGCTAAAGCTAATGGTACCATTGCCTGGCTTACAAGAAATATTATATCGAAGGAAACAAGCGTTATGCTGGGCTTGTATAAGTCACTGGTAAAGCCTCATATAGAGTACTGTTCGCAGGCATGGGCTCCGATGGCAAAGCATGGTAACTGGTCACTGATCCTTGAATTGGAAGGTGTTCAGAGATCATTTACCCGTATGATCGATGGATTGGGCCTCATGACCTACAGAGAGAGACTGGATAACTTGAAGCTCACAACCTTGCTTTAACGTAGGGTCCGTGGGGATCTCATTGAGATGTTCAAGATCCAGGAAGGCTTTGTGGATTATGGGTCCGATTTATTTGGTCGTGCTGGTAGGACTGTCTCTGCTAAGTCAAAGCCACACATATTTACCACAAATGAGACTGACTTCTTTGCTCAAAGGGTCTTGCGATATTGGAACAGTCTACCACCACTTGTGAAAGCTAGTGAGTCGGTTACTGGTTTCAAGAGGGGATTAGATGCCTTTCGGCTTCATGGATATCAGGCAAATAAGCCTGGCCACTACTGGGAACTGTCATAGGACATCTTTGATAGGATAGATGTGTCTGTGTCTAATAGAATAGTTATGTAAGTTATATGAAAGAGAATCCATTGGTAGCTAAGAGGAAGAAGGTTAATATCAAAGGTATTAAGTTGAATTTTTTAAAGTTTGTAATTATATGGTTTATAAACGTAAAGTGTTCATTTTCTATGAATTTCTTTTTGAGATGCCCAGAGAGGCATTATTTATTTATAATGTTATGTTATTGTTCTTAAACAGAAATGTGTAAGGAGTATTTGGGATACCAATGCTGTCAAGCAACAGTTTGCAAGTGATTTTGTTGAAAGACAGGCTGCTTGCTTCAACTCCATATCCCATGTATAGTAAGTCTGCCAGTTCAAACAGGCCTGGCAAATGGCCCGTCTCAGTTGGAAAGCCACATGATAGTGGAATTGAATATTGGACTGGTATCAACTGCGTCTTGTCTCCACTTATCTCCAATGTACTATTCAGATTGAAACAACATTTCATATCACTTTGGTACAGACACCACTGCCCATGCCCATCTGTATGTATTTCTACTAGATGGCGTGGATGTGGGAAAACTCTCTAGCATCTTTTCAAAGTGCACAGCCACTGTCATCAGTGGCGTAACATTGCATGTTGGCACCCCACCGAAAAAGCGCCCCCATATTGTCGCCCCCTCCCCTTTTTGTGCCTCTCACTAAAATTAGAGAAATTAGGTGATTTTAGAGGATATGCTGGCAAAATCTCTAAAAAATGTGTTTCTAGAGCAAAACACGCAGTTTTGCTAGTACTGCAGTTAAGTTTTTCATAATTGCCCCACACTCAAACAACAATTTGTCGTCTCCTAAGATGCCCCCCCCCCTGCATAGCGGGGTCAGTGGGACCCTTCGTTACGCCACTGACTGTCAAAGAGACTAATAAGTTTAGTCCGCTTACATTGTGTTCAGTGAGTGTTATATTTCATCAGCTGTATCTTAGGTTAAGATAAATATTTGTTGATGTTACCACTCCTTGTGACCACGGGCATCCTAATTAAATATGAAATTAGATCTATTTTTGCCGCCATAAAGTCATGTTTTTTCACATTCCCATGCCAAAGAGTCCCGGTTTTACGACTCAGTCAAATATTATTTGACACTATGGGAATTTGAGGATTCTAACAAAAACAGAGGTCTACATTCTCTAAATTTTCTTCACTATTTCATGACATCACTAGCTATTTCTTTTCTTTAGCAAAAGCTGTCAATTCAGCAATCAAAACTAGCAAAAATGTTTTAAAATTGTACACAGTAAAATGCTGCTGAGCAAGTCTATTGAGTTCTCATTCTCCTGCTACTACAGTTCCAATCCGTAATGGTAAGCTTTCCAGAGCCAATCTTATTCTTTCATTTTAAAATGTATTACATTTTTATTCGAATTAAAATTCATAGAAAATATGTTCACTATTTCAATTAAGGGCTCCTCTCTGTTAAGAAATCAATGATTTTCAGAACCACACCGAAACATGCCGTCTATGACCAGAAGAAAACATCAGTATACAGCTTCTAAGATAGATGATACCGCATTTGATTTGGTAAGTTGTTTGGCCAGGAGAGTATTTTATAAATTCTTTGATTATACAATCCACTGGATACAAGGATACAAGGATACTTTATGATAATAATTTATTAAAGTTGAATAATATCTCAAGGATTCCTCTTGTTGTTGTAAAGACCCGTATAGAGCCACCTCTAAGGGCTTTGAGACAGTTTATTAAATATAATATAATAATCAATAATATCGAAAGTCGTTTCAAAATATTTTCAAACTCAAAGTTGAAATCACACTCACACTAAAAAGATCAATTATTTTGTCAAATAGTAAAAATAAAAAAAAAAAAAAAAAAAAAACTCTCGACACATTACAGTACGTAAGCATGATTAGCATCAGCATGCCTTTCATTTTATTTGTACCACTTAAGTCCCAGAACCTTTTATCTTTTAATTCTGCTTGCTATAGTTTGTTATAATATACGGCTATTCTAATTTCTAGAAATTTTCAAGCGTGACGATGAAAATTTTATCGCGAGAATTATCTTTAAGATTTTGTGCATTAAAAAGCCGCGCGGAGTGGGGTAAGGCTTGCTGTTATCAGCGCTTTGGCAGTGAAAAATATGCTGAAATATGTCAGTCCATTAAGCGAACGTTGTTTATTACTGCTCGTTTATTGTGTGTTTGCTGTCGTCCTATGTTATGTTATGTTATGATATGATGTCATGATTTAGCGATTATTGGTCGCTGTATTACTCAATCATCCCTCATCTATTGGACTTCCTCAAACCAGGTACGTTGTGTAGCAGAAATGCTGGCCAGCTGTCCTCTGAGTTAGCTAGTGTTGACTGTTGCTCAAGAAGCACGCGTTTTGCGTTCGATTTGTAAATTTACAAATCGAACGCAAAACCAACAAGAACATCACGTCCCTACCTAGCTTATTTTCAATAAATATTTATATTTATTGAAAATAAGCTAGGTAGGGACGTGATGTTCTTGTTGGTGTCTGTTAGAGCTAGTAAAGGTCCTTTAAAAAGATGGATGCTTTGAAACATCGGTTATTGTACGTATCTAGCCATTCGCTACTGTTCTCATGATTTGAACCATGCGTGGGTATGTTATCTGGAAACAAATTTCTAATTGATACAGGTACTGTGTTAGGAAAGTGCTTCATGCTGATTCTGGACAGAGCAGATCTAGTGCAATAATGGATATTACTCCTCTGCTACCCCGGGATTCTGGTTATCATCATGTGAGTATACTTTATAAATTCACAGAAAAAAAAACATGTTGGGAGGGAATACGTGTGTATGAATGGAAAATCATGAATTTAGGTTAAAATAGCTGAATAATTTCCTCCTTCCTTTAAAATCCATCCATTCTTTTTATGGCTTTATTCAAGTTGTAACCAGGATTGGCTAAAAATTGACGGGTTTGAATGGGGTTAATTTGGTGATGTCACTTCCTACTGATATGATAGCATACTCTAAGTTTTGCTCGTTTTGAATGTCCACAGCCTAATGCAGTAATAAAGTAATTAGTAATCAGACTCAGGAATAGTATCACGATTTTCAAGCTCAAATTTCAACCTAGAAACAGTAAATCGTTGTCATGTGCATCATGTGGTCATGTTATTTGAGTATTATTTGTATCTGTTACGTATGTTCTGCAGCTGAATTCGGGCACAAATAGTACCTATACCATGGAAGCTCTGAAAATCCAACTTTCAACCAAGCTTTCCATCACCACTACCTCATTCAAACGTTTCCGAGTGCCTCTGTTCCTGACGCTACTTGGCAAACTTCTTGTTCCAACAATATACACATCGTGCAGGGTATACATTCTTGGCTCCATTCCAGACGAGACTGTTATTAATGTGATCTCTCAAATGATGTGGGTCACTGTCATCATGGAGATCATAGAGGAGGCCTTGTTGATGCCTCTGTACCACTGTTTTGGAAAGGTTGCTGCAGCAGAGAATGACAGTCAGTTGGTACCGAAAGTTAGAAGTGGGTTCTACGTGTGTCTTCTGTTTTACATCTTGTTTTGCAGTGTCATCGCCATCTTCACACCTCAACTTATCGATGTCATGGGGATTAACCACAAGCTAGGACCAGAGACTGCTAAATATATTAGGCTGGAGTTAGTAGGCGTGTTTCTGAAGGGAATTGTCAAGCTGTATGGTATTGTACTGCTCATCAAAGGGAAAAGTTTGTATCTCAATGCAATACTGTTCGTTCAACTTTTCTGTGCTATTCTCTCCGATACATTCTTCTTTTCGTAAGTAAGATAGCTACAAAAATCATTTCTTAACGTTAAGTTAATCTAGTTTAATAAACAAAATATTTTATTGAGGAAGTGATAATGAAGGAGTTTGAAACCTTGCAGACAGAAGAAACTTATTTTTTGCTCATGTTGATTGACACTAATTAAACTAACTAAAAATTCTAATTCTGTGACAGATTGATTAAAAAGTGTATTTTCAGGAATCTGAGCATCTCCCTAAAGTTGGGATCAGAAGGGGTAGCCTACTCCTCAATAATACAACAGTTTGTTTCCTCACTAGCCACCTTTCTGCTGACCAGCATATCCCTGGAGGTCCCAATAACCCAGCTGTTCACTCTAGAAAGAGGTGATTTTACCTGGCTCAAGCTCTGGACTCGCCAAGGACTCTACTCAGGATTCGAGTCTTTTGTTCGGAACTTTGTGTACCTGCTTGTCGTGCTACGAGGAATGAACTTGCTTCACGAACAAGACGTGTACTGGATTGCTAACAACTTTATCTGGGGCTGGTTGTTACTGCCTGTTCTATCTCTGTCAGAGCTCCTCAGACAAGATGTTGCTACTAACCATCCTACGGAGGGGTTCAAGGTCATCATCCCTGCTTACTGCTGCATTACTGTGGGTATCGTTGTTGTCTGGGGAGTGACTACTCCAGGCTGGTATGGTTTTATAGAGACGGTGCTGAATGCTGGAGACAGAAAACCTGGCGTGATTACCAGACTGGTGTTCCAAATGATGGTGGGGTACTTGTTCTTTATTGTCAGTCATCTCAACAGATCCATCTTCTACGCTAAGGGAAAGGTGAAGTTAAACCTTTTTCTTACCTGATGTTATCATAAATTAAAATAACGATTATATTATATGAAATACTTTAAGTACTAACGGCATACCTTGTAGTTTATCGCGGTTTTCATAAGCTGTAGTCGTAGACTCTATCCAATCATAGATACAGTAATTGCATCTAAAAAGAAAGTAACCAGTACCACTAACTGTAAACACCACTCCCAGATCCAGTATCTGTGTATTTCCTCCTCCACTGCAAGCGTGTTCATGGTATTCCTCTTCGTCCTGGTAATATTCGACATTGTTCCAGCTACCCTTGAAATTACAGCTGGTATCTTCTCAGCTAACATGATCCTGGGTAGCATAGTGTCCATTATTCTTCTCAAATATATGATGTTGACGTTGGATGAAGTCCCCAAACCTGATGAGGAAAGACAGTGATATATTTTAATTGATTTGATTTGAATATGAATGTTTCTTTTTCTATTGCAGAAATGTGCCATATTTTTTAAATGTCAGAATTATCAAGATATCATTTTAAAACTTTTTTAGAGTGAGTTTTTTACACGTTATCTGAAAACTTTTGTGCAAAGATATAAACTTCTTAATAAGAGCCAAATGCACGCATAACGTATAGAAATTTCAATACAAGCAGGTGATGCTACAATACATAATATGAGACTAAACAATCGCAGGTAACACTCCTAATATTCAGTGTGCTCATATAACTAACTATCTTGCAGTTTAATTATGGATAATCTTTAAAACAAAATATTTCTCTCTGGTTAGAAATCTTCCAGATGTTAATGATGTTTATAGTCTGAAATGGATTGTTAACATATTATGTAAGTCAGATTTGGGCTGTTTTAGACTCCTCCCCCACTGTAAGCCACTTTGCAGACAGCCTTAGCATAGAAGTTTCAAAATGGGGACTTGCTAGAAGATAAGTTATAAACATGCTATCTTTGCTCACAATATGCTGTTGCAATGGTATTATGATGTTTTAAAATGTCTGAAGATTCATTCTGGTGAAAAGCAATAGTTATATCATCACAAATATATTCTAGTTAGTTTCTAAAGGATCATTTTTATTCATATTGCAAGTGTTTTATTTTAGATGAGATAAATTGTGATGGAGTGTTGAGAATTAATTCATCCATTTCTTTTATTTAAATTTCTTTGTATCACGGTATGAATGCAACATTTCTCGAAGATCGAATTTACAATAATTTATGTAATTCTTTTGATATTATTATTTATCTAATATTTTGATATCCTAGAATGTCTAAAGATTTAAAACAAGAGATCAAATCAGAACAAGTGGAGATCTCAGATAACTCCAACGGTTTCCTTTGCAAAATGTGCGGAGCACATTTCTTTTCAGAAGACTTCTTTGTTGAGCACATCAAAGAACATAAATCAGTATCAAATTGTTCCATCAAAAAAGAAATAAAATCTGAATCAGATAATCCGTCTGTTTTCATGTGTCCAGTTTGTGCTGAACATGTTTACTCAGACGCTCAGTTAATAGAACATGTTAAACAGCACCATGATCACAGCAGCCAAGAAGTACCTGAAAACCTTGATAATGCAGATAACTTGACGGGACTAGAACCTCAGAAAACGTTAGTTCTGTCTCCTAGTGAGAGTTTGTCAGTGAAACCTTTTAATTGTTCAGAGTGTTCATATGCTGCAGGACAAGCAGGTAATCTCACTCAACATATGAGAATTCACTCTGGAGAGAAACCCTTTAAATGTTCTGTGTGTTTTTTGGCTTTCAGACAAGCAGGTCATCTTACTAGACATATGAGAATTCACTCTGAAGAGAAACCTTTTAAATGTTCTGTGTGTTCATTTGCTGCAAGAGAAGCAGGTAATCTCACTAAACATATAAAGAGAATTCACTCTGGAGAGAAACCCTTTAAATGTTTAGAGTGTTCGTATGCTGCAAGAAGAGCAGGTAATCTCACTAGACATATGAGAATTCACTCTGGAGAGAAACCATTTAAATGTTCAGAGTGTTCATATGCTGTAGGACAAGCAGGTAATCTCACTAAACATATAACGAGAATTCACTCTGGAGAGAAACGCTTTAAATGTTCAGAGTGTTTATATGTTGCAGGACAAGCAGGCAATCTTACTAAACACATGAGAATTCACTCTGGAAAGACACCCTTTAAATGTTCAGAGTGTTCATATGCTACAAGTAGAGCAGGTAATCTTACTAGACATTTGAAAATTCACTCTTGCTAAAAATTATTCAAATATTAGCAGTAACTCAAGATTTCAATACAAGCAGGTGATGCTACAATACATAATATGAGACTAAACAATCGCAGGTAAACCTTCTAATATTCAGTGTGCTCATATTAATATCTTGCAGTTCAAATGGATTTAAGCTTTAAATAAAATATTTCTCTCTGGTTAGAAATCTTCCAGATGTTAATGATGTTTATAGTCTGAAAGGGATTGTTAACATATGTGAGTCAGATTTGGGCTATTTTAGACTCTTCCCCCACTGTAAGCCACTTTGCAGACAGCCTTAGCATAGAAATTTCAAAATGGGGACTTGCTAGAAGATAAGTTATAAAAATGCTATCTTTGCTCATAATATGCTGTTGCAATGGTATTATGATGTTTTAAAATGTCTGAAGATTCATTCTGGTGAAAAGCAATAATTATATCAACACAATTACAAATAGATTGACGGTAGTTTCTAAAGCATTATTTTTATTCATAATTGCAAGTGTTTTATTTTAGATGAGATAATTCGTATTGGTGTGTTGAGAATTAATTCATCCATTTATTTTATTTGAATTTAGTTGTATCAATTTACAATAATTTTTGTAATTTATATGATATTATTATTAATATCTAATATTTTGATATCCTAGAATGTCTAAAGATTTTAAACAAGAGATCAAATCAGAACAAGTGGAGATCTCAGAGAAATACAACAGTTTCCTCTGCCCAATGTGCGGAGCACATTTCTTTTCAGAAGACTTCTTTGTTGAGCACATCAAAGAACATAAATCAGTATCAAATTGTTCCATAAAAGAAGAAATAAAATCTGAATCAGATAAACTATCTGTTTTCATGTGTCCAGTTTGTACTGAACATGTTTACTCAGACGCTCAGTTAATAGAACATGTTAAACAGCACCATGATCACAGCAGCCCAGAAGTACCTGAAATCCTTGATAATGCAGATAACTTGACGGGAGTAGAACCTCAGAAAACGTTAGTTCTGTCTCCTAGTGTGAGTTTGTCAGTGAAACCCTTCAAATGTTCAGAGTGTTCATATGCTACAAGTAGAACTAGTGACCTTACTAGACATATGAGAATTCACTCTGGAGAGAAACCCTTTAAATGTTCTGTGTGTTCATTTGCTACAAGAGAAGTAAGTAATCTTACTAGACATAGACGTAGAGCTAGTGCAATTACCAGTAAACCATTTGTGAAAAATGATTCAAATATTATCAGTATCTCAATATTTCAATACAAGCAGCTGATGCTACAATACATAATATGAGACTAAACAATTGCAGGTAACCCTCTTAATATTCAGTGTGCTCATATTACTATCTTGCAGTTCAAATGGATTTAAGCTTTAAAACAAAATATTTCTCTCTGGTTAGAAATCTTCCAGATGTTAATGATGTTTATAGTCTGAAAGGGATTGTTAACATATTATGTAAGTCAGATTTGGGCTATTTTAGACTCACTGTAAGTGTATAGCCCGTTGTTTTGTAAAAAATATTTCAGTAAAAAATGGAATTAAAGTTTTAACCTTTTTCCATTACATGAACTTTTATTTTTACTGATCAATTATTATAAGGCTGGTATTATTGTTTGACATGAATAACTAAAGATTCCTATCTCGGAACATAAAATTTTAAAAGGTTTTTTTCTCCATCGATACCTCAATGCATTATTTCTCCCTTCGTTCAAGGACAATGGACAATAACACAAGGTGATCCAATGTTTACCGAAGCTTTTTTGTAAATCTGACTTAGCTTAAAAATGATATGTTACAATCGAATCCTAAGATAAGCTGAGAAGTAGATGATCTAGAGACGATGCAGCACTGTGTTCCCAAACATGCAGCTTTGTTGGAGTCACAATATAGAGCTTTGGAAGAGTTTATACTATCAGCCAGGAGATTGTTGGTGTTAACTGGAGCTGGACTCTCCACTGAATCAGGTAGTGTGTTTCTTTACACCATCAGTTGCGTGAATCTTCTCAATTTCTCTTCATCTTCGCTAATTATTTTACTGTTAACAGCTATAGATAGAGAATTTTTGTCGGCAGTATTTTAGGGATTTTAAAATTGTTAAACAAGAAATATGTTACACATAATGTCCGACATGAATATTGGGTGGTGACTCAGTCCATATGATCTCAGGAATACCAGACTACAGGAGCGAGGGAGTGGGACTGTACGATCGAACTAAACACAGACCCATTCAGCATATGGAGTTCATGACAGACTCACAGGCTAGACGTAGGTAACTAACTTACTATCAGTCTTGTTACTTTGCAGTACAGATTTTAAGGGTTGTAGAATGTAGATTTAGGTGCAATTGCGCAAAGAAATTTGTTGCGGACAATGGGTCGAGAACAGATCTGCGTTAGCTTCATTTCTAATTTCACTTTAATATGTTCTGCCTTTTATACTTATCTCTTCGAAATGATATTTGATAATCATTATTCATTGTTTACTTGCTGATTAGACGTTAAGGACTCCTTTATCGATTTTGCTAAATTTAAATATGACTCTTAAAGCGATAGTATATGATAAGGACACTGCATGGCATCACACGCAAACCAGATATGATTACTTTCTGATAACTTTAGCAATGTTGTAATAAATCCAAAGTATATTTTGGATATACTAATCCAGACGAGCGCACACTGTACGTCATCAATAAACAAGTATATATATACATAAAGTAATTATGTGAAACATTTTTCAATCAGGTACTGGGCTAGAAATTACATTGGATTTCCTGTCTTCATTTCCAAAGTTCCTAACACTGCACACAAAATCCTCGCGGAAATGGAAAAATCTCATCAGGTGAGCTGAAATAGATTTACACAAAAGAAAGAAGTCAATAGAAAATATCATAGTTATTATAATGATGGAATACCCAAGTGTTTGAATATGAGATCTTCGAGAAGTTTTATTAGCAGCAACAAATTATTGAATCGGTTACATCTTTAGATTGAAGAACGACCCATGTACATGATTGTCCTATGTTGAATTATTGTCATAAGATCATACACTTGGAAGTCCATAAGTCCATATTTAATCATAATACGTCCCTGTGTTTTTTTCCTTAAGTGGGTATAATTTGATAGTGAACATACCAAACTTCTCCCCTGGTGAAGTTACACAAGATGTTTCCTTGTGTTTGACACGTGACATAACTTCCAACTACAAGATAGACTGGCTGGTGACACAGAACGTGGACAGACTGCACCAGAAAGCGGGAAGTAACAAGGTGACAGAGCTACATGGTACAACAAACATAGTGGCTTGTCAGACTTGTAACTACGTTACTGACAGGGAGTCATTTCAGGTTAGTGCTTATCTGTATCAGTCACTTACAGGTTAGTGGCCAACGTTTCTCTTCCAGGTTCCACTTAAAGGATTGGTCAGCGTTGCGGTTTTAAAGCGATCAGTTTTTATTTTGGATTTTAAAAAGCTTTTTCTTTTTTGAGTACCTATGATCGTTGTGTTCTGTTCGACAAAATATAATATTTTGTCGTGAGTATTGAAATATATAAAATTTCAGAGGTTCATGCACACGTCTAACAAGGAGTTTACAGCAGATATCATTAACGTTACCCCTGATGCAGATGCAGAGATAGATGTGGAACTGATCAAGAAGTTTAATACACCACTTTGTCCAGATTGTGGGTCTGACCTTCTCAAACCACAGGTACAATCAATAAAGTTTTCTTGTTAATAAAATAAGAAATTGATATTTTACAGATGGTTACTTACGGAAGTAACCAAACATTACCCTTTAACTATGTTCTCAGGTAGTGTTTTTTGGTTCAAACGTAGTGAAAGAGAAAGTGGCCCACTGCTACGACAAGTTGCACCGCTGTGATAAGATACTAGTGGCTGGGTCCTCGTTACAAGTCATGTCAGGTTACTGTTCACACGTGTTACATTAATTATTTAATTAAATTAATATAACTCGTTATAAGTTATAACACCCAATAAGTTGTTATTTTCTGAGCGATTTTTGTGTTTAAAAAAATGTAAAATGATATTAACCTTGATATCAACCATGATATCAACCTTGATATCAACCATGAAATCAACCATAATATTTACCATGATATTATCAACAATGATATTAACAACCATGATATCAACCATGATCTGATATCAACCATGATATCAACCTTGATATCAACCTAGATATCAACCTTGATATCAACCTTGATAGCAATCTTGATTTCAACCTTGATATCAACCTTGATATCAACCATGGTATCAACCATAATATTTACCATGATATTATCAACAATGATACTATCAACCATATTTTCATTTTTCAACCATGATAAATAGTCAAGTTTTAAACCGTCTAGTTAAGGATTATCAAGGTAACATTAAGACATTACACTTCTATTAAAGTCATCATTGCACTAATATAACCATAATGAACTATGTCGAATGTTTGTTGTTAACGTTAACTGGCTGTTAAGTAGCAGACCATATATTACAAATTTGTTTACTGATAAATTTTGTTATATATATATGGTCTGCTAAGTAGCAGACCATATATTACAAATTTGTTTACTGATAAATTTTGTTGTATTAATCGACCATATTACTTTAAAAGTGAGGAAGTAAAACTCAAATCTATGTGGAATGCACGGTTTTAGTAATAAATTCTGTCGAGTCTTACGACATCAACACACTACAAATTATAAATAGGTGAAATGTCCAGTATTCAATATAAAAGTCCTTATAAAAGTCTTTAAAAAACTTTTCAAAATATCAAAAGTCCGCAGAGTATTAAAAAGTCTTAAAATTTATAAAAAACCCTAAAACTTTTTTAACGATTTCCAAAAGACCTTTAATAGTTCAAAAAGTCCTAAAAATCCAATATTTTTCGAGATATCTTGTGATGGTGGAAGTTAGTGCTTTATGCGCAGTTGGGTATGTGCTCGTTGTATGCCTGAAATATAGCCGTGTTAGATCAAAAACTCCTTTTAATAAAATCTGCATTTTTCATAATTGAATGGTTGGTTGCGGTAAAAGAAGAGAATGTGAATATTTGCCAACATGCCTGTTCCATGGACAGATGTATATCTGTCCGATTAAAACCCCGCTTTTGGTCTTATACAACCGAAAAGAGCTTAGCGAACAGTTGACTACAACTAACTATAATCTCACATCACAAATTATTGTTCTTCTTCTTTGTATCGGTGAAGAGGAGAAGATCAGATACGGAGGACATAACAGTAACTTGTTTCTGGACGTATACTTAAATGTAAATCACATTGTATTGTATTTCACTATTACTTACATCTGCGATGCAGTCAGCCTGTTCGAGGACGGCATCCCTGTATTCGACAGCCTTGGCGTTGGCAGCGGCGCTCAGTTCATCAGAAACAAGTCCGACCCATTCATTGACCTGGTCTCCGTAGGCTTCAGCTACGTACTTGTAAGCCTGGAAAAAGATCGTAAGGCTCAATTTGGGGTTTTCATCAGACTTTATACTGAATTATTTCCATATAATGGTATGTTCAAGTGAATCTATTGGATTCTATTCTGAAAAAGTTGAATCATTTTTGCACAACATAAAAAAAAAGAAGTTTTTCATTGAACAGAATAAAAATCAATAAAATGTTCCTATCAGGAATTGACTCATCACTCACCGCGATTCCCTTCTGGATGACGTTGTCCATGCAGCAAGGAATGCTGTTTCCAGCTGAGAAGTGAGCGTGTGCGTTGTCATGGCAAGGACCACAGAATTGAGAGGCATCAACGCACTGTCCACTGTGCATTCCTTTGAAGAGAGCCTCAACAAAATCAGCAGACTGTCCGGTACATCCGCTTGAGCACCATTCGTTGGCCATCTTTTTGGCTTCCTTAGCAGCAGCTGCAGCATCACTAGCGACCTTTCCTTTAAGGTCTTTGGAGACGTACTCTTCGATGAAGCTCTTGATGTCTGCGACACTGTCGAACTGTCCAATAGCCTGAGAAGAAAGTATCGTTACATTTAGTTTTCAAAGTTTGATAAGGTTAGATCCACATTCCTAGAGTGTATGGATCTCAGATATCTCAGAAGCAATCCTACATTATCTGCTCAGAATCAAACGATGCAACTTTGAAAAATAGGGGGAAGTGCTAAAGCACAGTTCACTTGAAGAATTACTAACCAGGTTGGCGAGTTCTCCAAAGAGGGTGTTGGAGCTGCTGTCGACGAAGTCCAGGACGGCCTGTTCAGCTTTGATTTCATAAGCCAACTCAGCGGCAGCGACGGTATCTTCGATGAAGTTGGGGTTGTCTTTGATGCATTTCTGAAATGTGTTCATATGTGTCACTTTCTTTCACGACTATTGAATATCCGCACAGTGAGTCCAGTTAACAAAGTTGTCTTAAAATCCAATCTATTACATAGCAACAGATCTATTATAAAAATTAAAAAACAGAACTAAAAATAGCAAATTTAGCTTGATAAGTTGATAGGTCACCTTGAAGGCTTTGGAGACTTGATTGAAGCATGCCTTAGCATGTAAACAGGTGAGTTCTCCGACTTCAGCAATGTTGGGGATGTCTCCGGAGAGGTCTCCGTAGCTGATGACGTCACTGTCTCCGTACCTCTCGGCGGCTCTGAGTCCGTAGCACATGGCTGATGACAGGATGGGATAATGATTAGTAAGGGGTTTTTTCTCATTTAACATATTTTATAGAGACATTTCCGGAAAAAAAGCCTGGTCTGATTCAATTCATCTCATTTACTGATTGACTTGAAAGTTAAGACAAGGTACATAATAATAATAATATGAATGTGACTATAACTTTGATAGCGTACCTTGTGTGGCGAGAGCCTCGCATTTCTTGGAGAAGACGACCTTGTTAATGTTGAAAGAAGGGCATGAGTTTCCGAGGATCAGATTAGCGCCAGATCGTGCAACGCCCTTGATTCCCCTGAGTTTCGCGTCATCTCCATCTTGGCACAGGTCAGCAGCGGCACAAGCAAACAGAGCAAAGAAGAATACAGCCTTCATCATGTCTAAATAGTGTGTGGGTTATTGGTAGGTACTCATTACTCAATATCATGTGTGGTTGAATTGTAAAATAATATATTTGGGAGTCGATTCATATTATACGGACACATTCATTCGAGTTAGAGGATTATTGGTAAATATTAGTGGCCCTATTAAAAGGCACGGTGTAGGTGACTTTGTCACACTATAAAATTTCTTAAACCCTTGATGGTTAGGAAGTTAGGATAATAGGATAATTGTCTCATCCTCTAGGCAAACTTTGTCACACAACGATATCTTAATCAGGTGATAAGATATCGCCTAAATACGGCCGACACGGAAATAGTTACTTTGTCACACTATAAACATACACTATAACGGAGTAAATATGGACCCCTTGCTGCTGTGTTTGACCACATTTTCGAGTGTCCAGTTGATAGGATGGGTACATATTCAACCATTACCTACATATTTGACGACTTTTTTCGTTAAATGGTGCGCCCAGGTTTACTCCGTCAGGTTTACTCCGTCTGTCTGTGCGCGTGTAATTTCTGAGCGGCTTAATCAAGAAAACGGTTTAAGTTATGAGACTGGGATCACCTCTCCGGTAGTAACCAATATCATAGAAACATTAAGGATCACCTCCCCAGTAGTAACCAATATCATATTATAATGAAATGTCTGATTAAACATTAGGGATTGATCACAATTTAGAATGACGTTCGATGGTAAAGTTTGATCTTTAGAGATGATAGTGTGAAGATATTATAATGAAATGTCGGATAACTCAATATACACGGGAAAAAGTGAAATGTTCGAGTAAAATAGTATAAAACGGAAAGTGAAGAACACTGCCAAATAAACTGTACTCCGTCTCCAAACCTGCTCAAGCTGGAATGCTTGTGTTTGAGAACTGATGTTGAGAGGGTCGAGGAGGGGTTTAAATACAGTCACGCACTCAGCCGCACGCGTGTCATTTAGGTACTGCTACTTCCTCCACTCTGTATTCTCCTATTCAGATTCAGATAATGCTATCGGAGTAATGTGATTAGGTATTACTTAATTATTCTATTAAATCATCTGCAGACCTTGCATGAAGAGTAATTAAGTGCGAGTTGTGATAAGTTAATATCTGCTCGGGAGCACTTGTTGTCGTAGGTTCTGTCCGGAACAGTCTCTAAACTTGAATACGTGAAATTCAATAACCCGGTAAAGAGGTGCGTTGGGTCTTGTCTTTTCCAGAATTTCCACAGCTGGTAGTTTTAATTTTAAAGTGACCGGTTATCTGAGTCATGTTTTTATCTTTTCGTTAGAGTCCGGAGCTGCAGGTTCAAATTGAAAATAGCCGGGATGCACCCACGTTTTCATGATAAGTAAAACTTTAAAATGAAAATACCCGGATATTTGAAATGAAGAATATTATGCCATGGTTTACAACATCATTCTAGTTAACAAATTATTTTGTCTTGGTTTAAATGAATATTAGGGGTCGTTTACATATTACGTAATTTTAGCTGAGGGGGGTTGGGGGTTTCCAAATGCTTACGGCTGATTACGGGGGTGGGGGGGGGGGGGGGGGGGGGGGAAGGGGATACGTTAGGGACCCCAGATACTCCGTATTTTTGAGAGAGTATTCCGGAGAATTCATTAAAAGTGGTCCTGAGATGACAAGACTGAGTTTATCCGGCTAAAACCCAATTTTCGGTCCGAAAATAGTCCAAAAAACCATGTTTTAAAATTTTTTAGCAAGTTAATTTCGTTGGCATATCAGAAAAATTTCCAAAAAAGTGTATTAGAAATAGCTTCACACGATAGTATCAATATTGTGCTAATTATATTTCAGAATGGCGATATAGGATTATCGAGATACAGTGTATGTAGATAAACAGTGTGATTATCATCTATGACAGAATTCAGATATCACCAATTAAATTTAGTTCCTTTATTATTATCCTGTTCTGCTCAAGTAAATAGTCCATATTATAAATGTGAGATTAAGGTAGTATATTAGGATTCAGTGAAACTACCGGACTACGATGAATGGGGATTTGCCACCCCATGGCAACATTAAAATAGATTGACTCTGTTATATGAAGGTCATGTCACTCTCAGCTCTCTCTCTATTAGTAATACCCTTCATTGGATCCACCTCAAACCTCATGCCTTAAAAATAATCTATTTTGCCTTTAATATAATCTATTTTAATCTACTAAGAAGACTGATAGTCTTCTTAGTTTGCATTCGAAGTATACTCCGCAAAGAAGAGTTGCACAGCCAGCAATTAAAATTGTATCGGCCGCTGCATAGTTTTCTGTCCCCAACCTTATTATTTATTGTCTTTAAGTGTCTCGGCTTTAATAGCTATCACGTGACAGGGAAAATACCGTTCAACTTCATCAGTTTTACTTAATTAATTACTGGATGATATAAATAATAATGTGTTATCTCTCCAGGTTACAGGTTCCTGTTGGAAGCAAACAGAACGCAAAAACCTATAGCAGTTTTGAACATTGGGGAAACTAGAGGTGATCATCTGGCCAATGTCAAGGTCACGGCACGATGCGGAGAATTCTTCGAGCGGTACAAGACGCTTAACTTGTAACAAAGTGTGATGTTTTGTCACGTGGTGTGAGTTCATGTCACATGGTGTGAAGTAATGTCATGTGGTATGACGTCATGTCACGTCACGTGATGTTAGATCATTATATGTAGTGAGACTTCATATAAAGATGAAGACTTACGTTTGTGAGATTCTAGTCAGAAGAAAGAAGTTGACACTGTCAAAATTCGAAAGTGACCCTCTATACGATGACGATTATTTAGAAAGTTTTGTTTAGATTATGATTGTTTCGAGTATTTTTTGTTTAGAGGTTTTATAATTATTTATATATCGTACTTTGTTATAATATTAAGATGATGCTATCAGTGACCAACTTGATGTGACCATTAATGTGTCATATTGCATCAATAATTTATGTAAGCTTTTGTATTATTTGCCCATTGTGCTATTAATGAAAACTTACAGCCTGTTTGACCAATGTAATGACCACTAATTGGTTTTATACCAATACTGTAGTAGTCCACTCAATTACTATACATGTATAGGTAGACTCTACTCAATGTCACCAAAAATTGGTGATCTATGCTAGCTTAGACTGTTGTTGGTTCATCAGCCAGGCCCAACGTCATTTTCTTACCTCAAGAAAATTGACGGTAAAATACTTCAAAGAGAAATACTTCAAATAGGCTTACAGAAAATAAAACAAATATTTAATAAAACAAATATTTATTTTTACGGCACAATCAAACAATATATAAGAACATCTATAAACAAAAGAGCACCTAAAGAGGATCAGCAAAGTGCTGGCCTATTTACGCTTACGAAGACTCATTCGTTCAATATGTCTCAAAGTAAATAAACTCCTCCATCCTACTCTATCTCTTGCTAAGTTCACTAAGTTAATCAAACAATATGAATAATAAATAAATCAGGGGAGGTTTGAAGAGGTTTGAAGTGCCGAAGGCCACTGCTTATCTTTGGATTTGAGAGTGACCTGTACTTGAAACCCCTTCAACCATCCACTACGTCAATATACTTATTATACAAATGTAGAAAAATATAATAATCTAAAATTGGTTATTTGTCTAGTTTGGTGCCACAGGAGAGCCCAGTTGAGTTTTAGTTAAGGTTGAAATTTTTAAAATCATAGTTTAAAAGGTTAGCCATGTTACATGGCAGAGAGAGATATCATCAGTGCAGAGCCGTACTGGATGTAGGATTTAACTTACCAGTTTAGCTCTATCTAGTCCCCTTCTACACGGCATGTAAACAGGGATTGGCTGGTTAGAGGCGGTCCGTGTAGGCCTTACACTGTGCTTTCAGCAATACTCATAGTATAGATTAGTTACCATGTATTAGGATCATCTCGATTTTGGAGGGATAGCAAGTGCTTTTTAAGGTTGGATTTAATAATACCTGACGAGGCTGATAAGTCTGAATTTTTGGAAGAACCCGGGATTATTATCCCATCTTCATTAGCATCACATATTTCGAATACATAGGGGATGAGATCATTCCAAATTTTCGTAGAGGTGTACAAAAATTTCTGTTGGGAGATATCTAACCTCAGTAATGGGACGATCAGACGAAGTTTTTCATTTCTAGGACAGAACTTGAAAAGATCCTTAATCGACTAGGGGACATCAAATTTAAGAATTTTAAATAGCTCCATAAATGTATGATACATGTGCAGATTCTCCAGGTTCATAATTTTCTGCTCAGTAAACAGCGGTTTAGTGTGTCCAAGACAGTAGTTCTTGCTAGCCATATGTTCATTATAAGTTCTTGAACGTGCACAGGTTAAGTAGTATTCTTTATGATCAAAATTTGGAATGTTACCAAACAGCAGTCTTATACAGTTATACATCGCGTTTGGCCTTTCAAATTGCAACAATTTTCCTGACGAAAAAGTGGGAGCTTTAGCTACTTAAATAGTAAGCACAATTTGTTTCTTTTAAATACGTGTTATGAGGTGATTAGGTTGGCACTATATCCGCATTATGGCTTTGTAAATGAATGCCTACCTTAGATACCTCCCAGAGTAATGTTGATGGAGACTTGTCTGCACAATGTCGGATAGAATTACAAATTATATCTTTTCCGTTATGAGCCTCCGTATAGAAATCTCAAATCAACCCTACCAGAAATAATTATTTGTGAATTGTTGTCGGCCCTGTAATTGTCATCACCACTATACTTTTCGTATGAAACATCGTACCAGGGAGGATTCTCTCCCCCGTACATTTGGAGGGTTTCATTTTCACCTAAATCTTTTCCGACTATTTTGCAAGATATACGGCTACTTTGTGTCAACGGTGCTTTAGCCGTGCGTTAAGTGTACGTTAACTGTGCGTTAAATGTCTATTGCGATTCGATAATCTGTCGATGGTCACATAACGCACGGTTAAGGCACACTTAACGGACACTTAAGTACTGCGCTCCCTTGAAGTACCCTGACTGCTTTTAGTTTCACTAGTCCTGCACCCGGATCAGCATTGTCTCTATTCGAGTTCGAAGTAAGTATCCTGTACAACCGAAGCATCTCCTTCGCTGCATTCCTCGGCTCTTCTGGATCTTCTACAACGGATCGAGTGTGTCGGATGCTACTAGGATACTTCGAGCTCGAATAGAGAGACAATGCTATCTCTATTCCGATAAGTGTGCCTTAACCGTGCCTTAACCATGAGTTAAGTGACCATCGATAGATTACCGAATTGCCCAGCAATCCTCGGTGAGATGAGTTGATCATCTGGAGGATGTAGGAGGAAGTACACAAACTTATTTATACTAAATTGCTCCCCCCGCAATACTGTTTTTATCTTATTTAAAAAACACTCCAAACTATTATTTTTTTTACTGTCACTCTGATGTATGCTGAGACACAATTTTAATTTCACTAACAATTAGTAACTTGTTAGAATGGAAAACTACCACATTCTTGGCCGGATTGGTGAAGGAGCACACGGTATAGTGTACAAAGCTAAACGTATTCAAAGTGGGGATCTGGTGGCATTGAAGAAAGTTCCTCTCAGAAATTTGGAGGATGGTTTTCCTACGGAGGTGAGATCAACTTTTTTTATTGGATCCAGCTTAACTATTATATATCGGTTATTAAAAAGATAGTTTTTGTAAGTGTTCTTTAACTTCTTTCGCTTCCAAAATTGTCCGTGTTTTGGAAGCGAATAGGTAGGTACACTTTGGTGCAACTCATTTAGGACAATTCACAGAACGGTCTTCTGGAAACATGGTCAGGAACGCGCACATCAAAATTTGGTGTGTTTAGAGCGCACACGTCGCGCGTACCAAATCCGTTATAATTTGATTTCAAGTTCAACACTGGTGCATACAAACTTGACTGGCATTATAACGCGATGCCGTTAAAACCAACTTATATAATATATAACAATTTAACTTTTTGATCTACGAATATAACCCATTAATCACTCCTCACGAAATGTTCTCGTTCAGGTTTTGAGGGAGATCAAGGCGCTCCAGCACATTGACTTTCATCCAAATATCGTGAAGTTACGAGAAATATTTCCCCACGGCACAGGATTCGTACTTGTATTCGAGTATATGTTATCAGGTGAACAAAAGTTTGCTTGTGACCTCATTCTATTTAATCTTAACAACTCAGTGGCGAGATGTACCATTTCACTAGCTCATGTCTTGAGATTTTTTAATTTGGACCGATTTCGGAGAATCATGCTTAAAGAGCCTAATTGATAAATTGATGGTACATAATTTGATCTGATGGCTTAAACATAGTACGTATCAGCTGTTGGATTTTATACGGATTCTAGTTTGAGGGATAAAATGGTGTCGGTTGGTATGGCAGAGAATACTGATAGGAGCTGCTGCAGCTCAAAATTAAATCCTTTTTGAGACCTACGAAGTCCATCTCATACACGAAAGCTTATGTATCTACCCCTCAGATTTATCAGAAGTAATCAGAAATTCGGCGTATCGACTGACAGCCGGACAGATCAAAAGTTACATGTTGATGTTACTGAAAGGGATCAGCTTTTGTCACTCAAACAATATTATCCATCGGGATCTGAAACCTGCCAACCTTCTTATCAGCTCCACTGGTAAGCTATTTTCAAACTTGCAGGAGGTGAGGTATAAAACGAATATTAGAGTGCTGAAAAACAAGTCGCTGTATCCCCTTACAATCTAGCCTGTCGGTATCTTTCCAAAAGCAAATTAGTTACTGAAGTTTTTGATTGCAGTAAGTTTGCCCTTTTTGTATCATAAGTTTCCATTCAGCTAAACTCAGTTTTTCGTTAATCGCTCGAAAAGTCAGGTTGCAGGTAGAGTTCTGCAGTATGATTAAAGTCTCTACCAGTTTCAGAAAACATCGAAACATTGGGAAACCCTTGAACCCTGTCAATATGTAAATATTCGAATGCGTGATCTCGGCACATAATCAGTGATTTCGTCACCCAATCAGTAATATCATCGGGAGCTATTCGCTAGCGAGCAACAATGAGCCTCATTAGGCGGTAACGAGCATGTTGGTGGATGACGATCTGATCACTTTGAAGAATACTGATAGTGTGACGTTCCTTAAAAGTTAAAACCGAATAAATTCGCGTTATAGCGCTTCGGTTGCTGTCCTATAAGCAGTCTTCAACAAATCAGGGCATTGATTGAGTGACGATATCACTGATTAAGTGCTGGATCACGTATCTGCAAGATCTTAAAAGGGTCATAACTCGGTTAAATTGTAAACAACCAACTTGAAATTTTGGGAAAGCACTTCAATTATCAAACCAAATGTGTCTAGAAACTTCATAGCTGAAAGCGTTCTTACTTCATAGTGACAATAATGAAAAAGAGGGAGTGGCGTGCCACACCCACTGTAATTAATTAAATTTGACGAAACTTTCAGAAAATTTAAGTTTGACCCATATCTATAATCTCTGCAATTTCTGTGCAATTCTAAGAAGAATTACGTGAGTTATTAAAGGGTTGCCTGTGGGCTGTTACTTCTGGGCCACCATGTATACTGTATAGTGTATTGTATGGGTATATAGTCCGACAGTAAATTTGTGCGATTTTCTTACAGAAGGAAGTGCGATTCGAGGTATATTTTTCATATTGAATTTGAGTTAGTTTTAATGTCAAAACATGATTTGGAGAAGTTATATTCTTGTTAGGGTTACCTAATCGCAACACCAGGGTGTCGTATCGCATAATTTGATAAATATGGAATAATGATTGATAATTTAATCATTTTAACCCGGTTTGTCTTATTTTCAAAACAGATGCAACGATAAGTAAACCAATTATTACTATAATATTATGTAAAAATTGGATTTCAAACATTTTCGCAAAGACTAGTATAAGTAATTTTGAATGGACGTGGTCTAAAACAATAGAATTTCCGAATTTTAAAGACGGGATCCTACCTCAAATGAGTAGTTGCACTTTGAAGTACATCTGCCAAGTGACAAGTCTCAAACATGAATGACAGTTATTTTATAACCCCAGCCGTTGGCATTTTGCACACTGACTTTTGTTAATCTCTCTCTCTCTCTCTCTTTGATTCGTCTCCATCCAATTTAATCATACAACCCATAGATGTGGATTCTCGTGGGGAGGTGAGGTATATTCGTTTACTTTAATAGTAAGTACCTGTTCAGCAGGAGAAAGAGGTGATGCACATTTTGTATTATGGAACACTTGTAACGCCTGTAACTCCTTCTTGTTACCCCCTTTGAAGGTCCCGAATTATTTTCTGAACGGAAGCTTAAAAATAACCGAGAAATGGACCTTGTTATTAACTCATTTTAATGACTGTTCCTAACCTAAAATTGCACTAGAAATCGAATTAACTAGGTTTCAGAACATAATCGCGACCATAATCGCGACCACATATTACAGCAAAGGGCAACTGCAAATTCTTAATAATACTCATCTCCGCAGTTCAACCGACATATTATTACTAAACAAGGTTAATTTTCTGTTCATGTTTGGACGGTAAGCACCACTGTCAGTTTGAGGAGCAATCTAAACACTGTCAACGATCGGTTGCCTATCTTAAACCCCCCACCCCAACAGTTCGTATTGTACGTGGGCACGGTTATTCGATCACACTATTTCTAGTTTATGACTTAATCATGGCGTCTGTACGGTGCAGATAGCACTTTGAAATTGCCGAGCCAAGATGTGGTAACGATATCCTGTTCGTGATTGGACGGATCGGCGTCACTTGACATAACACCTCTATTACAATTGGTCGCTCAGTCAGGATCACGAAGCACATGGCTGCCCGTCGTTCAGAATACATGTAATTCAGATGTTATTATGATTGTTATGTGGTGTTGGTTACCTACCTTCATTGTGTTTCTTTTGACTTTGCTATCGTGCTCTGCTCTGAAAATTGTGATAGTTCCTGTTCGATTTTGTAAGGAGACTATCTCCTTGTTCTTCTGTTGCAGGATCAAAATGTTCTTCGTTTGAGTAAAACATGAATTGAGAGGGATAGAGGAAGTGTTGTTGGGCTGTTAAACCAACTTAAATCGATTTCTTGTGCAATGATATATTAGGTGAGGAACAGTCACCAAAATGAGTTGCTTGCCTGCTGTGTGTTTTCGTACTCCGAATGATCAAAATATATGTTGATTGTTGCTCGTATTAACTATAAAACATCAATGTTGATATGAGGGATAAGGAAGTGTTTATAGGTTCTGAAACCTAGTTAAATCTATTTCTCTTGAAATTTTAGGTCAGAAACAGTCATCAAAATGAGTTAATAACAAAGTCCATTTCTCGGTTATTTTATAGCTTTCGTTCAGAAAATAATTCGGGACCTTCAAAGGGGGGTAACAAGAAGGAGTTACAAGCGTTCCATAATACAAAATGTGCATCACCTCTTTTTCCTGCTGAACAGAATCTAGACTGTGCAGTTAATCACTGATCCATTTTTAATACTACAGTCCGCTGCAATGGTACGACCTGGCCAACTTGGTGTTTGATCGCAAATTTCTAAGAAAACCAAATAAAACCCAGCGGCCAGCTATCTCCTTCAAATAGTTAGGTGGTCTCGGAGCGTACACACAATATGATATTATATCGTTGTTCCCTGCTGGTGGGTGTTGTTGAATTGAATTGAAAAGTGGCAAGCCAGGAGGGTGCGACCACAAATAACCATAGAAATAGAATTGGATGAGGGGGCTGCATGGGGGGGGGGGGGGGGGGGGGGCTGCATACTCTGGGGGTATAGGTCTGTGCTATCCTCTAAAGAACTGTAAACAGAAGCTGGACTGCCTTTATGAGTTTATATGCGTCCACGGCATTTGGAGATAGATAGAGGCGTGGTGACTACCACAAGCATAAAGCACTGCGATCCATTACACTAAAGCTTTACTACCCAGAAAGACCTACTATAGGTGTGGGCCGTTGCACATGTTACCCGAGAGAGATCCGAGGCTGACTGCTGGTGTGCCCATTGCCCAATAATAATATGATGCTTGTAATTGATGTGCACTGGACTTGTATTTGGTAATAGTAGTGTCCTAACTGTTTTTTTTGTGGGATTTATGATCCTTTTATGTTATTACTGTATTTCGTTTGCTGTCTTGGTGTTTGGCCCGCTTGAAATTTGGGCATAGCTCCCGCGGGGACCCTGTAGGCTAATTTATTGGAATATCATGTCTTGTTTGGTGTGAATTAATAATTTTATTGCTTATTGTATATTTTTCCACCCGTCATGATATGGAGTGTTTCAGTGTACGGTTGAGAGGCAGTCCCCTTTCCCTCCTTGTTCAGGAAGAACTGAGATCTGCTGCACCCTGACCCCATAGCACTGTAAATCTCTACTTGCTTTGTATGGTTTATACTTTGTTGGACGCTAAGGTTACCGTCCGATTGTTTTTTGTTTGTTAGTGGGCACCCACTCTACCTCAATACCTAAGTAAGAAGGCTACATTCACCTACTGGGCTGACGTCTTATGGGGTCCCTCTGGTGGAGGGATCGAGTTTGTAGAGAATTAAGTCTGCTATATTGCGTTAGTACTTTAGTAACTGTGTAACAATCACACACTGACACTTGAGTTTCCAGTCTCAAGTTCTACAGGTGTATAATACATTAGTAATTCGTACCACTCCATTTTAGTGCGATATGTACAACTATCTAACTCGTTCCTTATATCGTTGCAATAATCAAAAGCACTCGTCGATCTCGCTCGTTATGTTATTGAACTTGTATCAGCAAAGGTGATGTTAGTTAAATAATCGCACTACAAGGTAGAGACATTATCGATATATAATGAGTCAACTTTTGATCACACTAATTAAATGTCTACATCTGTATTTCTCACGAAACAGGTGACTTGTTCTCGAATTAATACCTTAAAGTGTTTGTGGACACCTGTCCCTAGTTTCTATAAGGTCCACTAAGGTAATATATAATAGTATAATACAGAATACACATGGTTATAATATAATATGTATAGGAGCGAGTTAGTACATTAAATGGCTGTTGTTCATGTTGTTTGCTAACGTGGAGATTTTACACTATATTTTGATTATATAAACAGTAGTTGATTTTGTTGACATTATTAGAAGTAGCGCCTTATATCTTTATATTGAATTTTTTGTTGTTGTTATTAATATTTTCGTCTCCATTAGTGGCACTTTTATTACCGCTGGAACTGAGCGCTTGTAATTTTTTGACGATCGGCATACTTTATCATGTTAACCGTCATACTTTGCAAGTACTTGTGCTTCGTGCTGCAATCCGATTGGCGACATCTGTCCGACAACGACATCTGTCCGACTCAGAAAATTGGTTATACGGACAATAGTTTATGTCGGATCCTACCGTGCGATTTTCTTGAAACTTTCCATAAAGTATGATGGTTATAGGACGGATAATCTGTGTAAGTTTGAGCCAGTTTCTATGTGCCAAATTTGAGATATCACCTTAAACACAAAAAATATCTCCAATTCGGTGGTTTGCAGTGGTTCCAAGGCATATATCTGGAGATCCAACGATACGATTTTCTTGAAACTTTCTAGATAGTTAGATAGCTTTAAGACAAATAATTTGTGCAAGTTTGGGTGAATTTCTATGTGCCAAATTTGAGATATCACTTCAAACACAAGAAAATAGTGCTGTCGGACAGATGTCGCTGTCGGACAGATGTCGTGTTACCCTGCAATCCTACTATCATTTGGACTACCGGACAACTGAACCCAATTTGGAATTTTTGTAGACTGGGTAGCATGTGAAAATGATTATGTCTAATTGTATATATAATTGATCAAACCACATTATTGGTTAAATGTTTTACCTTATGATGAAGCACCGGGTAAGAATCAATGATTTTATAATTATACAATTGACTATTTCTAGACTATCGCGGCAAAGTTACAAATTTGGCGAGTTCTTCTAATTTTCAAATGTATTTTCCCAATCCCGATCAGATGCGGTTTTCTCGATGACTTAACAACTTGAATAAATTGACCGAGTAAATGATTCAGCCTTCCAATTAATCACTTTTTTGCAAAACTGTTTAACCTTTATTACTGAACCAAAATTCGTAGTTTTTGCCAATTTTATAGATCACCCCTTACATGGGCTGTGAACTACAAGAGTGACGCTGCAATATCAATCTAATCTCATAACTTGACCTGTCAACTGCAGTTATTGAGGCACTGTTTTAATCTGGTTTAGTAATGCAGTTTGCCCATTGCAGTAGTTCAGGCAGACTGCTAAACTATTACATTTACTGAGTACATTTTGTAATTTATTTCAACCCCCAGTTGAAGTTTCAAAGATCTGTTTTGGTTGTAGAATATGGAAGTGGTACGGTAGTCATTATTTCAATTTCTACGAAGACTAGCGTTTCTCTTTTATCAAATACGGTAGTGGTAGGAGAGGGGAGGGGTGGGGTGGTCGAAAAGCCTTAAAAACAGTTAAAACTTGAGTTAGCAAGTACAGCTATATTTCAGCTCAATAGAGTATGGTACCAGAAATATTATTTTTTTGACTTTTCGATTTTAGCGGAAAATGATGCCCAATTTGCCCATTTATTCATAAACTTTTGATCAAATGGGCATTGGGCATGAGCAGCGATGGGGGCCTTCCCCGGCATCCGTGGTACTGTGGTTTCTATTCCAATTTCACCAAGAATAGCTTTTCTCTTTTATCAAATATGGTACTGGCAGTGCCCAGTGGTACGGTGGTCTTTATTTCAATTTTAAACAGAGTTGTCTGTCTTAACTGTCATGCCTCAAGGAGTAATCACAGCGTCGAAGCGACCTCTTTAATGCTGACATTGAATAGCCGGGATTGTTAAAGAATATAGAGGGTTTAGGCTACTATTGCGAAAAGATCCTTCAGTTACATAGTTAAAAAATGTATGGAATAAAGATTCCGCTCCGTTTAGGAATGCTAGTCTAGCTAGGCAAGCTAAAGCACATCGTTTGCTTGTTCAATTCATTATCAATTAAGATATTGCAAGTTGATTGATCTATTTTAAATCAATTACTTACACACTTTACTATATTTCGAGTTGATTGATCTATTTCGTGGTTAGGTAAATCCACAATATACCAGCCGCGTCGGTACCTTTCTGATTCCCCCAACCAGCTTACCAGCCGGTACCTTTTTATATATCGTACGGTGGGATGGAAATGTTCATTTTAGATATTCTGGAAGCAGTACTTTGCACGTCAGTTAGGGCAAGAGTATGATAAGCTGGGAATAAATTTGTAACAAAGGTTTCTCTCTTTAGGAATGTGTTGGGCCATTATGTTGGTAATCTAGCTAGGCACACTTGGGGCACACTTGAGGCACACTTGCGGCACACTCCCATGTGTTGTCCATGTCCCAGGAAACATCCGTTGGCAGACTAAAACTGCTGAAAGTCTTTAATGTGTTCCTATCAAAAGTTAGCAAAATTGACCTTCAGAGGCAGGTTTTTTGTGATTTTTCGAAAAACCCTTAATATATCGTTTAAATGTGATTGTCAGATCACGTTACAAATCTCGTGCGTTAGCCATAATGTAGCAATTTCTTTCATTTACACCCTCCAATGAGATCTCACAAACCTTTCAAAACCGAGTTATGACTTTTAAGGTTGGGAAGTATGGGTACCTGGAGGAAAATTGCTCGAGAAAGTTTTTCCCAGTAGTTTCAGTCTGACAACTTTTTGTGGTGTTTCTTTGGACTATGGACAACACATTCCTGAAGAGAAACCTTTGTTACAAATTTATTCTCAGATTGTCCCATAAATTTCAATTCTTGCCCTAACTACGTGATTATATAATAATATGTAGTATTATTAATTATGGTGTATTCATAAACTTTTGATAATCTCCTCTGAATACTATTAAAGTTTATTGTCGGGGGGTCAATTGTCGGGGGGTCAATTGTCGGGGGGTCAATTGTCGGGGGGTCAATTGTCGTACTAAGCCCTAGATTTCGCGACAATTGACCCCAGTGTAATTACATAGGGGGTCAATTGTCGGGGGGTCAATTGTCGCGGTACCCCTAAAAATCAGATCAATCTGCCACATCATTGATGAATGTTGGAAATTGATCGTGCCTTTTCAGCTCTTAGTATGCGCATTTTCAATTGTCACCTCTTTTTCAGTACACTATTTATAGCTCTTAGCACGCTATTAACTCTTAGTACGCGCTATGTCAGTATTTAAACTCTAAGACCTTATAGTACACTTGCTACACGTTGTATACCTCTCTCCTCACTCCGGCCGCACGCTTCGCGCGCGAAAAGGGTTTGCAACGTGTGTCAATATTTCACGCAGCTGCTATCAATTTTCATCAATTTATATCTCTGTACATTTCAAGGAATTTAAAAGAGTTCCAGGAAATTTAAAGAGAGTTTCAGAAAATTACTTAACTAGGGCCGTATTCACCAAATTTGGTTAAAGTACGACCTTAAAGGAAGAATTTGAAGTGTCTCTGGCAGTGCAACTCTGAACTGCATGTCTGATCTATCATAAGTAAGGAAACTTGTTCGGCTGTTCGCCAGTGCAGCACTGCTGTTCACATGCGTTAATTTGACTCACTACTGTGTTTGTACCGCTAGTCGTGGATATAATGTTGCAATCCTGTCAAAATCAAAATTGTCAATGTTTCACCATTTACGGCATGTTCCTGGTTATTTGATGACAGCTGTTGCCTGTTACGGATTAACTTAAGTTTCAGGACCAGCTGCTAGTTCCTAGCACGAATTTGTTTCCACTATATTAAGTTTTTGATTGTTTGAATCGTTTTATTCAGTTTTGTAAAAAAACGTTATTTTCTCTTTTATTCTTTGGCTAGAAAGATAGCAGTATACGAAGCCCAAATTGTATCAATCATCATGTACAATTGCAGTAGTTGGTGTCCTACTGCAAAGTCACTAGAAAAACTAGACATTTGCCATAGAAAACACCTTAGATCATTACTGAACATTTATTGGCCTCATGGAACAATATCCAATGCAAACTTATACCTAAGATGTAACTCAGTAAAGCTATCAGATCGTGTCCCTAAAGCAAGGTGGAAGCTCCTAGGTCATATCTTGCGTAGTGCTGATGACTCCCCCGCTGCATTAGCGTTAAAGTTTGCTGTCACAACAAACTGTAAAGGGCGCGTCGGTGCGCATCGTAAGAATTTGTTCAAGATTATTGTGAATGATTTGACCCGTAGAGGTTTAAAACTTAACTCTTTGAATGATCTTAATAAGCTTAAGATATTAGCCGATGATAGAGTTGCTTGGAGAAACAAATTTTAACTCTAGCTGTCTTGATCTGTACTGATCACCATTTTAGGATGACTTGATTTCTTTTAGGGGTTTTGAATATTTTAATGGTGTAAACAGTTTCTTAATAATATTCTTTGGCTCTTTAGTCCCGCTATTTTGATAGAATAAAAGGCTTTTATTTATTTTGGCAATGCACGGTGGACTAACTTTGTGCCAAGAAACTTGGCTGTCTCATTTCAATTAATGAAAGGAGCAGTACAGTATTACAATATGAGTCCTTGAACACAAGTAGTAAATATATTGCATATATACAATATATATATACATTATATAGACATGATTTGCTCGTTACACGTACCATTTCTCATTCACTCAATACATGTAATAGATCTGTACTGCTCTTATTTGTTTAGGCCTGTTCTGAAATAGTTCTCTAGATTTTGTTTCTATTCGATTGTATTGATCATTGCTTCCTCGATTTTGATGAAAATGTTTTGATCAGTATACATACGTATACGTTTTTAAGGATGCAGCCTGCCAAAAGCAATGGTGCCCGTCAGAATCATTCCATTTTCTCAGCAAAAGTCCTCCTATAGCGTACGAGGAGGTCGGGATTTGTCGCCTCCAGTATCTACCTGCATCACTATTTTGTTGACCAAAGGTCTCTAATATGTAATGTATACTTTTTGGAGAGTATAACAATATAGAAGGAATTAATTTAATGTAGCATGAGGAGTCCTCACTCTCCTCGGTCTTAATATGGCGTTTCTCTTGTCGCATATATACATACTTGTATCATACAAAGATGGGATTCCCTATGTTCTTAGTCTTTATACAGTTGTTGGGTATATCATTGCTTCTTGTATACCAGGTTTATCGTACCCACACTTTAGTGTCGGCTGTAACCGTTTCTAGAATTTTAAAATGATTCTGTAAAACGACGATTTGTGGCAAAATGAAAGTGATATGACATAAGGTTCAGAAGTAAAAAATACTTCTATGTAAGATCAAGTTAGCAAGTGTGAAAGTAAAGTTGAATTATCATTTATCATGTTTATGTCTAATCTTCACGAAGATGTGTAACTGTATTCCGGCTAAATTTAGAAATTTAAAACGATTTCATAAGAAAATTAGATAGATGATTTGGTGTGCAGTTTATGATTAATACATCTTTTTGCAACCAATCAAAGCCGCTCTTGCATGGATAGCTACCGTCCTTGTGTTGGTTTATTTATCATATAAGCGGACAAAAATATCTCATTTCATGTCGTTGTTATATGTTCATTGTACAGGGTGTCCAAATTATGTGATTTTTAGAGAGTTGTCCATCACAGTAGAGCTTGACATTCTTTGCAAAGAGATAAGGCAATGGTCACAACCGGTTTATCGCGTCCAGACATTCCAATACGATCATTCTTAATGCTAAGGACGTCAGAACAGTTCATTTTGACCCGGTATGTATTTACCGATGAGGGACTCTAGCTGACATGCCGACATGGCTTCAACAAACTTTAACAACATTTGGGCGTTCATTGTCGATGTCTTAGACTGCAAGATTGACGGCGAGATCTCGGCAATATCCAAGAGGCCCGACCACTTTTATAGAAATAATTGCAGAGTTAGAGTACTCTTACCGTAACCCTATACCAACAGCTGTCTGATCTAATGTGGTGGAACTTCTTGGAAACTGCCCAAATCTCAAAATAATGAAGTGTATTAAAAAGTGGGAGTGGACCTGTTTGCAGACGTCACATTTTAACCAGTCTTTACTTGTTGTTTCGTTGTTTAACCACTACTTAACCACTTTATAACCGCTCTATAGTCGTGACGTCACCGCATCTCAAGGGGAGTACCCTTTCTGTCACTCAAGTCTCAAGCTAGATTAAGTAATAAACCTGATTACTGTGATTTGATTGATTGCTGCCGAGTGGCCAAACGTAAATCGTCATTGTTTCCCGACTGACCAATTATGAAGGGTTCTTGAAGGACAGTTTGAGTTAGTGCAAATTTAATGTCAAGAAGTATGTATTAATTGTTATGTGAGTCTGAAGTTGAATGATTTAACTTGGATTTAATTTAACTGTTATAATCATACAGATTACAGGTGTCCCTCCATAAAGGATCATGCTTCATAAATCTTAATTGACCACAACATTATGAGTTGAGCATAAAGGAGTCCTGCCTGATTGTTTTTGCGAAAGACTCGTATAAACAGGTGATTTGTGCACGAAACTGTTACCCAATGGCAATTGTTAGACTGGAACTTACGCAGATCCGAGTCTAGACTAAAACTTAAACTGTTCCGAACGAATGTTCATATATTGATTTCTTACTACGCGGAGCTAAACAGAGAACAGCATTATAACTTCAGCTTGTTGAGCTATCCATATTTATCATTAAAGCTAGCTACCAGATGATTTAAATCGTTTTCTACGCAAATACTACTCAACAAGGCACAGCAGTTTAAGTGTTCGTCTTACAACATATAATAGTCGTTGTAGGCGCGGAATCGCGTCTAATTTGTCGTCCTTTTTTTGCATTTCTGTGTTATTTTGCAATAAAAATCTGAAAAAAGCGGCACGCATAGTTTGCACAAATTTGCTACACCTAAAATATGGTGCCTCTAACCTCGTGTCTGTACGCTGACTTAACTATATAAGTGCAGAGTGGCTATTTGTGTAACTTGACAAACTCTTGAACTACAGATGTGGATTCTGGTGGGGAGGTGAGCTATTCCATCAGTTACTTATCCCTTATTTATCATCTCCAGTACTAGTAGTTATGTATCACCTCCAGACTTAAGAGCGTAACATTTCGCATATTGTAGTGTTAGCTTGGGTCGGTTGTTCTTAACGTACTCATTCATTCTGAACCGTAATTTATCGTTAAATCCCGATGAGGTTATGAAGAAGCGATGATCAACAGCGGGCATTTTTTTCCCCTTACGAACAATCTGGTAATTTCATTGTGTTCATTACGATTGTCTCTTTAAATGTGATGGTTGGCGTCTATTTGACTTGGCTGAGTGGTTTTGTTACAATTTTACCACACATGTAATGTGGTAAAGTCTGGGGTCCTTTATCAAGACCTTTGTTAAGACCAATTGTCAATATTATATTTGTTATATCATTAACAGTTTAACGAGTCCGGTCTGTTAAACAAGTAAGTCGTCCAAATAAAGAAATAACAGCACGTGCTCGCCACTTGTTCCTTTTCGAGGCAGAATCCCTAACCTTAAAGAATAAAAAGGTCCTCTACAGGGGGGGGGGGGGGGGGGGGTGTCACGTCCGTCTATGTCCGCTTGTCTCATAGAATCCAAAAAGGACAGGACATAGGCGGACATAGACGGACATAGGCGGACATAGGCGGACATAGGCGGACATAGACGGACATAGGCGGACATAGGCGGACATTAATGGACACCTAAATTGCTAAATAAAATGTTCAATTTTTGCTGTTATAGGGGGATCATGTTTTTTGTCCGTTCGGTACCCTATATTTTCAAAACGGACAAAAAATAGAGCGGACAAAAACGGACAAAAATGGACAAAAACGGACAAAAATGGAAATAACATTCAGATGCTTCCTCCTCCTACTCTTCCTCCTCTTCCCCCTGGGTCTTCCTGATCTTCCTCGGTCCTCTTCCTCCTCCCCTCCTCAGTCTCCTCCTACTCCTCCTCCTCGTCCTCAGTCCTCCTCATCAGTCCTCAACAGTCCTTCTCCTCCCCAGTCCTCCTCCTCCTCCTGGGTCCTCCTCTTCATCCTCCTCATCTTCCTCCTCAGTCCTCAGTCCTCCTCAGTCCTCCTCCTCATCCTCCTCCTCAGTCCTCCATCCTCCTCCTCAGTCCTCCCCCAGTCCCCCTCCTCCTCCTCCTATTCAGTCCTTCTCCTCCTCCTCCTTCTCAGTCCTCCTCAGTCCTCCTCCTCCTCCTGAGTCCTCCTCCTCCTCCTCCTCCTCTTCCCTCTCAGTCATCCTCCTCAGCCATCCTCCTCAGTCCTCCTCAGTCCTCCTCCTCAGTCCTCCTCCTCCTGGGTCCTCCTCCTCCTCTTCATCCTCCTCCTCTTCCTCCTCGGTCCTCAGTCCTCCTCCTCCTGGGTCCTCCTCCTCATCCTTCTCATCAGTCCTCCTCCTCCCCAGTCCTCTCCCAGTCCCCCTCCTTCTCCTCCTCCTATTCAGTCCTCCTCCTCCTCCTCCTCCTCAGTTCTCCTCAGTCCTCCTTCTTATTTCTCCTAAGTCCTCCTCCTGAGTCCTCCTCCTGAGTCCTCCTCCTCTTCCTTCTGAGTCCTCCTCCTGAGTCCTCCTCCTCCTCCCTCTCAGTCATCCTCCTCAGCCATCCTCCCCAGCCATCCTCCTCAGCCATCCTCCTCAGTACTCCTCAGTCCTCCTCCTCCCCAGTCCTCTTCCTCCTCCCCTCCTCAGTCCTCCTCATCAGTCCTCAACAGTTCTCCTCCTCCCCAGTCCTCCTCCTCCTCCTGGGGCCTTTTCCTGGGTCATCCTCCTGGGTCCTCCTCCTCCTGGGTCCTCCTCCTCCTGGGTCCTCCTTCTCCTCCTCCTCCTCAGTCCTCTTCCTCCTCTTCCTCCTCCTCCTCCCTCTCAGTCATCCTCCTCAGCTATCCTCCTCAGTCCTCCTCCTTCTCAGTCCTCCTCAGTCCTCCTCCTGAGTCCTCCTCCTCCTCAGTCATCCTCCTCAGTTCTCCTCCTCCTCCTCCTAGGTCCTCCTTCTGGGTCCTCCTCCTCCTGGGTCTTCCTGATCCTTCTCCTCCCTCTCAGTCATCCTCCTCAGTCATCCTCCTCAGTCATCCTCCTCAGCCATCCTTCTCAGCCATCCTCCTCAGTACTCTTCAGTACTCTTCAGTACTCTTCAGTCCTCAAAATGTTTGTCCGCTAATGTCCACTAATGTCCGCTAATGTCCACCAATGTCCATCCAAGTCCGCCAATGTCCGTCCGAGTCCGCCAATGTCCGTCCGAGTCCGCCAATGTCCGTCCGAGTCCGCCAATGTCCGTCCGTGTCCGCCAATGTCCCAAAAAACACGTCCGTTGTCTCATAGAATCCAAAAAGGACAGGACATAGGCGGACATAGACGGACATGACACCCCCCCCCCCTCTACATTTCTCAATTATCTGGAATTAAGGTAAGATATTAGCGTTTTCAGTTTAGTTGTGTAGGCATTATATCGATTTGCCATTATTTTTCCATTTAGTCCAAGTGCATGGCTATTCAACCATTTTACAATGTTGGTCATGCTGAAACACATTAATTACAAAAAATACACTTTGAATTTGCGTCTTCAACTAAGATATGAAATTATCACCTTTCCGCAGTTTCCTTCTGACTTTTAGTGCGACCATTCGATTGTGTTATGCAATATATTAACAGTTATTAATATGGGTTACCCTTCGTTACTGCACCCTATCAGCCGTAGAGCGAGTCTCTGGGACAGAACTAAGCACAAAAGTAGACTCGAGGGTTTTGTGTTAAAGTGTACTCAATATACTTGACGTTTCTTCAAATTTATAAACTTTCTCTGTCCAATCATATCCGTCTTTCGTTATCTTCAAATTTCCTTCATATATATTATATAATATAATTTCATATTAGTTCCCAGTACGACTCTAGCATTGTTTCCAAGGTACCGCTTTGGTGTATCACGGTGTCAAGTTTCTTAACGTTGTTAATCCGAACCAGAGATTCCTATTCACCTTTTGCAATGATAACGACACCTTACGTAGTTTTGTTTTGCTCATGGCAAGGCTTTGTGCTCCCCCACTACTAATTTTCCCTTTTAAAGCCTGTGGACTGCAAGTATATTAAATTATGGTGCAAATGATCAAACTTTAAAGTAGTGTAGTGGATTTTGTACCTTTGGTGATCCTGTTTAGATGGTTAATTAAAGAAGCTGGCTTCACTAGCAGCTAGTTACCTTGTTTCCGGCCGTCCCCTGCTTTAAGTCTCCTGTCCGAGAGAGATCCGCTCTAAAATCTGAGGGAAAACCTCCGATCTCGCGAAAGGATTCCCTTGAAAAGGCAGACTACTTAAAGGTGTGTCGTTTAAAAGTTATAAAGTTACAACTTTTGAGCGACACCTTCAACCGCGGATTACTATGAGTATTACTCTTGTGCAGCTGCTGCATTTTGTATATTAGTATATTATTAAATCTCTAATAATCTCAATATCCTTGAGTCCTTACCTCAGTTTTGCAGCTTAGACTTAACCTAATAACCTTTCTACTATCTATGATTATATAATATTTATATAATATATATATTATATATCCTGAGCGCACTCAAAGCCCGCGAACCAGTCACAAAGCTTCTTGATCTGTACCAGATCAGATGTTAATGATTTCATAATATTATTTTGTCGTCTTGCTTACAGTTGGCACGTCTAACGAAATATTTATTGACTGTATCTTGTAGCTTTGTAGAATTTATCAAAACTGCTAGGGTAGTAAATACTATGTTTATACTGTTTGTAGTTGAGTCTAGCCTATGCAGAAAGATGCAGCCCCCCCCCCCCGCTTATGCTTGATTTGATGAGACTCTGTCAAAGGTTAAACACTATAAATGGTCCAGTCAGATAAAGTTGCTGAATTATATAGGATATAGTCCCAACAGCTTCCAGACCAACAACTCACCTATTAGATTCAGGCAAGTTATTTGCTAGATTAGCTTAAGCTACTTATCATAAGTCGATACTAAATCTCTCCTGTTCGCAGCATGATGATTCCAATATTTCTCTTACTCCTGGAGCCCCGCCCTACGGACGCCCATTCTGATTACCCTGATTGCAGTGACCTATCTACTTACAGAATATACGGAGGTAACACCTCCCACAAGGGACTCAGCAACCGTCAAGGCTTCGACAACTCAGATATGTCAGAGTGTGATATCTCTGGGCAGGGTTCCGGAGACAATTGTGGTGACTGTGATTTCCGGAGTATCAAACCGGACGGGTGGTACCGGTTCATGCCACCTTACGAGAAAATAGTGGAGGTCGGATCATCTGAGATAGCAGATAAATGCCCGGAAGTAGGGCATTGTAATGGGAAAAATCAGATAATATTAAGTAAAAGTGATACTGTAACACGCCACCAGGGGTCCTGGTTTTACCGGATTGTTTGGTCAAAAGGGGGAGAATGCAGAACTCTCGGGATGGATAAAGAGTACTATCTTGTCGAGAAGAATGATTGTAGTGGTTTTTATTTGTACCGGTTTCCTCAACTTGTTTCTCCGAGGAGTTGTGGTGGTGGTGCAAGTGGAGACCCCTGGGAACCGACCAGCATCTGCATGGACGATTCTAGAAGCTTATCACCTTTTTGGGTTTACCTCATGGTAACAGTTTCCTGTGCCCTGCTAATTCTAATTATCACTTTCATAGTGTTCTCGTTATACCGTCATCGACAGTTCATACTGGCCAAACGTAGGAGATCCACCCACATGTACCATCAAGCTGCTGAAGGAAACAGACAGTCAACCCACTCATACGCTGACCTGGTCACTATGGGGTTCCAGGTTTCCATGCCCCCGCCCATTCATGGTGCGATACCTAGAGATATCATGGCCATAGTTCATGATGATGTCGTTGATCAAACCGCTGTTGTTATCCAAAACGACTTGACGGTTGATCCGGAGCGTAATGCTGGCTGGGATGGAGCTGATCCTTTGGAGCGGCTTTCTATTGACGGATCGTTTGACTCGGGACTGGTTCAGGATGCTGAAACGACGAACAATCATTATCCTCGTTCAGAGGCTATCGGTGTCACTTCCGATCGTATTCACCCGTCAGCAAGTACGGAGTATCTTACCCCGGATGAGTTAAAGGAATCACCCCGGACTCTGCGACTTCACAGCTATATGAACGCTCCAAAGCACGATGCGGATGAGGCAGTTCCGCAGATAAACTTCCACCAAGAGTACATGATCCCTGACGAATTGGTAGTGCGACCCACCACTACTCTCTCTCTTATCGGCACTCAGATCAGTTCCACTTCGTCTAACTTCGCTTTAAACTCTCTGTTCCCCCCCTCACCCAGCGTATCCAGTCCCTTTGCCCCTGGTTCAGTCCCCTCGCCAGGTTCTCAACTTAGGGTTCAACCAACTGTTGAACTCGTTGAAGGTGAGTCCTGCTGTATTGACAGTTGCACTGAATGTCCCTCAGCTGGTACTCACGGGGTTATTAGAACTCAAGAACAAACATGTAAACAGACGGACAAAGCCGCGCAATTTGACCATCCTGATCCCCTGTCAGTCTCGTGGAATAGAGCACCTGGGTGGAGGGGTAATTCCAGGAACTGCAAGTGTCGCTGTTCTAGTCGCCAGTCTGGATATTACAGAATTCAGTCTGTCTGAAAAATATTCAGCGACAAACGATCAGAGTTCAGTCTGATTAAAGTAGTCAGTGACGAATATTCCAGAATTTTAAAATTTAGTTTGTCCGGTAATGTCAGGGACAAGTATTTCTCGATTCAGTAATAGGAATTATGAGGTGGTGCTAAGAAATTGTATGCAACGTGATTCCTTTCTAGATTTCGCTTCAAAGAGTTACATTTAAATTTACCTTTTAAGCTTTTATTTGGGCAGTGGATAGCTAACTTCTTATATCTGCTATAACCTCACCTTTTGTTCAGTCAATAATTATAGATGTGATATCAGTATCAGTCATCCGTAAAACCTTCACAATCCGAATATAATACTTTTATATTGATTGTTGAATGGTGCGCTGGTTTATGTGATTTTGAAATAAGCCAGGCTGACTTGTACTACAAGATTACAATCTCCTCTGTATAAATATATATGTCGTATCACGTATGACGCTGTTAAACAAACAGAGTTTATTTTGTTATTTATATTGTTCAGATGATAAGATTCAAACAAAGTCCATGTAACTATGTAATTGTAACTTTGTAACGAGTTTCGCGATTGTTTGGAAAAATGAAAAACGCTCACTCTACAATAAGTATACTAGGTATAGTATAAATAAGCTCAGATTTTGGGTGCTCTATTTTTTTAAAGTTTATCTACAACACAAAAAAATAGGAGTTGACCGCACTCCAGGACCATCAGCCAGATCAGGTCCGCGGCAGTGGGACCCAGAGTTCTGTTTAATTTGAGTTTAACGTAAACTCGACAATCTGGCAGAACTACTGGGCTGGCACGAAGAGCAAGTATTAAATTTAATACCTTGCTCCCCCCACTGTGACCGAAGCACGACGTGTTGCTTGGCCGATTAAAATCGTAAATGGAGTATAGTATAAAATCATGATGATGGTTGCTAAAGTCGTAATTGTGGTGTTCCATTGTCCGTTTCCCAAAATCGAGTCCGTTCCAATATACTGCTTCCTCAATCCTACTCCATTAGTCCATTAGTCCATTTGAATCACCGTATCTGTCAAAGGTTTGACTTGGATGATTTTTGGCAAACTTTGAGAGCTAGCCAGTTCTGTCTGAGTACCGGCATCTGCTTTTTCATTGCAATCCAGTTCTGTGGCGGCATCTGCCATGATAATTCTTGGAGGGTTCATCTTCACAAGTGCAGCCCTCTCCACTTCTCTGATTTTTTTTCTCCAAATAGTCAGTGAAGTCTAGGCTGACGTATTCGCTTGATTCCAGGTAGCTCTGTACCCTCTTTTCCATGTCTTCGATCATCGAGTAATTCTGTCCATTTCTGGTCCAAAATATGACAGCAGCCCCGATGAAGACGACTGCGAACAGTAACACGACGGTTACTAGCAATATAATTTCCTCAAAGATCATTTTCAAGAGTTGAGAAAGTTGAGAAAGTAGTAGAATGCTGTAAATAGCGATTCGTCCAATTCAGTGAGAGCACAAAGCAATGAGAGTTGTGATACGACCGAAGTGAACATTGTGCGTTACCAAGGTAGTTATGCGCGCAAATTTGCACGCGCAGTTCTTTATCATAATTTGCACGTGCAAGTTAAAGTCTCTTACTTACTTACTTACTTGTACTTGGAAAGGTCTCCTCCTAGTCGTTGGAGTGGCCTGCACCACATAGTAACTCCTTTCTCCGGTGTATTAGACCTCTCCAGTGAACCCTGTCATTAGCTTGTTGTTCTGCATCTTCTATCGTGATGTTATCGACACCTGTGAAGATTGCTGCATCCTCCCGGACACATGACAACCAGTTTTTCCTAGGTCTACCTCTTGACCTTTTACCATGCTTTGGGATCCAGTGCAGAAGATAGTTGGGTATTCTTTCTTCTGGCATCCTCACCACATGGCCAAACCATCGGAGTCTAGCTGCTCGTACGAAAGTATCAACAGGGGCGATGTTAGTCCGCTTAAGTACATCAGCATTAGATACATGATAAAACCATTTGATTTTCAGGATTCTCCTCAGACATCTATGATGGAACACCTCAAATCTTTTCATCTGCGTCTGTGTGGTATTCCATACCTCACTTCCATAGAGCAGTATAGTGAGAACAGCCGCTTTGTAAATCCTGATTTTTGTTGGAGTCTTGATGCTGCGACTGTACCATATACTGCTAAGCTGATAGAATGCCCCAGAGGCCTTTTGAATTCGAGCTGATAGTTCTTTGTCAATTGTTCCATTTGCACTGATGATTGCACCCAAGTAAGTGAAATTGCTGACCTGCTGTATTGGGAGACCTTCCACATTGATGTCCATAGTGTCGTCTTTAGAATACGGCCTCTGAATTAAAATGCTTCTCTGCGCTTACTAAATTAAAAGAATACAAACTACGAAGAGAATGAATAATGTTTTGAAATTCACGAATAATCGTGCGCCCAAAAATCAAAATAGGCAGTAGCAGTTGCAACTGTCAGTGTCATACTCGTTTCTGCTTCGGAAATAACTTTACACGAACGTTCGTCTGAACTCTGGAATATAGCTCACTGCTCAGGATATCGCATAAGCTCTGATTTTGGCAGCTGGACTAACCACTTGATAGTCGACTTTTGTCCCATATTCCCTAATCGGGCCTAGTGACCGCAATTTAATACATTAGACTATTAGAGATTAGAGTTATGAGATTTGTCTACTGAAATAAGATCTCACCTGCAACCAATGCAGTATGCCATTATCATAAAATTGTACGCTGAAATGTTGGACTTCAGACTTGATATTCACTTCTCAGGTCACTTGAAGATAGCAGATTTTGGCCTGGCGAGAGTTCACGACAACTCCACCCAGCGGTGCTACTCTCATCAGGTTTTTATGTCTTATTTTAACATCCTTATCACCGACACCACATATGGCCCCTTTCTTTTATTTTGCCACTGGATGTAAATCATTATATTTAAAAAATAATAATAACTTATATCTAACGTCCTAAGAGTTGCTCAATTAGATGTTTTGACAACGGAGTTTTAGTTGACAAAATTGTTCAACAAAATCTAACGCATTAACAAAATTCACATTTCTTCACAGTAACATGACCCTCCGTGTCTGAAACAAGAACCCCGAACAGGTAGCCACTAGATGGTACAGATCTCCAGAGCTGCTCTACGGAGCTCGACTCTACGACTCTGCAGTGGACATATGGGCAGTGGGCTGCATATTCGGGGAGATGCTGAACAACTCACCCCTGTTTCCAGGAGAGACGGATATTGAGCAACTGTTCTGTGTGTTAAGGGTACTGGGTACCCCCACCAGTGAGGTTGGTTATTCAGGCATGATCGGAAGGAATTCATTATTGATTATATTGCATTCGCATAAATTTTTTCCATTGAGCATTGATTATCGGTACACGTACTCAAGTTCGACACGCACTCTAGTTCGACACGTACTGTAGTTCGACCCTAAGGTTAGACTCTGTCGAACTAAAGTGCGCTATCTGGACGCAAGTTCGACACGTACTGAACATCACGCCATTAGTCATTACCATTCTCAGTTTTGCACGCTGCATGGATTATCCATTGGATAGTGGATACTTTACAAGACTTGTATTTGAGACAATTGAAGAGTATAAGCTGGGCGGTAATGACAAACGAATTAGCTACTCCTTTTAAAATCCTTAAATCTACTGAATCTACTGCACCATTTTGAAATTGAAGGTCGCTTTCGTTTGAAGCTAACAATAGTAACATTAATTTAAGAATCCATAATGTCTCATTCATCATCAATCATTTGAATTGCACAATTATTTGAATGTACTTATAAATTCTTTAACTAGATGAAGTTTAAACTTGCGGTGCCGCAATTGAAAAATGTTACAATAATAAACCACACTACACTAACACAGTACACCGACTATACATAAAGTGTTTTATCTCCGTTCTTTCATCGAACAAATCACAACAATCTGTGCTAGATTGACCACAAGCATCGCCAGCACAGCATGATAAGGGTTTGTGAAAACAGCGAGAGAAGAGCTGATTACACAACCAAAACTAGATGTTACCTGCATTATCGCGCTGCCCAATGCCAGTCTTGGTTGTCCGAAATAGTCCACATCATAATTCAGGATGATAACCTCCATCATCTGCATTGAATTAATGAGTTTTATTAAACCCATCATGACTGACTCTGCTAGTAAACCAGGCTTTGTGAGTATGATTCCGCTGGATATAGCCCCACCAACCATCAGAACAGATTGGAGGGCCAAGAACCTTACGTGCTGTCTAATAAAAAACCCGATCGGTCTTCCTACAATATTGGCAAGACCAGTGACAGCAGCTAAAATCAGGAACTGATCACCATGTACCACTTTGGCACATTTTCCAAAATCAAGGGATTTGTTCTCAAGGTTGTGTGCTCTAATAAGAGATGGTAGGAGCATGATACTTCCGTGTCCGACCCAAGAGCAGAATCCCATGAAGAGACTCCCCTTGATGACCTTTTCGGTAAAGCTTTCATCGAGCTGAGTTTCAATTTCTGCCTTTTCTTTTAACAAGTTAGTTGATTCATAAGTTGAGTTTTCATCCAAAATGCAACAATGAAGGATGATTATTGGAGGAACGAACCAGGGAATTGATGTGAGAAGAACAAACATTCTCCACCCAATACTCTCCAGCAGGAGCCAACCCATAAGCGAAACCCAGCCACCTCCTAAAGAAAATGCGATACTTCCTTGTAAGAAAGAGAAAGTCGGCAAAATTTCTCTTGAGGAAACATTTTTTGCTCCGAACACTCCAACTGTGGAGGAGTTCAGTCCACATCCCAGCCCTATGAGAGCTCTGGCGAGAAGCAACGTGTAGTAGTTAGGCACCAAAGCACAGACAACTGTGAAGATAATAGAACTGTAGAGTGAAAACAGCAGAGTAAATTTATCCCCAAACCTCTTCGATAGAGGAACTGCAGTCATCAGAGCTACACTATGAGCAAGGTAGAAGACTACAGCAAGAATCCCCTCCTTGAAGAATGACACCTCCAGTTCACAGGAAACTGTCTGTACAATAACACCCGGCAGGTAAATCTCAACACCGTCACCAAACTTAATCATCATCGCTAGTAGTAAGTTTACATAGTCTTGCTTGGTCCACTTGGCTCTTGAAGGCTGCGGTGTGATGTTTGTTTCACTCTCCGTCTTGCTGGTCATTTTGCTGAAATATTGTGTGCATTTGTTTAGAGCACTTAGTGGTTTTGAAAAGTGGAATGCAATAAAGCCTACCGTTCAGAAACAATACTAGAGAACGTATGGAGGTCTATGACGGAGCAAGAATAATGATCAAAAATATTGACAATAAGCACTTAAAGTTACATAGCAGTCTAAAACATTGAGCAATGGTATATTTTACGGTCTCGCGTTGTTGTTTACACGTTTGTGGGATCCAGGATCCAGTGCGGGGGGGGGGGGGGGGGGGGGGGGTTGAGGTGGGGGGATTTTTCAAAAGACCCCAACCCCTTCGCGGTACTAACTGATTTTTGGATAATAATTAAGACACCCACCCCTTTTGCCGGGTTTCGCGGTACTAACTGTTGAGAAATCACGGTACTATAACTGTGTCTTGGTATATAAAATAAGATACCCACCCATAAATTGCTTTAATCAGCTCATTAAACATTGGGAAATGGGCAAATTATACCCTCTATTTAGTAGGGGTTTTGTTTTCTCAAGCGCATCCTACACATCTATTGGCCTAGCTCAATATCTAACAAGGCCCTCTACGCTCGTACCCAGACCAGGCCCCTTTCCGAGGGAGTGGAAAAGGCACGGTGGACAATGCTAGGTCATGTTCTACGCAGTGACAACGACACGCCTGCCTACCAGTCTCTGTTATTTGCTACACTAGGATGTCAAACACTAAAGGGACGAGTGGGTAGACACAGGACTAATTTGTATGATATTATGAAAATGAAGATGATTTTACCAACTTAGTGAACTTAGCAAGAGATAGAGTAGGATGGAGGAGTTTATTTACTTTGAGACATATTGAACGAATGAGTCTTCGTAAGCGTAAATAGGCCAGCACTTTGCTGAGCCTCTTTAGGTGCTCTTTTGTTTATAGATGTTATTATATATATATATATATTATGATTGGCTACTGGGACACGTCATACACACGGTTGGATTGTTAATTCGGTTGAAGTACCTTTACATCCATTATCACCATAATCTGAACATGATTTATTAAAAATTTGCAATATCGAAAACGAAAAATCTGAATAAACTGAAAATTTTGAAAATGAAAGCTGCACTCAATTGATGGAAGGCAAAAATTTACTCATAACTAGCAAGGTAAAAACTACAAATGAACGGCAGATTTATAAATCTGCTGATAAAAATTAGATAAAAGACATGGTAACTGATAAGATATATATATATATATATAGTCGAATTAGATAAAAAGTTGCAAAAAAAGGAAACAAATTTAAAAAACCCAAAATAAAACTCAAAAACCTCAAACCCATTCCCAAAATTAAAATTTGAGGTAAAATGGGTTTTTTGGGGTTGGACACCCCCTCCCCCTAAGTACCATGTACTAACTGTTTTTCTGGGAAATGAGCCCCCCAATGACACGTACGGTACTAAGTGTATGATCCCCACCCCCCCTGTCTAGTGAGGGGCATATTCAAAGTTGAAACGAAAACCGCACCAGGCATAACTTGAGGAGAGGATTCCATTGTTAACAGAAGAGGATGAATTTAGGAAATGAATGATATATAGTACTATAGTTCAACACGCACTAAAGTTCGACAATTACAATATTTAATACCATGCCTCAATTATGCTCATCGCCAGCTCAACTAACCTCAGTCATCCTGTCCATCTAATTGTAAAAGCTTCTAATAAGGTACTTTTAGAATTGTACATCTTGAATTGTCAGGAAACTTGTTTGTTTCTGATGTGCTAAACTAAACAGTCGTGTAATGCAACGTTATATACTACGCTGTTGAATAATCCAACCTGAGACTAGCTGAAGGCTGCAAATTTTGCGAATTGTTCAGCTTAATCACGGTGTTTCCCTCAAAATTTACTGCGCCTAAAACAATTTTTGGCAG